>NC_083324.2:31647040-32262961 GCF_963455315.2 Globicephala melas | reverse complement strand
TTTTGGTTGACCTTCTAATGAGATGTAAGCACATGAAGGCAGGATACAGTCTGTCATGATCACATTCCCAGAACCCAGTACAGTACCTGGCACCTAGCCAACTCCCCCAGAAGAGTATTTCTTGATTTTTGTTGTTGTTGATGTTGATGCCCTTGGCCCTGCTCCCTCTTTTAATTAATTAATTTATTTATTTATTTTTGGTGGTACGCAGGTCTCTCACTGCTGTGGCCTCTCCCGTGGCGGAGCACAGGCTCCGGATGCGCAGGCTCAACGGCCATGGCTCACGGGCCCAGCCGCTCCGCGGCATGTGGGATCTTCCCGGACCGGGGCACGAACCCGTGTCCCCTGCATCGGCAGGCGGACTCTCAACCACTGAGCCACCAGGGGAGCCCCCTGCTCCCTTTGAGAAGCTTGTCTTCCTTACCAATTACCCAACTTCAGGGACGGGGGCACAGGGAGAAGGAATGGAGGAAACCAAACAGGCACCCACTCTGCCAGCCCAGCACAGCCCTTCCTCTGTACATCAGAAGCCATGGACAGATGACCTGGGGGAGTTCCTAGACAGGAAGGACACTGTGTGTGAAACACCTGCATTTACATACTTGGTTTCATGGGTTCTCAGGCTATTTGAAGACCCACAGACCCACCATGTTATTCTTGTCAAATTTACTGAAGTGAATGCACAGTCCACTTCCCTTTCAACCATGAAAAACAAAGCGCCTTGGGTGAGCTCAGTGACTGTGCTGTAGTCTGGGCTCTCTGATTTGGGCACATAACTTTAAACCCCAGTGCCCAGTGCTGAGCAGTAGGTCAATGAATAATTTCTGAATGAGTGACTAAAAAAAGAATAAATAAAGGAGGCCAGTGTTCTTGAGGTGACACCCTCCCCTTCCGCTAACCACCTGGCTGCCAAAATTAAATCAAAACCTCAAAAGCGAAGATCACTGAAGGCTGAAATTCTTCAACCTCAAATTTCCTTGGAGACTCAAAACATACAAGCTCAAGCTACGATTTTTGCTTTTCAAATAAGAGAGTTTTTCCTTACCAGCAGGGGAATTTATTTTCCTTAAAATATATAGACACGTTAAAAAAAAATTACAGCTGTTCAGACATTGGTCCAAGTGGGATACTGTGATTTCCACTCCTCCTATGAGAAGGAATGTCTGTTCAAGGGTGAGGCACACCCATGACTAGCCAGCATCCATGCACTGCCCTGAACAACAAACAGCATTAGCACTCAGCCTCTGTGCTTTAGGAGCAAGGAATCCAGGATTGATAATACCTCGACTGAAATGAACAGCCTGCTGAACCAAACCATAAATGAACTTAACGGGCACCTGAACCCTTTGTCTAAACACCCATCTGAGGCAGGGAGGAAAGGCAGTTACAGAGGGACTGTATGGGAACAAAGGGTGCGAGTGTACCATCTGATTCCTTAGCCCCCTGGGTTTAATATTTGATGGAGACACTTTCTAGAAGTGCTTAGGTGCTGGAAAAACCTTCTCATGCTTCTTGGATCAAAAAACAACCAGGAGGCTCTTTGTTAATTTGCAACAGGGCAAAGTCTTCTGTGTATGTGGATATGAGTTCTGATGGAGATACAGGTATCTCTGGATGGATGAGGTGGACTCTGTCTGAGACTCATTACTGGTGACACCATGCACTTTCACGATGCATCATTGTTCTCCAGGCCACTCTATGACTATATCCTTTTAGGCTTGCCTACCTCCTGATAGCGCAAGGTAGACATCTAAATCTCATCAGTGGGACTTCCCTGGTGGCACAGTGGTTAAGAATCCACCTGCCAATGCAGGGGACATGGGTCCGATCCCTGGTCCGGGAAGATCCCACATGCCGTGAAGCAACTAAGCCTGCACACCACAAGTATTGAGCCTGTGCTCTAGAGCCCATGAGCCACAACTACTGAAGCCCGTGCTCCACAAAAAGAGAAGCCACCACAATGAGAAGCCCACGCACCGCAACAAAGAGCAGCCCTAGCCCACTGCAACTAGAGAAAGCCCGTGAGCAGCAATGAAGACCCTATGCAGACAAAAATAAAAAATTAAATTTAAAAATAAATAAATCTCATTAGTAAATGGTCCGGGAACAATTACTTTTTCTGTGGTTCTGGGTAAGGTTCTCTGCAAAGAGAACTGACCCTACCTGTCCTCAGCTGATGGATTTGCAGAAGAGCTGGCCCTGGGTCCAAACCTATCCTTATTCCTACTAGGCTCAGGTTCCATTCCCTCTAGACCTAGATCTTGGGATCCTTTGAGTTTGTTTTGTTTTGTTTTGTTTTGCTTTTTTGCGGTACGCGGGCCTCTCACTGTTGTGGTCTCTCCCGTTGCGGAGCATAGGCTCCGGATGCGCAGTCTCAGCGGCCATGGCTCACGGGCCCAGCTGCTGCGTGGCATGCAGGATCCTCCCGGACCGGGGCACGAACCGGTGTCCCCTGCATCGGCAGGCGGACCCTCAACCACTGCGCCACCAGGGAAGCCCTCCTTTGAGGTTTTGAGTCTTAGAATCAAAGGTGAATTACCTTCCAATATACAGGTGGAGGGAAGTGGATGCTGGAACTGGGTGTCTGCTATGAGTCAAGCACTGTGCTCACTGTTTAAAGGACTGTTCCTTTTTAGCTTCTCCTTAGCCCAGCCTAAGTAAGCATGGTGGTGTTCATTTGTACAGAGAAGAACACTGAAGCCTAGGAAGGCTTTAGTGACTTGCTCACGGTCCCAAAATCAGTAAATGCTGGAGAGTGAAGTTTTCTCTACGCCAGCCTGGTTCCTGGTTCCCTGGTATCCCACTGATCCTCCTGCCATCCAGTGCTATTTCTTTTTTAATATTGTTTTAAAACAAAGTGTGTTTTACTTAAATTAATACAATAAATAGTATAAAATAAATTTAAATATTTATTTAAAACAATGTGTGTCTTACAACAATATAAAAAGGCTCACAAGGCAGTTACCACATACCTCAAAGAAATAAAGAGCTTAAACAAGACAGATCTGAGCTCAGAATCCAGCTCGATCATTTCTCCTTGGTGTGACCTTGGGCAAGTTGCTCTCTATCCCTTCATTCACTCACAAATATTTATCTAGGATCTACTACGTGCCAGGCAGGTTCCAGGTGTGTGAGATATGTAAGTGTCTATAAAATATTTCTGTAAACTTTGATTTCTTCATCATAGGGTTATTTGAAGGATTAAAGCAGAAAAAATATTTAGAACAGGGCCGGGCATATGGCAAGAGATTAAAAAATGATAATTATTATTGCTACCGTGGTTATTACCATAATTACTATTACTACTATTGTCACTGCTGCTTTGTAGTTACGTTGAGAGGCAGGCAAGGGGCGGGGGTGGTATTAGAGATGGGGGATCCTGCAGGATGATGGATAAGAGACTTGGGATGCAGCCTAACCCTCCTCTAGCTACCCACATCACACAGGGTTATAAATGGATGCTCTCTGGATACCTTCAGTCACGTTTGCAGTGTGTTGTTCCCACTTCTGAAACAAAGACAGGGCAAGTGCAAGGCCTGACTTAATTTTAAATGGCTGAGATTGAATTGATTAGTGTCGGAACAGCCCTGTGATTTAATCACAGGGCTTTTCTATTTAATAACCAAGTGACCAGAGCAGCAAAAATGCACTTATGGAGAGAGTGCAGCTCCTGACTTGACAGCAAATGGCCCCTGATTAGTCATTTGTAATTATTAAATTCAAACCAGATCTCAAACCTTTCTGATTTATCTCTGCTGGCAAACAGCTTTGGTGGTTTCAGAGGCTTTGATGAGGGCTTTCATCTGCGCCTTCTTTAGGGAGACATTAGCAAAAGGATTTTGTGTTCTTGTACTTGCCCTTAGCTGGAACTTGACTCACTAAACTCATGCTCGAGCAGGGACAGGATCCACATATCATCTCTCCTCTGTCTCAGCTTCAGGGCTGAGTAAGAGAACTGAGAGGGACCCCCTGCTCCATTTTTAATACCTTAGGTTTTTTTTGTTTTGTTTTGTTTTTTTGCGGTGCGTGGGCCTCTCACTGTTGCGGCCTCTCCCGCTGCGGAGCACAAGCTCCAGACGCACAGGCTCAGCGGCCATGGCTCACGGGCCCAGCCGCTCCGCGGCACGTGGGATCTTCGCAGACCAGGGCACGAACCCGTGTCCCCTGCATTGGCAGGCGGACTCTCAACCACTGCACCACCAGGGAAGCCCAATACCTTAGTTTTAAAATATCCTCCCTTTTCCAGCATCCAGGAACCATGATCCTTTTTTCTAGACTCTTCAATGTGCTTACGGGGTAGAAAACCTGGAAATCATGGTGTTCTCTGAGCTGCTGGTAAATAAATCTTAACTAACATAATATGCAATTTTGTGCTCAGATGCCATTAACTGTGGTTTAAAGATGCTAGCTGGGCTCTAAGGTTATATTTTTGGGTTCACGTCCTCATCATGCCACTTATTTGTTATAGAAACTTAAGCACATCACTTCGCCTCTCTGAACCTCAGTTTCCTTGTCTATATAATAACTAAGGTTATCGTGAGAGTTAAATAGATCACAATGCCTGGCACACAGTAACATCTCAGTATTAGCTATCACTACTAGTAGCAGCAATAACAGCAGTAACAGCAAGTGAGAGCAGGGAAAAGAACATGGAGAAAATTCCTCTAATGTATAAAAGTGTACCCATTAACTTGATTTTGGCAGATCAGGAAAAGCCCCAATGATTGCTTTTGGCCACAGAACACCTGGCCTTTAGCTTGTTGGGAAGCAGAGGTGAGGTCACCTTGGCCAAGGAAAGGTCTCTGTCTCCCATGGGAAGGAAAAGATGCTCAACCAGGCAGGTCAGAGGCCGGGGAGACCCAGCCAGCCTGCCAGCGCCACCACCAGCCCTGAAATCAATGGCAGCCAGATTCACTCTCATCCCACAAACATTTACAAACCACTTTTCCCTCTAAGACACTCAAGGCCAGGGGAGCAGTAGAGAAGACAGAAAACTTGTCTGTCCAGGGCAGAGCACTGGCAAGTAGATTTTCCAGAATGACTGCTCCAGAAAAACTCCATTATGGGCACTCATCTAAAGTGGGAAAGGGGGCTCATCTTCACAAAGGTTTTCAACAATGGAATTTGACAAGAAGCACAAAATCTAATTAAACAGAGCACTTTTTTTCTAAGCCTTCTAATAATTACTATTATTTTACATTGTTTTCTTCCAATCTCAGGCGCACTGAACTGGATTAATCACAATCCTTGGTTCATAACACACTATTATCACTGGTGCTTCCCTGGCCCTCCTTTATTTGCTAATTCACTTATTTTTACCAGCATAATGAACTCTTATTTATTAAAATTATTCCCATACAGAACTGTCTGAGGCCCTTATCAGCAAAAATATTACCCATATAGTTTAGGGAATGTCCAAATAATTGCTTAATTTCTAAGGAATTACTCCATGTAACCAAACAACTTAGATGGTCCAACTGTACAATTCAGATTCAAATGTGTTTATTGCCCATGATAATATGGGGAACCTGATTTTACAAGGAGAGTTCTTAGTTCTTCACTCATGTTTGGCTGGGTTCCTGCCTTTTCCTATCTAGAGAGACCCCGGTGCTGGTAATGCCTTAGCAGCCACAGCACCCCATGCATTCCTGAGCAGCACCCCAAATACTAGCAGGCATTCATCCACAGGAAGAGAAAGGCTTCCCTTCGGCCACTGGTCTCTGGATCATCTACTCCTGGGGGCAACTTGCCACACGAAGCAGAGATGGAACATGCTGGAGAAATGGACTGCACCTGCTAAGCCACTCTGTAAATCCTGACAACTGATCAGAACATTCCTTTAAATAAAAAAAAGATTCCCTGGTAGAACTATTTGGTGTTGTCTAACCAGACTAGAACTCACAACCTGAGTTGCTAAAGCTTAGTTTCTTTATGGCATATTCTGGCCGCTTGAAGTAGTCCCTTCCTTCCCTCCCTCATTCCCCTCGCTGGGTTTAAAACAACGATCTATTAGGAATCCACTGTATGCTGAGTGCTTTCCGTATATTATACCTAATCCTTACAGCTTGGACAAAGAAGTTATTACACACGAGGAAACTGAGGCTTAAAGAGTTTAAATGACTTCATTAAAACTGCTCTGTGAGTGGGTGAACAAAGCCAGGATTTGATATCATATCCAGCTAATTGTGTAGCTGATACTGCTGGCCCACATCGCCTGAGCAGTCACCATTCCCTGGCAGGCTTTGGCTTTCCACAGGCCAGAAATGCTTGGGCGTTAGTGTCACCAGGAGCAGCCCTCAACCCATGATGAACTGGAGCTGGTAGGGAAACACCCCAGCTTCCTAAAGCTTGAGGGGACAACTCAGAGGTACAGTCTCTCAGCCTTGACTCTGCATTGGAATCACCAGGGGAGTTTAAAATGCTCCGGGGTCCTGACTCCTGCTATCCAGGGATTCTGAACAACAGGAGTTCCAGAAGCTCCCCAGGTGAGTCTATTGCGCAGCAAAGTTTGAGAATCGCTGCCACACAGTCTCCTAGAAGTCCTCAGCAGGATTGAGCCCCAGTTGCCCACAGAGCTGACCTGTTCATGATCACATGCTGTAGCGGCTTCCTTCCCTTCCCTGTTTCTTCTCTTGCCCACTCCCTCACCAGTGCTTCTGGGGATCACCTCCCAAATAAACTACTCGCACTTGTATCTGGGTCTGCTTCTGGGGCACTGAACCTAAGACAAGCTGAACGTGGCTCTGTGCTTCTAAAACTAGCAGTGTACTAGAAGGCAGGTAAAGCCACAGAATAAAAATGGTCCATCAACTTGACTTTGTGGGAAGCCATGCAAGCCATTATTTGTATATTTTAAGAAGAATGTAATGTCAATTTACATGGGTGTTTAAAGATAAGGCTGGGAAGAAATTTAAAATTGAACGACCTTCACATTGACTGTCCCTTGTGAAAGACACAGAAAGGGCTGAGTTGGCTTCCTCTCTGATCAGAGGTTGGGAAGAGTCCAGGAGCCAGAGGGAGTCACAGCTTCTACTTCTCCAGGCTTCGCTTCACAGTCTATCCACACACTCCTCCAGCAGAAAGGAGTCTCAACAAGACTAATAGGAGGCTTTTGTCATTTGGTTACTAATCAGAGACCAAATGCTTTAAGCACAAGCCCTCAGGGCTAACAAGAGCAGACAATGTTACTTTTTTGCATCTCTATTCACCAGGTGACGTTCATCCTTGCATGGAGAGATTAGACCTGCAGACTTTAAATTAAGGTGAGAAACAACAACTTAAATAGGGATTTAATTAGAGTTTTAAGATGGAAGGTTGGTTTGATTTTTTTTTGATCTCCTTGGCTGGGTGGGAACATCGGTACTGCTGGAGACTTGTATCAAGAGCCTTAGAGGTGTCAAGGCAGAACGTCATCATCATTTAACCTGTCCCTAGATACTGCAGGCAGAAGGATTAGGCTATATAACCACAGAAAACTTTCTGGAAGATACTCTGACAATATCTATCAGTAAAATAGTTGGTAGGAATAACGGTGGGATATACTTTCACCAAGATCCACACACAAGGATGTTTACTGTAGCACTGTTTATAAGTAGCAAAATACTGGAAACAAAATGTCACCAAAAGAAACTGGCTAAACAAAACTATGGTCCATCCATATAATATGAAATACTATACAATTAGAAAGAATAGTGTAGAGCTACACAATGTATGGAAGGTCCTCCAGGATATATTGAGTAATAGTAATAATAATAATAAAATTGTATGCACAGCACGTTTCCTACTGTGTCAAATTCTTAAAATTAGAAGAGGAAAATACATACATATCTATATCTATCTATTTACATATATATACATACATCCCGATTGTATGAATCAAATTTCTTTCTGTAAGGAAGCACATGTAGTGTTCATTGGAGACAGAGTCTGGGGTAGGAGGAAGGAGACTATCACTTTTTTTTTTTTTTTTGCGGTACGCGGGCCTCTCACTGGTGTGGCCTCTCCCGTTGTGGAGCACAGGCTCCGGACGCGCAGGCTCAGCGGCCATGGCTCACGGGCCCAGCCGCTCCACAGCATGTGGGATCCTCCCAGACCGGGGCACGAACCCTTGTCCCCCGCATCAGCAAGCGGACTCCCAACCACTGTGCCACCAAGGAAGCCCACTATCACTTTTTATTTGGTGCTATCATATACTTATATACCCTAAGCATGTGTACATATACACACACACACACACACACACACACCCCCCATTATAGGCTATCTAGGTACTGGGACAACTGCCCAGTGTGCCCAGAAGGCACACCTAAAGTTTTTTAAAATAGATGCATATAGGTAGATTGGAATTGGAGGCATCAGAATGAATTCATGGTTATACATACACACATATTCGTGCAATGACACCCTAGTAGCAATGAACACACCAAGTGCCCAGATCTTGGTTTCAAAGTACCAGTCTCCACTAAAAGGACCCAGAGCTCTTTGGAGAAGAGGCTGATTTTAGGGCTGGGGTAGGGAAAATACAAGATGAGCCTGAAACATGTTGATGTATCAAAAGTAATGAAGTACTCTAAGAATGATGGATGAGGCACCAACTTATAGGGCTCTCACTAGCCAAAACAGAGATCCATGACCCCATAATATAAATAAATATAATATATATGATTTAAATAAATGAATAAATAAATGGTGCAGGGACACCTCTTCTGTATGGAACACTAATAAACATAGAAGGGATGATGGAGTTAAAAAATCATCGATGGATGCTAAACTAGTGGGTTAACATTTCATGAGGGATAGGACTCTTCCACAGTTTCAATTTCCTTGTAATTTAAAAAGGGAAAAATTGTAACTTTACAACAGAGAAATTTAGAAAATGCCGCCTGAACTAAGTAACCAAAGCTAATGTCACCAATACTGGTACAAACTGATACCGTGTATCCTCTGATGTGATACACAGAGAAAGACACCATATCACTTCTGTCATATTCCTGTGAAAAATGCACAGCTTAAAAAAAGTATTCTTCCATCACTCCAGATATTTTTTTAAAATGCATAATCCAAAGACAGTCATGGAGAAACATCTAATAAACCCACATTGAGGGAAACTGTACAACCTAACTGGTTTCTACTCTTCAAAACTGTCAAAATCAAGAAACACCAAAAAGGCCTGGGGAACTGTTCCAGATTAAAGGAGACAAAAGAATATGTGACAATAAATGCAATGCATGACCCTGAATTGGACTCTAGACCAGGAATAACAACAGCTATAAAATACATTATTGTGACAGTTGACAAACTTTAAAAATGAATGGTGGAGGCTTCCCTCATGGTGCAGTGGTTAAGAATCCGCCTGCCAATACAGGGGACACGGGTTCGTGCCCTGGTCCGGGAAGATTCCACATGCCGCAGAGCAACTAAGCCTGTGTGCCACAACTACTGAGCCTGCGCTCTAGAGCCCGCAAGCCACAACTACTGAGCCCAAGCACCACAACTACTGAAGCCTGCGTGCCTAGAGCCTGTGCTCCACAACAAGAGAAGCCATCTCAATGAGAAGCCCACGCACTGCAACAAAGAGTAACCCCTGCTTGCCGTAACTAGAGAAAGCCCACATGCAGCAACGAAGACCCAACACAGCCAAAAATAAAATAAATAAATAAATTAAAAAAAAAAAGAATGGTGGAGGAGTTAATATATTTTGTCAATGTTAAATTTTCTGCTTCTGATAATCATACTGTGTGAGGATGCTCTTGTTCTTACACTGAAGTATTTGGGGCTAAAGGGGTGTAATGTCTGCAATTCATTCTCAAATAGGAAGAAAAATAATTTACATTTATATGTTAAATACATATATTCTATATCTCTATCTATCTTTAACTATCCATATCTATCTATTTATCTATCTATCTATCTACTGAGAGGCTGATACACAGAGACACAGAGAAAGCAAATGTAAACAATCAGTGAAGGTGGTTAAAGAGTATTCAGAAGTATCTTATCTTAGACTTGCAACTTTTCTATAAGTTTGAAATAATACTAAGTTGCCAACAGTAAAATAAGTTCACAAATAACCTGCACACTCTCACCACTCCTCAAGAAAAAGACAAGCCCATAGACACTCATTCCTCTTCAGGGCATCTGATATCCACCGGTTGCCCAACTCCAGGGGGCCTTAGGCCCTCAGGGCTCAGCTCTGCAGGATCTGCTAACCCTTGGTGCCTGCAGGCTCCAGGATCCTACAAGGCAGTGAGACTGCCCAGGCACTTCAGCAGAACTTGGTTGGGTATTAGCTGGGACACAATTCCTTAGGCCGAGAAGAATATAATTTAAGGCTTGTTTGATCAAAATAGCTCTCTTCCAAACAAAACTGGAAATTCTCACAAGAGGCTCTTTATTTTTAAAGATGTTTCTCTCAGTAGAAAGAAACAGCTAAAAGGAAAATAACTGTGTAATAGGTAATACCCCTACCCTCAAAACAATGTACTTGAATATGTCAACAATGTGTCTTAATGTAGTTCCTCAGAATGTGGCCTCTGGAAGGACTGGACCTCTCTCCTTGTCCAACTAGAGTTCATTTGCACAAAGGAGGCTACCAGTTTTCAGACTAGTCTTGACTAACTTGAGAAAATGCTCCTGGCAATAGTCTGCAAAGAAGCTGTCAGAACAATAACGTGAAAGCCAGTTACCGTTTCTGATGTGGTGTCTGGAAAGATGTCAACTGTGATTAGAGGGACATTTTCCTTCTGCAGCTGTCTCTGAAAGTGGAGGAGGGCCTCATCACAACCCCAAATTACAGGAGAGAGGTAAAGGGCCGCCAAACCCCAGGGACATGCAGGTATTCAGGGAATCCTTCCTTCAGCAGCACTATCATGTCCTGTCAAGTTTTGAGTAAAAAAGCAAAAGTTGTGATAAGCCACAAGTGGGCTGCAGGGAGGGGGAAAGGACTTTGTGCTAAATTTTCTAATCCTGAATTTTTGCTTCAAAGCCCATCCCAATCACTTTTATCCTGAGGTCTGAAACTGAGATCTGGATTTTGCAGAATCAAAGCATATTCATCCAGCATTTAATCCATTTCCCAGGAAATCAGTGTTTTACTAAGAGTAGAATTCTTTCATGTCCAGATCTTTCCTGGGCACTTCTAAGGACTAATCCAGCACACAGGACAAGCTCAACAAATGTTTGTTGACTGACACACATGAACAAATGAATCCAAAACAGTGAATATAAAACTGTAGAATTTCTTTTCAGAAAGACTAAAACACCAAGATGTGCCATCCATAAAATTCCATTTTTGACTCTGGGACCCACAGTATTTCTCATTTCTTGGCAATAGAAATCCAGGGACTTCCCTGGTGGTCCAGCGGCTAAGACTTCACGCTCCCAACGCAGGGGGCCTGGGTTAGATCCCTGGTCAGAGGACTAGATCCCGCATGCATGCTGCAACTAAGAGTTCTCATGCCGCAGCTAAAGATCCCACATGCCACAACTGAGACCCGGAGCAGCATGCATGCATGCATGAATGAATAAATAAATAAATAAATAATCCAGGAACAACAAGAGACTCAGATGAATGAATTTCACTCTATAGTTTCATTCATTCAACAAATATTTTATTGAGTACTTATTAGGTGCCAGGCACTGTGCAAGCTGCTGTAGATACATTGGTTAACAAAAGAGATATGGTTCCTGCCCTCAGAGGGGACAGAGACGATAAAACAATAAGCAAATAAAAAAGCTAGTTTTAGGGTGTACTAAGTGTTATGAAGAAAGTAGATCAGGGTAATATGAAAGCCTATGAAAGGTGGGGAGGGGTAAAACTACCGGAGAGAAAGGTCAGGGAAGCTTCTCAGAGGAGGAACATTTGAGATGACACCTAAGTGATGGGATGGAGCCAACCAAGCAAAGATGGGGATAGATGGGGAGTTAGAGCTCCTAAAGGCCCCTCATCATTAAAGGTTCAAGTTCTCTCCTTCCACACACAGTCCCTAATGCCTGTTCTGATTGGCCAATGCCCATGGATGTGTGCTGGTTCCATATCTGGTGCCTGTTCTGATTGGCCAGCGTCCATGAACATGATTATGTGGAAGAACATCATCTCCTATTAGTAAGAGAACTGTACTGAGGCAATTTTCTTTCTCAGTTTATTTGAAGAGAAATTAAGGGTGAATAATTTTACTCATCTTTGTGTTATTGTTAGTCATGAACACGGTCCTGAATTTCTCAAGACTTGTTAGTGTCTGTAAGACCCTATGCAAAGTCAGGTCTGGTCTACTTTTTTTTTTTAAAGGTTGGAAAAATTACTTTATGAAGCCTTAAGAAGCACTGAGTATAATTAAACTGTAGTCCAGAGTTAGATACAATTTAATACAGTTCAATTCCAAAATAAAAGTTATTGTAGGTGAGACCACGAAATTTCCTAACACGTGATTTTAATACGCTGCGCTAAATTTTCTAAAACAACTCAGAGGAACCAATATTTACAGTAGATGGAGTATTTATGAAAACTCTGGCATCACCTATATTATATACATGTATATATGTGAATATATATATAGAGAGAGAACCCAAGATTATATGAACTAGGAAACATATGTTGTATATTTCAACAGCAATACTAGAGTGCAGAATTTGAGACTAAGATTTATAACATGGGATTTGGAAAAGGAGCAGACATCTTGTTTTCAAAACCTGAAGTTTTTCTCAAGATCCAAGTCAACATTGTAACTGCCACAGAACAGGAAAAAGGGAAGCTTTTCTCGCTTCAATTGTTCATCTGCATCAGAAAGTCCAGGAGACAGGAACCACTGCAATAAGAAGGGAGTGAACAGGTTCTCCCAAAGGAAGACTGTTACTTCATTATGCCTCCTGCCCTGGTCACCAGGAGCAAACTTTGCATTTCCCAACCTAATGCTTGGCGGCACCAAGACGTTTCAGTAATGGTTCATCATAAACCCTGCATTCTCCATCTTCATGAGATAACCTTGTCTCCCATTGAATTTCCTTTCCCTTCCTTTCTTGGGCTTCTGCTCTTTGTCTTTCTTCAAGTCTATGCTTGGCTTCAGTTGCTGCATCAATGTCTCTGATTTTTAAGTTGAAAGTGACATCCTTCCAAAGGCAGTGGGTTTCGTACTCATTCTGATCTTCCAACTTCCTCACTTTCTTCTTGATTATAGGCAACTTCTTGGTATCTATAAAAACTACATTTTCCCCTGTTGAGTATTTTGCATACAGTACACCATTCCATTCCCCTTCAATTGAGCAGAAAGACTTCTTGTCATTTGGAGAAAAAAATCTCAGCAGTAATTCTGTGCTTCTTGCCCCCATAGAAAGGTTTAGTGCGGAAGACGATATTGGCACTTTAGCCAGTTTTGGAACAATTAATATTGCGTTCTCCACCTAGTTCCACCTAGGGCACTGTAAGGACAGACCTTCCATAACCATTGGGGAATGTGAGAATGTAATGTTCATCAGGGTCTAGACACGAGACACAGCCCTGTCCTATGTTGTGCACCCCAATTGACATCCCAAGGAATTGTGATTTGGTCCAGATATGAGCACTGAATTGTATCGTCTTGTTAAAACACTCAGCATAAAAGGCTGAAACTGGTGGATCATGGTTATGCTATTCTTGGAAACCCAGGGAATTGGTCCTTCTGAAACTAGCTCCACATTCTCTTCAGTATCATTGGTAATGTCCAGTGATACTGAAGGATCTCACCCAAAATGGGGTTGTACGGCTTTTTGGCAACCGATCCTTTCCTTCCTGTGTGAAAGGCTGAGAGGTACCATTTTACAACCTGAACCATTCAGTCTCTGGCATCCTTCTGGTCACTAATACTCACAAACAGGTCCGGATGTGCAAAAATGTCTGCATACATTTCTAAAAGAGATCTTCTTTCAAGAGTAAATGTTGGAAGAACTACTTTAGTAAGATCCATTCCAAGCCTAACCTGTGACAACAGAAGCATGATAACACTCTTGTGCTCTTCCACCAACCCTGCCTCCCCTTCATCATCTCTATCATCATGTGAATAGAAAAGGTCAGCATCACTTGTTCCATTGGACATGGAAGAATTAACTGATTCCGTGGTATCTGGGCGCTTTAGACTATTTCCTGAGCTGCTGTGTGTCAAGACTGAGGCAGAACCAGAGGAATCTATTAAGTGCTTTGGGGATGAGCCACTCTGATGGAATTCATCCGCATTATAGAATTCATCTTCACTGCTAGAATAAGAGAACTCTGGGACTGTGTTTGGAGACAAGCTGGCATGGCTTGGAGAAGTGAGACTGCTACTAGGTGGTGAGTGCTCGCTGCCTGTACTGTTTGGTGTTGGAGTCTGATGATGTCCCAAGATAGTAGCTAATACAGGTCCAACTGGTAGAGAAGATGGACGCTGCTCTGACTTACATAACTGAGTGGGTTCTGGAGGTAAGACAGTCTGGGAGGGCATTGTGTTGATCACAGGTTCCAAGGGACTAGGCTGATATATTGCATCCATAGGATTAATAGTACTTTTAGTGATCTGCAGCAACACAATGCAGTGTTTAATTGATTCTACCATGCTATTTGCTGTCTCTTTGAGAGTTTCAATTTTCTTTCTCTGTTCATCGTCTTTGCAGTTTTGAAGTTTGTCATCAAAAAGCTTTAACTGTTCTATCAAGATCTGTAGGTAAGCATCAGCCTCTGTAAGTTTCTTATCAAAGTCTTGGACACTAGGAACAAATCCTGAATCCAAACCTCCGCAAGTAGCCGTCAAGCCAAGGCCCCCACCCTCTGTGCCTCCAGGGAAGGGAGCCGAGGGCTGCTTCTGGGCACCCCCTCTTCTCCCTCCTCTGCTGGATCACGAGGCTGATGCCTGGTCTACTTCTCGTCTCTAACTTCATTCCCTTTGCTCTGCGCTCCAACCTCCCATAATCCCAATTCCTCCTTCCCCATGTTTCCTCTGCCTGGAACCCTCTTTCCTCCCCCTTTTCTCTCAGCCAACTCCTCCTCATCCTTCAGATATCAGCTTGACATCCAAGATAGCTCCAAACCACATTAAATCTCCCAGTTATGGCCTCTCAGCCTCATGTGCCTCCTCTTTGTTGTACTAACCCTATTAAAATGTTACCCTTGGGGCTGCCCTGGTGGCGCAGTGGTTGAGAGTCCGCCTGCCGATGCAGGGGACGCGGGTTTGTGCCCCGGTCCAGGAAGATCCCACATGCCGTGGAGCGGCTGGGCCCGTGAGCCATGGCCGCTGAGCCTGCGCGTCCGGAGCCTGTGCTCCGCAACGGGAGAGGCCACAACAGTGAGAGGCCCGCGTACCGCAAAAAAAAAAAAAAAAAAAAAATGTTACCCTTTACTTGTGTGATAACTTGGTTAACGTCTGTCTCCTCCCTCAAGCTAAGTTCAAAGAATGCGGAAACCAGATCAAGTTCACTTACTGTGGTACTTCTAGCGCATTCTGTTATGTGGGCACATAGAGTATAAAGCTTTGCGGTCACCATCTTGAAACTCTTAACTTTTTTAACAAGGGACCTGAATTTTCATTTTTCACTGGCCCCTGCAAATTACGTAGTTGGTCTTGGGAAGGAAAGAATGTATAGGGGCTCTTCTGTGGTGAATACCCATTCTGAGGCCACCATCCCTAAAAACCCAAAGCAAGATTGACTACCAAGCATTGATTTGTTCAAATATTAAACAAATATTTATTGGACGTTATGTGCCCACATAGTGGAGCCCTGCTGAGTGCAGAGCTCTGTCCATGAAGGTGGCCCTCTTCCTGCCTTCCTCTTGGACTTCTTGATCCCATGCCAATTAAAGATGCTTCTGACTTCTTGTGGGATATATCTCACCCTAGACTTCACCACTCTCTGAACAATCTGTTGATAGGTTTCACAGGACAGGACCTCCTTGGCACGGGCCCAACCCTGAAGATAAGAAGTACTTTCCCCATTAGAACTTCAGTCCTGCCTTCAACCTGCCAATAAGGCTCAGGCCAAAACAGAAGCTTCATCTTGCAGAAGTACTTTTTTAATCTCCCTAATTTTAAAGGCCTGGTTCACCTCAGGATATTGTAAAAGGTTTGCCAGAAAGTGGCTCTCTGAGTTTGGCAACACTTGCCTGCTGCGTTTTAGCCTGGGCTCATCACTGATGCATCAACAAACATTTACTTTCAGCAGCCACAGACTGACAGTGCTGCTCTACTCACTGGATATCTCAGATTGACAAACAATGGACAAATGCCACACAGTAAATTAAATTTACAGGCAAGTTTGGAAACACTAAGTTTGTTAGCAAATGGTAATACCATATTGAAAGAGGAACAGCAAAAATGGAAAACGATGTTACTCATCAGAACAGAGTATCACCAATATGTTAGGGAAAATGGCAGAGAGAGCTGAACACCAAGAATTTCAATATATTTTTGAACTTTAAAGAAAGAAAAGTGATGCTGCTTTACACCATTTGGATATATACCTTGGGGTACTGTTTCCCAAAGGATCAGTCTGGTACCTTGTGGCTTGTAAGATCATTCTAGGCAGTATGCTTACCAGCTGCCTTGGTTTGGGCTCCCCCCGAAGCAGATCCTGGGTAAAGATTTAGGTATAAGCTGTTCACGTGGGAGGTGATTCCCAGGAAGAACTGGTGGGGAGTGGGAAAGTGAGGTGGCAAAAGGAGGGAGGCCACAAAAAGTTGTAAAGCCACCAGGTTACAGCTGTGGGCAGCCGGAGTAAAACCCACTGGGGCCCCCCCACCGAGAGACTGTGTAAGACACACCTCATAATTTTCCACTAAGGGGTGGGGAGGTGGAAGTATTTAATCCACCAACTCCTGCCTCTCACTGATGGGGAGGGGCCGCTCGGGACGTTAACCCCCTTGGCTGGAAACCCCTGCAAGTTGAAGGACACAGGAAGTCATAAATGGGTCTAGGGGACTCTGGAGGTGATTTCTGGAGTGAGCCTAGGCAATATGAGTGGGGCATTGGGAGAGTCTGCTCTGACAGGCTTTACCCAGCAGCAGATCACGTAGGAAAGTTATCATGTTTTTAATTCACTGTCCATTCTCAGTCCATCAGACTGGGGCTACCTCACCTTTAACACCCACCCAGTGCTTACCAACCTCAATCTTTCCCTCTCTCCAGGGTGCGAAGAGACTCGGGCAACAGCATCTAGCTAGAATTTAGTTACTCTGTTTTGTGGGTATCTATTTATCTTAATACCTATATTCAAATTTGGGCCAGCATACTGGTTTTACATTATAATAATACAACCTTTCCATTAAAGATAACTATAAGGGAAAAACTGTCGGTCTGTAGAAAACTATTAAGTGTTTTACAATGTTAAGGGCTATGGTAAAAGATGATTCATAAATGAGTGAGGTTTAGGAAACACTCTCTTTGTGGAAACTCCCTCTCATAACTGTCACACAAAGTAACTGGCCCACGATCTTGCTGCTCCTGACAAGTACAGAAAAAGTGACACTCTGTTGCCCTCTTCCCTGGAATGAGTGAAAAGAGACTCCTACACAACCCCACCCCCCCAACACATGCCCGTCCTTTCTGGAGAAGATCTGTAGCCCTCCATCTGCCCAGTCATGGATTAAAAATGAAATTTGTATCTAACAGGTCTAACTTTAGCCACAGGAAACAGGAGCACTTGGGGGACCCAAAGGGTTAGCCAAGCTTTGTTAAAGGATGGGCACATTATCTTTTCTGAACCTTCTTCCTTCCCCTTTTTGGGAGGGGAGGGGTGGAGGCTAAGCTTTGGGGAGTGATCGGGAAGTGAGGCCTGTTGGATCTGTTTCCTGGTCAGCTGCGTGGGAGGTTTCACTGTTGTCACTGTCTGCCTCTCAAACTTATGCTACATATCATTAGGACCAAGTGATGCCCACTTTAGAGTATACTATAAAAAATATTTTGATGATGAAAATCACTCAAATGAGGAATTAAATAACGCTCTATGTTGAAAATGTCTAGACACCTTGACCACAAATACGAAATGCTTCTGTGAAGAAAAGAAAGTTTAAACCTAAGTAGTTTTTAAAACTTACATTTGTATATATTTTCTAGCTTACAATGTGCACAATTTATAGGTCTGCTTTATAAATTTTCATCAGAAGTTGCCAGATCACAAGTGTTGTTACTCTCTGATCTGATGCATAAGTAGCAAAATAGAGAACAATTATCCAGTGGTTACCTATTTTTTAAGGGCACCGAACAAACTGTATGACCTTAGGCATTTCACATTCCTGCTCTGGATCTCAGTTTCGTTATGTGTAAGACGAGGGCATTGGACCAGGTGACCTCCAAAGTTTCCTTCTAACATTGTACGCGTGTATGACAACACGTAGCCAAGGAGATTGCTGGGTAAGGGGCGGGGGGAATGAGAATGGCAGAGATTGGGAAACACTTTCTAGAAGTAAATATGATATTCTGTTTTTGCCTCAAAGTCACAGATGACAATAATCGTAGCTGTAAATTATGGTTTCGAAACACAATGTCTGTGTCAAGATTCCAGCACAGCCCAGAGCACTACACAAAGAAGGTGATCCACCAACGTGTGTTGAATGAGTGGACAAAGGCACCTTCCCTGAATATCTTTTGAGGACTCAAGCCTAATGCCCGATTATTTACAACAGCCAAGATATAGAAACAACCTAAGTGCCCATCAATGGATGAGTGGATCAAGAAGATGTGTGTGTGTGTGTGTGTGTGTGTGTGTGTGTGTGTGTGTGCGGTTAAAATAACAAGATGCCATTTCACATCCATCCATCAGATTGGCAAAATTAAAAGCCTGACAATACTAAGGGTTGGAGAAATGAGGATTCTCATCCAAGGCTACAGGGAGAGTTACAGACTGGAGAGTAACTTGACAGCTTCCAGTCAAGCTGAGGATAGGCATGTTTTCCTGCCCAGCAACCCACTTTTAAGAACATAGTCTAGCGTAATTCTTGCAGGTGGTGGGCACTTAGAGGTCTGTACTTGAGGGATGCTCAGGATGTTTGTAACAGCAAAAGACTGGACATAACGGAAATATCTTGTAGTACGTAGATGGAGTATAGGACATGCACCAACATTTCCATCAGTGAAAACCCATCCATCAATCAGGTTCCTCCTCTCACACATGCCTGCCCAGACCATTACATTGCGCTGGGATATGCAAAACACACATCAGCTCCAACACTGCTAGTTCATGCCTCCCACCTGACTCATGTTTGGATAGCTGCATTTGTTTCCCTATAGTTTATTTTGATCCAACCAGAATTACAAGCACACAGGGCCTCCTTGCTTCTAGACTAGTGGTTCTCAAAATTTTTGGTCTCAGGACCCCTTTATACTTTTAAAAACTATTGAGGGCCCCAAGAGCTTTTGTTTATGTTGGTTATATCAATATTTGCAGTATTAGAAAATAAAATTAAGAATTAAAAACTTTCTTTCTTTTAAAAAGTAATGAGTGTATTATTACTTCTTAATCTAATTATCACATTTTAATGAAAATTAACTATATTTTCCAAAACAGAAAACGTAGGGAGAAAAGCAGCATTGCTTCATACTTTTATAACTCTCTTTAATGGCTGGCTGCACAGAAGACAGCTGGATTCACATACCTGCTTCTGTAATGAATCTGTTGTGGTGTGTTATTTTGGTTGATGCATACGAAGAAAATCTGTTCTGTAGTTACATAGTTAGTACTTTCTAGGTCTCAGGAACTCCTTGGATCACACTTTAGAACCACTGTTTTAAATCACCCTACATTCTGCCAAAGGTTGTCTTTCACACAAACACAATCATGTCATTTCCCGCTTCCCTCAAAGTGTGAATGGCTGCCTATGGCTCATAAAGTTAAGTCCGAATTCTGCACAAAAACCCTTCCCATTTAGCCAATCTCGTGTCTGTCCAAACTCCACTACTGCTCTACTTTATATACTGGTACTCTACCCACCTCCGGGTACACACGCATGCCTGTCCTGTTCTGCTTGTTCGTGCCTCTGAGCCTCAGCTTTCCTCCTGCTAAGACTCCTGTGTATCTCTTGTAACCCTGTCCAAAGGTCACCTCCTCTAGGAAGCCTTCTCTGATTCACCCTTCCCTTGGAGTTTACTTTTTTGTGTTTTAAATACTTATTTTTTGAATAAGTAATTGAAGTGCATTGGATTAAATTCCAAAAGGGTATGCTGTACAATAGTAAGTAGACTTCTTTCCCACATCCATCCCTTCCTCTCCCAGGAGGCAACCATTGTGATTGGTTCCTTCTACATTTTTCCAGAGCTGCTCTAGACGTAAATAGGCTAGTCATTTCTTTTACCCAAATGGCATCATACTATATGCACTGCTCTACACTTGCTTAACATTATAGCTTGGACATCAAATTAAAATTGGCCTCATTTTTTCAATAGTTGAAGTACATTTTTAAAATGTACTATAGCTTATTTATTCAGTCCCCCCATTAACTGGATATGTATGTGGTTTCCAATCTTTTGCTGCAGCAAATATCCTTCTATAGAAATCAATCTACACATGTGAGAGACTCTGTGACATTAATATCCAGGAGTGAAACTGCTGGGTCCAAGGGAATGTATATTTGTAAGTTTGATAAACATTGTCAAATTGTCCTCCATAAAGACTGTTCTAATTTATACTCCCACTGCCATGCATGAGAGGTCCTATTACCCTTGCCAAGCAGTGTTATCCAACTTTTCAATCTCCGTCAATGTGGTAGATGAAAAATGATACCTAGGTTAAGTTTAAGTTGATATTTCTCTAACAAGATCAAATCTCTAGAGCTATGCTATCCAGTATGGTAGCCACTAGATACATGTGGCTGTTTAAATTTAAATTTTAATTAATTAAAATTAAATAACATTTAAAACTCAGCTCCTCAGCTGCACTAGCCTCATGTGAAGTGCTCACTAGTCATCTGTGGCTAGTGGCCTCTGTGTGAGACAGTGCAGATACAAAACATTAGTATCACTGTAAAAAGTTCTACTGGACGGTGCTGCTCTACTGCACTGTCCAATGGCTACCATGAGCACACACGTGGGTACTGAGCACATGAAATGTGGCTAATCTGAAGTGAGATGTGCTCTAAGTAGATAATACACACTGGATTTCAAAGACTTAGTATGAAAAAAAGAATGCAAAATGTCTCCATAATAATTTTTTATGTTGATTATATGTTGAAATGCTAATATTTCGATATACTGGGTTAAATAAATCATTAAATTAATTTCATCTGTTTCTTTTTACCTCTTTTTTTTTTTCTTTTTACCTCTTTTAATGTGGCTATTAGGAAATTTAAATGTACACATGTGTCTCACATTCTGTTTCTACTGGACAATGCTGCTCCAGCATTGTCTTAAGACCTGGATTTTAGCATTTTTCCTTTTACACAGAAATAAGTGTAGCTACTATTGCTATAAAGAAAAACAGACTCATTGGAATCTCTTTTTCCTCCTAGCCCTTCCCTGCCCCATGCAGACAGGGTGGGCAACAAAAGGAGAAAGGGCGGCAATGATCTCGATGACGAACAATCAGCCCTGAAACAAACCAGTACACTTCCCACCTGGGCGGCCACAGGCAGGAACCAGTGGCATCGCTGACCCCGAGCAGGGCCTGATTTCCTGGTGGCTGTTAAAACAATGTACCAGAGAACAAAGTGCCTTCAAAACTAATAATAGAAGAATGGCTCCAAATAAGATTTCCAGGACTCTGCGGGAACAAATTCCTCCCCTGCACCGACCCTAACCCACCTTCCACCCCTTGGCTTGACCTGGCCCCTTGGCTTGACCTGGCCCCTTGGCCTGACAAATGTCCTGTCCCAGCCCCAAACCCCCTGCATTCTCAGCAGTCTGTACACACAGACTGAGGGACAGAGTGGAAAGGGGAGACCCAGAGAAAGAGGTGGGCGGCAAGGGCTCTGCCCTAAAGGGCTGACGCGACAATGGTTCTATGGTTGAGACATGGCATATATGTTTCTGTCATCTGTGTCTTTAGCTTTGGCTATGAAGGTCAAGAAAACAGTTTTCACCCTTGGATGGGCACTGGCAAAGAGGGATGGGTGGACCAGTTTGTGCCCTGGCACTGACGTATTTTTGCCTGTGAGACAGGGTTTTGTTAGTAGGAAAGAAACACGAATGGCAGTTAGGTATAAACAGTCCATGATAGTTGCCACCATGATTAAAGAATACTATCTATTGTAGTAAACTCAAACTATATCTAGGTAGAATTTTTTTTAATGTTCAATTACCTTTTATTCTACTAAATAAACCAGTTTTAACATTTCAGTGTATATTCTTTCAGACTACAAAATTGTGTATGTTACATACAATGATATAAACATGCTGTTTTATCACATTTCATCTCACTCAAAAATAAATACAGTTCTTCCATGTTAAGAAAAAAAAAAAAGAAAGAAAACAGTTTTGCAACATGATCCGTCAACTTGATAGATCAGAACATTTTCTATCCAGGTACTGAGGGAATGAGACCTAATTGTATCTGAGCATAAGTCATCTGCTTGGAGGAAAACATTATTTTATTACCATGACCATCATCATCATGGTCATCATCATCATTAGCTGTGTGCCTTTGAACAAGTGAAATAACCTCTCTGGGTCTCAGGTGTATCATCTATAAAATATATGAGCTTTCCTATCTCATCCAGTCAGAAAGTTCTGTGACTCTATGCACATGCAAATGAACTATCACCAACACCTTCATTCTCATTCTCTCGCTGCTTTAAAACACACTCATTGGCCACATCTTCTTTATACGATGAGTGTCTTTTAAAGCAGCTAGAGAATGAGAATGAAGGTGTTGGTGATAGTTCATTTGCATGTGCATAGAGTCACAGAACTTTCTGACTGGATGAGATAGGAAAGCTCATATATTTTATAGATGATACACCTGAGACCCAGAGAGGTTATTTCACTTGTTCAAAGGCACACAGCTAATGATGATGATGATCATCGGATGAATGGATAAAGAAGATGTGGCACATATATACAATGGAATATTACTCAGCCATAAAAAGAAACGAAATTGAGCTATGTGTAATGAGGTGGATAGACCTAGAGTCTGTCATACAGAGTGAAGTAAGTCAGGAAGAGAAAGACAAATACCGTATGCTAACACATATATATGGAATTTAAGAAAAAAAAATGTCATGAAGAACCTAAGGGTAAGACAGGAATAAAGACACAGACCTACTAGAGAACGGACTTGAGGATATGGGGAGGGGGAAGGGTGAGCTGTGACAAAGCGAGAGAGAGGCAGGACATATATACACTATTTTACCAAACTATACACTATTTTACCAAACATACGGTAGATAGCTAGTGGGAAGCAGCCTCATAGCACAGGGAGATCAGCTCGGTGCTTTGTGACCACCTGGAGGGGTGGGATAGGGAGGGTGGGAGGGAGGGAGATGCAAGAGGGAAGAGATATGGGAACATATGTATATGTATAACTGATTCACTTTGTTATAAAGCAGAAACTAACACACCATTGTAAAGCAATTATACCCCAATAAAGATGTAAAAAAAAAAAAAAGACACTCATTGGTCAACCAATATGAGTTAGACCCTGAGCCTGACACTGGCATACAAATATGGAAAAATGCTTCTTCCCCTGGATGAAGTGTTTAAGAGATGGAAGGGAAGAGAAGAGGGTGGGGATGGAATGAATCATTAGAGCAGAGTTCTTTACCTGGGGCCAGGGGTCTGCACAGACATTTTAACAACTATGTGCAGTTTTCTAAAGAGAACATTCCAAGATGCACGTGACCTCAAGAAGGCAGGGGGCTAGTGATGTAAAGAAACTATGAGAGGCTAATTACCACACTAAATTCTTAGTCCATGGTGGGTGCCTGAAGAGTTAGCACCCAAGACAGTGCACAAGGTGTACATGGGGATAAACACACAAGGGATTTGAACCGGAGCCTCTTTGGTGCAAAGCCTGCCTCTTTCCCCTCACATCAGGGATAATCTGTTTACACTCGCCTTCTCCCTGCTGCTGTGCCTTTACCAGTGCTCCCTTTGCTCACATCAGAAGATTACAAGCATTTAACAGGCCAAGACAGTATCCCACTTGTTTGATCTGGGATGACTGTACTTGCCCAAAGCAGGGGGGGCGGGATTTGAGGGGGAGAGTTAGGAGGAGAGAATGAGATAACCCATGTGAAACACGCATCACTAGTTAGCATCTCAAAGGTACTAACGGGTATTCATTCATAGAATATTTATTTAGGACCTAATACGTGCCAGCCCTTAGGTTACATGTTTTCATCATCTTCACCACTTATTAGTACCATATTTATCTCCCCCAACATGGCAGAGTACTCCACATAGTAGTCACTCAATAAATGTAGGTTGAGTAAATAGTGATGATCTCTGTGGTATATTAATTTATTCTTCAGCAAACTTTTATGCCCTTCCCTGACCTCCACGGCTTGGTACTATGACTTGCTCTGGCCAGTGGAACATGGGTGGACAGGACAATGTACCAATTCTGAGCCTAGGCCTTAAGAGACATTATGTATTGCTGCTTGCTCCTCTGGGATCTTCTGACCTGCACAGGAGAAGAATATACACTTGGGTAGCTAAGGGACCTGAATGGGGCAGACCACGCAGCCAACCTGTACACCTGTAAGCATAAGAATAAATGCTGGCTATTGTTTGCTACTGAGTTTGGGGTAGTTGTTACTCAGTGAAAGCTGACTGAGATATACTCTTTTACCCACACCCAGGCAGAGAGTGGCCCTGGCTTCTCTTATGGTGGGATTTCAGCAGTTGGGTCATTTTGTGGCTCCCCCTACCCCGTTTTCTCTAGGTTGGTAATGCCCCATTTAGAGAAGACAGCAGGGGCTACAAAGACCCATATTTTGGCCATCTTGGCACCTGGCACAGAGTCAGGCACAAAGCTGGTTCTCAGGCAGTGTCTGATGTATGAAAGGATGGGCTGACCGTTCATTCTGGTGAGAGGAGCCCTGTCAGAATCACAGCAGGCAGCAACTTGGGCCTCAGATGCTCAGAGCCACTGGCTCTGCAGTCCTCACTGTGGGAAGTGGACCTGGTGGTGACACAATATCACTGCAGACCACATGCAGTAGACCAAGGTGTATTTATTATAATGTGTTTTAGGAAACATATTGTGATGTTTAGTTTAGTGACTTTAGGGCTCTTACTACTTAGGATGAACCTAAGGTCAAAACAAAACAAAACAACTAGACAATTTAAAGAAAAACAGTTAGTGAAAAATAACAGTAAAAGTGGTATGTGGATATGGGAAACATGACCGAAGTTTAGGAAACACTGATCCTATTCAAGTCTCATTTTCCTACAAATCACAATCACAATCATAGCTAGTATTTTTTAACATTATCATAGAATGCACTGTTTTAAGAGTTTCACAGATATTATTTTATAAACTTTTCATAGTATTGGAAGCAGATATTATATCATCTCCATTTCACAGGTGAGGTAACTAAGGCCCAGAAGGAAAAGTAAAGAACTTGCCCAAGGTCAAGTGGCAGTGAGGGTGTGAACTCAGAGTATCAACCTCCAGGATGCAGCTATGTCTGTCTCTATTGGAGAACCTGGTACCCAGGGAAGTTCAGCATTGCCCAAGGTTAATGCAAAACCTAGAACCCCAAACTCCTGACTCCCAGACCAGTGCTCTCATCCCTGCTCCATGAGGAACACTGTGGTAAGAACACCTGGGGCTTATGGCAGGGGGTGAGTGGGGTCTGCTAGAGACAAGGGAGAGAAGTGGTAAATGCCACAAGGAAGATTTGGGAGGGAAGAGATGGGGACATAAACAAGGCTGCCAAACAGAGGCAGGGGCTCAAGGGATGCAGAAAAGCTAGACTACGGACAAAGTTATTCAGAAAAAGAGGGCTGACAGAGCAAGGGTTGGCGCACAGGGGCTGCTTTCTGAACTCCTCCCAAGAGACCCACCCACTGTGGCTTCCCTAAGTGACATCTACATAGTCTATATTTAGGTCCTAAAGTCACCCATTGTTTCTCTCCCGGTGGACACTCGGGGTCACCACCCTGACCTCGCACTTTCCGAATCATACCACTGAGTGCTCCATCAAGACAAGCCTTTTTTAGGATCTGGTTTGAATCAACTTCCCCTTCAATGGCTCCCACTTGGCATTCTGGGAAAGCTGTAAAAATATGGCTGGAATCAGGACTTTAAAATGAAGTATTGACTTTTCTGTGTAATATGCTGCTTTCTTCCCTGCACAAAATCAAATCAGGGCATATTTAACTCAGGATATAAGATGTTTCACAGCCGTATTGTTGCTGAGCCCTTACACACTAATGATTCATTTCTCTGGGAGCCACCAACAGCTATGGCAATAAGACCTGGGACGTGGGTCATGTTCACTGAGTGCGGAATCTGTGCTAGGCACTGTCTTGAATCACTTCATTTATTCCTCATGACAACCCTATATGGTAGGCACTATTTTATTTTAATATTTATTTAGGCTGTGCCAGGTCTTCATTGTGGCACACGGGATCTTCATTGTGGCATGAGGGATCTTTAGTTGCGGCATACGGACTCCTTAGTTGCGGCATGCATGTGGGATCTAGTTCCCCAACCAGGGATTGAACCCAGGCCCCCTGCATTGGGAGCACGGAGTCTTACCCACTAGACCACCAGGGAAGTCCCAGTAGGCACTATTTATTATCCCCATTTAACAAGGAGATTCAGAGAGGTTTGGTAACATGCCTGGGACTGCATGGCTAGTAAGAGGCAAAGCTGGCACTCAAATCTACATCTACATCTATGTGGTTCTAAAACCCATGCCCTTAACTGTTACACTCTGCCATTCCTCCACAGATACAGAGCTATCTTGATCAAATCTCAGAAGATGGATTTGTGAGAACTTTAAAGGGTTTCTCCCTTCCCATTCTCTCCTTCCACATCCAGCTACCAACTGCCTTTCCCACACCCAAACTCAACTCCCCCAGATCCTTTCTTTAGAGACCCTCGGACCCAAGAAATAAAAATTCATTCAATAATATTTTCAAGAGCAAAATAAAGGTCAACAGCCAGCCGGCCAATTACAGTTTGAGCTCCAGTCCATATCCTCGGGAAATCTGTACGTAAAAGCACTTATTAAATCATTTGACTTTGCAACAGGGATATGAGAACTATTTTTGACTTTTTCTCAAAAAGTCATACCTTAGACCCGTATCAGAGCTAAAATGAGTTTAGAGATATCTCTGTTTGACAGGTGGGAAACTGAGTCCAGAGAAGGCAGTGACTTGTCTTAGATGCCTCTTGTGTAGGCGCTAATTGGACCGAGGCAAACATACACCAAAATGAGCTGATTTGTCAAAGGATTGGAAAGCAAGTGTTACTGAAGATGCTGCACTTGATAGGAGATATAAGAAGGGCCCTGTCATTAAAATCATCATGTGTGCTATGGCTATGAATGTCATTTCTGGCTCCATTCTGCCTGAGCTTGAAGCCTGATCCACTACTAACCAGCTAGGAGACCATAGGCAAAGTATTTATCCTCTCTGCATCCCAGTTCTACCATCTGCAAAGTGGAGGTAATAATAACAGCCAACCCCTACAGTGTTGTAAGACTTTCATGAGCTAATGCAAGTAACATGAAAAGTATCTAATAAACGTCAGCTATTATTGTAATATTTTTAATTAATGCTGCATTAACTATCCCTGAAGTGCAGTAAATCATTTAAAATGTTGCCTATTTCCATATCTCAAATGATCAAAAATTATTCTTTATCAGGTGAGCGAATAGCTAGGTGAGTGAGATGGGAAAGGAGAAAGACAGTGAAACCACTCAAATCACATGAAAAGATGTCTATAATGGCCATGTACAAGAGTTGGAATTTGTATTGCAAACATCAGTTTCAGAAACATAATTCTGATGAAAGAAACAGAAAAAGCAATGGGTATTTTCTTTAAAAAATAACTTTGGCTTATCCAAAGCCTATCCACAAACAAACAAACAAATAAAAGGGACAGAGAGCGAGAGTAAGCTTCAGGGCTCCTAATCATTCTTCAGTCCATAGAAACATAACATTTCCAGCTGCTCCTTCCAAAATAACCCAAACAGGCACCAATACTTTTAACGAGAAAACCAGTGAGTCTGAGTCTCCCCTGATATTATCTGACTTCATTTTCCCAATGATGAACACCTTCAAAACACCAGAATATTAAGGAAACCTACAAAACAGTTGCTTCACAAAGAATGAACTTCCAAAACAGAGTTTAGCCATCTTCCAATCCAAAGAAGAAAAAGTCTTGGAAATCCACTTTGCTATTTAAACACACACACACACACACACACACACACACACACTTACTTTTTCCTTCCCATTTAATGAAAACAGGTCTCTTAAAAAAATTAAAATACTGGCACCGTGGAGCAAAGAATGAAAGTCCCCCTACCCTTGCTCTCCTCCAATCACAGATGCTAAAGGAAGCGCTGACAGCTAGGCACTCCACTTAACACACCATCTCCACCAAGCACAACCATTTGTGGTCTTAAACACAACCACACAGCTCTTTTCTGATTCATAGTACAGTGAGGCAGAAGTGTGCCTCCCTCATCCCAGGTGTTCTTGGCGGCTCCCTGCTCACTTTCTTGGGAGATGCCGACAGCTGCATCCTCCCATACCTCAGCTCCTGGCATGGTCCAGCCAGGCTTGGGTGGGAGCTGGGAGCGGGTCTCTCCCTGGTCCAGCTGCAAAGGAGCTTACCTGAGCATGAACAAAGAAGCAACACCACACCATGGGGCGCTCCGACCTCATCCACCTGGAGTTCCCCGCCCCTAACTGCGGCAGAGCCCTTCGGATGGGATTCTCTGAGCAGAGCAGAGCATGGTTTCCCTCAAGGAACTCCTCCCCACTACTTGGGCTGCCTGACAGGAAGTGACAGGGGGCCATAAGTTACATTGTCAGAAGCTGAGAACCACACCAGCCCAGAGCTCCCCACCTCCGGCGGTTTCCTTGCCGCCTGCTGTTGCTGCTTTTTCAGAGCGCTCTGCCTTCTGGCATTCAAAGGCACACCAGAAATCCAGTTTCTGGCTGACAATCCCCAGCCTGTAAGAAACAAACAATGCTTACTGGGTCCCCACCTAAATGCCATGCTTGGCATTCTGGCAGCTCTAAAGTGTTCACTGCCAGGATATCATGCTTTGTAGACCCAAACATTGGGGTGAAATGGATAGAGAAGGGACACTGGGAGGAGAACTTTGTATGATCAAAGAGGAATCAACAGTCCACTTGAACTTCACCCAAGAGCCAGGGCCCTGCCCGGCATACAGAGCCTACACTGAATCCCAATTTCATAGCAACTCAACAAATGAGAGTGACAATAAACACCCCACTCAACCGTTCATTTCTTTTTTTCTTAGGCAAATTTTCTCTTCAGAGCCCATTCAAAATAACTGCTTCTGGAAACCTCCTTTTCAGCTTTTAATGTGAATAACAAAGGGCCTTACTGCTCTTCTCAGAGTTATTATGGAAACAACTAGTGGCTGACATTTCTCATTTTATGAACTGGGGATCTCACGAATGAACACCTTGCCCTGGTCCCGGGGCCTTTTACAAAGCTCAGACTTATTGGGTGAGATAGAGTGTCTCACGTGAACTCCAAGGTTTCAGATGAAAACTATGCCTGTTCAACCCCTCCCTACAACAAATCAACACCCTCACCCTCCCTGCACAGGGGCAGAGGGACTCAAACCCAAGGAGACATACATAACTCCAGTGTAGCTTTCAATTCTTGATTTTTATTTTTTAGTTCTCTAACGGAATAGTATTTTCTTTGCAAAAATTTTTCTAATTGCAACTTTTAGCTGCAAAGATTTAGCCCAGGATTTCCCAAGGCATTCTTACAAATGCACAGATTTTTAAGAGCCTTTGCCTGTCTCAGCCCTGAGTAAAGTGGGGGGCTCAGCAAAGAGAGAGGGTTCATTTGAACAACAAGCTTAAATCCAAGAGTTGACTTTAGAGTTTGTAAGAAAGGCTCTCCCCATTCTCAGGCCAGCAGCCTGGCCCCTAACATATGGCCTCTGAAGAGTGCATTACAAAAGAGCACTACGGCAGGATGCACCAGGCTCTGGTAGTACAAAGATGAACCAAAGATGACCGGAGAACAACATAAATGCTGCCAGGAATTTGCAAAAAGTGTTGAGGGAGCCAAGAAATAACTGAGCCTGGCAAATGAATTGTTTTATGGGGACAAAGTCTGGGAAGGCTTCTCAGAGCAAGAGACACATATGGGCAGAATTCTGAGGGGTGTTCTAGGCAGAAGAACTGGCAAGGGCAACAGCAGTGGGGTGCAGAACCATAGGGTGCTCTGGAAGAAAGGCAAATGCTTTGAAAGTACTGCTCTGACGGGCTTGGGTCTTGCTTCAAAGAGCGTGACAGGGGTCCCATCTGTCTGCAGAAAGAAGGAAGTGAAATCTCTGTGAAAAGGCTCAAGCCTTTCAGGCAAGCATCTGGGTTACCTCAAGGCCTATATGTGGTACCTACCGGGTCAGGCACCCAGGAAACACTCAGTAATGTGTAAAAGTCAAACAGTGGTGTCCACAAAAGGTGGGCTTCAGCTTGTCCTTGGGATTCCTTATTTTCCAAAGCCAGACTCCCCACAAAGCAGCCTGGGGTAAGTGGTGCTACTCGGGGGAAGGGGAGGTGTTCGTAAAAAAGGCTTCTTGCTCTAGCCTCCTGCATAGAAAAGGTCCTGATTCGTACAGGCCTGTAAACAACCTAAGATTAACCAGCTTTGGTAGTAACTCAGCTAATGAAGAATGTCAATCCCCTGAGGACCAAGGATGTCAATCCCCCACTGGCCCAGGCACTCCTCTCCTGGAAGATTTTCCAACAGCCCCTCTGCAGAGCCCCAGCTGCCAAGGCCAGGATCCACTCCAATGAGGACCCAAAGGAAACGTGAGATGACCATGGGGCACTAGAGTTTCTTTCTTTCCTTGGGGAGGAAGGGCAGATTCACGTGAACTAATCCTAGAATGATTAAGCCTAACTTCCGGCTACTGACTGTGAATGAGAAAGAAGAACCGAAACCTGTGGGCTGCAGCCCTTCATGGAAGAGGTGAAACTTGAGTGGGCTCCAGGGCAGGTAGCCATGGAGGAGGGAGGAAGGGCGGGAGGACCAGCAGACGCCCTGGCCGGAGATAAAGGGCACAGCCTGCAAAAGGGAAGGAAAGAACGGGGCGCGGCCCTTCCCTCTGATGCCCCTGCTTTGACCAGAAGCAAGAGCTCCAGTAACGAAATCAGCCATGCAGAAGGCACCTCGGAGGAACATTTCCATAATGAGAGGTTCCTGCCCTGCAGGGCTCAAGTTCATTTTGAGCGTCATAATGAAAGCTTATACAGGAACGGGATGTGGGTTTTCTCGATGTGGCATCTATGATACTGTTGAGTATTCGAACATGTTTTTCTACTGATTTTTAAATTTTAAAAGTGACATAGTGTCATTATAATACATTCAAACCATAGAGAAGTATATAGTGTAAAAAGCGAATCTTCCCAAAGTCCCCACGTTCTTCCCTATCGCCATCCCATTTGCCAGAGGCACCCGTGTCAAAGACAGAGGTAGATGAGGGGTCACAAACCTAAATGCTCTCAGGGCTAGGTGGGAAGGTACATGAAAGAAGAGGCCTGGCAGGCAATGGGCACCACTGAGAGTGTTTGCCTTGGGAAAGTTCCAGCTTACTGGGGTCCCAAGGGACTCATGGCCAAAGTGAACAGACATTCCAATTGTTCAAGGGAAGCTGGAAATTCCGGGTTTTACATAAAATCTCCCAGTTTTTAAATGCTGGCAACTAATTCATCATTTTTAAAAATGCTGTACAGGCCAATCAAAACACAGTTGCTGGTAGATTTGACCTGAGGGCCACCAGTTTGCAACCTCTGGTGGTGATCCTTTAGACATTTCCTGCTGTCTAAACACACATAAGTTTGTTCTGTCACGTTTTATTTTTTTAATTTATATTTGTCAAAATGGAATGATAACATTATTCCAGCACTTGCTTTCTTCACTTAACATCATCTTTCCACATTATCCACATCTTGGACCCCTCTGCAGAGCACGCCACGGTATGGAAGTACCTCAGTTCATTAGCTCCTGCCCTGTGGACATTCAGCAAACCTAAGAGATGCACTTGAAATGTCACCTCTCAGTTGCTCATTCCTGACAATATAACTCATGATGAAAGTGCACCTGTGCACAGATATTAAAACATCCTAAAGCCACAATTACTGAAACCAAAAATGGCGACTGCAGATTTCTGATGTTTTAATATGAGAACTTACCACATATTTTTTTATTTGATCTTCACAACTCTCCTGATGTAGGCCTTACTATTATCTCTACTGTACAGAATTTTTAAAAACTGAGACTCAAATAGGTGGCGTAAGCCTGCCCAAGAGGGCCTAGAGTTGGCAGGGTCGGGAGGGGAGCCAGGGTCAGGAGGGGACCTCAGAGCTCCTGTTATATGCATACAACCCCCAGAGCAGACTGCCTGAAACCTGCCCTGGTATATTCAAGAATTTGACATACAGTGAATGTTGACTGCAAACTACTACTGGAGGAGAGAAGGATTACTAACAAATGGGACAATTCATTTCTTAGAAAAGCCTCATTTTAAAGCTCTACTTCACACTCAGTCAAAATAAATTCTACATAAATTAGAGTGAGATGTTAAAAAGAAAAAAAAAACTATGAAATTCTGGGGGTGTAGGTTCTCAGGGTATGATACTTTTCTTTAAATGTGTGAACCTGAATTATATATTTATAAATGGGAAACTACCTATAAGGCACCTGTAGGTATGCAAAACTGGCCCCTGTTCTCCCACACCTGGTGAAATAACCATAGTGGTGACAACTTCTTACTGAACTCTAAAGAGACTAGTGCCAAAATAGGGGCCTCATTAAGACTCCACCCCATGCTTCCTTGTGTCGCTGGAACTCGAAGTGGTGTGTTTCCTATGTTGTTAGTCTATATACCTTATGGCATGTTCTACTGAGAAGTTTCAAGCAGTTTTCTCACCAAAAATATTATAAGAAACATATTCATTAGGGCTGTGATAAATTCATTCACATAAAACGAAAGAGTGACATTTCAGCAGAATTATTTCTTCATTAAAATTTGTGACTAATGGTGGTTCTTTCCATTTAAAATTTTATTCTGGTTTATTTTATTCAATTTCTTTCCTATTTGCACCCAAGAAGCCATAGATTTCACAAAAGCTCAGAAGTTGTCTGGGAATTTCAGGGTATTTGACCATATTTCATTTGATGTATTACATTTTAAAATAATTCCACAGGGACTTCCCTGGTTGCACAGTGGTTAAGAATCCGCCTGCCAATGCAGGGGACACAAGTTCGAGCCCTGGTCTGGAAGATCCTACATGCCGCGGAGCAACTAAGCCCGTGCGCCACAACTACTGAGCCTGCGCTCTAGAGCCCGCGAGCCACAACTACTGAGCCCGCGTGCCTAGAGCCCATGCTCCGCAACAAGAGAAACCACTGCAACGAGAAGCCCATGCGCTGCAATGAAGAGTAGCCCCCACTCGCCACAATTAGAGAAAGCTCGCGCACAGCAACAAAGACCCAATGCAACCAAAAATAGTAAATAAATAAATAAATTTATAAAAAAATAAAATAATTCCACAAACTGAACTGAAAAATAGGTGAAACAATCTCAGTAAAATGAAATGGAAGCAGTGACCAAATTAAAATAGTGTAAGTGCACCGTGATTTAACCAAGTTTCCAACATTAGAAAAGTGTTACATTACAGATCTTAGTTTCTGAGGCTGTTGTCAAATTCAGGTTAAGACTAAGAAGAAACAAAATTTATACTGTGGTGGAGAGGGGAGGTACAGTAATACTCTTTGGTGTTACTAGGTTAGCAAGAAGGCATAATACATGGCAAGCCAGTGAGAAATAAAGAGAACTTCAAAGTATTTTAGAGCCTGGGAGTTTACTCACGGTCACACAATTTTACTGCATAACTTCATATCTACTCCTCGGTGCTGGAAGTGTGGTTAATCCAAGCAAAACTTGAACAACTACCCTGTCCCCCTCCTTCATTGTGAACCATAGACACGGTGGGAGGGGGGCGGGGGCGATGTCCAGACCTCACACCAGGCCAGTTGGATGCAAGGTGGTTTAACTCAAGAGACTTCGACCATTTGAAAATGCTGATGCTTTTCTAGAGCCCTGCTTAATATCCCAGCTCAACAAGATTACAGAATGATGAGAATGTGGGAGCAGACCTGGCTGCCCAAGGTCAAGAATGAATAACTAGAAAAGTTTTCATCTATAGTTTCAACACAAGAACTAAAAATAAATGAATCTTGAACGTGGAGGTCTCAACAGATTGCTAATCATGGCCAATCTTGAGTGCTTATCCCGCTGGTTTTGTTACGAGCAATAGCTTGAACTATTTTTTTCTCTAAACAAATCTGAACTTTTATAATCACATTCCTCACATGATTTTGGCAACCAATACATAGACAACTATTTTTAAAAGCGAATGAAAAATAAGGCGAGCCGTCTTCTGATGTGCCCCGTGAAACAGCCAGCAGCCTGGTCTCTGGGGTTCCACCTCCTTTCTGAACATGAGCAAGGAAGCCTGAAGAACTTCTGCATGGAGCAGACTGAGGCGATTCCAAGAAGCTCACTCAATTTCTTAGAAACATGAATACCTTGAATACAGCTTTTTTCAAAGGACTGTCAAGTCCTCTTCGTTAAACTGGCAGTTAAAAGTGAAACTCCAGCAGGTTGCTGACCTCTAACCAATTCGTAGGAAAAAGAAAGGTTTAAAAACTGATTAGCTGATATCTATCAACCAAAGAGCTTCCTTCCTTGGAAATTAGACTTACTCTTTAGCATTATACTGTCAAAATTGGTTAGAAGTGGAAAATCTGAAAATGAGGGGGGTGGTATTCCTAACACTACTCAGGATTTTTTAAAGTAATTTGCTTATATCAAAGAACAAGTTTTGACAAACTGAATTTCTGACTTAAAAATATATAGCAAAAGCAGAAATCATTCTTAATAAAAAGTTTCTTACCATTAGTTTTGACTCCAGATGTCTCCTTAGGGATAATTTCTGGGAACAACTGGCTGGCTGGAATAATGAACAGTAAATTAATACGGGAGCTCTGTGATTTTTGGCTCTGCCATTTACTAGTTGAATGACCTAGTAAGTCACTTCTTAACTTTCTTGACCCTTAGTTTCCTCATCTGTAAAACAGGAATAATGATTCCATTATCCCTCATGAGGAGGATAGGAATCTAACTGATACGTACTTGTGTTTAAAAGCAAAACAAAAGATGTTGGGAACATTGGGGATCATTATACTATTCTTTCTATTTTTGTACAAGTTAAAAAATTTTTCATAATACAGTGTTTTTTTAGAAGACAAAAGCTTAGTAATAATTTACTTTTATTTTTCAAGCAGAAAATGAAGTTTTTTGGTGTAATTATGGACACTGGTTCAAATCTTCCTCTAAGCAAGTTGAAAATTTGTTACCAAATCTGAAATAGCTTGATTTTTACCCTGACTTGAATGACAGCCATCAACCAGACATCTAATAAGAAAAAGGCAATGGAAATTTGCAATTTCTCATTTTTCCCTCTTCCTTCCAACAGGGGTAAAAATGGGAAGGTGGTTAAAACTCAAGTCCTATTTATTTTTTAGATGTTATAAGGCTGACTTCCTTGAAATCCTTGTGTCCATTTAAAAAGTTTAAGGCTTCTATGAAAATACCTCCAAGGAAGCACCAAAAGATTTGAAAAGCATGTATGCACCTATGACTCAGCATCCATTCCGCTTACACAACAGTGAAAGTGTTTTTTTGTTTTATTTTGTTTGGTGTATATCCATGTGTATTTGAAGAACAAATATTGTTACTTTTCCCCTTAAATCAGAATCAGAAAGGAATCACCAAAACACTGGAAACCAGCAAAGCAAGCGGGAGATACTCAGAAAAGGTTTCTTTCCAGCTCCCACCAGAGGTAAGCTGATTCTGGTCAGAAGCTCAGTGCCTCCTCCCAGTTAGGGTTCTGCCCTGGAGGCTGTCCCTTTAAGTCAGACTTCCTGAGATTTCCGCATGCAGCTTCCTGGAGACAATATAAGATAAACAACAAACTCTGCAGCAAAATCTTGGACAATAAGCCCCACGTGGCCATAACAAGAAGCAATTATAAGCACTGACAATGGCTAGGGCATTTCCAACAGGAATGCAAATCTGTGATAAACATGGGGGAAACATGCTACCCCACACACCTGCACAAACTAAACTAATTTTAAAAAATAGCCCCTAGACTCTCATCAGATTGAGAAATAGCTGGTTCCAAATTTGGCACTATTTTTTTGAAAAATAACTGTCTAAGAGAAAAGCAATCAAGTCTTACTTAAAGTGCCACTGCCTGTTAGATGTACATTGCTGAGGCCAAGTGATTCCATGAGTCACTAACTCCACGTGTCTCTGTGAGGGACATTTATCACCCTCTGGATGCTGTGCAGCTCAACCCCCTCCCTAGGTTTAGGGAAGCCCCAACTCACGAACCAGAGTCCACATTCTACCAGAAGAGATGAGGGTGCCACACATTTGCTTTCCCGTCTTCCCTTGCAGCTAGGGAATGAGAGCATGAGTGAGGCTCAGGCAATGAGATACTCCCACCCCAGACCTGGCATGAGAAACTGGCAAAGAAAGCAGAAGGGATACCGCTGACTCTATTCTGGTGACGGTGGTGGCAGCTTGCAGAGGCAGCAGTGAGGGCAGATCGAGTAGCTGTGCCCTGTAACCAGTGTTGGTGGTGCAAACCATGGTATCTACACCTGCCCAGCAGTGGCAGCAACAGTATCCTTGTAGGAAATGTTTGGTAGAATAATTTGGGTTGTTCTTGATTCCCTGATCCTTTCCAAATTTACTGAACTTCCTGTACCTTTTAATAAATTCATTTTCTGCTTAAATCCATCACAACTGGGTTTTATTGCTAGGGGTTAGTTCATGCACACAAAACACAGGGTGGGCTAAAGCTGGAGTAGTCCAGAAACCAATCCCAAAGAATAATTCTGAGCATAAGGAATGAATATATTATTTCACACCTCAAATTCAATCCAAACACTGTCCCTCAGCCTGCAAGGCCCTGCATCAATCTGTCCCTATCTCCCTCCTGGACCTACTCTCCTCTCTCGTCCTAAGCTCTGATCATACTTTCTGTTCCTCATCAGGCTCTTCTCTGCCTCAGGGCCTTTGCACTTGCTCTCCAGAAAACTGTTTCCTCCAGCTCTTCACATTGCAGCAGCATCCTTTTCATAGTTCAGTCACAGCTTACAGGAAGCCTTCAATGACCAGACTGTTTAAAGGACCACACCGCACACCCCACCATCTTATCTTTTATTACAATACCCTGTTAGTTTCCTTTGTAGCACACAACCTGTGATTAATTTATTTCATTATTAATAACAATAGCAACCACCATTGATTGGAAGCTTGTTACATGCCAGACTAGGCTAAACTCATTTACTTCTATGATCACCCTATGAGATGGGTACTTTTATTAACCCTTGCTTATAGATAAGGAAGCAGGCTCAGAGGGGTTAAGGGATTGTTCAAGCATGGCAGGCATGGAATAGGAATCTGAACCCAGACCTGTAGTGTGGGCTCATTACCACAAGGCTCATTCAAGAAGTTGTCTGACAACAACGTAATGAGCCTCGACAACAGTGCAGGCTCTGGAGCCACAGGACTAGCCCAGCTCTCACGGAGCCCACAGCCGCATGTTCCAGATCTTCCACCAGGTGTTCTATCTACACTCCAGGGACCCTCCCAAGGGAAGAAATGTAGCCTGGTGTGTGTAAAGAGGGTGAAGGGGTCTTTCTTTCAACAGAGAAGTGCCCCACTCTGTGCTCAAAGTGTCAGCATACAAACAATGTTTGCTGCTCACCCTGCTGCATTCCATAGTCCTGTAGCACTGGGAACACAGAGGAAGCACCAGGGACAATTTGCAAGTCTCCCCTGAGTAAAAGTGCCATTCGAACAGGTGGTTGGCAATGAGTAAGAATTGCCAGGCTGAGGGGAGGAGGGCCAGAGCAAAGGAGAGAAGTGGGGACAGACAGCATGGCTCATCCAGGAAGTGGGGAGATGTTCAAAGGGCCTGTGGAAGGGACAGGGTGGGAAGGCCAGGAGATGAGAAGGTTGGAACCAAAGCAGGAATGCCAACTCTATCCTGTAGAAAATGGGGCACCAGAGCAAGTTTTTTGGAAGAACAGACATGACCAGATAAAAATTCTTTTTCTCGAGAACAGTGGCCATGGCTATATAGCACTGGTGAGATGTTCTGGTACCCTCTTTGCTAGCACACATGCATAAATACATGAGCTAAAAGCCAGGAATTGTAACAACAACAACAACAAAATTCCATTTCTATGCTTCATGACTCCATCTCTTTGCTGAATGAGAAGTGAGCTAAATTTGCCCTTCCAACAGGAGTTGGAAGCATAGCCATCCCCTCCTGAAATGTGAAATTACACAGAGCTCTCACATCTGTAATTTATGGAGAAAAGAAGGAATTCCCCTGCTACTTGACTTTACAACTCCAACCACTTCTGCCCAGATTCCCCCAGTGTGATAACAAGAACCTCACCTCTGGGTTGTGTCATCATTAAAATGAAGGGCTGACTTTTATTTTTTTTAAAGAATGTATGAGGTTGAGGCACAAAGGGCTTCCTGTGTTGAATGAGCATCTGGGGAATGTGGGAGGAGTCCCCAGAAAGACCCTCTGAGGACAGGTGAGATCAGCGCATAGTAACAGGCCCTAGGAAATGGTATGCTAAGTTTGCAGCCGAGAAGGTCTGGGAGCACCGCGGCCAGCCAAGATGGCAAGGGCATAGCATCTGGAAAGTAGGCTGGAAATCAATGAAGGCAGTTTAGCACAAGGATTAGGAATAGGAGTTCTGAGCCAAACAATCTGGATTCAAATCCCAGTGCTATTGCTTGCTGTGTGGCCTCTGGCAATTTCCTTAATTTCTCTGTGCCTCAGTTTCATCATCTGTTAAATGAGGATAATAAGAGCACCCACCACAGGTCATTGTGAGGATCAAATAAGTCACGTAGTGCCTGGCACACGATACGTAACCATAGCAGCTTTTGGAGGCTCTGTATGATAAACAATGAAATTTGCAGCCAAATCATGGACAATAAGCTCCTATGTGGGACAGCAAAAAGCAATTATAAGTGTTGACAATGGCTAGGACACTTTCATTAGGAATGCAAATCTATGCAAATAGCGGTTGCTGCTATCTTTATTTAATATATATAATATTTCTTATAGTATATAATTATGTATTATAAATAAAACTTTATTTTTAAATATCACATAACATTACAAGTAACATTACCTAATATAGTAATATAATTATTTTGTTATGATCTGCTTTAACTTAAGAAATAATTTGTCAACAAAAATGAGGGGTCTGAGGGGAGAGCCCCAGCAGCAGGTGCCTGGGCAATGCTTGTACAGTGACTTTTGACCCCCTTCAGGTAAAGTGACAGTGATACTAATGTGGACTCTAGAGCCAATCTGCTGGGTCAGAGTCTGGGATTTGCCACATAGGAGCTGCAGACTCCGGAAAGTCACTTAGCCCTTAAAACTCTGCAAAGGGGATGATAACAATAATACCCCCTTAGAGTTTGTGGTGCTCAAAGTTACGTGCATTTTTCACAGACAACCTTCCCAACCGCCTGTGAATCACACACAATTATGACGTCCATTTTACAAATGAGAAAACCCACGGCTCAGAGACGTTAATCAAATCACCGAAGGACACACAGCTAGACTGACGCACAGGAACTCTGACTTGAGCCAGCACTCTAAGCCAGCCCTCAATTCTGCACACTTGTGAAGCATGAGAAGGATACACCACAGCTCCTCTGCAGGATGAGAGGGGTAACTAATGTGTGTACAGAAATTACTCTTTAAGAAGGGTGTGGGGGACTTCCCTGGTGGCACAGCACCTAAGAATCCGCCTGCCAATGTAGGAGACACGGGTTCGATCCCTGGTCCAGAAAGATTCCACATGCCACGGAGCAACTAAGCCCGTGCGCCACAACTACTGAGCCTGCGCTCTAGAGCCTGGGAGTCACAACTACTGAGCCCGTGTGCTGCAACTACTGAAACCCGCATGTCTAGAGCCTATGCTCTGCAACAGAGCAGCCACAGCAATAAGAAGCCTGCGCACCGCAATGAAGAATAGCCCCCGCTCGCCACAACTAGAAAAACCCCACGAGCAGCAATGAAGACCCAATGCAGCCTAAATAAATAAATAAATAAACAAACAAACAAATAAATAAAAAAGAAGATTGTGTATTTTCCATTGCAGATCCTTACCCTTATAGCACCTGCTAAGGCAGTGAAACTCCCTGTTGCTAAACACCTATTATGCACCAAGCACCTTGCTGAGTGTCCCATCATCGCCATTTCATCACCATGGCAATGCTATGAGACAAGGACTGGAGGACGATGAGGCTCAGAGAGACTGAGTTCCTAGCCCATGGTCACAGAGCTTGTCAGTGGCAGCATCCCACCACACATCTGGGTCTGTCCTACTCCCACTTAGGTTTGGAGACAGGCTTTGAAAACACCCCCTAATGTCCTTCATGTGTCCCTCTCCCCCTCATTACGCACAAAGCTACTTATTCTGCACCAAGATGATGACCACAGGGGCCAAGCAGGGCCGTGGCACAAACTGTAATTACTACAGACAACAATTTGCATTCCAAATCTGAAGTGTGCTCAGGGTGTCACTTGAGCCCTGTAATCAGCTTAGCCTCTCTCCATATCTTCCTCGAGGGCTTCCCTGGTGGCGCAGTGGTTGAGAGTCCGCCTGCCGATGCAGGGGACACGGGTTCGTGCCCCGGTTCGGGAAGATCCCACATGCCGCGGAGCAGCTGGGCCCGTGAGCCATGGCTGCTGAGCCTGCGCGTCCGGAGCCTGTGCTCCGCAATGGGAGAGGCCACAACAGTGAGAGGTCCGCGTACCGCAAAAAAAAAAAATATTCCTCAAAATGAAGATATACTAAAGGAACTGAGACACAGGGGAAGGTTGGAAAATATGCCTCTGCTCCCAGTGACCTGCCACCTGAGGAAAACCATGCCGAGAAATGGTCAGGATTGAGCGGGATCTAAACCCCAGAGAGATCAAATTCCTCTGTCACAGGACAAAGAAAACAGCAGCCAGGACAGTGGACACGCTGGGCAAGACCGGTAAATTATTAAAGGCAGTAAACTCAGTACATAACACATGGGCCTCAGTTTGAGGTGCAATGGACACCCTTCCCTCCTTTATCACAAGTTGTTGTCTTACCTACGAGTCACCTGTCAGGGTGTGGTGGCTTTGCCACCACAGGACATCCACAAGATGAGCAAAAGCCTTACTATGTTCGCACTGTGAGAAAAAATATACAACCTCTGCATTAGAGAAAGAGATCCCAGAGGACCTTTCTATGAGCAAAGAATGCTATGATTTGGGTGCTCCCGAGTGGGGAAGGAGGATATAGTGAGAAGAGAGGGAGTGGAGGATACCAGAATTCTCAACCCTGCCTGCAGCCTCTTTTACTATACCTGAACCACAGAGGCATTTGTACTAATAATTTTGGCTCCAAGTGTCTAGAGTCCTGAGTACTTGTTAACTGGGATTCACCATAGCCCTACTTTCTTTTACTAGGGAAAGAGGACAAACCACATGTCAATTTCCATCACCTCAGATCCTGACTGAAGATTTTCACATGGAACCTCTACTGAGTTGACGGTATCTGCAAGACTGCCCTAAAAACTAGAGTTATGGACTTCCCTGGTGGCGCAGTGGTTAAGAATCCACCTACCAATGCAGGAGACACAGGCTTGATCCCTGGTCTGGGAAGATCCCACATGTCGCGGAGCAACTAAGCCCGTGCACCACAACTACCGAGCCTGTGCTCTAGAGCCCACAAGCCACAACTACTGAGCCCATGCGCCCTAGAGCCCATGCTCCGCAACAAGAGAAGCCACCGCAATGAGAAGCCCACGCACCGCAACGAAGAGTAGCCCCCGCTCACTGCAGCTAGAGAAAGCCCGCGTGCAGCAACAAAGACCAAACACAGCCAAAAAAACAAAAAAAAAACCCCAAAACTAGAGTGTTTCTCAAACTTTAATGTGCCCATAAATCACCTGGGCATCTTGATAAAATGCAGATTCTGATTCAGGTCTGGGGTGGGGCTCGAGATTCTGCATTTCTAACGAGCTCTCAGGTGCTGTTGCTGTTACTGCCTCATGGACCACACGTTAAGAACCTTTGCTAGGAGATGTGCTACTGGCTGAAGCAGACCGAAAAAAAATCATATTTCCTATGTCTCTATGGTCATGATGTCAAGTGGTGTCTCCATTCTAAGAGCAAACAAGTAAACTCAAGCACAATGTATCTTTAAAGTTCTTGTTTCCAAGTTATCTCACTGACGGTTAATAGGATGACTGTTCTGGCAGGAAAACCTTGTTGAACGCTATTAACTGAGGAAAATCAAGCAGATCTTCCCTTGGCCCAAGTTTCTGGAATAGCCCTGGGTCCTCTGAGGTTCAAAGGACAACACAGTTGAGCATATGCCTTCACCAGCACTCTCATCACTGACGCTTCTTGGGGTGGCCAGCCCACTGCAGGTGTGGCTGTGTTCTAGAGGCTGAGCAAACTGCTCACCTAGCCCACCAGCTGTGGCTGGGGGCCTGTTAAGAACTTGAGCACTACCTCCTCAGTCACAGGTTGCACGCTCCCAACCAGACAGGCACCTTAATAAAATCATCCAACTAATTCAATACATTTTTTTTTTTTTAACTGCCTGGAGCTGGCTGCCTTATCCCGTTATGCAAACAGTACACAGTGAATTGCTGATAGCATCTCCTCACTGTTGCCAACATAAACCCTGCCAGGCCAGCAGAATTGAGCCCAGTGACTGTAAGCAACAATACTTGCATGGGTTTGTTTAAATAAACACAACTAACAACCGGTGAAAATGTTACCTCCTCCTATTGCTAAACCAGAGACTTCTGAAATTGAGTTCTTCTAGAAATAAAACCAAGTGTCAAGTGTAAGAAGTAGAAGGCAGCTGAGTGGAGAACACCCAGAAAACCAACTCTGTGTTTCTTCCACAAACACACATGTAGACATAGATTTTTGGACCACTAAAACTAAATCAACTGACTTACTTGTATTGTCTGTTTCTTGCCTCACAGTAAGGATTTTTCTTTCCTATTCTTCTCCCCTGCACTTTTGGGCATTTGTCCTTTGAGTCGGGTATAACATATTAAAGAAGTTTGATATCATTAAATAACATAAAATTACACATAACATATAAGAAGGAATATTAGTCTTTAAACCCAAACCCTAAAATAGAAAAAAAAAATGCCAGTGGACAAGGGAAGAGAAATGGACATTTATTAAAGTAGAGAGATGATATTCAAGGACTAGGTAGGCTTCAGGGAGGGAGCCTTTGATGGACCACGTCAGAATGACTAATAAAACAAGATGGAAAAGCCATTTCCTGAGCAATGAGTGTTGGGAGAAAAGGAAGAGCAAACTGAGGACAAGCTAGCGGCACATATGCAGGGCCTCTTAGTCACTCTGGATAATGAGATGAGTATATTTTTAAAAGAAGGAAAAAAGACATGACATCAAGACTATAAGAATAGGCAGCAGGAAGCTTTATTATGTTTCAAGAACAGCAAATCTTGTCTATTTGTACCAATTCTGTAGACTTGAAAACACCATTTTAGTCTCAAACTCAAGCTTTTTCCTTCCTTGAGAAGTTTTGGAATTTGGAGATAAACTTATCGATGCCTGGCAAAGATCTGCTCCAAGAAAAACAAGTTCGATTTTCATTACAAAAATTTCACAGTGGGAAGCATACTTTGGAGTGGAGGGTATTTTTTAAAAGACAAGTATCTTTTTGACCCCGAAATTCCTAAGCCAAGTTTGCAATTGAGAGTCCTCAGCGTTTCAATAATAAATTAAACCCAAGAGGGGGAATACACAGGATGCCACATTAGGTATTTTTCTCTCATTTTCCCAAAGTGATATTCCACAGTATTGTCTCAAGTTATCATCCGGAACCCATAAAAATAATGTGCCCCAATTCAGGAAGATGCAACTGAGTTACCTATTAATTCTCTGGAATATTAACTCTCAGGGATGATTGTTTTAGGACTGTGACTTCTCTCCTGGCTGAGTATTCATTCTTATTAAGGTGCTTTCCTCCCCTCTCTCACATATACAAGATTTATGGATTTTTTTTAGTTGTTGTTACAGAAGGAAGACAAAATTCCTCCAAGTTCACCTTTACCAAGTTCTCACATTTGAAACTCCTCCACAGATGCCATATTTAAAAATTCCATCTTAAGGAACCATGGGATTTAGGCCAATTCATTGAATTTCTGACTCAGATTTATTCCTGCTGCCTGTTGTGGATGATTTTTATTCTTAAACCTTAAAACCTAAAACTCCACTTCAAAATTACAGTTCAAATATTTGTCTTCTCACCTCAGTTTTTCTACTCTTCAACTATAAAAATTTTGTACGCACCCTGTAGAAATTTGGGAAAGTCAAAATAAAATGAAGAAAAAATGTCACTTATAACCTCACTTACAGAGAGGAAATCATTATTAATATTTTGTTATATTTTCTTTCAGTCCTTTAAATGAATTTTTTCATAGCAGTATCATTACTGTACATACAATTTTGTTTCCTGCTTTTAAAGTCGTAACAATAAACATTTCCCCTGAATTAGCACTCTTCCTCAACAGCCCCTTATGGCTGCATAATATGCACTCATATGGATAAAACACAGTTTATACCAACGGTTCCACATAATTGGACATTTAGACTTTTTCCATTTTTTCTGTCATTATAATGACTGCTGCACTAAACATTTTTGTTCATAAATCTTAATCCACAGCTCTGATAACTTCTTTAGGATAAATTCCTAGAAGTGAAATTATTAGATTAATAGTCATAAATGCATTTATGATTCTTGACACAAATAGCTTTCCAGAAACATGATCAAGTAACAATGCCACTGAACATTGGTGAGAGCATCAGTCCTACTGCACCCTCACGAGCATTTAAAGTTATCATTTTAAAAAAGGCTGATTAATTCTGCAGCTGAAAACCCTTAAATTTCCCATTCTTAGACTGACCTGCTGAGGTCAATGATTTCAAACGTTCCCTCAGTAACAGAATAATCTTCAAATACAATGTTAATTTTTCTCACATACAAGAATGCAAGCAAAACCACAAACATGAAAAGAATGTAGTCATTTGTTGGATGTTTTCATTGGGCAACTAAGGTGCTGTAGTTAAGAAGCCAAGAACAACCAGTATGATGTACCAGTCTGTGACCGTACGGAGAGACGCCCAGTACAGAGAGACACGAGCAAAGTAAATTCAGAACTGAATCCACTGCCAAACTTCACAAGATACATAAGATTTTAATTACCATAAGTCACACTTATCAGAAGGAATACATTAGAATGTTCAGGAATATATCCAGATTACATTTAAAATTCATTTAGGGCTTCCCTAGTGGTGCAGTGGTTAAGAATGTGCCTGCCAATGCAGGGGACACGGGTTTTAGCCCTGGTCCGAGAAGATCCCACATGCTGCGGAGCAACTAAGCCCGTGAGCCACAACTACTGAAGCCCGTGCGCCTAGAGCCTATACTCTGCAACAAGAGAAGCCACCGCAATGAGAAGCCCGTGCACCGCAACGAAGAGTAGCCCCCGCTCACCGAAACTAGAGAAAGCCCACGTGCAGCAAAGAAGACCCAGCGCTGCCAAAAATAAATAAATAAAATAAAGAAATTTATTAAAAAATAAAATTCATTCAATAGCTTTTTACACAATAAATTTTCTTTCTTTCTCCAAATTGGTGCATATTCCCATATACATCAGGTAAGTTTTTTTACTTAATGGCACATATACGCAAGAGCAAATGGTCTAGACTCAGTCTCTTTTAATCCAAGGCCTAAACTGATCACCCTAGAACATGGAAAAGCATTAGATAAATGGAAACCTTTTCTACTATACTACAAATGGTTTGGGGTATCTTTCCCACATTCTCTTTCCAGGAAATTTGTCCCACTTTCCCCAATGTTGTCCACAGCTCCTGCTGAGTGGGTATAATATAACAGTAGCTGTAGCAAGGGGGGAAAGTATTTATTGAGCACCTACTATGTCACAGACCCAGAGCTAAATACTTAACATGAATTATTTAGTTTAATTCTCATAAGAACCCCATGAGTTGGATACATTTTTCAGATGGGGAAATCTGAGTTTCAGTAGGTTTACTTACTTGCCCAAGCTGGTGGGTCCCTTTGACCCTGACTCTCTGGCCAAAGATGACTGGACCAAGGGGGAGGGAAGCCCCTCTAGGAGCCAGCCAGAAGCCTGCCCACCACCTGTGAACCCCAACAAAAGAAAGAGGATCTGAAGCAATCAGGGTTTTCTTAGGGATTTGGGGATAGGGCAAACAACTGAGACTATCCCACGAGCTTTGGGAGAAAGAGCTGCTGAAAGACTTGTCAGGTTGGATCAGAGCCGGCATCGTGACAAGCCCAACAATGGCACATACAAGAAGACACTGGGAGCAGGAACTGAATATCAGAAAGGTAAAAGCAGAGAGAGAAAGAATGAAACTGACCCACAGAGAGAAATCCTGGGTTTCTGCAACTGTAATTCTCTTATTAAACAGCACTTTTCTTGAGGTAATGGGAGCAAGTGCCCGCTTTTTGCCAAGAGCTCTGTTTAAAATAACCACCAAGGAATTTACAGTGGAGTCGTTCCTCACTGGAATGGACTGTCATCAGCATCTACCCTGTGTAGCAAGTTAGCACCATTAATAACAAAAAACCAACACATGTGCCTCTTAATGAGATGCAAGTACCTGGATTCCTTTAGGATGTTTTCCTGCCCCAAAGTGCTTAACTTGAAACAAACCAAGTCTTTAGACCTAAATAACCAGTGTATAAGAAATATAAAGGACAAAGGGGCAAGTTAAATGACATCATAGGTAAGCAATCAGATAAACTAAAATGTGAGACCCATTCCACAAGCAATTGGTCTGGTCTTTTCAAAAAGTCAGTGTCATTAAAAAAAAAAAAGAGGGGCTTCCCTGGTGGCGCAGTGGTTAAGACTCCGAGCTCCCAATGCAGAGGGCCTGGGTTCGATCCCTGGCCAGGGAACTAGATCCCACATGCATGATGCAACTAAGAGTTCGCATGCCACAACTAAGGAGCTGGAGAGCCACAAGTAAGGAGCCCACCTGCCACAGCTAAGACCTGGTGCAACCAAATAAATAAATACTAAAAAGAAAGAAAGAAAGAAAGGGAGATGAGGGGATTATTCAAGGACTTAAAAGGACTAAAAAACACAGTAACAAAATGAAATCGTCATCCTCAATTGGATAAAAACAACCAAACAAAAAATCCAACCAGATGCAATGCATGGCCCTTGAATGGTTTTGGGGGAAACCAACTATAAAAGATAATTAGGGGGACTTCCCTGATGGTCCAGTGGTTAAGAGTTCGCCTTCCAACACAGGGAGTGCGGGTTCGATCCCTGGTCGGGGAGCTAAGATCCCACATGCCTTGGGGCCAAAAAACCAAAACATAAAACAGAAGCAATATTGTAACAAATTCAATAAAGACTTTTAAAATGGTCCACATCAAAAAAAAAATCTTAAAAAAAAAAGATAATTGGGGAAATAGGAATATAGACTGCATGTTGGGGAATTAATAGTAACTTTATTAAGCTTGATAATGTAGGAAAATGTCCTTGTTCTTAAGACATATGTATTGAAGTATTTAGAAGTGAAGTGTCGTGATTGTCTTACTTTGAAATGATTTAGTAAAATAAAGCCAAATTGTATAAACAGCTAGAGATAGATAAACAGGTAAAGCAAAATGTTAGCAATTAATTGTTCATTCTAGATGGTGGGTGTTCACTGCACTTATCTTTCAACTTTCCATATATTTAAAAGTTTTCATAATAAAAAGTTGAAAAAATAGCACACATAGTAAAAATAATAATCTTGGAAACCCCTTAGGAAGATACCTGGTGATGCCTGACAGCCCTTCTCTCAATAAACTACACTCAATAGTTCCTACTTTACTGCTATAACAAATATTGTACATACATCTTCAGTTTAGCCCCAGACGAAGCTGTTGCTTGTTTTTAGGGGAAATGCAGCACAAAAAGCCCCCATTAAGTTCTAGAATCACCATCAGCCCACTGGGATCGACAGAGGAAAAAGCAGGTTCACAATCCCATCTAACAATGAGTCGTAAGTTCCCGTCCCACCCTTTTTTCTATAAGTAAGTTTAGATGAACCTGCATAAATTAAATGCACATCTGATACAACTTCCTTGAACCTTCCTCAAATCAGAACTTTTAAACAAGTCCTCATCTGTCCATAAAAAAGTAGGCCTCATTCCCTCTTTTTTCCAAATGGATGTAAGGTCAAATCAGCCCTGAAGATATAAAAACACATTATGCATTAGCAGCGTTCTGGTGTATGGTATGTTTCCTCCTCCCTGAACGTGTGTTAACCAGGAGGTCACGGCAGTGGTGGTTCACGCTGCTGCATGGACCACCATTAGATGCTGCAGCATCTAATCCAGCTGGTTTTATTACCAGTACCATGTACAAGTCCACAGTAAGAGTCATGCTCAAAAAGGCTAGTCCAGGAGCTGTGTTCATTGAGATTTCCAGAGTCGGATGGCAGAAGGAGAGAGCCTGGGTGGGGGATGACATATGTGGGAGGCCCAAAAATCAAGTAAGAGAAGAATTTTCATCATCAGGCCTAAATAAGATAGCCCATTTAAAAATGAGCTCTGTGCAATCAGGTTGTAATGAGCTTTTGCTTTTAGAGAATATTTATTTCAATTACTAAAGGTGAATAAGTTTGTGACAACTTACAAATAATAATATAAATATATTTCTATTATTTCTAATCAATAATAGAAATATCTTAAGTTATGTTAACTATAAATAAGTGGTAAGTAGAATATGTGTGTGGTAAACATAGATAAGAAAGGGTGAAAGGAGCAAAAGATACCTACTATTCATGAGCCACCTGGTTACTGAATGTTTGTTATGTACTAGATATGCATGAGACTTATGAGGTACTGACTATACAGAGGCACTAAATATATATGAGCACTTAATATACATGAGGACTTAATTTGGCTACCCACTGGAGACACCCTATTCTGGCCCCATGTGCCCTCTGCCCAAGAAACACAAATAAAATAGAAATTAGCCAGCTGTTCATCTGGCTAATTGCCAAGCTGCTACTGTTGACCAGGTATGTTTGTCCCTGTGTTTTTATGATAAAGCAAGTGTGTGTCATTGGCCCAGGGCACCTTCAGTCTGTGGACCTCTTGCCTGCACTTCAACTCTGGTCCTTGCACCCACATCCGTGGGGAAGGCCGATGCAGTAGAGAGAAAGGGGACGTATTGGCATTGTGAACCCCAGGATACAGGTGAGGTCCTTCCGTCCTCTCTGTAGTATGTTAACTTACCCCATTTCTCCCCCTTGCTTCTCACTATGTTTCAACTGGTTTAATTGGATAGTGTGATCTGAGTATTTAAAGAAAAGGGTGAGGCACTATTTACCCTCACAATGAGCTAAACCTCGTCCAATCCATTAAGCGGGCCACATTATTGTGAAGAGGAAGAAGTTGATAGGAAAGAAGAAAAGTCGGTGACAGGACCATTACCAACCCCCATGTAAGAGGCTTCAATTCCCATCCCCAGCTTCTGACATGGGCAGGAAACAGAATATAAAACCTAACACAGAGGGGAAAAGGAAAACTGAAGGGAAAGGTTCGGATTCAGAAAAAATTTTCCAAATTGCTGCATCTCCTCAGTTCTCAATATCACCTTCCCCTCCCACGCTTTCAAATAGCATGAGGGCCTTTTGGAGGTGATGAGATCACTGCCACAATACTGTTTGTGTAATAAAGGCTAAATTCGATTAGAATGAAAAATAAATACCTCCATGAAAAGTCATAAATGCAACAAAACACAAAGCAATACTGAGACTGAGTCTTGGGCCACCTTCTATTTAAGACCTAAATAGACATTTCTCCAAAGAAGACATACAGATGGCCAATAGGCACGTGAAAAGATGCTCATCATTGGGGCTTCCCTGGTGGCGCAGTGGCTGAGAATCTGCCTGCTAATGCAGAGGACACAGGTTTGAGCCCTGGTCTGGGAGGATCCCACATGCCATGGAGCAACTAGGCCCGTGAGCCACAACTACTGAGCCTGCGCGTCTGGAGCCTGTGCTCCGCAACAAGAGAGGCTGTGATAGTGAGTGGCCCCCGCTTGCCACAACTAGAGAAAGCCCTCGCACAGAAACGAAGACCCAACACAGCAATAATAAATTAATTAATTAAAAACAAAAGTACCAATGCCACCGTGGATGTGAGGATTAAATTAGTCAATGCTTTAAAAAAAAAAAGAAAGAAAAGAAAAGATGCTCATCGTTGCTAATTATTAGAGAAATGCAAATCAAAACTACAATGAGGTACCACCTCACATCGATCAGAATGGCCATCACTAAAAAGTCTACAAATAATAAATGCTGGAGAGGGGATGGAGAAAAGGGAACCCTCCTACACTGTTGGCGGGAATGTAAATTAGTGCAGCTGCTATGAAAAACAGTATGGAGGTTCCTCAAAAAACTAAAAATAGAGTTGCCATATGATCCAGCAATCCCATTCCTGGGCAGATACCCAGACAAAACTATAATTTGAAAAGATACATGCACCTCTATGTTCATAGCAGCACTATTTACAATAGCCAAGACATGGAAGCAACCTAAATGTCCTTCGACAGATGAATGGATAAAGAAGATATGGAATATTACTCAGCCATAAAAAAGAACAAAACAATGTCATTTGTAGCAACATGGATGGCCCTAGAGATTATCATACTTAGCAAAGTAAGTCAGTCACAGATACCATGTGATATCACTTATATGTGAAATCTAAAATACAACACAAATGAACATATCTACGAAACAGAAAGAGATTCACAGACATAGATAACAAATGTGTGGCTGCCAAGGGGTGGGTGGGGGGGAAGGATTGGGACTTTGGGATTAGCAGATGCAAACTATTATATATAGAATGGATAAACAACAACATCCTACTGTAGAGCACATGGAACTATAATCAATATCCTGTGCTAAACCATAATGGAAAATATGAAAAATATACATATGTATAACCGAATCACTTTGCTGTACAGCAGAAATTAACACAACACTGTAAATCAACTATACTTCAATACATTTTTTTTAAAAATAAAATAAAAATAAAACCCCTAACTAAGCTCCGATACTTCCCAATGGCACAGAAATGAACTCAGCCATTTCAGAATGCAATTTTCCACGATCTGCTATTATTTCAATTAATACAGAGGACTATTATGTTTTATGTCTTATGAGTTTATTCTTGCTCCCAGATCAGATTGTGAGGACTGAAAAAAAAAAAAAGAAGAAGAGGAGTTAGAAGTTTTGTTTATCTGAAAGTCAGACCCTGGGAATCAGGATGATTACCCTTTACTCTGGGATGACAGATGGGAAAGACTTTTGTAGACAAGAATTGTTCGTATCTGCCTAGTGTCTCTCCCCTTCTTCTGGAAACTGCCCCTTCCCTCCCATGTTACTATGGTTACCATAGGAGCCAACATAGTGGTACAGCACAACGCCACACTGTGGTCACTGCTGATTGGTCTAGGAGTATCCACCCTACCCCGGCTGAACCAATCAAACCCCACCCCCCAGTGCTTTTGGATCTCAGAGAGAAAAGGCTGTCACTCTGCAGATGGCTGCATTTCCACAGTATGGAGAAATGGAGGAAGTCAGTCTGCAGAGAAAATGCAGCAAACAACAGAGGAATTGGGAGCCCTCATGGTCTTCTGGTGCCTGGTTCCAGGGGCTTCTGAGATCCTGCTGCATTCCACGAGATATTCTTGAGATCTCTATAATTTTAAAAACTCTCCTTGTTTAAGCTAATTTGAGTTGAATTTCTATCACTTGCAACAAGATCTCCTAATTAACCTAAAAGATCACAGTCAAAAGCATCTTTTACCTTGTATAAATCTAGAAGAAATAGAGAATAATTGAGTTGACAACTGCATAAAATAAACAAAGGCATCTATAAATTCTGCCTCAAAAGTGCAAAATTTGCACAGCTGGTACACAAGCCACTGTACGTCCCCACAGACCTCACATATGACCAAAAAAAGAAACTGCTTTTGAATCTAAAAATGAGCTTCAATGTGCCTGGCATATTTTTGGTGTCAGCAGATTGAGAATGACATGGGCTTTTCCTCACAGGTGTCAGCATCTCTCACAGGCTGGCTTCTCCACTGCCTGAAGGGAAATGAGACAAGAAGACTAAGCAGAAACGAGAGACAGTTTTTCCTTTTGAAGGGGTACCTCACATCAAAAAGGCATCTATTATAAAATCAAAATGGGTTGAAGACCTAAATATAAGACATGATACCATAAAACTCCTAGAGGAGAACATAGGCAAAACATTCTCTAATATAAATCGTAGTAATATTTGCTCAGATCAGTCTCCCAAGGCAAAAGCAAAAATAAACAAATGGGACATAGCAAACTTATAAACTTTTGCACAGCAAAGGAAACTGTCAACAAAACAAAAAGACTACCTATGGAATGGTAAAAAATATTTGCAAACGATGCAACCAGCAAGAGCTTAATTTCAAAAATATACAAGCAGCTCATAAAACTCAATATCAAAAAAACAAACAACCCAATCAAAAAAAGGGCAGAAGGGACTTCCCCAGTGGTTAAGACTCTGCACTTCCAGTGCAGGGGGCGTGGGGTGTGGGTCTGATCCCTGGTCAGGGAACTAAGATCCCACACGCCGAGTGGCCAAAAAAAAAGGCAGAAGACGTAAATAGACATTTCTCCAAAGAAGACGTACAGATGGCCAACAGGCACGTGAAAAGATGCTAAACATTAGAGAAATGCAAATCAAAACTACAATGAGGTATCACCTCACACTGGTCAGAATGGCTATCATCAAAAAGTCCACAAATAATAAATGCTGGAGAGGGTATGGAGAAAAGGGAAACTTCTTCCTACACTGTTGATGGGAATGTAAATTGGTGTAGCCACTATGAAAAACAGTAGAGAGGTTGCTTAAAAAACAAAAAATAGAGCTACCATATGATCCAGCAACTCCACTCCTGGGTATACATCCAGAAAAGACTAAAACTTTAATTTGAAAAGAAAAAATATATATATATTCACACACACACACACACACGGGAATATCACTCAGCCATTAAAAAGAATGAAGTATTGGAGTTGCAGCAATATGGATGGACCTAGAGAATATTGTACTTAGTGAAGTAAATCAGGCAGAGAAAGATATATATTATATGATATCGCTTATATGTGGAATCTAAAAAATAATACAAGTGAATCTATATTCAAAACAGAAATAGACTTAGACATAGAAAACAAAATATGGGTACAAAAGGGGAAAGAGGTGGGGAGGGATAAATTAGGAATATGGGATTAACAGATACTCACTACTATACTAAAATAGATAAGCGGGCTTCCCTGGTGGTGCAGTGGTTGAGAGTCCGCCTGCCGATGCAGGGGACACGGGTTCGTGCCCCGGTCCGGGAAGATCCTACATGCCGCGCAGCGGCTGGGCCCGTGAGCCATGGCCACTGAGCCTGTGCGTCCGGAGCCTGTGCTCCGCAACGGGAGAGGCCACGACAGTGAGAGGCCCGCGTACCGCAAAAAAAAAAAAAAAAAAAAAAAAAAAAAAATATATATATATATATATATATAAGCAACAAGAATTTAATGTATAGCACAGGGAATTATATTCAGTACCTTGTAATAACCTATAATGGAAAATAATCTGAAAAGTATATATATATAAAACTGAATCATTTTGCTGTATACCTGAAACTAACACAGTATTGTAAATCAACTATACTTCAATAAAAAATGAAAATAAAAAATACAATCCAAGGAAGTATAAGGGAATTAAAAGGGATTTGGGGTGATGAAAAGTTTACCATAGAATTGTCCCTTGTTTTTAGCACTTTTAAAAAGTTGGTCATGTCTTACCTCCTTTGAAGACAAAGTATGTGTCATCAGCCTTGTTTTAAAGAGGCAGCAGGCTTCAACGGCCTGGGGACAGACTGTCCCAAGTTCAAATGCTGGCTCTGCCACTTACTATGGCTGTGATTTTAGGCAAGTGAGCAGATGTGGGCTCAGTTTCCTCATCTTCGAAATGGAACAGATACTATCTACCACGCAGGACTGCCACAGCCTTGCTTGGAGCTGATGTTAAATAATGTAGGTAAATGTACAAACAGAGGCTGTGAGAGAAGAGAAAGCCATGCCACCTTCTTTTGCAAAAGAGAGGTGAGGCCACAGTAAACAATGACCAGGCCAGGTGTGTGCGGAGTATTAGAGACTCTGTCACTCTAATGAGTTGTGAATTTCAAAGCATTTCAGCCTGATCATCAAGAAACATTCGGCTGCACTTCTGAATGCAACTTCCTTCCAAACACGGGGCCTGGGATGGGTCGGACAGCCTGCAGCAGGCACAGGACCTATTGTCTGAAGACGTGGATCTGCTCCTGATCTCTTGGCTTGACCCTCACAGTGGTCAGCAATATTTCCTGTCTGTCTAGGAACTGGACTTCCTTTGGTGACAGTACCAAACTCTTCCTTGGAACAGGAGGTTAGTATTTAAAATAGCCTTAACTGTGCCAGGAATGATAGGAATATGTACCAAAAAAGTGCACAGAGAGAAGGCTGGGCAGGGAACTATAGATGCTTGGGGTATGGGAGAGAAGGCCAAATGTCCATACAGGAAGGAGCTGGGGCAGGCTGGATGTGGTGGGCTGATAGCGGGCCAGCCTATGTGAGAAGCGTCCCTTTCAAAGGCCAATAAGGGCCATTTTCGGCCCCAGCAGGATGAATAAGCCTCAACAGGCTTTGAAAGGCTTTCAAATCAATCTTTTTACAGATTCTCACATACGTAACTACTTTCTACCATCAGAACTGTATCCATATGTACATGGATAATAGAACTCTGAAAGTGGCTAAAAAATGAGGACCTTTGCCCTAAAAGATGTGATGTGCTTCCCAAACCCTGCACTAAATTTCAAGCACCCACTGACCCCCCAAATATCTGGACACCCCACTAAGAGGGATTCCTTACTCACCTGACAAGGGTGCAAGAGGCTGCAGGCATGGATGGCACTTGTGTTACCCACGTCATATAAGCAGGCGGGGGTCATTTGAAAATACAGGTGTCTACTATCATGTTTAGGGACCTTTTGTTTTTAACCTCTGTTAAGCAGCTCTGTCATATACCTCCTACTCTGACACTTTGCAATGACAAAATCATTTGTTTACATATACATCTACTAGATGTTAAGGGTCACAAGATCAAGACTGTGTCTTATTCAATTTCGTGTCTTTATGATTGAATAAATGCTTATTGACATTTTATTTAAAAAAAAGAAAGAAAGAACGAAAGAAAAACAACAAGAAACTGTTCCTTGGAGCAAATGTTCCTTCCCCACTTCCAGTGGCTCTAGTGGAACTGCCAATCACGAAACGCTGTCCACCCAGCTCCCTTAGGGGAGCACGTAAACAAGGCCTGTCCAATACTCTTGACCACAGTGATTGGCCAAGGTATAGCTATGTGACTGGCCAAGGTATAGCTATGTGACTGGAACCAGGTCAATAAGAGTCCTATGCTGGGATTTCACATCTGGATTCTGGAAGTATAAACTTCTCTCTTTCCTCTGGAAAAGTATGGCTGTTTGTGGTTATCCCCTCCCTCCAAAAAAGTCCATGTGCAGTAGGAGAAGACCAAAACCCCAAGAGTGACAAAGCTGAGAGAGCACACCTGGATACAGTGGTATCTGAAGCCTACCCATCAGTTTCCCTCAGTCAAATGAACCAATCAATTCCCCTTTCTCCTTGAGCTTGTTTTGATTGAGTTTCTATCACTTGTAGCCAGAAGAGTCCTGACTAATACACTAAACCTTATTTTTCTCATCTGAAAATTAAATAGTTAGTTAGGGCTACAATGTTCAAAGTCCCTTCCAAAGCCCCAGAGTTTAGAAATTTCTTACCAAATGGCTTAGGCAAGGGTAAAGACCAGGCACTGGAGAAAGAGACAAGACCAGCATGGCCCTGAAATTTGGTTGATATTTAAAATTCAAATCTCAGATCTGGCACCTAAAACAATGCCTCACACATGGTAGGTCTTGTTAAGCATTCTTAAGTTAACTACAGGCAATGGCAGGTGTTGTGGTCCACAGATTTTCACACTTCTAGGATGAGTTTCCTCCCTGAGTCTGTCTCTGTGACCCTCTTTCTCAGCTTACTGGAGGAGCTGTAGCAAATATTTTCACAAGGAACGGTGGAAATTCTGAGCTGAGCACTGCCCCAACCAGATCCAGAAGAGATGTCTCAGAGCAAGACACCTCCCAGGGTCCCACCTCTCTGAGGGTCCTGCTTTCTTATTCTCCCCATTCTGTTCTGGTTTCACTCATGATGTTCCCACCAAAACTCTCCCAACCAAAACCATCCTCTTGGCTTCTCTCCATGAACATCTCTGTAGCACCCATGGTCTGGTGAGAGATGGCACAGCACCACCCCTTGCCCAGGAGGGTGGGGAAATCCCATAGGGTTGGTAACACCCAGGGCCTCTGTCCCCTTAGACGAGCATGAGAACCAAAGAACACAACCTACAATTAACAACGTCAACTCATGAGAGGACTGAACTGCTTGGTAGGTAGAAAGGATGTGTCATCCAAGTGTCACCAGCCCTTCCCGAGGCTCTCTGCGGACAAAAACTCCAGCCAAAAAAAAGGAAAACCACAAATGCAACTCCTAATGCCTTGAGAAGTCATGCATATCTGCAGTGAATGTTTCCAGGGAGGATGAGGAGAGGGTTACAATACATTCATTCAGCAAGACTTTCCTTAAAATTTTTTGGAAACATCTTTCTTTTCCCAGAATGCCTATTCCTTAAGACACTGACCACTCCCTTCGCTCCCTCGTGCCCTGTCCCCGGCTCCCTCCTTGGCCCTCATGTGTCTCCCTCTTCACTTCTCATCTAGAGCCATGTGGTTCCTTCTCCTCTTGCCTTTTCCAACCCATTTCTTATCACCTCTTCTCCCCAGTCCCACCCCCAAACCCCACAAATGTCCAGGACCTGGGTGAGCTAACACAGGATGCTTCTTCTTTACAAGCTAAAGAAGAATGGAATTGCAAATGCTTCTAATGGTTTCCTCTGCCATGTATATAAACATGGGAAATTTGCGAGCACAGAGATTCTAAAACCTTCCTTTCCAAATAAAGAAGAAAAGGAAGAGTTCACAGAATGCGTGCCTTGCCCTAGCACAGCCTGCACAGTTCATTCTAGCAGGCCCGAGAGTCACATTTCATTATAGAAAATGTATCAGCTAGAGAATACCTCCAACGTCCTCCTCCCGGCACTCTGGGTGCTTCTTGTCTTCAGTTCCAATTACCATAATGATGGTTACAGAGCGTGTCCTGGCTGGGAGTGAGGGTGTTTCCACTTAGTTGGGTTTCCTTCCTCCCCCACCATGTCATGGAGGATTATGCTCCAAGTGACACAGAGATGATTTGGCCACAGAGGAATCTGGCAATTGACCAGGCCCTGAACCATCTCCCTCTGGTGTATCTTGAGGTCAGTTTGTCTAACTTTACCAAGAAGCTACAGGGCCCGGAAGAATCAAAGCAAAGACAAGAGACCAAGATCAACACAACAATTGACCTGCCTAACAGACTCTAGTCACTTTGACACTTTAACCATTTGGGAAAATCTTATGAGCTGGCTAAGAATTTGAGGGCTGAAAAGAAACTGAAGTCAACAAAGCATTAGATTCTGTCATCTATTTGGTTGCAATTAGCCAGGGGCACTTTGTTTGTTTGCTCCCCTGCAGCAATTACTAATGTTAAATGTTACCCCTGCAAGGCTACAACTGACAGAGGGTCCCTTAAACCAAGTGTGCATCTAACAGGTTCCTTTTCAGCAGCAAGTTCTATAAACCAGACTTGTGCTTAAAAGTTCATAAAATATTTTTCAAGGACAAACAGTTTAAGAGGTCTCACAGCCATAGGGAGGGTAATCAATTGTCCCAGCTTGCCCGGGACTGAAGTTTCCCAAGACATGGGACTTTCAGTGCTAAAACCAGGACAGTCCCAGGCAAACTCAGGGCAATCTCTACATGTACCCCAACCCTAGGCTAGTGACTACTGTTGAATCAGAAGGAAGGGTGGGGAACACTGAAAGGAGGGTAGAGAGGGAGAGAAAATAAACACCTTCAGAACAGCCAAGTGCTCACAGAAGGTTCAATTTCTCTGTAGTTCAAAATCAACTACAAATATCAACTGTTCCAAAGTGTGTATAAACTGTTTTGTCAACAAAGGATTTATGGCCAATGACTTTGGGAAATGCTCCAAACAAAATCCCATCAGGTCTCCTTCACGTGGTCTCTATGCACATCAACCCACCAAAGGCTCTGAGAAGTCCTGGAGTGGTGAACATATTTAATTTGGTGCTCTCAGGGTGTCCCAAGTTTATCTGACCACACAAGATTTTTCCACTTAATGGTTATGATCATGCAACTGAACATACTTTGAGAAGTGGGGATCTTCTCCATTTATGGATATGTGTCAACAAATTTCTCTTCGTACTCAGTGAAAAGCATGCTGAAACTTAGCTAAAAGAGAGCCAGGATCTATATTTTTAAAAAGACATCTGAGGAAAATGACTGAGATGTATGTAGGATATTAAAGATGAATCAAACCAGTAAAAACAGTGCTGAAAAGACTAAAGACCTGAACTTGAAACATAATCTGAATTGAATTTTGTGTCTGATAGATGTAAGAGATTTTTTTTCTTTCTTTCTTTCTTTTTTTTTAATTTTTGGCTGCGTTGGGTCTTCGTTGCTGTGTGCGGGCTTTTTCTGGTTGCGGCGAGCAGGCTTGTCATTGCGGTGGCTTCTCTTGTTGCGGAGCACGGGATCTAGGCACGCAAGCTTCAGTAGTTGTGGCACACAGGCTCAGTAGTTGTGGCTTGCGGGCTCTAGAGTGCAGGCTCAGTAGTTGTGGCGCACAGGTTTAGTTGCTCTGTGGCATGTGGGATCTTCCCGGACCAGGGCTCGAACCCGTGTCCCCTGCATTGGTAGGCAGATTCTTAACCACTGCACCACCAGGGAAGCCCCTAAGAAATTTTTTATTCATTCATTCATTCCATTTATTCATTCAAATTAATTAAGCATGTATGTGCCAGGCACTGTGCTAGGCCCAGGGATATTGCAGTGAACAAGAGAGAGTGATAAGGTTTCTGATGCTTGGGGCTTCCAATCTTAAATTTCACTAAGTATTAAGTAACAATCTTAACAATGAGAAAAAAGTACAGGGGTCCATAGGAGGTGTCTCTAGGTCAGATTCAGGAGGCAGACATGATGCATTCCCACAGGAGGTGATGTCAAGGCTCAGACCCAATGGATAAAGTGGGTGGGCCAATGCAGTGTGTGTAGGAGTGTAGTGCTGGGCAGCAGGGGACAGTGTTCTGGGCAGAAGGAATAACACATGCAAAGGCCTGTGAAACAGAGCTCAGAGCATTCTCTACACAGGCAAGGGTCTTGTTCCTGAAGTCAGAGGTAGAATTCATTTTAACACACAGAAGGGTCTCCATACACCTTGACTATTATTATTATCATAATCACATAAAGGAAGAGAACTCTGCATCAAGGGGAGGTTAAATCTGACCCTTCCTACACCTCAAGGGTCTACGGCTTTGTGATCGGGAGAATTCTATGATTCCCTTTAGAGTCTGTTTAAAGCTTATAGACCTCTCCTCTTGTAAAGTTCCTGCAAAGTCATAAATCTACATATGAATAGACTGTACATTTCTGATTTCTTTTTCCTTCACTGTGCACCGGTTCCCTTTTTGTTCCCCCAAAACAGCCACAATGCCCACTTCATCAACCTTGACATCTCTTGGCTTCTTTACCAGATGCTTCCAGTAACCCAAGACCTACAGGGCAAGCAATGTCAACGGGTGCTTAGCGAGCCACTTAGATTTTTTAAATTAAACCACAAGTGGTGATGCAAACATGACTTCCCTGAGTGGTAAAGCACAGAAGCTTGGTGGAGACTTTGATTAGTAAAGCCAACCTCGGCAGTGTCTGCTCTGGAGCATCCGGAACAGGACATATAACGGCTGGGACTGTCCAGGGAAAACACTTACCCCTCTGAAATTCCAGGCTTTAGGAGACGGAAACGTGGGAAAGTTGTTTTGCCGCTGCCGTTTAGGCCTGGAAGAGGACAAAAAAAAGAAAAAAAAAAAAAAAAGACGATGCATTCATTATTCATTGGTTAGCTCTTCAGAGGAAATCACCAATTTCAGATGTAGCTTTGTCAAAAAGAGAGATGCTTGGAGAAATGGTCCAGGCAGGTGAGGCAGCTATTGTTTTCTACAGCTCTGCCATCTTTAGCAGCCAAACTCACCGCAAACTCCTTCCCAGGCCCCCAGGAGGAAAACTCCAGAGTCCCTTAAAAAAGTCAAAAATTAAAAGATAAAAGAAAAAAAGAAAAGAAAATCTAAAATTCAACCTGGATGAGATCAAAAAGCCAGACCAAACTCCAATCTTGATCTTTATTTCTCACACACAAGCAGTTCCCAAAGGGATGTCATCAGATGATGTCTGCAGCTTCGGCGGAGCCTGGAACCCTCCCTCGTTGCTCACTTGCTGGGGAGTTCCTGCATCTCCACTCAGGCCACACTGGAGCTCTAAACTCTTACAGGGACGACTGACAGGACATGCAGCCACTGCCTAATGAGTTAGAACTGGCTTTCTCGCCTATTAATCTCTCCCCACGAATCAACCGCCTTAGATGTGATGGAGGCAGCTTCAAGTCGCATCTGCACAAGCGGCAGGTAACCGGTACAGAAAAGGAAAGATGCAGCAAGGGGGCTGGGCGGCTCCAGACACACCAGGAACACCTTACTTCTGTCTTGTAAAGTGAATCCAATTTTGTAGCTGCCAACATACCCACAAGGATACCTCTTACAATGTTTTTATGGAGTGGTAAATTACTCCTCCCCAAAATGCTACGTCTGTCAATATGGACATTCAAATGTCATGTTTGCTTGAAGTACCACTTCACTGAAAAACATCCCTGAAAAAGGTCCACTTTGCACTTGCCCTGAGGTTTTAGTCACTGATGTGCCAAAGGGTGGTGGTGCTGGTTTTTTAACATGATACTCACACCTTTTCTTTGACCTCCCTGCCACAATCAGCAGGAATGCAAGGCAGGATGCTTGTAATGACCACTGCACAGGCTCTGCAGTATGTCAGGCCTGATAAAAATCTGGACTGACTCTACCAGGCATAAGAGATAAATAAACAAAATACAACATAATTAGCATAATAGCAGCAGCTGACAGGTACTGGGTATTTAAAACAGCAAATGCTAATACTTTATGTAGTTAATCTCACTGACTCTCCACTGGGAGCTGAGGTTCACTGTTGTACCCATTTAACAGATAAGAAAACAGACACCTAAGGATATTAAGTGACTCAACTATCACCATACAAGTGAGATCAGGATTCTGTTCTCAGGTGTCTGATCTCACACCCCATGGTGTTTTATGAGCTGTGTGACCCTGAGCCCGGGGCTTAAGCTCTGGAGCTTTCATATTCCTATGTGCAGAACGAGAAATAATACCCTGTACACAGAGTCAAGATGAGATGTGGGTTCTAACTCCAGTGCTGTCACTGCGAAGTTCTCAACGGATGTCAGCACGGTGCCCACCCCACCCCCAACCTTCCCTCCCCCACCCCTCCAAATCCTGGCTCCAAGGACAGCCTTCAATCAGGGACAGAGGATTGACACAGCAGAGCTGGGACAACTCACCAAAACAGAGGGAAACTCCCTCCTGCTGATGTGTCTTTATATCCAACCCCATTCTTCTGCATCCTCCTCCTCCTCCCCCACATGTACAATAAAAACCCAGGCTAATAACTTCTCAAGACAAACAGAGAAAACGTGGGTGGTTATTTAGATTTAATACTCTTCTCTTATTAAGTAACATGTTGGTCTAAGCTCTTCTGAAAAGACATTTCTCCCTTAAAAAAAAAAACACAAAACTTAGAATTCAACAATACTTCTCCCTGGATACCGCTCCCTCTCCTCCCAGGTTATAATTGGGCTTTGCTCTCCTAATTATTTGATGAGCTTCATTGCTTCCAAAGCAACAACATATACTAGAACATTCCTAGTCAATGTGCCCCTGTTTTGTATGTTGCAGTCCACAGAAAATGAAAATCACAATAATTAACAGTGACTGAGTTACATGATGTGCCAGGAGGGACTGTTCTAAGTACTCTGCCTACATAATCTAAGTCTGAGAATAACAATTAGATGGGTTATTATGTTCGGCTATACTCTGACGTTAATACATGATATATAGGTAGCATTATAATGGTGTTATACATTATCATATTTTATATATTTATATGTATGGCGTTACATATATTTAAATAAATAACGTTGTATCATAATATGTTTTCATATAATATTATGGTATAATGGGGATATTATCATTACCCTATTTTACAGATGGGCTAAACTGAGGCTCAGAGAGGTTAAACCAGATGCCAGAAGTCACACAGCTGGTAGGTGGCTAAGGTGGGATTCATACCCAGATATGTCTGACTCCAGATTCAGGGGATGTAGCCCCTCTCAAACAGAGAGAAGCCCCACCAAACAGGGCTTCCATGCATTTGGAAGAATGCAGCCTGGGGGTTCCCTCTGGGAGGGCACCAGTTTAGCAGGGCCTCACACTAAGAGGCCTCATAGGCAAAGAAAAAGCATCAGAGCAAGTCTGTCAATCCAGGGCACTCTTGGGCAACTCGGTCGCACCCCCCTTGGCTGGGGAAACTGCCAGGAAACCTACCTAGAAGACGGCTGTCTCTAACTGGTGCTTCCCCCACCCCTGCGTTCCACCACCTGCCAGGCTTCCAGATCATTCACATTGGCTGGAGTTCCCTTTAACTATCTAATCTGGCATCATAAGTCGTCCCCAGCCAAACACTACCACCCACGTGGTTTTGAAGGACAGCTTCGGGGAGTACAAGGCACCCTCCTGAGAAGACTGTGAGGGAACTGGCAGCATAAAGGACAGCAGCTCAGAAGCCTGTGAAGGCCAGGTCCTCATCACAGGAAGGGCAATCAGTCCTGGGTATATTTCTTCTGTTTTAGAAGCAACTTCTTTGCACTGTCAGCAAAAGTCCAAGGGAGAAAATGGCACTTGGTTCTACAGGTTTCTCAGACACAAAGATATGCAGTTGGACTTCCTGACAGGGCTGGGAGGAGTTACCTATACTGTGTCCAGTCCTCAGGCCCCTAAGTGAACCAGATCTGTGCACGGTGTGTACACACGTGGTTAGGAAGCACAGCCCATCCACAGATGTCAGAAGGGCAACGCTGACCAGTCATCATCCACCTCCACCTCCACCTCCACGGGGGAGCTGATGGGAGCCAGGGCTGGGCAAGCAGCAGGAGAGAAAGTGCCAAGACAGGAGGCACAGATTCTTGACTGGAAGGAGGTTACAACCTTAGGAAAGGTTGGAAAGAAAAGTTATAAACTCTCCACCCTCGGGAGAGCTCATAGTAGAAATGGAGAAATGCCCACAGTAAGAGTGAAAAGTCAGGATTCAAGGTGCGTTTAGGGAATGATCTCCGATTCAGGTGTGTGTGTGACTGGAATCAGAGAGAATAAGCTCAGCGGATTAACAGGATGTATTTTCCCATCACATGAAAACAAGTGTGACTCTTTCCCAGCGCCTTGAGAAGAGGGTTGATGACCATTTCCACAGCATCTCCCAGGAGTGTGGGTTTCAGGTTGCGTCTGCTGCCTGCACCGTGGGGGCTAAGAGTCTGGTGTTCGGGGTGGAACTGACTTGGGGCACCCAGAGTGCCTCCCTCCCTTTCTTGCTGGAGGACTTCAACTAGGCTGCTTACTTTTTACTCCCCTTGAGCCTCCATTTTCTCGTCTGGAAAGTGGGGAGAATAATCCCTTTTTACAAAATTGAAACAATTAATGTACCATAAAAGAAGTAAAAAGGAATAAAAGATGGTTGATTAAAAAAATAATAACGGGGCTTCCCTGGTGGCGCAGTGGTTCAGAGTCCACCTGCCGATGCAGGGGACATGGGTTCGTGCCCCAGTCCGGGAAGATCCCACATGCCACAGAGCGGCGGGGCCCATGAGCCATGGCCGCTGAGCCTGCGTGTCCGGAGCCTGTGCTCCGCAACGGGAGAGGCCACAACTGTGAGAGGCCTGCGCGCAGCAAAATAATAATAATAATAATAACGTACTATACAAACGTTTGGCAGAGAGTCTGGCCCTTAATAGCTGCTCAAATTAGCTGTCATTATTATTGAGAAAATGCCTTCTTTAAACCAGTAAAGGGGATATTACTTATAATTATCATTGGCAAGGCTCATGCTGGAGAGACAATGAAATATACATCTAATTCTTACAGATTGGGTAACATATAAGTAAAATAAAACAAAGGCTTTAAGGTGCTATGAATATTTTGTTAGGTGACAACAACATAGCCCTAAATATGAACATGATGTAACTCTGAAAAGAGCCCCGCCTTCCCATTCTAATTTCCTGCCCCCCTTTTCCTTTTCAAAGATTACTACCTTTGCCAGCATGTTTTATATGTTGTAAATATTTTAATATCTTAACTGTCAACCCAGAGCATATTGCTAAAAAACTTTCCTTGGATTTCTTTTCTTTTGTTTTACCTCTCCCTCTTTCTCCATGAAGACAACTGTAGCATTACTAGGAAAATCAAACAGCTACACTTTATAGGAGAAATTAATGCCAGTTACTTTTATTCTCGTTGGACCACTTAAGATATGGTGGTTTCACATGAAAGAATGCCCAACATCACTAATCATTAGAGAAATGCAAATCAAAACTACAATGAGATATCATCTCACACCAGTCAGAATGGCCATCATCAAAAAATCCAGTAACAATAAATGCTGGGGAGGGTGTGGAGAAAAGGGAACCCTCTTGCACTGTTGGTGGGAATGTAAATTGATACAGCCACTGTGGAGAACAGTATGGAGGTTCCTTAAAAAACTACAAATAGAACTACCATATGACCCAGCAATCCCACTACTGGGCATATACCCTGAGAAAACCATAATTCAAAAAGAGTCATGTACCAAAATGTTCATTGCAGCTCTGTTTACAATAGCCCAGAGATGGAAACAACCTAAGTGTCCATCATCGGATGAATGGATAAAGAAGATGTGGCACATATATACAATGGAATATTACTCAGCCATAAAAAGAAACGAAATTGAGCTATTTGTAATGAGGTGGATAGACCTAGAGTCTGTCATACAGAGTGAAGTAAGTCAGAAAGAGAGAGACAAATACCATATGCTAACACATATATATGGAATTTAAGAAAAAAAAAAGTGTCATGAAGAACCTAGGGGTAAGACAGGAATAAAGACTGTGTCCTACTAGACCTACTAGAGAATGGACTTCAGAATATGGGGAGGGGGAAGGGTAAGGTGTGACAGAGCGAGAGAGAGGCATGGACATATATACACTACCAAACGTAAGGTAGATAGCTAGTGGGAAGCAGCCACATAGCACAGGGAGATCAGCTCGGTGCTTTGTGACCGCCTGGAGGGGTGGGATAGGGAGGGTGGGAGGGAGGGAGACGCAAGAGGGAAGAGATATGGGAACATATGTATATGTATAACTGATTCACTTTTTGATAAAGCAGAAACTAGCACACCATTGTAAAGCAATTATACTCCAATAAAGATGTTAAAAAAAAAGATATGGTGGTTTCTTTTGCTTAAATGCCGTTTTAGTTTCTGTTTTTGGTACATAATCAAGCATCAACTGGCAGGTGTTTAGCCAGGTAAAGACCCAATTCTTCCTGGAGAAGTTCACTGGAAAGAGATAGTTTGCAGAATGGAAGTCTCATCACTTTGGCTTGTCTCTCTCTTAAATGAAAGTACAAAGGCACCACTCGGTACCATGTTTCTGTGGTTCAATGAGTCATGTCAGCTTCATGCTACTCATGCCATGACTGCAAGTCCAGCTCTTTACTTCCTGATAAATATTGGGAAAAAAGAATCACAGAACCTCAGAATGCTCAGCTGGCAGTAGTTGCATCCTCTCTGCAACAGTCCCGTTGAGAACGCACCTGGAAAGAGAGCTCTCATCCCTTGGAGAACGGGTCTGTACCTCTTTATGTATAATGGGCTCACACATTAATTTCTCCACCAATATTTACTGAGCACCTACTGTACACCAGGCACACTGCCACACGTTACAGAGACAGTGGTGAACAAAACAGATCCAGTTCCTGCTTTCGTGGAGCTTGCAGAAGAGCAGCCAGACCAAAAATTGAGAGAGACAGAGAGAGATTACAACATGGTAAGTGTTTTTTTTTAAAAAAGAGTGGTCATGGGGAGTGCCAAAGTGGCTCAATCAAGGATTGAGGAGCCAGAAGAAAGACTCAGCCAGGCGATGAGAAAAAGGAACTGTAGGCCAGGCCACAGGAAAAGCATGCTCAAAGTGCAGGAGGTAAAAAAACGGATCTTTGAAAAGATTAACCAAATAGACAAAACTGGTAAAGCTGATCAAGTTAAAAGGGGGTGGGGAGAACACTGATAAATACTATTACAGATGGAGGCACAGAACTACAGACACAACATCAAGTAAATGACAAAAGAATGCTATCAATGACTTGATGCCATTACATTTGAAAACTTAAACAAACTGCATATATTCCTTCAAAATATATAGCTTATCAAAAATATCTCAAGGAGAAATAGAAAACCTAAAAAGCTCAATAACTAAATAAAAAAAAAAAAAAAAAAGCAAGCACCAGGCCGGACAGTTTTGCTAATGAATTCTACAAAACCTTCAAAACAACAGATCATTCCAATCTTATACAGACTGTTCCACAGAAGATAAAAAGAGTCCAGAGTTAAGAAGTAGAGACGACACATTTGAACAATTGGAATTAAAGTATGACAATTGAAATGTCTGTAAATAAGGAAATGGATTAAATGAAGCTATATTCATTCTTAATAATGGAAGACCATATAGAACTATATATTAATGAAAAATCTTCAAAAAAAAGGAAGAAAAACGAATGAAAATCCAAGTTGGAGGAGATATGCATATGATATGATACTATATAGGAATGCACAAAATAACACTCTGCTTATAGCCACATGTAGTAAAAATGTAAGATAAAGAGGCTGTATCAACTGCAGAAGAGAGCTTCTCTCAGGGGACGGAGAGGGGAGAGAATCTCTGCCTGGAATGTTTCATTTATTCACATAAAAATTCTGAAGCCAATAGGGCACAATGTTACTGTTTATTAAATCTATATGGGGGGTACAGAGGTGAATATTATAATAGTTGATATTTTGCTATATGGGTGAAATATTTTATAACTAAAAACAGTAATAAACAGGAATAAATCATACAATAAAATACCAGGCATCCATTAAAAAATAATGAGGTATACTAACATCCTCACCAGCAGAGACCTTAAAATTCATTATGTGAAATTAGACACAACATGTAAACTCATTTAGGTACACATACACACACACACACACACACACACACACACACACACACAAACGCACGCGCACATGCGCGTACAGAATCAGCTACGTGTGCGCAGAGTGAGGTCCCTGGAAGAGCACACGCCCAACTGTTGACAGTGACTGATTATGTAGCTGGGGTTGGGGGTAGGGAGCATAAATGTGGACATTATCTTTTACATCATGTATTTTTAAATCATTACTATGGAAACATATTGTGCATAAAATGGAAATTATAATAATGTTTATAAAAAGGCCTTGACAGGCAGGGAAGGAGGTAAAGAGGCATGAGATGAGGCTGAACAGGTGGCCAGGGCAGAGGCTTAAAGGCTGGGGTTGGGGGTAATGGGGCGCCACTGAAGTTATAAAGTGGGGAGTGACATGATGAGATTTGCCTTTAGAAAGATCTGTCTGGCTAGAGAAAAGAGAAGACAGCCGAGGGGGTCCAGAGTGAAGGCAGAGACCCGGGCGGCTCCTGGAGCCATCCAGACCCACTGCAGCTTCTCTCATGGGGCACTTTCAAGATGCTTAAGGCACAGAGGTCAAGTCTGTTCAGATTTCTCTTCCATTTTCCACCCATCTGCCAGTTATTTTTAGAACAGTGTTCACTGTTCAATAGAAATAGCACATGAGCAACGTATGTAATTTAAAATTTCTATGAGTCACATTAAAATGGTAAGAAAAAAGGCAGGTAAGTTTAACTTTATTTTTTTGTTTGTTTTTTTAAATTTTTTTTTAATTTATTTTTTATTTTTATTTTTTGGCTGCATTGGGTCCTCATTGCTGCACGCGGGCTTTCTCTAGTTGCGGCAAGCAGGGACTACTCTTCGTTGTGGTGCGCGGGCTTCTCATTGTGGTGGCTTCTCTTGTTGCGGAGCACAGGCTCTAGGCACACAGGCTTTAGAAGTTGTGGCATGCAGGCTCAGTAGTTGCGGCACGCAGGCTCAGTAGTTGCGGCACGCAAGCCCTAGAGCGTGCGGGCCTCAGTAGTTGCAGTGTGTGGGCTCAGTAGTTGTGGCGCACGGGCTCTAGGGTGCATGGGATTCAGTAGTTGTGGCACGTGGGCTCAGCAGTTGTGGCTCAGAAGCTCTAGAGTGCAGGCCCAGTAGTTGTGGCGCATGGGCTTAGTTGCTCCACAGCATGTGGGATCTTCCCGGACCAGGGCTCGAACCCACATCCCCTGCATTGGCAGGTGGATTCTTAACCGCTGCACCACGAGGGAAGTCCCATTTAATTTTAATAATATAGTTTACTTCACCCAATATATCCAGATATTATCAGTTCAACATGTAATCAACAGAAAAAAGAATTAGAGATATTTTACATTTTTTGTACTAAGTCTTCAAAATCCACTATTTCACCCTTGCAGCACATCTTAATTGGCACTAGCAGTGTTTCAAGTTCTCAGCAGTGACAGGTGGCATGTGTCTACCGTATTGGACAGCACAGTTACAGAAAAACAGAGCATGCAGTTTCAAAGAGCCTCAGACTTTGAAAACCCACCACTCTCTCTCAGCAGTTAGTGACCAAAATGTGTAAGTTGAGACCCACAGGAAAAGTGAGACATTCTCCAAAAAGATTTTTGTACCCATCTGAATTCAAAAACATTCAAAAGAGCAAAATATTTCACAAAGGCTTTAGAGATGTAGTCTCTAGAAAAACCAGTGGAGATGATCTTCAGGTCACATTGCTACTTGAATGGAGCAACAAATGAAATTCTTCCCCAAATGGAGCATATCCCAAACAAATGTCTATGATCTGTTGCTAAATAATGGAGAACTGCTCTAACCAAACTAATTCCAAAATTAACTAAAAAGAGAGATTGAAGTGATTTTTTTAAACCCATGAAATTATTATATTTGTAGTTCCCTAGCCGATCCTCTAGTAACCGTATTGAAAAGGTATAAAATTTCATCAAAGGATGAATGAAAATGGATAAACAAAATGTGATATATGCATAAAATGGAATATTATTCAACCACAAAAAAGAATAAAGTACTGATACATGCTACAGCATGCAACAACCTTGAAAACATTATGCAAAGTGAAAGACGCCAGACACAAAAGGCCACATACTGTATGATTCCATTTACATGAAACACCCAGCATAGGCAAATCCACATAGACAGAAAGTGGACGCGTGGTGGCCAGGAGCGAGGGGAAGACAGCGAATGGGGAATGACGATTTAATGGGGGCACAGTTTCCTTTTGGGGTGATAAAAAAGGTTCTGGAACTAGATAATGGTGATGGATGCACAACATTGTGAACATACTTAATGCCACTGAATTGTTATACACTTAAAATCGTAAATACTATGTTATGTGTAGTTTACCACAATTTTTTAAAAAGTGAGGGTAAAGATATTTTCAGGCAAAATAAAGGATATCTATCTCATGGAAAAAATTCTCATGAAATAATAATGCAAAGTAAAATGCTATTAACTATTCCAGAAAAGGGAATTATGTAAGTAGAAGCCAGGAGAGCATTCTGTGTAGCTTAGGAATTGACAAAAAATAGCTTAGATGTGAAGTTTTATCAGTACTGTGAGAAATCAGCCCTATAAGTCCCTGTTTCTGAGACACGTATTTACGTGAATCATTCAACAATGATAAAAATTCCCACAGCCTCTGGTTTTCTGTGCTTCCTCCCACTCTCCACCCCCAGCCAGGTCTCTGTGCTCAGATATTCTGCAGCAACACCCGTTCCATCTTCTGCTCCCATCTCACAAGCCATTCTGCTGTGTTTCTTTTTACACTTGAGTTTCCTGCAAAGCTTTTATCTTTAGAACTTTTCACAGATACAATCTTCCAGAAGAAGAACTCCCATCGGTAAATTTCAGGGATTCTCAGGTGGTGCCATAAAGGGGCAGTTGGGCACATCGGTTAAGAGCACAGACGTCGGAGCCAGCTCTGCCATTCACCAGCTGTGTGACACTGGACAAGTGACTTAACCTCTCTGTTCCTACTTCCCCCTTCTGTAAAATGGAGGTAATAACAGGATTCCCTTACAGCGCTGTTGTGAGGATTAAGTGAGTTAACATATGTAAAGCTCTTTTTTTTTTTTTTTTTTGGCCACATCATGTGGCATGCGGGATCTTAGTTCCCCAACCAGGAATCAAACCCGTGCCCCCTGCAGTGGAAGTACAGAGTCTTAACCACTGGACCGCCAGGGAATTTCCAACATACGTAAAGCTCTTAGTGCTGGGTACACAAAAGGTGCACTTTAAGAATTATCCTCGGGCTTCCCTGGTGGCGCAGTGGTTGAGAGTCCGCCTGCTGATGCAGGGGGCATGGGTTCGTGCCCCGGTCCGGGAGGATCCCACATGCCGCAGAGCGGCTGGGCCCGTGAGCCGTGGCCGCTGAGCCTGTGCATCCGGAGCCTGTGCTACGCAACAGGAGAGGCCATGGCAGTGGGAGCCCCGCGTGCCACGGAAAACAAAACAAAAAAAAGAATTATCCTCCTTCTGGGTGATGGGTTGGAAGGCCAGGGACTATGTGATTTGGATTCACTACTGTCTCTACACTCCCTGCACTTAGTAGGATCTTATTTATATTTATTTTATTTATATTTATTTGTTTGTTTATTTATTTATTTTGCGGTACGCGGGCCTCTCACTGTTGTGGCCTCTCCCGTTGCGGAGCACAGGCTCCGGACGCGCAGGCTCAGCGGCCATGGCTCACAGACCCAGCCGCTCCGCGGCATGTGGGATCTTCCCAGACCGGGGCACGAACCCGTGTCCCCTGCATTGGCAGGTGGACTCTCAACCACTGCGCCACCAGGGAAACCCTATTTATTTTATTTATTTGGTTGTGCCGGGTCTTGGTTGCGGCAGGCATGCTCCTTAGTTGCAGCAGGTGTGCTCCTTAGTTGCAGCTTGAGGGCTCCTTAGTTGCGGCTCGCCAGCTCCTTGGTTGAAGCATGTGAACTCTTATTTGAGGCATGCATGTGGGATCTAGTTCCCTGACCAGAGATCTAACCTGGGCCCCCCGCATTGGGAGCTCAGAGTCCTAACCACTGCGCCACCAGAGAAGTCCCGTGGATCTTATTAAATAGCTGGAGAGGGCTTCCCTGGTGGCCCAGTGGTTGAGAGTCCACCTGCCGATACAGGGGACACGGGTTTGTGTCCCAGTCCGGGAATATCCCACATGCCGCGGAGCGGCTGGGCCCGTGAGCCATGGCCGCTGAGCCTGCACATCCAGAGCCTGTGCTCCACAATGGGAGAGGCCACAACAGTGAGAGGCCCGCGTACTGCAAAAAAAAAAAAAAAAAAAAATAGCTGGAGAATGAATGCTTGCCATCAGGAGTTCTGTGGTCAACAGTATCACAGAATAGCCTTATATACACACTGACAAAACATGAATACAACCACATGCACTTAAGGGGGAGAGAGAGAGAGAGAGAGAAGTTCCATAGTTGAAGGCATCTTGTGTGGCCTTCTGTGCACTGGATATGGACCCCCAGGGAAGCCTGGCACGGGGCTGTGGATCTGCCCCCATCGCAGTCTTCCCTCCTCCCCCAGGCCTCTCTCAGGCTAAGCTGGATCACGATAGGCACTTTCTGGACAAAAGATCTTCAAATTCCAGCCGGCTCCTCAGGCCAGAACTGTCCAAATGAACAGAACTGGCAGGAACACTGGTCGTTAAGGGCAGGTCAGGCTCCAACGTGATACCTTCCCCAGGGCATTTAAGAGCACTTTGGATTATATGTGATTTTCACCTTCCTAACCCCCCTAAGGTTCACTTGCTATCTCCTTATCCAGCAAAAAGTACCTACAAAATGCCATAACTGCTCCCAGCAAACTAAAACTCCAAACATTCTAAGAGACACCATCCCACCATGCCAAATACACCAAGGCTCCCATTTATTTCCACGTTTCAAGTCCACATGTTGTTCATTCACATTTCCATGTGTTAAGCAGCTACCATAAACCTTTTTAGAACAATGTAAGGCTACCAAAAAGAGACAGCAGGAACACAAGGTGGTCAGAGCATGGGCTCTGCAGCCTCCAAGACCCTGGTTCAAGCCCAAGTCCACCATGTAAACTTGGGCAACTTAGGGAACTTCCTCAAGTCTCAGTTTCCAACTTAAAATAGACATGATGAGACTTAGACTTCATAGGGTCGCCATGAGGAGTAAAGTGCTTTGCATGCTACCTGGCTCACAATGAGCACTTAATAAATGTTAGCTCTAAATATTTGCCCAGTATCTACTATGTGCCAGGCATTGTTGTAGGCATAAGGGATACTACAGAGAAAAACACAGTCCCTGTTCTTTGGGAGCTTATGTCAGGAGTTGATAAATTCTACGGAGAAAACCTATGGAGGGTAGGAGAACACGGACAGTGGGAGTAGCTGCTATTTCATATGGAGTGCTCAGGGCAGGCTTCTCCAAGAAAGTGATGTTTGAACAGAACCCAGAAGAGGGGGGAGAATGTCTTAGGTGGACAAGACAGCATATGCAAAGTTCCTGGGGCACGGCTGAGGGGAAGCAAGGGTAGTACAGCTGGAGTGGGAGCAAAGAGCAGAGAAAGTCACGGAGGGAGCAGGAACCAGATGGCAAAGGTCTTACAGATTATCGCAAGGTCTCTGGATTTTAGTCTGAATGAGATGGGAGACCACAGAAGGATTCTGAGCAGAGAAGAAACATGGTCTAACTTTTAAAAGGACTGTTCTCAATGCTGCATGGAGTAAACAGCTGAAGGAACAAGACAAAGGGCAGGGAGGAGGTGAGGATGGCCAGTTGAGGGACAAGAGGGACTTGGACCAAGATGGTGGCAGCGGAGGTGGTGAGCAGTGGTGGAGTTATGTACATATTTGAAGGTAGGGTAATGGGATTTGCTGGTGGATTGGATACAGAAGGTAAAATAAAAGAGAAGTAAAGGATGCTCTAAGAATTTTAGTGTGAGCAGCTGGCAGGGTGGAGAAGACTTACCAGAGCAGCAGATTTGGGGACAAAAATCAATATCACACATACGACGTTTGAAATGCCACATGTGCACTGGTATGGATCTCCAAACGGAGATGTGGAGTCTGCAGGTGGATTTAAGAAACCGGAGATTGTGTTCAAGAGTCATCAGCCTTTAGACAGAAGAGGAGCCCTGACAAAGTGAGAGGAGGCATCCTGGAGGCCGGCGAAGAAAGTGTTTAGAGGAGGGGGTGCTCTACTATGTCACTAAGTAGGGGAAGGAGAAATGCCCACTGAATTTGGCAAAGCAGAGGTCCCTAGTGACTTGATAAGAGCAAGTGAGTGGATCTGGAGGACGAGAGCTGAGAGGGATATGTCTACAGATTATCTAGAAGCATTGTTCATACAAAATGTAAGTTGACAAGGATCTTAGGTACTGCCTAGTCCGCTGAGCCACTAAAATGGGAGCTCCTTGAGGGCAGACACTTCTGTCTTTTTAATGCCTCGTTCCCAACCTCTGGACACCTGGCACACGGTAGATGCTCAATAAATATCTGGAAGACTTTTTTGAACTTTCTTGACATCTCCAGCCAAACAGTACAGGTCAACAGGAGCTTCCCATCCCTAACAGGATGGTACGGAAGACAGTGAGAAAACGCATACACAAATTATCCCAAGATGGAATGTTTCAGTCTCCTCCTTTGACTAAAGAAACTAGAATTAATACTACTTGGCATTCATTCAGCACAGAAATAACATGTTTCCCAGTTACTCCTCATTGGCATTCTGATCCACGTTATCAGTTCATGGATGACTTCTCATTGGCAGCACCGAATTTCAAATATTCAAGCTAATTATAAGCTGGTCTAATTAGAAGAACTTACAGAATATTTCTGAAGGGATGCTTTGTAACAGAGGTCTTTTGCAAATCCAATTTAAGAAAATTATTTTTTCATATTCTCAAAGTACTGACCTGCAAATGATGTTTCTAAAGTGTTTAGGGGTTGCTTTTAAAAGCAAGGGGATCATTCTCCCTCTTCCTGCCTGCATCCATCTAAATTATGGCACATTTTCAATGGGAAAGGCTTCATTACATCCTAAGGAAATCCACATCCTGCACCTCCAGGTCACAGCCCGGCAGAGAGCAGCCTCACGTCCCTCCGGAAAGGATAATTAGTTTTCTACCCTTTAATCAAGGAGCAGCAGATTGTTGTTTTTCTAAAGTTTTGCCTGGGGAGAGACTGTTCTTTACCGAGTGTGTGTTTTTCTAACCAGGACTCCTTGTACGTGCTCTACCTTCCCATAAGCCAACACTGAGAGCACCCCCCTTGTCTGAAATGAGAAACTGGAGCTCTCCACTGATGAGAGCCACTGGCCCCTCAACTCCAGGGATGTGGAATCAAGTCACGGTCATCAATTTATCAGCACCATTGGCCTTTGCCTTATGGACAAGCACAATCCTCAATCTCTCGGTCATTGAGATGATATTTTTAAGGGTTCACTTAAAAAAAAATGCTTATTACGTGCCAGACACCGTTCTAAGTGCTTAATAAACATTAACTCATTTAATCCTCAAAACAATTTTATAAGTAGGTACTTTTATTATTTCACTTAACAGATAAGGAAACTGAAGCTCAGAGGGGTTAACTGACTTGTCCAAAATCACACAACTAGTAGGTGTAGAGCCAGGATGCAAACCCAGGCAGTCAGGCCCCAGAGAACATGAACAGAGAAGCAGATGTTAAAACCATTGCAGAAGCAGTGACAACAGAGGAAAGGAGATGGAAACTAAAATGCTTACTAGCACCAGATTCAGAGCCAGTGTTACAGGGTTGGCTCCTCTTCACATGAAATGCAACTGGACTTTAATAATAAGTCAGAGGTTAGTCTTATTTATTAGTTTCTCTACGTCTGCAAATAAAAATCCATGCAGACTATTTGGTACACTTTACTGTGTGCACGTTATACTTTGGTAAAAGTATAGCTTTAGTTTAAAAAATTTAATGGCTGAGTTTTCTTAATGTTTTAAATGGATTTGGATCAAATAAACAACCCTTAGAAGGCATGTTTAAAAAATCACCTTGAACTATCTTTCCAATTTTTGTCTTAAGAAAAGCCTTTTGAATTGTTCTGGCAAACCATACACAAACAAGAAACAAAAGGGAGGGAGATAAATTCATGTTTTTCAAATCTTAGAAAGCTCTAACTCAAAAATTATATTTACAGACACCTTATTTTCCCAGTTCCTCTCAGACAGGGGCTCCATGAGGGCTTTTGGCCCAGAGAGGAGCAGAAGAAAGTCTTCACACTTTTTTCAATAATATATTGATCAGAAGCTAATAAATCAGTATATAGGTGGCCCAACACCTCCAAATTGAAGATCACAACCTTAAAAATGAGTCCTCAGAAATGGGCATTTCTTACAAATGTTCTGTTGATTCTAACTCCAAAAACACCCAAAATTCTTAAATTAGCCAGCATCGCTTAAAACAGTTTATTGACTCTCTGATACAGGACCTACCACAGTCTCCAAGGTAATTAGAAACTCCATAAATGCTGTTTTTGGCAGTGACTGGGGCCACACATAAAAACATGTTTATTCCCAAACTGTCAGTGAAATATGGTGGTGCGGGTTGGGACCACATCAGACTCGTAATAGCATACGTGCAGGAAAAGGAAAGGTAATGCCAAGGGCACCGTTCAAAGTGAGATTATTTCATCACTATGACAAAGAGCAAGCCACCCCCAAAATTCCGGATAAGAGGGGATAATTCTGAGTAAGAGAATTCCTCAGAGTAAGAGAGGGAACTATTATTACTAATTTAGTAATAATAATGGTGCTGTGCCTTTTTATGTGGATTAATTCATTTCATTTTCATGGGGACCCTGAGAAATAATGGCAATAACAGAAGAGAAGGTTGAGGCACTGAGAAGTTAGACTTGGAAATGCCCCATAGTTACTAGAGGTCTGGACCAGATAGCCTGATTCCAGGATGCCTGCTCTCAGCCCCTGAGTCCTGCCAACTCGTGTAAGGATTTTCTGGCCACCTAATCCACAAGAGCCATAAACTGGGAGAGAAAAATTAACCACATTGATCAGTTATGTGCTATTTATTAAGTATTTCTATCAAACATGGTCCGTCTGAAGCATAGGGCAGAGCAAGCCCCCAACCCATTCTCCTGGGCACCTCGTCTTCCAGCTTACCAGCTGGGCTCCAGTGGGAACAGGGCTGCCACTTGCATCGCGTTGCCATAGCTGCTGCCATGGCAACCGCACATTGTCACCCAGACAAAGATGCTCTCCCCACCTCGCTCCAGAACCCTGACTCAGGGATGCAGCCTCTGAATTCATCTTTTCACCTGCTTCCAACTTGCTCAAGACTTTACAAAACTGAGAACCTATTGGGGGTTCCCCAGGTCCCTGGATACATTTGGACCAGACTAATGTGTATAAAGGCCGGCAGGGAGACGGGATTCAAGAGGCTCTGCATAACTGCAGAGTGGGAGGTTAACCACTCACGGGGCCTCAGTGCCTGGCAGGGCTACGTATGAGTTCTGGCCCTGGCACTCGCTAGCTGCGCACCCTAAGCAAATGATCTGGTCTCTAGGAACCCATGTCTTAGGTATGAAAAACAGGGATCATATCGGATTTCGCACTTTATAGAGTTGTGAGGTCTAAGTAGACACACTAGCTACTTCGATCCCCTCTCTGAAGAGAAAGGAGGAAAGACAAGAAAAAACCAGAAGCTCCTGTTCAGCACCTCAGTCGTCCACACCGAGTGACACTACTAGCCTGGCTACCTTCTCCATCTGGTTTTCTTTTTTCTGTGCTTTTGTTTTGCTGCTGTAATTTTTAAGTATTTGAGTTTGAACAGATTAGCTCTGGGGGGAAGGGGTTTCCACAATGTGAGGGGGAACCAAGAAAATTTTAAATACAGTGTATTTTCCAGCTTCCCGTCTTCACACCAAAATGAAGTATTGACACTCACAAAAAAAAAAAAAAAAAAGAAAAAAAGGAGAAATGCTGGCTGTTATTAATGGCTATTATTAACTATTGTCACCATGCACTGGTGCAATGCTGGTGCTGGCAGAAGATCAGGAGCCCTCATCCTCTTGCTGCTGCCTTTACAGCTCAGCAGCCTGACATTTAAAACAGAAAGCACTCCTGTCGGTAGCACAGAGGCACTGACCCGAGGGCTGGACAAGGCCAACAGATCACACGCACCCAGCTGAGCCCAGGGAGACATGATAGTGGTCGGTGGGGCCCCCAAATTCAGTACCCTTCCTTCTAGGCCACATGGCTTCTCTGAAAATATCGATTCATCAAAATAAACATGCTAACTTTACTCAAGAAAAATGCCACTCAGCAAAACACCTTTTATGATACAAAAGCCATGTACGAACCTTCGGAAATCTTTAAGGTGAAATGGTGGCATTCAAAAATTTCTAGAAAATTCTGAAAAAAATAAGGTCCACACTGTCAGCAGTGGTGATTTCTCAGGGTTAGGACTGATCCAGGGAACCTGCACTTGTCATGTTACACTCTCTACACTATCTGAACTTTTACGATATGTATAAAATAAATTTTGTCATCATAAAATACCTTTTTTGGACTTCTCTGGTGGCGCAGTGGTTAAGAATCCGTCTGCCAATGCAGGGAACACGGGTTCAACCCATGGTCTGGGAAGATCCCACTTGTCGCAGAGCAACGAAGCCCGTGGACCACAACTACTGAGCCTGCGCTCTAGAGCCTGTGCTCCACAACAAGAGAAGCCATTGCAATGAGAAGCCCGCGTACTGCAACGAAGAGTAGCCCCCGCTTGCCGCAACTAGAGAAAGCCTGTGTGCAGAAACGAAGACCCAACACAGCCAAAAATAAATTAAATAAATATTTTTTTTTAAAAAAAATAGCTTTTTTTTTTGGCCATGTGGCATGCGGGATCCCAGTTCCTCAACCAGGGATTGAACCCATGCCCTCTGCAGTGGAAGCTCGGAGTCCCAACCACTGGACCGCCAGGGAAGTCCCCAGAAAATAGCTTTTTTAATAAAAGAAAGCTGAAATGTTTTGCCATAACATAGACAGTTCACCAAAGAAGAAATCCAAACAGCCAATAAACAACCAAAAAATGTTTACCCTCCTTAGTAACTAGCAAAATGGAAATTTAAATAAGCAGCACGTTTGCCTCTCAAGTTGGCAAATTTTACATGGTCATACCCAGTGTGGGCAAGAATGAGGAGAAGCAGACATTTTGCTTCACAATTGTGAATGTATAAATTGGAATAACGTTCCCACAGGATAATTTGGCAGCAAATAGGCAGCATTATCCAAGAAACTTAAAATGACCCAGAACTTCATGCTTACAATAATTAATTTGACAAAAAAAAAAAAAATCCCATGAACATGGGCTAAACGACCAGAACACAGCTCCCAGTGTTGTTTCAGAGGCAGAAACGAGGCACAGCTCAAACAGCCAACAATAGGAACTGGCTGCTGAGAAAGTGCTTTGCAAAGTTCCACATGTTCAGTATGTAAAATAGTGGCCAGACTTGCTTATTCCACATTGTGCAAATATACATTTTCTGGATTTGGTGCTTTTAGTCACAAGCTTTGATCCCACGCTCACTCCGTTTTGCGGCTAAGGAAACTGAGACTCAGGCTTATTAGACGGTTTGCCCCCAAATGGCTGGGACAGGTTCCGTGTATTCGCTTCCCCAGGGGCAGAACTGTCACCTTCGAGGCCAGACACAGAAACTGGGGTAGGGGTCAAGCTATGCCCTGGTACCACAGCAGCCACGCTGGGGGTGAAGACATCTCCTCAAAGACCTCTTTCCCCAAGAAGCCAAGAGCTCTTGGCCTCGTCCCAGCTACCAGGAGCAGCTCAAGACAAGGAACAAAGCTGGGGTCCATAAGCAAGGCCCTCTCACTAATAATTAAAGAGCCACCCTCCAGAGAAGGTCTCACCATAGCCAGGTCTGCAGGCAGTGCTTGTCATCAGTCACCTGTTACCTCGCAGCAACCCTGAGGCTTGAGACATCAGCTTCCCTGTCTTAAATCACATAGCTAATGAGATGTGAACTCCATTCACATTCTCACCCCTTTCTAGGTGCCTCAGTTTCCTCATCTATAAAATGGGGAGAATAACAGCAACCACTTCAGATGGTTTGTTGTGAGGGTTAAATTAGTCAATCTATAGAAAGTGCTTGGAATATTTCCTGACCTACAGGAAGCTCTCTGAGTAGCTATTATCTCAGTGAGACTGTACAGAGTAGTGGTTAAGAACAAGGACGCTACAGCCAGCTGCCTGGGTTCAAATTCCACATCCACCACTCACCAGCTCTGTGACTTCAGGCAAGTTACTTAACTCTCTCAGTTTGCTCATCAATAAAATGATAATAATAGCACCCACCTGAGTTAACATGAATGCTCACATTATCTAGCTGAGCTAATGTATTTAGGAGAGCTAAGAACAGTGTCTGTCATGTGCGTATGGTGGGCCTGTCACTTGATGAACACAGCATATGTTAGGCGTTACGAACGTGACACCATGCCAGTCCACCACCACCTCCAACAGAAGTCATTATTCTCGTGAGAAGAACCTAACACGTGATCTCCTATTTAATGCTGACAACACTCAATTATTGTTCAGATTTATAGATGGGGAAACGGAGGCTCAGAGAGCTCAAGTAACTTGCCTCAGATCACACAGCCAGGAAGCATCAATGCTGCCGGGCTTCAAACCACATCAGTTGGGCTGCTGCACTCTTGCCCCCCGCACTGCAGTGCTCAACCCAACATTCACATAACCCGTGGCTGCCTGCTTGCGAAGCTGTATGCCTGCCAGCGTTTTCTATGGAGGGTGATGCATGGCTTTCTAGCTTTGAGATGACTCATCGCCAAGCCCCCACCATGCCGCACAAACGCTGACCCCGCAGATGCCTGACGAACAGAAGGGTAAGTCACACTAGCACAGTAACCAAAGAGCAATGCCTGTCATCATCCCTCCCTATCTTCCCAGGGAAATACACTGGTGTGTGTCTTACTCTGGAGATGAGACATTAGCATTAAAACGAAATTCTGGACTGAGACATCTAATCAGTGTCTTGGAAACTCACGCTGACATCCACACAGCTGGTTTTCCCCACAGCTGTTGATACTCATGTGTTGTTTAAACTATGGCCTGCTCACAAGTTCACACTGGGAGGTAAAGCAAGGGTAAATCTTCCTTAATGTGCCATTCCAGCCTTTGGAGCATGAAATCCGTGGCAGTGAGTTCACTTCCCATCACCAGTAGAAAATGTACAAAGCTTCCTTGCAAACCAGATGGCCAGAGCTATAGGTAGGTGCCACCAAGAAATAGCATGGCTGGCACAGAGGCAAGTCTTGGGTCCCTCACAGCTTCCTCAGCAATTCACCAAAAGAACTAGCTGTTAGGAAAGAAACAAACAAAAAAACTACCCATGTGTTTCACCAGGATTCATAACCCAGTATTGTTTCAAATCTGGTAATTTTACAGTGTCTGTTTTCAGATAATGTGCCTAACATTCAAATAGATAAGAGCTGGAAGGATCCTCAGAGAACCAGCTACTCTACCCCTCTCAGTTAGAGACTGGAAAAGTAAGAGTTGGCTCGAGGTCATGTGGTCTGTGGAAGGCAGCCCCTCTAAAATTCACTCTGCCCCCAACAGTGGCCTGGGATGTTCCAAGTAACCACCTAACTTCCAGTGGCAGAGAACCCTGCATTCGCAGCCCGGCCCTCCTCTGTGGGCTCAGCAAGCCGGGTCAAATTCAGTGCCCCTTTCTCAGACTGACTCTCCCAGTTCAACACCAACCAACCTGCACGCATTTAACATACAGCCCTTCAGTTAAGCCTACATGGGAGGGTCCAAGCCTTGAGCACCTACTGAGGTGCCTTTTCCATAGGAAAACTCCCGATTCTGTGTTTAAAGCCAGTCCCCGTGATATGGGCACTCTTCCATGATGCAGGACAGCCACAAGAGACTGGACCACCACTGCAGCCCCATATACTTTGCCCACAGACCCCACTCTCTGGTATCTTCCTCTGTTTATTTCTGCTCAACTCCACTGTATAATGACAACTCCCTCTGGGCAGGGACCCTGGCTGCCTCAGGGATTACTATTTTCCTAGAACCTAAGCTTGTCCTCACAGAGGAGGCCCTCAATCCATGATGTATGGACAGTAGGTGAGCTGGATGGACACACGATGTGTAAGTTGGGTGGCTGAGTACGTTACAGGTGGGAAGGGAGGGGATGAGCCCTGTAACTGTGATTTCCAATTTGCCAATGTCATGAGGAAATGCTTATATTAAAAGATTAAATTAAAAAGTGTGGTATAAAGTTACATAATGAATAAACTCATATGTTTAAAAAAATACTGTAAGGAAAACACTGTAACATTGATAGTGGTAGAACTTTTTTTAAAAATCCCTTTGTATATTTTCCTTCTTTAGTTTTATGAAGTTCATTTTTAACTGCCAGCATTGAACTATAACCAAGTGAATATTCTCCCCCTAGACTTTCATAGATTTTGAAACTTGAAGGGCCCATGGAGGAAAGGATAATATTTTGGATTAGTTTGGCTCTCAGAGTGGAATTGAGGAGGGAGGAAAAGAAAACACAGAGGTGAGCCTGGCCTTCCACAGTGGAAAGCGATCCTTCAAGACTCCTCAGTGGCCCCGTAATGACCAATCCTCCCTCCCCGCTACACACACACCTGCTATCAGCAGAAGCAACATTAGTTCTCCTTCCGGATCCTGGAAATTCAAAATGTTATGGGAAATTATATTTCTTTTGGAGCAAAGGATGGTAATTATTTCAACACTGGCCTATGGAACGCTTCCAAAGAAAAACAAAGAAACATAAGGAAATCTTCTAACACAGATACATGAATTTAAATTAAAATAGACACGCATCTTGAAAAGCACTGCTGCTGCTCTGGTACCATCGCCGTGGGGAAGAACAGCACATGCTGCCCCAAACCACATGGTCCTCTGACGACATGACGTGTGCCTGCTCCCAGGAGCTCCGGATGGGTCTCTGTCCCCTTGTCTGGTCTCCAGGCACGTTTCACTGACATACAGGGTGGGCAGCGAGAGCTCGGGGCCAGGCACTTTGTAAAGACAGACAAGGAAACCGAGGTTCTGAGAGGAGGAGTGATGACACAGCTGAGAACAGTCGCCTGCCTCCTGCCTCCTTCATTTCACAAATGTTTCCTGAGCACTCCCAGGTACCAGGTGCTGGTGAGACGGAACCCTGCAAACCAGGAACTTGCAAGCAAGTGGGCAGAGGGGTGAAGACCCTTAACAGGTAACCGAGTGAGTGACCAAGATGACCACAGATCTGGGTCAGCAAGTGGGAAACAAAAGCAAGGGACGAAAGGTATTGCTGGTTTCCCGAGGCGTGCTCAGAACATCAGCTATTAAGTACTGTGCAGTTATAACCTCTGCAGTTCTGCCAGACGCAACTTATTAACAGACTGTATCTGGGCGCTGGAGTCTGTGAGGGATGCGTGAATCACCAGCAGAGTGGATTAACAGTAAAAGAAACACACACAAACTGGAGGCGGCCCTGCCACCCTGAGGCCCAGCAGCAAGGCAGGAAGTGCAGGGTGTGGACCAGGCCTGGTCTTTGGAGATGGACAGATCTGGGATTGGTCCTGCCTCAACCTGCAAAGGCTTCCCAGGGCCCTCAGGATGAATTCTCATTTGCTTAAAGAGGCCTGCTACCCTTAACCTCCCCCGAGTCAGCGGCCGCTGGCCACAGCTCACCCTCTCCCCTCCCCATTATACCCTCTCTGCTCCAGGCCTCACAGTGGGAGATGGTGGGGCTTCCTCACCTCCTACAGGCCCCCAGGCCTGGGCTCGGCTGTCACTTCCTCAAGGCAGCGCTTCCCTGACCCTCCCTTCCATGCCACCCTTACTTAGACTAACTTATTCCATATTTGTTTCCCAGAATTCTGGACCGTGAGCTCTGTGAGGGTGGAAACCAACCCATCTGGCTGAGGACTTCATCCTCAGCTCCTAGAACAGCACCTGGGGCCTGGAGGGGCCAAGGTGAAGAGAAAGAAGAAAAAAGAAAGAAATCTTCCGTCCGTTTCCCAGGGACCTGAGCCTCAGCTTCCACATCAGTAGAACGGGATCAGACCAACCTGCTGGAGGGTGATGACAGCATGTTCTGTCTTCCTGCTCTGCAGCCTGTATTTCACTTTATTAACTCATTTCTAAAAATACACTTTTACATACAAATTCACTCTTTGGTTCTGACAAACACTCACAGGTGTATGCCCACCACCACAGTCGACACAGAGCTGCTCCATCACCCCCCAAAGTCCCTCATGCAGCCCCTTTGTAGTCTAACCCTCCTCCCCACCCCAGTTCCTGGCAACCATTGACCTCTCTTCTGTTCCTATAATTTTGCCTTTTCCAAAATGTCACATAAGTGGGATCCTGCAGCAAGTCGCCTTTTACGCCTGGCTTCTTTCCCTCCGCCTAGAGCCCAAGAGTCACCTGTGGTGCTGCGTGCAGCCGCGGTTCCTTCCTTTTTATTGTCTTCTCCCTGAAGGAAATCTCTTCACTCACCGAAAACAATAATGGACCTGCCGCCTTCTACATCCCCTGGCAATTTAGCTGTCAGCTTTCTAGAACCCATTCCAGCTTGGGAAGGAACGGTGAAACAGGAGTCCAAGGTTCCCCTTCCTGTCTGTGTCTGTAACACAAACTCTGAGCTCTGTGCACATCCCGCCATTCAGCCTCTCTCTGAAGCTGCTCATTTGCAAAATGGCCAATGGTACCCAAACTTCCTCAAAGAAGATGCCGGCTCAGGCTTGTTGACTCAGAAAGTGGAGTGCCGTCCAGGAATCAGGAGGTAGGGCTGGCTGTCAGGCAGGAGATGGCCGACAACCTGGGACACTGTTTCAGGGCAGCAGTGGGGGTAGCAGCTGGCTGGCCAAGCTCTTGGGAGAAGTGAATGGGTGAGGAAGAAGTGGAGGCTGAAGAGAGGATGAACTCTCTTGAGAACACTGGGAGGAAAATGAAAGAGAAAAATAGGGTGGCGATGGCTGTCATAATATTAATAATCATCACCACAATGGCCCAGGGATAGTGAATTCTTATACCTGGGCCAGGTGATGTTTAAAACCATCGTCTCATGCAAACGGCACAGCAACATGATGGGCAGGTTCTCTTAACATTCCAGCTCACAGATGAAGAGCCTGGGGCACAGGGAGCAGACACAGTATGCCAGCAGGTGGGGAAGCCGAGCTTTGACGCCAGGGCTCACCCTCCTAGCCTCTCCCCCGTCTGTACCAGAGATGAGCTGAGCTGCTGGCAATGAGAGGGCTGAGCAGGAGCCAGGGAAGGAAGTGTGAGGCACAGGAGGGAGGCAGGGGGTAAGAGCCACTGGAAAGGGAGCTGGAAGAGGAAGGGACCCCGGGATGCGAGTGGATAACGCCCCGGGGCGTGCTCTTAGGTACTAGCTGCTACACCAGAGGTTTTGCTTGTTCTTTCAGCAGCAGAACCCGTGAGTCAAACCTGATTATACTCAAAACCTAAGACATAAGCCTGGGAGAAGTAGAATTGCTCTAGTTGAAGGGAAGGAGGGGGAGGAACTAGACCCACCATCCTCCCCCCACCCCTACATCTCCATCCTGGTGGAACTCAGGACTCCTGAGGGTCTCCACTCTCAGATGTATGCTCTCTGAAGGCTGCCTCTCTCTCCTTCCTCCCTCCCTCCCTCTTTCTTTCTCTCTCTTCCTTTCTTTCTTTCAAATATTCAAATAATAACACATTCAAAACTAAAATTAGCCACAGATGCACTGTGTCTTGTGTCTGCACCATATGGGGATATAATTGGGACTCAACAGATGGGGAATGGACAGGTCTGGGCAACACCTGTGCACGGTCAAATCTGGATCCTCCCTCGCAAGCTAAGTGACACTCAGCAAGTGTCTGACCCCCACAAAGCCCTCGGAAGCCCCAGCAGTTTCCCCTCTTCCTGGGATTTTAAGAGGGTTAAACAAGTGGATGCTTATAAGAGCCCTTAGCACAGTGCCTGTTAGAGCACGATAAATGTTATGTAACATTATTATTAATCACATCAATAGGATTAAAAGTGTGATGGGGAAAAACAAAAAATCCACGGGAAGTAATTAAAATGTCCCCATGGAAAGCACAATGGTCTGCATGTCCCAATGTTGTTCCCTCCCAGGACTGGCCCGTGAATGCTCTGGTTTCTGTAATCATCTCTATCATTTTTGTACCAATGGGAGGAAGGGCCGGGACCATGGAGGTGTGAAGATCATGAGATTGACAAGCAAGGCTCATCTGGAGCCAAGTATTTATTAATTTGTGTTTACACAACTCTTTGTGCCCATCTGGCCCTGTTTCTGTCTGAACCTGTGCTCTAAGGAGCTCTGAGACTGCATCTCCCTCTTAGGAGTCTTTGGACCCTCAGACAACAGTAGATAGATGTTAAAATAATAGCACAGGGCTTCCGTGGTGGCGCAGTGGTTGAGAGTCCGCCTGCCGATGCAGAGGACACAGGTTCGTGCCCCGGTCTGGAAAGATCCCACAAGCCCCGGAGCGGCTGGGCCCGTGAGCCATGGCCGCTGAGCCTGTGCTCTGCAACGGGAGAGGCCACAACAGTAAGAGGCCCGTGTACCGCAAAAAAAAAAAAAATAATAATAATAATAGCACAGACGTTACAGCTCTAAAAGGGGAAAGTCCCCTCCTTGAGAACTCAGAGTTAATCAGAAACAGCTGGAAGTGAATCTTTTCCGAGAGAGCAGGATTCCTGACTCCGCAAGAGAAAGTCAGCACAGTATGTGAGTGAAGTGTGCCCTCTGCTGGCCAGTGTGAGAAAACCTCAGCAGAGGAGCCCTCTCCAGGAAGGCCCCGGTTCTGCTGGCTGGAGACAAGTCTCAAAAACCCTACATAGCTCTTTTTTCCCTTTTTTATTTTCTCTTCTTTCCTTTCCTTTTCTTTGTAATTAATCTGACCTGCAAACAACAACGCTTCCTTTCCTAAAAGGAGAAGAGCTGAGCGAAAGAACAAGGTCATAGAGAATTTCCTTCCACTCCTCACTTGTTTTTTTTGCTGGAGCACCTGAATGTCACCTAAAAGTGACCCCTGTGGAACTTGACCCAGTGTCTGCAGGTGGCCCACAGCACCACCCAATTTCCATCCTAAGATTTGACCAGACTGTAAACTTCACAGACAGACTCCCTGAGTCAAAGCTGCCTGATTCCTCCCAGAAATTCCCAGCAGGTCTGCTCTTAGGGACAGTGAGATCCCGGTGGCAGAGGCGACAGGTCGATCCTGGCTCACACCCAGATGACTCTGGATGGCCTGTTCTAGAATCTTGGAACCTTGGGATGAGACCCCCACCTCAAGACTAGAACACCGCTTCCTGCCGGGCTGCTCCCTCACCTGGGTCCCCCCATGACCTCGGTCTCCATCCTTAGCACCACCTCCGCTCTCCTCCGTAGGAACAACCCTGACCTCGTGGGTGAGTTCTAACCCTCTGGGTTTTGTGCTCACTCAGACTATGCACCAGAGCCAACCCGGCTGAACTCCAACCCCAGCTCATCACTCACAGCTGTGGGAATGTCCCCGCTGAGCTTCCTTCTCTGTAACAATAATGGGAGCTGCCATTTACTGGAGGTCTACCAACTGTCAGAAACTGGACATAGACCACTTCAGGTGAATCCTCGTGACCACACTCTGAGTTGCTCTTCCTCCTGAATAAAGGGCAAGAACTGCTTAAAATCTGAGGCTACGCAGCTTCTTGTCCACTGGCTAAGGAAGGACTTGGCCCCATCTGCCATCTTCCCCCCATTATGTGGTCTGAGTTCATCAGTCTCTACTATGCAAACTGAGTGAATCAGGGAGGAAAGAAGCAGGATATGGAGAGAAAAGGGAATACCAGGGGTTCGGGAGAAGAGAAAAATCTTCTGGAGCAGAGCGAATAGGGAGAGAACTTAGGGGGAGTCTAAGGAAGGGAGGAGAGAGGTCTTAGGATGCCTGCAAGGCCAGGTGAGCTGGGGACTGAAAGGAATGAGGAGAAGAGAGAGGAGTTGCTCAGGAGTGCTGCTCTTGGGTATAAAATGGATCCCCCTTGAGTCTTCTTTGAGAGACACAGTAAAGAGTAGAACTAATGGACTTTGAACCTCTGGATGCAGCAAAACCTGAAGTCTGCAGTGTTGGAGGCTTTGGTATCTGCCCAGATTACATTCCAATGTTCCAGATGAGGAAACAGGCTGAGGGAGGGGCACTAACTTCCTAAGGCCTGCATAACTCATGAGCGGCAGAGCCTAAATGCAAATCCAAGTGCATCTGACTTCATGGCTCCTTCAGTGATGCTCGGGCCTCTTTGTAGAAGAAAAAGAAAACCACCTAATAGGCCAGGGGAGGGTAAACATGGGACAGATCATTTGGATTAAAAGCCCCCTCAATGAATCACACATTGTAGGTGATGCCAGAAGTACCAGTTCCTTCCCTTCCCTCCTTCGTCCTAATCATTGAGCTCTCCCTGGTTCTGACGACCCCATTCTCACTGCTGGATTCCTGACATGTTGTCTTTTATTGCCCCAAACCCTATTTGGTAAGTGCTCTGCTACCTAGCCTCCCCTAGGTCTGCACACAGCCTGCATTCTGACCCCAAACTCTTCCAGCGGGACGGTGGAGGCTCAGCCTCTAATGGACAGCGTTCTCTGTCCTGTATGAAACACCCAGCCCTGGGCCTGCCTGAGGAACCCCTTCTCCCCATTCATTCATTCAACTAATAGTCACTTGTTTCTACTTTGTGCCAGGCACTGTGCTAGGCACTCAGGACATAATGCTGTTAAAAAAAAAAAAAACCAACAGCAGGAAATAAAGCATGCCTTTTCAACGTCATCTACAGTCAGAACCTGCCTGCAGGGAAGGTAATTTTGACTTACTATCTGCTTTCGATTAGGTCCCAGACTCTGTAAATTTAGGATGATAACTTGTAAAAGACCGGTTAGTTGTAAATAATTTCTGCCAGGTATAAAAAAAAAATTCCAAAGGTTATAGTGTTATTTTCCTGTAGAGCCTTAACTAGCTTTATATCTAAATTTTCAGTCTTATCCCAACATTCTTTCCTTCACAATTTTCTATGAATATATATGTATATATATATACACACACATGCATATATATGCATATATGTATATATACACACATACAAGAGAGTATATGTATGTGTATATATACATATATACACATTCACAGGCACACACACACACACACATATATATCATATATATCTTCCTGGATACTTCCTTGAACCAGCTTTCTTTTCCTCATCCTTCTAGTTCTCTCATAAATGAGTTAAATAGATATTTTACCCAGACTAAGTATATATTTGTACAAGGGTTAAGGAAGGTTTTCAGAGAAAAGTAGACCTTTGTGCAAGACCTGAAGAATAACAGGGGGAAAAGCATCCCAGGCAAACAGGACAGTGTGTGCAAAGGCACTGTGGTAGGGAGTATGGCACACTGGTGAACTGGAAAGAAGGTCATGTGGCCTCCAGCATCTGGATCCTCTCAACCAACACCTGCTATATCAACATGACATGACTGTCAAGTAGAGTCCCTTCTGTCTGTCCCAGCCACATGCAATGGCTGTGACCTAACAACACAGAACTGGCCCCACAGGGTGGGAGATGAAGAACTGTGTTCCCTGGATCAAGTGGCTGTAACTCCATGTCACCCTTCTCTAATAATTGGGGAGGAGACAGGTACAGGACAGTTGGCAAAGTCCCAGTTCTCGAGAGAGGACACCTCTGTACTGGACTACATCCTCAGATGCCAGCCTCAGTACACAGCACAGAGGAGAACAGAGATCCCTGGGCATCAGCTGCTCAGTGCCAGGCCCTCTGTCAATCCCTGTGGCTTCTGTGGCAGGGTCCAGCTGCACAGTCTGCTCGTTCACCAAGTCAACATGGCATAAACACCTGCTCAAGGAGGCTTGTCAAAACCTACAATAGGATAATAATTTCTGCACATTTCCACCAAAAACATCACTCTACACTTAAGCCGTACAGCAGCCTCCTGAGAACAATGATTTTCTCTCTCACACAGCTTAAATAGCACCAGCCCTAAGAGCAGAAGACTCTGCCTAGAGGCAGGTAACTAACTCTGTGACTTTGGACAAGTTGCTTAACCTGCCTGAGCCTCACTGTCCTCCTCCAGAAAGGAAAATTCTCATATCTCATTAAAAGACTCAGTGTTCATGAATAAAAGCACATTACAGGTTATAAAACACAATATAAACGTGTGTTATCTTCATAGTTATTATGATTATCAGATGCTGTTTTAAAAATATAACAAAGCTTTGTTATGGAACTTGGGCAAAATTTCCATATAAAAATGTAAAGCCCAAAACAACAAACAGACAAAAACATGGTCAGAAAGCAAGCTCTAGTACCAGAAAGCTGGCAGGTGTGTTTCTGGAGTGATGTTGCATCAGGCATAGTGCTGGGCATTCTCCTGCTTCCACTCAGCCATTAAAATAATAACTCACAGAGAACTGAGGTCCATTTGTCAACATGTTCAGTTTTTTCAGAAGAGCCCACTTTGTGGAGAATGTAAATATTTCTCTAAAATTACTTGCCAGAAAGGTAATAGAGCTTGAACAGCCCCATTAATTTCACAGAAGAGTTCACATTTTTCCATTATTACATGTCTTGTCTCAAGATACTAGCATTCATGTGGATGGGTAATCTTTTAATATTTTTCTCATTAGACCTATAACGATCTATACATCTTAAATACTTCCTACATTCTGCTGAATCCAGGATAATAGAAGAAAATAAGATATGTAGCAGGAACTATGGCTGGTGCACAAAGCATCAATTCTCAGCCTCGGGTTTTCATACCTCAGGATATTTACTATATCAAAGAGTAATGCTAAATGCTAAAAATTAAAAACAAAACCTTCCAGGCATTTTAACTTACTTTATATGTTCTGCTGCTCCTTTAGGAGCTTACTGAATGGCCATGATAAGATCAAACAGTGAGGATCTTCGTGGCACTAGCACATAAGAGGCACTCAATAATTATTTTTTGAATCAATAAATTCCAAAGTGGTTGGAATTGAAAAGAGGTGTTTAGGAGTCTGCCACTAGGGGGCAAAAAGAGTAAAATTTCCTACTTTTTTTTTTTTTTTTTTAACCCAGTCTCAATTTGAAATTCCAATAGAAAGAAATCTAAAAAAATAGAAGTTAAAGCTAAAATTGGACACTTAAAGGTTTTCTAGTAAAACTCCCATGAAACTTTCAGGGCTGACCTAAGAGCACTGAGGACTCCATTAGCTCAGGCACTGAGGACTTCTGTTTAAAATGTAAATAGGTTATCAGGACTGGGTAACATATTAACCCACCGATCATTAAGTCCCACACCTGATGAGAAGTAATTCATCAGCTGAGCTAGCAAGGGGCCAGGCCCTGGGGCACGAGGCACAGGCTGGGTGAGTCTCCATGGAGAAGAGGAGAGGAAGACAGGGCCCAGTACCCTCTAGGTACAGGCCCACGAGAGCTCTTTAGTCCTCATCATTGTTCCGTATCCCCATCGAGTAGATGTAGAAACTGGGGCTCCCTAGTTAAGGAAGAGACTCTCAATGAAGGGCATCATCACTTCCCCTACACCCACTCTGCCCCGCCCACCCCCGGAGTCCACAGAGACCCCCTCCCTCTCCCTCATTTCTGCATTTATTTTGCTCAGACCCTTTCCGCCCCAAGCCGGTGCCCTGTCTTAGCTCCCTCTGCACACTGCAACAGCAAGAAGCTGTTAAATCTCAAATCCACTCATTCCCTCCTCATCCCTGCATCCCATTTCAAAGCTTTGAAAGGTTCCACAGCTCTTATAAAACAAAATCCAAGATTAAAAAAGTACAATTTAGTAGGCCCTCTAACCACTACACCCGTCCCCACACCACCTACCCCAGACCTGCTTCCTGGGAGCCGCACCCCAGCGTCCTCACACCAGGCCTCCAGCCCTACAGGAGAGACCCCTCCCCCGTTAACACTATCCAGGCCTATGAGGCTTGCTCTCTCTGAGCAGCTGAGTCAGCCCCACTGCCACCCTTTGTAAGAAGCCCTCCTGACCCCTGCGGACCTCGATCCCCCAGCTCTCAGTACGGACTTCTAACCTATCCATCCATGTACACTATTGGGAGTTCCTTCAGGGCAGGGTCCATGTTTGGTCATTTCTGCCCAGTCCATGGGCTGTAAGAGAACCAGCCTGAGGGCACCGGCTTCTTGGAAGGGGCTGCTACCAAGAGAAAGAGCATCTTTCACGGTGAGCAGGGAATGCTAAAAACAAACTCTGCCCCTCTGACGGCTTAGTGGCAGGCTTGTCTGAGCAAGAAGGATCAGGGAGAGTGGGGTCTAGCAGCCTCTCCACAAACAGGGCTGGCTCTACAAGGAGCCTCCCCCTGGCAGGTGGTCACAGGAACTCAGAGCTGTTTGTGGGGGCTTTTTCCACATCCACGTGTGACTCTGCCCTGCTCAACCGAGAGGGACAGACTGGGAGTAATATGAGAGGCCCCAGCAGGAGACAGAGGCCGGGGTGGGGTAAATGATCCCAGGGTTCCCCCCGCACACCTACCCCACTGCCCTGTCATTCCCCCTGTAATTAGCAGGAAACCCAAAGGGTTTTACATTTTCACTCTTCCAGGGGCCCCATGTTCCAACTTAGGATTCCTGGAGATGCTTCAGCAGGAACTTGTAAAGCCTTCACATTGCAAAAAGGCATACTCCTTATGAACTTGTATACAGCTGTAAGCAACGTTGCATGCAGGCTCTCCTGGCCTGTTTCCTCATTTGCAAAATGAAGTGGGCGAGACTTAATTACCATTGATGTCCTGAGTCTACGATGTATGATGTACAGTTTTATTTTTAAGGTTCTCAAGTTATTTATGTAAACACCAAACCGATCACATCACAAACTGCTGCTTACTTTCCAGTGCCAAATTTTTACAGTCAGCCTGCACAAAGACAATTGAAAAACAACCACCCCTCTATTCAACCCATAGAACCACACAAAAGAAAAGGAGCCAAACACTCTGCACAAAGAAACCCCTAACCAGTGAGATCAAACAGAAGGAGGCCCTCCACTCAATCATTTGGCAAGGCTGTTACTTGGTGACAGATACTGCTCAATATTTACAAATATTAACGTTCATTAAATGTGACCAAGAAGGTGGCTTGGCTCCTTCTCTTTCCGGTCACCCTGTCTTTTTTTCTTTCTCTCCCTGCAGCCAAGAGCAACACTGGCTCTACCTGGTTCACTTCACTGCTTTAGTTGCTACAGGGCTCCAGGGAGCAAGGTCCACATCCAGGGCCCTGAGGGTGCTGTGAGCTCCTTCATGATCTTAGCCGTCCACTGGGGGAGCCACAGCCAAGCCCCCAGGCCGAGCCCCGCAGCGCAGGGACCTCACAGAGCATTCCTCGAGCCATCCATCTTTGCCAAACTCCAGAAGAAAGCCGGCAGCCAGCCATTTCGGTTTTCTTGATTTGGCTTTTAACTTACACTGTTTCGAGGACGGGCCAATTCAAACCTGGCCTGGCTTCATCCTCTCTCCCCATTGTGGAATTGGTCATTTTGGGATCCAGAGGAAGCCATGTCCATGTGCATACACCCATGGGCACACAAAGAGTCCTGTCCTTAGTAAGATACCATGAAACAGACCCACCTACCCATTTAAGCATGTTGTCCTGGGGCCTCCATACAGGGAGAACCTCGCTGAGTTCTATCACTAGGAAGTCATCAGGACTGACTTCTTGTTATTTACAACTGGAGCTTTATATTAGCTCAGCTGACAGATTAAATGCAACAAGGATTCTGAAAAGTTTTTCTCAAATCAAAAGTCTTTTAATCAAAGACATTTAACTTATTCTTACCTATTCATCAAACTAATTACTTTGAGAAATACCACTAAAGAACAAACATATTGTCTAATTCCAAAAACAACCTCCATATAATGGAAAGAATATTTTCAGGTTGTGTTGCCCTTCCTCCAGTTCATAAAAATAACAAGCCTTTACTGAAGAGCACATAACATGCACGTAAACAATAATGAAGAGATCACTACATGTGGTAATGCTTAATCCATAGGAGACAAGTCCCGTTCTCTCCATGAGCTTGAACCCCAAGTCTGCCATACACTCTCTGTGTGGCCTTGGGCAAAATGACTTAACCTTTCTGAGCCTCTGCTTCCTTGGCCATAAGAAGAGACTAATAAGCAGTACCTGTATCATAAGCTGGTTATAAGGAGTCAGTGAAAAAAATCCCACCAAATCTTTAGCCCAGTGCCTGGCCTATGGAAAGGGTTCAAAAAACATTAGCTATTTTGACTGTGAATGCTACAGTTACTCATCTACAAAGAGCTGCCCACATGACTTTAGAAATGACTTCTCAGTATATCACATACACACTTGCAATGGCTAGTTAGAGGCAGATTTATAGTAAAGCCAGGGTGGGGCCCTCTTTTTTCTTAAAAGGACCCCCCCAAGATTATATATGCAGCAGGCCCCACAAAACCTGAATCCTGATTATAGGTAACAACTGATGCTCACTGTACATCCTCCCTGATTCCACTTCTCCCCACTTCCTGCCTCCTGAACATGACACTAATCACTCCCATTTGTATTTTCACCTATTTTCATTGTACTGTGTAACTATAAACAACAGTGTTTCTTATGTAAGCTTTATATGAGTGGCATCATATCATGCTATACTTAACCTTCTGCACTTTTCTATTTGATATTTTATATTTTTAAGGTTTATCCATGTTAATATATGCAGGTTATAACTACTCTAGAGTACTTGATTATATGGATATAATAGCCATTTATTTGTGCATTGTCCTGCTGATGGATATTTGGTCTTTACAGTTTTTTTCTGTTACAAACAATGTGGTAATAAACATGCAGCCATTCTTATTCAGATCTCCTTGGGGACCAGCATCAGCCAGAGTTTCTCTAGGGAATCATGGCAGACACTGATGCATCTTTTGTTCTTACTAACAGAACCCAACGTGTTCTAGGTTGCAGTTAAACATTCTCACGTTCCCAGATCTCCCTGCAGCTACAGGAGGACAGACACCTCAGTTATGGCCAAAGATTTAGATAAAAATCTTCTGAGGATCCCCAAAAGACTTTGCTTCCCTGATACAGTGCTGGCCCTCCCTCTTCCTTTCTCGCCTGCTGGAACACAGACCTGAGGGCAGGAGATGAGCAGCCACAATGTGAACATCAGGACAAAGCCTCACCAAGGGCATGGCAAAGCGAAAAAAGGCTTGACCTGTAGCCAATCGGATTACTCAGGTGCTAAATTAATCTCTTCCTACCCTTCAGCACTATTTATGTATCATTCCACAAAAAAATGGTATATATTCCCCTGAAAAAGATGAGTTAGTAGTCTTGTAGTCTTGTCTTATATCTTAAAACCCAAAGTGAGATTCTTAAATTAGAAATATATATATTATGATGACAAGACTTTTTGTTCTTAAATGTCAACAGTCAGAACAACCAAACTAGAAAACGGAACATTTATCCAAACACTTGGAGTGCTTACAAAGAATAAGATAGTAACAATGTAAACAGATAATACTCCAAATGCACTTAACCATATGCCAGGCACTGTTCTAAGCACTTCACATATATTACTTCAATTAAGTCTCAGAAGAAGGGAAGTACTATTATTATCCCCACATTAGATGAGGAGACTCCTTGAGAGACATTAAGTAATGCCAATATCACCAAGACAGTGAGTAGCAGAGCCCGGATCTGTGAGTTTAGCACTTCAGGAGATGTGTCAATGTGGCAGGTCGATTAATGGCTCCTCAAAGACGTCCACCTCTTAATTCCCAGAACCTGCAAATATGTTGCCTCACATGGCCAAAGGGACTTTGCAGATGGGATTTAGTGAAGGATCTTGAGATGGGGAGATGATCCTGGATCAGCTGGGTGGGCCCAATCACATTACAGGTGATCAAAAGGGGCCCTATAAGAGGGAAACTAAAGGGCAGATCAGTAGTAGGAGATGTGATGATGGGAACAGAGGTTGGAGTGAAGCAAGGAAGGGGGCTGCAGGCCAAGGAATGCAGGCAGCCTCTAGAAGCTGGAAAAGGCAAAGAAACAGATTCTCCCCTAGAACCTTCAGAAAGGAGCCAGGACCACTGACACCTTGACCTTAGCTCAGTGAGACTGATTTTAGACTTCAGGTCTCTAGAACTGTAAAATAATGTCTGTTGTTTAAAACCATTAAGTTTGTAATAATGTGTTACAGCAGCCATGGGAAACTAGTATAGTCGATAACTCTGACTTCCAACCCTACCCTCCTTGGTCCTTGCCCTCAAGAAGTTCATTCATCCAGAGAGGGAAGCCACCGCCTGTTCCTAAGACTAGATGCAATAAGGGCCACAGAACCCTCACAACGAAGTGTTGTGGGAACCTGTGGGAAAGTGTTTGGTCCACACACACGGGCCCCTGGCCAAACCGGCAGAATGTCCCTGTCATCTACAACTGGCTACAAAGCCCAGGGAGATAACGACAGTCTGGGGCCACTTACTGATGAGTTTTTCAGTGAATTCATTTTCTAATGAATCTGCCCTGATAACGTTTCCACATCTGTATGACACAAAAACTTGGCAAGGGAAAGGGCAATACCCTCAGAGCTTCCTTCCTGGAATCCTTTGGTGGCTTGTCTGGATTTACCAGTCTGGTCTTCCTGTCCTTCCCCCTTCAGTTGGGCTCCCTGTACCTTCAGACAGGTGATGCTTGATGTTTCCTCTTTCTCTAGCCAAAGTCAGGCCCATAAACAGATTATTCAAATGTAAGAAAGGCAGCCTCATCTTCAATCTCCAGCTCCCCTTTCAAGTAAACGCCTCCCACACATGCCAGCCCCCCCACATGTCACAGTCTTATCCAGCCAGACCAACAAGCTGAGATTCATCACATACCTAAATAATAGCACCATCCAAACAGTCCTTAAAATAAGTTGGGGTGCAAAAAGGAATGGATCCCTCTCTTTATACAATGTTTTTTTTAAATCCACAAAAAAGCCCAACGCTTCCTAAAATGTAGACTGTACAAGGCCAAAATTTTAAGCTACACCTCTGGGCAAAAGAGACTCTGTTTCTGCTGATCACTCGTACATGATACACACAGAGTCTGGGAGATGGGAACATCCAGGAATAACTAAAGAGTATAGTAGTGACTATTTATTGAGTACTTAATCTTGATTATCATAAAAATGTCGGTAAGCAGCAGAGCAGAATGAGGGCCCCCCCCGGAGGCAAGTGCTAACTTCGACTGTGGAAGTGTCTGCCATAACCCACCTGCCACCTGACTGTCACCTGTCCCCACCCACACGCAGTCAAATGGGATGACAAGGACTAAAGGAGAGTTACCAATGAAAACTGTATATTGCACAACAGGGAAACCCCAACACGAATCACAGAGTCCCAGGGAAGTCCTCCAGTCAAGTCCAGCATTCCAGCTGCTGGACAGCCTGTCCCTCCTGTCCCATCAGCTCTGCCCCCGGATGTTACTTGACCCTGTCTAGCAGCTGAGGGTAAAGATCTGGAGCTGCAAACCAGGTCCTTCAAGAAGCGAGGGCATCACCTCCATGAGGCTCCATTCCCTAATACATAAAAGGCAGAGAGTAGCGTTTAGAGTGCACAAGGCCTACTCACTATACCGTAACTTGATATATAAACAGAAGACTGTGGGCCCTGGAATAAAAATAACTCCTCAGACTTACTTACCAAACACTTTCCGGTGTACAAAGTCTTTTATATATATCACCTCATTTGGGATAAATTTCTTGTATGGACATGAGAAGCACATGTCAGGAGAGACCAATGCACGACATACAGCCCTCAAACCAATAAGTAACTTACCTGTAACACTGGATACATAAAGGCCGATTACATCAGTGACTGTAAATAAAGTCATCCCTAGCACCTGGCATGCAGTTGGCGCTTAATAAATGTTGAACGAACAATGAATAAACAGGAACCATTTTTAATAGGATCTGCCACTTTCCTTGCTCCCTTGAGCCACACAAAGCAAGTGTATATATAGAACCCACCCCAGCCACACATTCAAGTAACATGAGAGCGAATCATGAAGAAGCCCAGCTATGTCCACCTGCCAGGGGAGCTCCCAGCTGTTGGTGTCAAGGACCAGCGCGAAGTGCACATGGAACCTCCACACCGATGAGACAGATTTCGGTTGTTTTTAAACAAACCATCAAAGGGGCTCATGGCTTCCCTCGAAGAAACCCCACACCTTCGACCAAGAAACAAGGAACTCATTAGGCGGAGCTGCATCCTCCCGGCCCCATTGTCAGCAGACATCATCCAGGCCATCTGCAAACAGCTCCCAGGAGCCCACATGCTGACAGGCGGCATCCGGGGATGATCAGATTTCTATCAGTACCGACACATGGCATTTCTCTCTGGCTCTGATTCAGGACGCCACTCCTCCCCCAACAGGCTTCTAATACTTCCTGAACAATCAGACCTTTAAGAAAATGGTCCTGTAGCAGTGGTACACACCACACGGCCAACACAGTCGTTAACGTCAGTGTACTGCCTGACACTGACAGCCCCCCAACACAGTCGCAATTTCTCCATGCCCCCGTACTCTCAAGGAGGAGCCCACAAATGCATCTCCATCCCAGCCCATGAACCAACACTGCTCCCAGACCCTCAACACCAAAACAATCTTCCTCCTGACCTTCAGAGAACAACTCTCCCTGGCTGATTTTTCCCTCAGCTTTACGGCACCAACTTGCTTAGGACTCTTTAAGCTCAAAACCACTGACCCAACGCCCTAGCGATTCCATCTATACTAAGTTAGAAGTCAGGATGGTGGTTCCCCCAGTGGAGGGGCCACAGGGAACACTTGGCAACAGTTGTGCTGTGTTTCTTAATCTGGGTGCTGATTGCAAAGGTGTGTTCAGAGAGCCACACGGGTATCTGTAGGCTCTTCTGCATGTATGTGATTCATCTATAGAAAGTTAATAAATCAACTGCTGATTCACACGAATGCTCAGTGTGTTCTGGAACTTTAGGGGCTGGACGTGGGGGGTCAATCACACCATACTTCATCTGCATAAATCACAGACTTTCTCAATGGCCTGAAAAACCAGTTGTTCCTGCTGTTGAGAGCCACAGATTGCACTGGTTTCAGAAACTTCTGAAAGGAAGGCAGCCACAAAAGCGCTGCCATGGCACATGGCTCCTGCAGAGGCTGAGCTAGAACCAATTCTGTTTGTTCCAAGACTGGTCTTAGAAAGTGACCACTTGGCCTTCCGGAAGAAAACAGCCAGGCAGCACAGTTTTCTGCAGAACCTCCTGTTTTTAAAATTGCCTGGCTGCTCACAGGGGATGGATGCTCTGACTGTAACACACATTGTTGTTTTGAAAGCAGAGGCCACGCCTGCAGCGCCCGTCCCACGCCTCCACATGTACCTCCTCTCTTAGCCTCTTCCGAGCTGGCCAGGTACGGGTGTGTTCCGGGAACTTACTGCTCATGAGTTACCCTCCCGGGGCCTGACGGCTGCTCCTGGATCTTGATCAATTTCCTTCAAGAGATTGGCTTTGGTGTTTGGGGTTCAAGCTGCAATAACTTGCAAGAATAAAACTTCTTTTTACGAGCAGACTGAGCAGCACACAAGTACATGAGCTTTGAGCGCTCCCCTCCCCTCCCCTCCCCTCCTGCATAACAGGAAACACTCATTTCTGAGCCCCCTGATCAGACGGCCACTTGGCCACACCAACCATTTAGCAAAGGTGAATTTCTCATCACCTTATCCCAGCAGGGCTGCTCTGCTGGGCAGCTGAGGTTTGACGCCACGGTCCAGGGGAGGCCTGGCCTTTGCTGGCCAAGGGACAAGGAGGAATTGGCCTGACACCTGGGGAATTATCCTAGCCTAGCTTTGTGCAGGCTGAGATCTCCAAAATCCTTTAAACTGTATAGATTCTTGGGCAGAAAACTCTCTGTCAAGCCACACTGGATGTATTACTTTCCTAGAACAGATCAAACCCCAGTAAAACTACACCTGTGCACTTTCAGGAGCTGAATCTGAGGAGGTGGCTCTGCCAAGAGCAGCCTTTTCTGGGAATGAGTGAGTGTCGGCCGAGATGGGGAGTGCCTTCCTCCTGAGGCCACTCTGCCAGCTCCTCAGCAGAGTCTGCATGACCCTGACACCTGCAGTAAAGCTTCACTCAATGGCCCTCTTGGAAGCCAAACAGAAATGCACAGTCTGGATGGAACTGGAAGGAAAAGGCCTGCAATGGGGACCCCCAGAGATCTGGATTCAAATCCAGTTCTGGGATCACAGACAAGTCACTTCTCTCTGGACCTCGGTTACATTTCCTCATATGTAAATCCCGAAGACACCAGCACAGCATCTCTCAAGTCCCCTGTAAGCTGGTGGCTCTTCAATTCCAGCCCATAGACATGTTTACTTGTTTAATTCCAGTTAGTTGCCAACATGTCAAAATCTGGAGGGCTCTCAGGAGAATTTTGAGACTTTACTTGAAAATCCCAATTTCTGGATTCTCTTGGGAAACTGGCAGATCTGGCCACAGTGGGCCCGCATTCCCAACAGGAAGCAGGAACTAGGAAGGGGAAAGAGTTCCTGGAAAAGGGAATGAACCTCCCCAAGCTGATGCTTTCACTTTTAGCACTGGCCCTGTAAGCATTTAGGTTTGGGACTCCAGTTCAGAAGTCTGGCTTATTTTGTTCCTTTAACATATTGCTTAACTTTTTCATTTTTCACTTCATCTGGAACACTCATGAATAAGCTTTTAAGTCAAAATATTTCACAAGAACCAGTACAAACAGTCCATTAAATGGGGTTCCATAAAGCTGGGGGTCTGTGCCCCAGCCTGCCAGCAATTCTAACATTGACTGTCCAGGGACCCAGAGGTGGTTTAAAAGTCCTCTCAGGCTGTCTGACCTCTGTGGGCCGTCTCTTCAACCCCCTACCCCTCAGCCAGGGACACATGTTTGGGAGCCAGGACAGCGAGGTCAGAGGTGGGCGGGTTTCTGGGGAGGTCGGAGCCACAGCTGCCTTCTGTCATCCTTCTGCACAGGCCAGGGTGTGCAGGGCTGCCTGTGGGCCTGTCAAGTCGCTGGAGCAGATGAAGAAACAAGTGAGTCACGATGCGGGCAGAAGCGAGTAAGGAAGGCACAGAGAAGAGAAACTCAGGTATGTCGGTGATGGGGCGGTGGGGGGGCTGGGGTCAAGAAGATGGGACCTGGTTTCACATCTCTTTAAAGGAAACACCCGAGCCAAGAGGCGCAGGAGTGGAAACTCAGTTCTCAAAGCAACCACATGTCACTGGTAATAATAATAATGTAATGACAATGGCAGTGAAGGGATCAGAAGCAGCAGCAGCGTGACAGCTAACACTCTGTGAGCTCTTACTCTGTGTCAGGCTCTGGTATAATTATCATCATCCCCACTTTACAGATGATGAAACTGAGGCCCTGCAAGGTCACAGACTTGAACAAGATCACAGGGCAGCAAGTGGTGGAGCAGGAACCCAATCGCAGGTAGCTAGCTGCCTCTTGAACCCGGGGGCTCTCTGCTGCCTTGCCCAACGTACGGGCAGCACAACACTGTGCCTCTGATGCTGAGGATTCAGTGACACACACCTCTGTCCACACTCTCTGACATTATTAAAAATCACAGTGGAATCTACTTGCACACGCACTCCTCACTGTGGAATAACTATGTACGTTGACATCTAAATGCACAGGTTGCTGTATACAAAGAACCACGCATGCTCTTCTTTATACACGGCTTGGAGGATTTTTAAGATGAACTGTGACCATTTGCAACGTGTATCTTACTCGCCAGCTTTAGGTGTGTAAGTTGCCCCACTTGTCTTTGGCCTCATTCACAGTAAATTGCCCCCTCAGAGCCTTGACTCCCAACCATCCGGAACAAAGGACCCCAGTGTTTGCGAAAAGGCCTGAATAAAGGGGAGGGTTCTGTTGAGAGATGGATACGGGCTATTTTACAAAATATACTTTACTCCAAGGAAGAGATGTTTGGGCCCTCACTTACTGTCTCCCACTCTTAATTTACACACACACCATTAAACTTAGGAAGAACAGATTAGAAGCAGCAAAATTTGAAGAGATGAATGAGAAAAAGAGGAATGTGGTAACAGGTGACACAGGATTTCCAGAAAGGAGACCAAAAGGAAATTTCAAAGCAGGATTTAGCACCCCTTAAGATAAAGGGAAAAGGTCTCCATCCTGCTCCCTGGTTATAGGCACACTGCTGCGTGCAAAGCGCCGTGATGAAGCTGCAAGCCGGCAACGTGGAAAGCCAGGTAGGAAGGTGCAACTGGGATGGGCATCCCATTTCATAAAGCAGGGAGGCATGCAGCCTAATGAAGAAACACTTACTAGCACAGTTGATGAAAACAAAACCATTTTAGGAATAGGCTGTAAAGTTCAACCACCTGGAAACTGATGTGAACATGCTGGCTCTGAGCACATGATCTCAAACAGGAATCTCACGGTTTTCTGCTCTAACCGGGAACTCCCTGGAGATTCCTCATTCAGACTCATTGATGGCAGTATTTCAAGTTTAATACTGAGTTGCTCTCAACACCATTCTACCTGCAGGCAGATGTATGGCTCCTCTTTTGCCCCCCAGAGGACATCTGGCAATGTGCAGAGACACTTTTGGTTGTCACAACTTGGAGGGGGAAATGCTGCTGGCATCTAGTTGGTAGAGGTGAGAGACGATGCTGAACATTTCACCATGCACAGAACAACCCTCAAGAACAAAGAATGACCCTGTGCAAAATATCAGTAGTGCTGAGGTTGAGAAACCCAGATCTAAACCAAAGCAAAGGCGGCAGGTGCCCCAACACTGTCATTTATTTCTCTACCATGTGACTGCGGACTTTGGTCTCTTCACCTGTACTAGAGGATAATCACTCCCAAACCCTGACTGGGCTCTACTGGGGATGAGGTTTTGAAAGCGCTTTGTCAATCACGGGTCTCGCTCCATCATCATCTCTCCCAATGCTTGCAGAGCCTCTGACTTGACTGAGGGGAAAAAGAAGCAGCAGGATCTGGTTAGGTGGGAGGGGTGATGCTGCAGAGGGGTCAGTACAGACTGGTCCTGGGTCCTGCATGGACGAGGACTCCCTCATGGAAGCAACCTAAATGCCCATCGACAGAAGAATGGAGAAAGATGTGGTATGTACATACAATGGAATATTACTCAGCCATTAAAAAGAATGAAATAATGCCATTTGCAGCAACATGGATGGACCTAGAGTTTGTCATACTGAGTGAAGTAAGTCAGACAGAGAAAGAGAAATATCATATGATATCCCTTATATGCAAATCTGAAAAGAAATGATACAAATGAACTTATTTACAAAACAGAAACAGACTCACAGACTTAGAGAACGAACTTATTACGGGGGGTGAGTGGGGAAGGGTGGGAGGAAGGGATAGTTAGGGAGTTTAGGATCAACATGTACACACTGCTATATTTAAAATGGATAACCAACAAGGACCTACTGTATAGCACAGAGAATTCTGTTCACTGTTATGTGGCAGCCTGGATGGGAGGGGAGTCTGGGGGAGAAAGGATACATGTATATTATGGCTGAGTCACTTTGCTGTGCACCTGAAACTATCACGACATTGTTAATTGGCTATACTCCAATATAAAAAAAAAGTGTTTTTTAAAAAAGTCTGCAAATAATAAATGCTGGAGAGAGTGTGGGGAAAAGCAAACCCTCCTACTCTGTTGGTGGGAATGTAAATTGGTGCAACCACTATGGAGAACAGTATGAAGGTTCCTTAAAAAACTAGAGTTACCATATGATCCAGCCATCCCACTCCTGTGCATATATCTGGAAAAGATGAAAACTCTAGGGACTTCCCTGGTGGCACAGTGGTTAAGAATCCGCCTGCCAATGCAGGGGACACGGGTTCGAGCCCTGATCCAGGAAGATCCCACATGCTGCAGAGCAACTAAGCCCATGCGCCACAACTACTGAGCCCACACTCCAGAGCCCACGAGCCACAACTACTGAGCCTGTGTGCCACAACTACTGAAGCCCGCGTGCCACAAATATTCAAACCCACATGCCTAGGACCCGTGCTCCGCAACAAGAAAAGCCACCACTCACTGCAACTAAAGAAAGCCTGTGCACGGCAACGAAGACCCAATGCAGCCATAAATAAATAAATTTATAAAAAATAAAGATGAAATAAAGATATATCCAGGATCCACCAGGAAGCTCACAGAGCAGACCATCCCTGTGGAGGACCCTGAGGGGACCCACATTCACAGAAAGGAAAGAGGAACACCTGCTCACACACACACTGTCCTTCAGTCATTTCTCAGCTCCACTGAAATCCCACCATCCAATCTAATTCATGTATTTTTATGATACATGTAATCTGTACTCTCAGATTACAGAGGCTCTGTAATCAAAGCACTTTCAAATAATAAGAGGCAGGCAGATAATCTAAAATTGCTTTCTAAAAAGTAATGTTGCTTGCAAGAAAAAAAAAAGCAGGGGGAGATTAAATCACACGGTGTGCATGCAAACACTGTACTGTCTACTTAAAAGAACTCTCCAATGCGTAGCACAACCGTTATGGTGGGGCATTTACATCAGTCAAGGGCCTCCAGAGTCCAGTTGTCCAACAAAATGCCCACCCACGCCTTAAACATCAGGTGGATAGTGTCCTTCATTCCCTGGCTCTTGGCTCCTCCCTGGTCTATTCTTACCGCCCCTCTCCCTGGTGTGGGGGAAGGGCATCTTTGTGGAGCGCAGCTGGCAGTTTTGATAAGCAGGTGTCAGGAGTTTGAAAATGACCTTGCTCATCAGCTGGTGGGAACCAGGCGGACAAGGGAGTCTCTGTATCGCTGTCTGCCAGGTCCCAGCCCCGGAAACAAGACACAGTGAGGCCTGGGGGAGGGAGGGAGGGAAGCTTACACACACACACACACACACACACACACATGCACGCACGCGCACACACACACACAGAGGGAAGTCAGCAGACAAAAGGAAATCCACATCATTTCACTCAGGAGAGGAAAAACTTCCACTGAAGTTTTTTCCACTGAAAAATCTAACCGTGAGCTGAAGTGTTTCCCAAACAGCAGAGGTAGGCAAAGATAAGCAGAGGCGATGGATCCTTAGGAAAATAAAGGGGAAAGTCCACATTCTACGCGGAGCTGGCAAAATCAATTAGGAGAGTGTTGGCGGAGGTGGGAGGAGAGGGATGTACATTCACCCAGCTGATTCCATCGTCCAGACAGCCAGGGCTGTGTAAATGGCCGTTACTGTACCAGCCCCTGGAAGGGGTCCAACATGCAGGACATGCTCTGGGGAGAAACAGAATGTCCACTAAACCAGTTTCTAATTAAATGTGGGTTAACTGGCACTGCTCCTTGCAGCTCAAGGGACCAATTCAGAGCCGAAAGGAGCATTTTTCAAAATAAAAAGGCCAAGCCCGCCAAGATATTACCTCTTATTTTCTTACATCCTTTCAGTTGCTCAATTTGACCCACTGCTGGTTGAACTGATTCCTTGGTCTTCGGAGAAATCAACCCTCCCCGTCCCCCAGCTGCCATTGTGCAGTGACCGAGGCACCGTCTTGGCACACATGGACTTGAAATCCATTCCGCTTTTCCCATGCTGTGGTCACCGCTGCCGCAGGATGAGTCACCCGTGAAAGCCACCCATTGTCCCCAGCAGACAAAACACTCAGTCCAGGAGAGTGGCCCATTCACACTTCCCCAAGAGCCGACCTCTTCCTGCAGCTTCTGGAGGATGCTGCTGCCCAAGTGGTCAGTCTTCTCTTCCCAAATTCACTCACCAACATAAATGTGAGGGAAACAGGCATGGGAGACAACTTTCAGTGAAGCACCAGTATGAAGAGAGTACAGACTGTGAAAAATCAAGGCAAACTTCCATCAAGATGTTTAAAAGGCACAGAGAAATATAGGTCAATTTGTTGGCAATAATAAGCCACATTTATTATACATCAGCTAAGGCACTGGGCTAAGGAAGTGTGTTATACACATTACCTCACTTAATCCTAAGAACTACCCTAGGAGACTTCCCTGGTGGCGCAGTGGTTAAGAATCTGCCTGCCAATGCTGGGGATGAGCCCGCAAGCCACAACTACTGAAGCCCGTGTGCTGCAACTACTGAAGCCCGCGTGCCTAGAGCCCGTGCTCTGCAACAAGAGAAGCTACCGCAATGAGAAGCCCGCACACCGCAATGAAGAGTAGCCCTCGCTCACCACAACTAGAGAAAGCCCACGTGCAGCAACGAAGACGCAACGCAGCCCAATAAATAAATAATGAACAAACTACCCTAGAAGGTAGGGCCTATTATTAGCCTCATTTTACATTCAAGGAAACTCCAGCACAGAGAGGTTAAATAATCTACCCAAAGTTACACAGTGGCACAGTCAGGATGTGAACCAAGGCAGTCCATCTCCAGAGCTTGTGTTCTTAAATACCATGCTATCATTAATTACTAAACTAATTTAGAATTGTAAAGTTAAAGTTATGCTAAAGTGTTCACATTTGCGAGGAGGTTGTGATTTTTTCAGCTCACTTTTATGTCACTTCTCACCCTCCTCCCCAAAATGCTATAACCTGGCTTTTCAGATATAAAAACAGCCTGTGCCAGACCGCGTGCTGAGCATGAGTTACATTTCTCATTTCATCCTTACAACCACCCTGTGAGGTTGGTATTAATATTATCCCATTTACAGATAAAGACACTGAGGTTCAGGGAGGTTACATCCTTGTCCAGAGTCATAACACAGAGCAGGAATTTGAATCCAAAAATGTCAGACTCCAGTGCCTACATTCTTTCTACTACATATGCCATTCCTCACAGAGTTTCAAGATTTTCCAGAAAAACAATCAAGACCAACTTCAACAATTAAGCCACCTGGATTCACGGAATGGGAGGGACGGCAGTGGGCGGCTGGACTAGAGCCACGGACCATCCACCTGACCTCCAATCTGCACAACCCATGACCTTCGGCAAATCCCTTCTTTCTCGGGGCCTCAGTTTCCTCCTCTGTGAAGGAAGAGCAGGACAGCAAGGGGCCCTGCCAGCACCAGGATTAGACAATGATTAGACAATGGGCACGTGGTCATTTGTGGCAAGGAGAGCTCTACAGGCAGCTGTTTCCCCTCCATGGATGGTAACTTCCCTGCTCCTAGCACAAATCTCCAGGATCAGGTTTCTAACTTTGTCCCTGGACTCAGGTATGTGCACCGAGGAAAGAGTTCTCAGGTGCAGCCTGAGGCCAGGCAATGGCGAGGAAGCCACAGTTCTTCTGGGGAGGAGGGGAAAGGAGGGAAGGATGTGGGGGCCAGGAAGAAGCTAGGGTGGGAGCAGTGAGGAGTTTGAATAAGTGCTATACCTCGATCCGAATAAACATATGTAGAAACTCACTGAGCTTTGCCCGTAAGTTGGCACACACACCATATATATTTATAACTCAATAAAGGTTATAAGATGGCAAATCAGACCAGGCAAAATTTTGCCAAATTAAAACTTTGCTACTATAAATGTTCCACATAAAATATTTCACATCCTATTAAAGATACCCCTTTAAAGTGTATACCTCCTAAGTTCATTATGAAAAGGGGACAATACAGAATCACCAAGATGACCATTGTGTTAGGCTAGGGGGTTGGGGGTGAGGGTGAGTCCAGGGAAATCCTTTATTTAACAACCAAATTGCAAGGTGCCCAGCTAAAGCTTTGACTCTCCACTCCTATTTCTATGCATAATTCAGTGCAGCAAGTAAGGCCTAGAACTTCAGGTAGGAACTTAGAATCATGATTCAGACACTGACTTGGTGGGCCCTCAGGTCAGGTGAGAAATCCCGGCGCCTGGCAGCCTCCCTTCTCAACTGTGAAAAAGGATAGTGAGGGGCTTCCCTGGTGGCGCAGTGGTTGAGAGTCCGCCTGCCGATGCAGGGGACACAGGTTCGTGCCCCGGTCCGGGAAGATCCCACATGCCGCGGAGCAGCTGGGCCCGTGAGCCATGGCCGCTGAGCCTGTGCGTCCAGAGCCTGTGCTCCGCAACGAGAGAGGCCACAACACTGAGAGGCCCGCGTAACGCCAAAAAAAAAAAAAAGATAGTGAGGACCACAGAAGAAAGGGCATCACTGGCCCAGATGTCATGAACATTAGGTGTTTCTGCTACCCGGCATCTGATTCCCTGCCCATGGGTAACAGCATTTGGCCTTCCCACTGGGGGACCACCCCTCCCCACTCTCAGTCCATGGGTCCAGGTGAGGCTGACCCTATCTCCCCACCCTCATGTTCCAGAAGAGAGCATGGACAAGCTGAACAAATATTAGTCTGTTTGGGAAGTCCTGCTAGAACAAGTGGCAATGATAAACTCTCGCTCCACAGCTGTGGGAGAATGTCAGCCTGGAGCTTCTGGGAGGTACCATGTGGAGGAAGGCTTCCTGGGAATGAGGCCAATATAGAAAAAAGCAAAGCCAAGAGAAGAAAAGAATGAGACCAAGACCTAATAACACTGAGCCCCTGGGTCCAGCCATGCCTGAAGCTATCTACTCTTGGGCCTTCCATTTATGTGAGCCATTACATTCCCTATGCTGCTTATTCCAGACTGAATTGTGTTTCTGTCACTTGCAATAACAACAATTCCTGACTAATGGAACCACTGCATAGAATCACAAGATCTCCAAGTTACAAGAAGGCACTGGAGGCCATCCAGCAGTGTTTTGCACACATCAAGCATTCAACAGTGTTATGCTGGCCAATGAATGATTTGTTCATCACTCTAGCTCCAACTTCTCAAACTGAAGTAAAGCTATCCTGACAGCATTACTCTAAGCCACAAGATAAACCAACTGCTTCTTCATGGAGCATTATTTTAAATGATGGTAAGTAACTTAAAATGCTTTTTAATTAAAACAAACAGAGATCACAACCACATGGTTCACACTAGGAATGCAAAGATTGGTCAATTTTAGGAAATCAATCAATATAATTCATCTCATTAACAGAGTCAAAAGAAAAGAAATATATGTCTTCTTAAATGCCAATCTTGTTAAATTTCAACATTTATTCCTGACTTTTAAAAAAAACCTCTTAACAAAATAGGAATAGAGGGAAATTTTCTTAAGAGATCCACAGGTCAAACAGAAAGCCAGCATTACGCTTTGGGGGAAAGGTTAGAGCACTACCACTGAAGTCAGTATAAGGTTAAGAATGACCTGAGATTTCACCACAGTTTAACATTATTCAGGAAGCATCTGCTAATCTAATTAGACAAACAAAAAAAATTACCAATTTGAAAGGAAGAGGAAGCAAAATTTTATTAAGTTGCAAATAATGTGATTACATGTCTGGAAAAATTCCTCCCAATAACAACAACAATAAATAAAATAAGATCTGAAAAACTATTAGAACCAGTAGGAAAATTTCATATTAGTCAACATTAATAAAAGATGTTATTAATCAATCGTTTTCCTATATCCAAAAAAAAAGAAAACATGAAAATATGATGGTGATCTGGACAACATAAGTGATTATTCTAACACAGATTCCTTCTTCTGCACTGTCATATTCCTTCTTTTCTGCCTGTGTGGATTTTGGTGGAATGCTTGAAACACACAGCACAGCTCTAACCAAACACGGACCTTGTCAAAAAGATGCTTATCTTGCCTTGGCTCAACAATCTCTGGTGACTGGGAACCCATCTCCTGAGACTGCCCACTCCCCAGTCACCTAGGCAAGCCCAGTAGGTCCCTCCCTTTGCCAGCACAGAGAAAGGAGACCCATTCTTCAAGATGTGACCCCTTAGTAACAGAGCTGACCAGACCAATCAACACACATGTTTATTTGTACTGACCTGCATGCTATTCCTCACACAGGCTAAGCCCCTATCCTGCCCCTGAGCCGTTGCATGTGCTGTCCCTTCTGCCTGTCAAGAGATTCCCTAAGAAGGCTGCAAGGCTTGCTCTCTCAACATTCAGGTCTGTGCTAAAATGGTACACTCTTAAAAAAATCCCTCCCCGTTTCCCTGTCTAAAATTCCACATCTCACTGTCTATCCCTTTATTCAACTTTATTTTTCTTCATAGCACACATCATCAGCTAACGTTGCTTCATACATTTGTCTGTTTATAGTCTGTCTCTCTCCAGAAGGTAAACGCCATCAGGGCTGGGATCACCATGTCTGCTTCACTCACTGCTATATCCCCCACCCCTAATACCCCCTTCCCAGACACACAGAAGAGGTTCAATAAAAAATGTTGGTTTTATGGATAGATGGATAGATAGATGGATGGATGGAAAGATGGATTCTTTCAGTCCTCAGATCCAATCCCAACACTACTGCCCGAATATTTTTAATTTATTTCTACCTTCCTCATTGATATCCAAGCTATCTTCCTTCCCACTCATTCTCAACTGGTATTTTTTCCCTTCATCACCTCTCTCCTAGATGGCTACAATACCCCTAGCTGGTCTCTCAGCCCCAAGTTTAGCCTCCATCCAAATTTTTTTCCCACTCCAGCCAGAGGTCTTTTCTCAAAATATAAATTTGATCATGTCATTCCTCTACTTAAAAAGCTTCAGTGGCCTCCTGGGGCCTTAGGACAATTGAAGCTCTTTATTACTAAGGCTCCCAGGATCCAGTCTTCCCAGCCCAGACACCAACCCGGCTTCTGTCATATTCCACCATTCAGTCACACTGAGCAGCTGCCTCTTCTTACAGCATGCCACATTCTTTCTGGCCTCAGGGCCTTCGCACACGCTGTTCCTTCCACATGGATCACTCTTTACCTGACTACCCCTCACGTAAGCTTCCATTTTCTGACTGTTACCTCCCCTGGGAAATGATGGGTCCACCCCAAACTTACAACCCTGGAAATGATGTGTTTAAGTCTGTTCCTTCTGGACTATAAGGGCTACAAGAGGCAGCTTGTACCATTCACAGCACTTGGCACAATGCCTGGTACCAAGCAGGAGCCTGAGATAGATTTCCTTGACTTTAATTTAAATGATGCCTTCTTTACCTTCATGCCTTCTCCAAACTGGCACAGGGTTCATCTCTCTGTGTCACATCTGACACCACTTCCGGCACCTTGACTCGCCATTCATACTCCCTTGAGACAACAGTACACATATGGATGTATTCACACTGGCGTGAACACATACACACACACACACACACACACACAAAACTTGCGGAATCTGTTACTCTCCAAAACTCCCCTCCCACCATGACATTTTAACCTTGAGGAGGTCTTGCTTTCTGCCTGAATGTTATAAAATAAGTATTGGAGCCAGCTACATCAGCCACACTCTACCCAAACTTGACCTGGGCCTATTAAAAAAGAGGGATACATACGCTTGGATTGGAAGAATTAGTATTGCTAAAATGGCCATACTACCCAAAGCAATTTACAGATTTAATGTGATCCCTATCAAAATACCAATGACTTTTTCCCACAGAACTGGAACAAATAATACCAAAACTTATATGGAGCCACAAAAGACCCAGAATTGCCAAAGCAATCCTGAGGAAAAAGAACAAAGCTGGAAGCATAACCCTCCCAGACTTCAGATAACACTACAAAGCTACAGTAATCAAAGCAGTATGGTATTGGTACAAAAACAGACGTATGGATCAATGGAACAGAATAGACAGCCCAGAAATAAACCCACACACCTATGGTCAATTATCTACAACAAAGGAGGCAAGAATATACAATGGAGAAAAGACAATCTCTTCAGCAAGTGGTGTTGGGAAAGCTGGACAGCCACATGTAAATCAGTGAAGTTAGAATACACTCTCACACCATACACAAAAATAAATTCAAAATTGTTTAAAGACTTAAGCATAAGACTTGACACTGTGAAACTCCTAGAAGAGAACATAGTCATGCAAAACATTCTCAGACATAAACTGTAGCAATGTTTTCTTAGATCAATCTCCCAAGGCAAAAGAAATAAAAGCAAAAACAAACAAATGGGGCCTAATCAAACTTAAAAGCTTTTGCACAGCAAAGGAAACTATTGACAAAAGAAAAAGACAACCTATGGAATAATATTTGCAAATGATCTGACCAAAAAGGAGTTAATCTCCAAAATATACAAACAGCTCATACAACTCAATATAAAAAAGACAAACAACCCAATCAAAAAATGGTCAGAAGACCTGAATAGACATTTCTCCAAAGAAGATATACAGCTGGTCAACAGGAACAAGAAAAAAAATTCTCAACATTCCTAATTATTAGAGAAATGAAAATCAAAACCACAATGAGGTATCACCTCACACCAGTCAGAATGGCTATTATCGAAAAGTGTACAAATAATAGGTGCTGGAGAGGGTGTGGAGAAAAGGGAACCCTACTACACTGTTGGTGGGAATGTAAATTGGTGTGGCCACTGTGGAAAACAGTATGAAGGTTCCTTAAAAACCTAAAAATAGAGCTACCATATGATCCAGCAATCCCACTCCCAGGCATATATCCAGAAAAGATGAAAACTAATTTGAAAAGATACATGCACCCCAATGTTCACAGCAGCACTATTTACAATAGCCAAGACATGGAAGCAACCTAAGTGTCCATGAACAGAGGACTGGTTTAAGAAGATGTACTATATACGTACAGTGGACTATTACTCAGCCATAAGAAAGAATAAAATATTGCCATTTGCAGCAACATGGATGGACCTAGAGATTATCACATTAAGTGAAGTGAGTCAGACAGAGAAAGACAAATATCATATGATATCACTTATATATGGAATCTAAAAAAATAATACAAATGGGGAATTCCCTGGCAGTCCAGTGGTTAGGACTCCACACTTTCACTGCTGAGGGCCCGGGGTTTGATCCCTGGTCAGGGAACTAAGATCCCACAAGCTGTGTGGCGTGGCCAAGAAAAAAATAATAATAATAAAATAAAATAATAAATGATAAATAATACAAATGAATCTATACATCAAAGAGAAACAGACTCACAGACCTAGAAAACAAACTTATGGTTAACAAAAGGGAAAGGGAGGGGGTGAGGAGGGACAAGTTAGAGGTATGGGATTAACAGATACAAACAACTATACATTAAATATATAAGTAACAAGGATTTACTGTATAACACAGGGAACTATATTCAATATCTTGTAAAAACCTATAACGGAAAATAACCTTTTTCATAACTCTAATGGAAAACTGATGAATTTATAAAAGTGCCAACAAAAGATCAAGATAAAAAAGAAATTAATTACATGGGACTGAGTGAACTGATGAGGATGATTATAATTTTTGTGACTTTCTGTTTGAATAAAAGAAAAAATCCCATAAGGACTCAGAGGCAAAAAATATACAAATCAATTTTCACTGCAAAGTAAAGGAGCTGTTGCAGTGGAGGATTACTGGACTGAATGTCAATATCATGACATCGTATGAGTGTGTTTCGTGTTTGGTAACTGCAATCATTGTTGCTTTTGTTGTGGTCATCCATTTACAATGCTTGGTGTCAGTCTATTTATCTCTTGTAAAAATAAAATACACTGTGTGTGTGTGCAAAAAAAAGAGAAAATAACCTGAAAATTATATATATACATATCTGAATCATTTTGCTGTACACCTGAAACTAACACAATATTGTAAATCAACAATACTTCAAATAAAAAAGAGGGAGAGATATTTTTTAAAAAGTGCAGAGCCTTTCTCTGAAATCTCTCCCTTAGTTACCATAACTATAAGGTCCATATCAAGCAGATTCAATCTTATTTGAAAGTTTTAAACAAATAAACAAAAGGAGCTGTACTTATATATGAATGTTTTTGTAATTAAAAAACAAAAAACTTGTCCTGTGTTTATTTTTTAATGTGCAAATTAGTTTATGTAACAATATTTGTCAGTGTTGTTTATAATATAAATATATAAGCAATTAAACACTAACAACAGGAGATTTTTTTAAGTAAAATAAGTTATAAAATAGTATAGTGGAATAATCTGCAACTGCTTTTTTTAATATTTTACTTTTATTGGAGTATAGTTGATTTACAATGTTGTGTTAGTTTCAGGTATACAGCAAAGTGATTCAGTTATACATATATTCATTATTATTTAGATTCTGGTCCTTTGTCTAGAGTGAGAGAGTTTTTTTATTAGAAAGGTAATTGTTAGAATTATGGTCAATATAATTATCTCTATCAGATCTAAACCAAAACACAATGCAAGCTGTGGTCTTAACCAAGTGTCAACCCAGCACCACCAGCCATGGGTCATCCTGACCTTGCGGAGTAACAATGTCACCAATGAGACCCTGTCACTGCACATGTTGTTCCTGGACCTACTCCAGCCACTGTGCTTCACTTGACATTCATGGAAGGGAAGGGACGAAGGAATACAGTAGACGGCACCACAAGGAGACACTCAGACAAATCCAGAACATGGATCTTACTTTTAAAAGTGCCAATGTTGTGGAGGATAAATACAAGAGAAGGCCCTGTTTTGGATCAAAGGGGACTAAAGGGACATACGAACCAAATGCAATGCTTCAGCCAGGAACGCTCCCTGAATGTGGGGCAGGAAGGAGGGAGAAATGGAACGAGCTGTAAAAGGTGTTTTGGAGGACTTCCCTGGGGGCGCAGTGGTTAAGAATCCACCTGCCAATGCAGGGGACATGGGTTTGATCCCTGGTCCGGGAAGATCCCACATGCCACGGAGCAACTAAGCCTGTGCGCCACAACTACTGAGCCTGCGCTCTAGGGCCTGCCTGCCGCAACTATTGAGCCCGTGTGCCACAACTACTGAAGCTCACGTGCCTAGAGCCCTGCTCCGCAACAAGAGAAGCCACCACAATTAGAAGCCCATGCACTGCAATGAAGAGTAGCCCCCGCTCGCCTCAACTAGACAAAACCTGCATGCAGCAACAAAGACCCAACGCAGCCAAAAAAAAAAAAAGTGTTTTGGAACAACTAAGGAAAGTTGAATATGGACTGGATATTAAAAGATATTATAGGTCTATACTAAATAAATGGGGACTAGAGGAATCAAGGAAGTAAAATTAATACTGAACACAGATAAAGGAAAAAAGAGATGCTTTGGAAGGACAAGAGAATGATAATACTGACATCTGACTTGTGTTCCCTAAATCTTCTCCCACCTCTTCCCTCAATCCTAAAATGGTTCTGTGTACAAGGCTTCTGAATACGAACCTCCTTGAAGAAAGTATACCAAGTTAAAAAAATTTCTCAAGTCTAGCTGCTAAGAGCCAATGTCTCTTTAAGACATGGTGCCAAGGGAGGGCCAAGGTGTTCAGGCTCGCCTGGAGGTGAAAGGTTGCCTAGGTAGGGTTATTTGTACCTCGTGATGGACAGCACTACCCTTTCCACTGAAAGGACAAGGACATCCTATACTCGCATTTGCATAGAGGACAAAAACCACATGAACAAAAGATGGGAAACAGGTAATCTGTCTTGAGTTTCTGCTAACTTCATTAGATGCATTTGTGAAGTATTTTTGGCCTTTGGATCTGTTGCTATTTGTAAACAACCATGAATAGATTTCACTTACTGGAATTTATATGCTTCCTTAGTTTTCAAGTTAGTATTTCAAACAGGATTTATTTTCTTGTTTGCAATGTTAATGTAACCTCATGATAGAATTTTTAAAGCTATTGTGTGACTTGTCCCCTCGCCACTGGGAAAATTTTCACTTGCTTATTTTAGAATCATGTACTAAGCCCTACCACTGGAATGAACTTACATATATGTGTAATAAAGAGAATATATAATTGACACTACTAAAAAAAGACATTACAAAATTATTGTTAATTTGCAGAGGTGGGTAACAGTAGGTGAATATGAAGGTGACTGTACCTATTTTTAGGAGTTACAGGCCAAGGTATTTAGAGGTAAACTGTCAGGATGTCTGCAATGGGTTTCCAAATGGTTCAGGAAAAGAAAGTATGTATATGTATACACACACACACACACACATACACAGAGACACACACAGAGTAGTGAGGCAAAGTGTTCAAATAAAATCTAGGTGAAGGAAAAAAAAATCTGTTAACTTTTCTGTAGAGTTACAAATTTTCCAAATATACATTTGGGTAGAAAAATATTAATACAAGGTAGGAGAATTCCCTGGCTGTCCAGTGGTTAGGACTCCGTGCTTCCAGAGCAGGGGGCACGAGTTCGATCCCTGGTTGGGGAACTAAGATCCCACATGCCATGCCTTGCGGCCAAAGAAAAGAAAAGAAATAAATGCTGAAAATGGTAAACACGTCAGTAAATATAAAATATTTTTTAAAAAAGAAAAATACAAGGTAAAACTTAGCTCCTTTGATAACATTATAATAATAAGATAAAGAACACAAAGAAAGGAGTTATTAGGTCTTTAACAAGTGATTTGAACTTTGTTTCAGAACCTAAAATATGCCTACTATCCATAAGCACAATATCCTTTTTGCATGACCAGTAGTTTTATAATACTTTTTTTTTTTTTTTTCACTTTCCACAACAGGAAAAGTGTGCCCTCTGCCTGGAATGCTCATCCTTCCCCCAGGGAAGCGTTCCCAGATGTCACTGGAGAGGTGAAATTCCCCTTTATTTGCTTTGGGAAGTGGAGAACAGGTTATTAAAACTTACCCACAACTCCATCACTGTAACATAATGGAACAGTCTGTCCAAGTGATTGTGAGGTTAACGGCTGAGTTTCCTACTAATTAGAACCTCCAGGCAGACAGGGGCCGCGTCAAGTTCCTGCCCATTCATTTGTACTACACGGCCAGGCACACAGCTGCCACTCAATAAATATTTTTTAAATAAATAAGATCTTATACAGCCCTTTAAAAAGAATGCATATGAAGACCACGTAATGAAAAAATGACTGACACAACAAGTGTGAAGAACTATCATAAAGCTACTACGATTACAACAATGTGGAAAACTAAAACTTGGCAAAACCCCACAAACCACCAAAACTAAAACAGTAGCAAAATGGGGTGGGGGGGAAGGTGAGAAAATGAGTTGTCTTGGAAAAATCTTAACAGTATGGTAGGTGCCAAAGGAATGAGGAAGGACTACAGTGACCTGGGGATAAGGGGACAGTAAGTAAAGCAAGGAGGGAAATCAGGGAAATAGTGAAAACTTTTCTCACTTGTTCAAATTTACAGATAAAGAAAAATCCTCAGTCCTAACCGTGAAGACAACCTGCCAAAAGGTAGCTGGGTGTTGACTCTGCCCAATTAATTGCCATCATTCACGGCTACAGGACATCCAGGTTCTAATTCCACCTCTGCTACTAACTCACTGTGTAAACTCCACATGCATCACCTCCCTGGGCAGTTTCCTTACTGGCAAAATGACCAGTCACAGATCTAACCCTGAGCCCAGTACAGTGCCTGGTGTACAGCAGGCCCTCAATCAACCCCCATCCTTAGAGAAGATGGTGGTTCCTGCTTGGGCTGCACACAGCACACACAACACTGCACAGGGGTGGGACAAAAGCCACATGCAGCCCAAGTCCAAGCAATGATCACAGGGAAAGCCTTAACCTAAGTTCCCATGCTCTTCTCCCACCTAGAGAACAAAGTCTCAAGACTCTCTCCACCCACACCCCAGCAGAACACCCACACAAAACCAGCGCTCCATAAATGCATCTTGATAATTCTTTACCTCTGTGGCCCCAGTGAGCGCTACAACCTTCGTGGGTTCGCATGTCCGCACCCCCAGCCTCACACGGCTCTCCAGGCCTGATTCTTGGCCCTCAGAGTTGAAAAGGTAGAGTTTCCTCCAGGGAATGTGCCACGCTCTTGCCTGGCAGGAATTTTCTATCAGAATCCCAGGACGGAGATTGACGCACATGGTCTCCACCCAGCAAGGGCTTAGCATCAAGACGGGTGCCGCCTTTCACGTGCCACCATCCCTCCGCAGGGCGGGGGACAGGTGAGCTTCCCCTGCCAGACGCTTGCACTGTGTTTCCTGGTTCCACCTCAAGTCCAGTGCCCATCTGAACGTCCTCCACTTTGAGTGGGGTTTTTTTTTTTTTTGGCTGCGCCATGCGGCATACAGGATCTTAGTTCCCCGACCAGGGATTGAACCTGTGCCCCCTGCATTGGGAGTGCAGAGTCTTAAACACTGGACCACCGGGGCAGTCTCTTGAGTGTTTTTAAACATTTCCCAGGTGCACACTGTGTGCCAGACCCTGCTAGGCCCTTCCTTAACACATCTTGTCTCCTATTACATACATTCATCTCCCCTTCTAGATTGGAAGAAAGGTCCAGGTCTGACTGCATCCCCCAGCATACCTGACAGAGTGCTGAGCACACGATAGGTAGGTACTCAAGTAACTGCTGAACGAATTTCCCAAAGTCATCACCATAAGGATTGCCACAGAAAAGCAAAGGGCATGTGTTCTGACGGCTCCTACTTGGTTCTGCGGTTGGTGGGAAAACGATTTACAGGCTGATAACAGACTAAGGCCACGTGCTGGGTGTTAGCCAGGTGCCCGGTGACCACAAGCGAGGGACTTCGTAGCACACTGAACCTTCGCACCAACTTTATGACCTAAGTACCACTGTTATTCACCTTCATAGATGGCAAACTGAGACTAGGAAAACTTCCAACAACTGGGCCAGGATCTTCACCACTTCCCCTAACACCCTCCTGGCAGTTCCTACTGTCACTAGGGCCCCACTATGAGGAGACTGTCTGGAATTAGGAACACAATGACGGGCTCCCAATGAGACTAGAACGCCCACCCTCTGCACCTCAACGGATTCCCTTGGCTGAGGCCCCGTCCCACCCCTGGGGCAGCCACAGCAGCTCCTTCCCATCCTGCAGAGGGGCTTGGAGCGCCCACCTGCAAGGACAAGGTAAGATGAGGATCCCAATGAGATGAGAAGTAGGGGAGATGGCTAGAAGGCCAGGGGCCTTCTCCCTTGAGAGCATCAAAGACACAGATGTCCCAACAAGTACCTGTGACACTGGGGCAGGTCCTTAAAACTGTTTCTTCATCTGCAAAATGGAGGCAAACAATGTGTATTCTGCCCAGTTGCTGTGATATTTGGAGCCAACGTATATAAAAAGCCCCTTACGAGGTGCCCAGAATTGGCAGATATTATTATAATTTGCCATGTAGAGGATTAGCCAGGCTCCCTGGAGAACTGAAGAGCTTTTTCAGTGGCTTCACAGCAGATTTTCCAGGACACTGTCCTAATTCATGCCTCTGACCAGTCCAAGGACAGATAAAGACTTGGTTTAGTGGGAAAAAAAAAACACAACAAAGCAGAACTTGAGGCTTAGGAGGCTGGGTCTGGGTCTTGGCTCTTCCATTCCTGCTACAGGACCACAGCCCAGCCCTTTGCTTCCCAAAATGTCAGTCCCTCATCTGTAAAATAACATCACCTCCCTCATTGGGTCTTCGTGTGTCTCAAAGAAGATCATGTGCACTCACTCAATTACCTTAACAATCATTTAATAATAAGCTGTCTCTGGGGTTACGCCAATGAACCTAATATGGAGTCTATTTCGTTTTCATATTTATGCAACAAATGTTTAGTGAGTGACTATCCCAGGCACCGCCCTGAGGAGTCAGTGAGGAGACACAGACCACATCTGCCCTCAGGGGGCTTACAGTTGTTTTAAACAATATACCTAAAATTTTAGGATTAAAAGGAAAGTCATCAATCAACCAACCATTCTTTTTAGCCAATGAGAGATATGAGAGAAAAGAAAAGAGACACACCAAGGGTCACACAGCCAGGAAGAGGCGAGAGCAGAATCTGCACAGCGGTTTTTCAGTTTGCAGCCCAGTGTTCTTTGCACAAGAGTTTCTGCCTGAATAAAAACCTTTATGAAGATACCTGACCCTCCCACTTGTTCTCAACTCGCTCACCGGCAGGCTTGTGACAGGGATTGGAAGACCTCTTCCATCTTTCGCTTACAATAGTATTTTAAAGTTCCTATCAAAAAACCCTAAACCATTTAAAAATCCAACACCTGTGTCTTTGGTTACTAGGCCTCTCTGTCCCAGGCACATCACTGCAGCATTGGGAGGAAGCTTCACGATCTCCCAGCTCGGCATGTACCCAGTGTGATCTCTGCAACAGCAGATGTGAGGATCGGGGGACTGCACACTCTTCCCTCTCTTGAGAGACCCCCCCATGCACACTGACCTTTTACAGGCTCTGCTGGGTCCTGTGAGAAAGGCTACATTTGACTGAGCTTAAGCCAGTAGTGCCTAAACAAGTTTGGCAACAGGCCCCATTTTTTTCCCTGCAGTGCCTATTAATGTTTGGAGGAAACCATGTTCTGAGGAGCAGACTGTGGGAAATGCTGATGGAATCTCCAAGAAGACACCCTGGAGAGGTGAAGTGCCTTGCTCAAGGTCACAGGACTGGTGAGTCTGACAGTAAAGGCTAGAGCCTCAGGCCAGGAGAGGCTACTCTCCCTTTTGTTGGGTTTCCAGCTTCTCAAGGTCAGCGGCTGAACTTCTGGAGGTGGAGGAAGCAGAGCAGGCCCCACACAGCCCTTGGGGCAGTGAACAAAGAGCTCATAAAAAATCAGTGACCCAAACAGCTCCCACCTGAAGGACAAGATGGAAGCTGATAAGTGGATCAAGAAGAGAGCAACTAACAACAAGCAGTGAAACTAACCAGTCTAAGGTGAGGGCTCTGGAGGCAGTCTATCCCTGGAGCACGAAAACAGAACACAGCACAGGGCAAATCTCAATTTTGGATACAGCCCTTCATGCTGCCATCTAAAAATCATTCTGTTTTCTAGCCAGTTCAGGCCACTAAAGCTGCTCGTGGGTTGAGAGCCTACTGTATACAGGGCCCTGGGCCGGACATGGGGTGTCGCTGCACCAGACAAGGCCCTGCCTTTCAAGTCAGTAAAGTCTAGTGGAGCCAGCACAAAAGAGGTTCTCAAAACACCCTGGAATAAATGAGCTAGCCAGAGAAGATCTTTATTTTCATAAAAGAGACACTCATTGGTACAATCTGAGAGTGAAAGGCCCTGCAAGGAAAGAGTAACCCCTTATTTGAACAGGATAGGATGTTCACTGACTGACTGACCCACAGATGAATGAATGAATGAATGAATGAAACAATCGATCAATTTCTCCAGCATGGGCTGAGTCCTAACCATCTACCATTTCAAGGAACTATCACAAGTCCATTTATAGGAAGGATTTACAAGAAGGGCAAGAGCTTCTCCCCTCAAAATTCTCCTCTTTAAACATCAGAAATTCCACTTGCCTAAAACCATTGCTGCACAGCTGAGGAAACTGAGAAGTGATATTATCCGCCCAACATCACAAATGCCAGCAGAAAACTGCACTCCCCAGGGGCTTACTCTTCTAAAAATCCTATATTCTTCTGAGTTAGCACCCAGAAGTACAAGCGGCAAGTAAAGGTTGCTCAGTTAATGAGTGCGGTGGGACTAGGTCTTCCCACAACTAAGTCACTTGGTTAAAAGACAAAGTGTCCGTAAAGCTCAGGGGCAAAACTGCGTTCCCGCAGAAGGGAGTGAGGTCTGTGGGCAGCGAACCCAGGGAGCCCCTCTCCTCGGGAACCTGGGGTTGGCTCCAGGCGAGCTTAGATCCTCACTGGCAGGCTTTGTCACAGTACCCCACCTCAAGGATCCAGGGTCCACCCTTTATCGCTACTTGAACACTACACTCATCAGTCCAGAAATATTAGTGAGCACCTACTGTGTGCCAGGCACTGGGTAAACAACAGTGAGCAAAACAGGCAAGACCTGGCCCCACAGAGTTCACAGTACAGTAAGAAAGGTAGACACTAAAAAGATAATTACATATAGGATAAGAAATCATGTCAATGGATTATCATTTCTCCTTTTTTTTTTTTTTTTTTTTTTTGGCCATGCAGCATGTGGGATTTCAGTTTCCCGAGCAGGGATTGAACCCGTGCCACCTACACTGGAAGCGTGGAGTCTTAACCACTGGACCACCACGGAAGTCCAAGATTATCATTTCTAAAACACAAGTCTGGCCCTATCAATCTCCTGATAGAGAAATCTTCCTAGGTTCCTCACTCTATGTGGGATTAAAAATAAACAAACAAAAATGAAAACAGCTGCCTTAATTGGGTGCTTACTCAATACCAGGTGCTTTACTATGATTAACTCAGGACATGCTCCAACAACCCACTGCAGGAGGTACTATTACTATCCCCATCGACCAACGAAGAATTAAAGTTTTCTACTTAACCATTGCTTACTGCGTGTGCAAAAGCCCATCCACCCCCCAGCCAAGACCCTGAATTCCCTGAGAATTCATATCTTACTCAACTTGCTGTCTCTTGTGCACACAATAGTATTTCATAAACTCCCAATGAATGAATAATCAACTGATTGATCAATGGGCTGGTTTCCTTCAAGGCATTATCTGTGTAATAAGCTCAATCTTGGGAACAAGTACTGGTCAGTGTCCTAATAATCATGCGAGAAGTAGCTGTGATGTTGTGATAAGAGGCAGAGCCAACCCCCGGAGGCCTGAGCCCGCAGCTTGGCTCTGTGTGAACCCGGACAATCACTTCCTCCCTCTAGGCCTGACTGCTTCCCACTGTCCTGATGGGGAAGCACGAAACCAGACAGTGAGCCTAGGACCTCTGCTGGCTCTACACATTTACGTCTCTGAAACATAATGGGGGGCAGGGGCTGGGGCTCAGGAAGACCTCTGAAACTGCACTCTGACTGCTTTTAGAACGGGGTCTAAAATTAAATGTTTTAGGGAGGGTGACTGATCAGGTCTATGGGGGTGAGTGAAGAACTTCCTCTTCAGCCATAGCTCAGTGGGCGTATTTATCCCAATAAAGCAGATTTACTCCCTATGACAAAAACCCCTTTCCAGAGAAGTATTTTGGACGAATACGGGTGAGACCGCCACCCCCAACAGTACACCAGAATAGAGGGGCTGGTGAAATGAAAGAGCCTGTGTTCATATGCTGGAAGCAAACAAAACCCAAACCACACTCTCCACTCCTACACTCTCCTCTGGGAAGGCCACGTGAGTGTGGTCAAGGGCACTGCGAACATGGGCCTAATGGCTCCGTGTGGTCCATAAGCTATGACCACAGGAGAACTCGCCACTCGGCAAGCATGGGTCTGTCTGTCACTCAAAGTGAGAGCAATGGGTAGGAGCTGGAGCTCCGCGGCAAGACAGAGTATTTGTTGGTCTTCTTTTGTTGCTTGGTTGGTTTTGAGGAAATTTCTGTCCTCACGTCACCTAATGGACATAATGGGGGTAACAACACATCTCCCTGCCTCACCACGGTGAGAATTAAATGAGATGAGTAAGCCAAGTGATCCACACAGAGCCTGACACATAGTACATACTCAGATTGTTGCCAAGGATGGTGGTGGTAGTGGATGAAATCATCTGAGTCGGGAAATCCAACCCAAGGCTCTCCCAACCCACTCCAGGATCCAGAGAGAAGCAGGTGATCCTGGGATGAACGCTACTGGAAGAGCAGACTTGGATACTTTTCAGAAAAGAAACAAAGAGGTGCCCACTCTTGGGAAGGACCCAGCCTGTCCAGGTGCCCTGGGCCTCAGGATAATCACTGGGTCCCTGTAAGGACAGAGGCTCGCCAGGGCCATTGGGAAACAGAGAGACCTGAGAAGACGAACTTCCTCAGAGTAAAGAGAAGGGGGAGGAAATTACAACCATGGAGAGATACCGCTGTTAACCCAACAGACTGGCAAAAATTAAAAAGCATGAAGAGCTGAGGTGTGGCAGGAGGCGGGCAAACAGGAACTCTGGTATCCTGCCGATAACTGGTGCTCTTTAGAGACCGATTTGGCAGCATTTATCAAGATCTTAAATGCATGCAAAGGATGGCCCAACAACTTCACTCCTCGATAACCATCTACCTAAGAGAACTATCAGCTCATGTGCTTGGAGGCGTAAGCCAGAAAGTGCATCAAAGCACTCCACTGCTGTAAGGGCGAAAAGCAGAACCCACCCACCCACCACCACCAACAGGAAAACAGCTCGATAAACAGTGAGATTCTCATGCCAAGGATACGATACTCACTTTGCAACAAAACAAGGCAGACTCACATGTACTGTCTTGAAAACATTTAAAGACATATTATTGAATGTTTTAAAAAGGTTACAGGGGCTTCCCTGGTACTGCAGTGGTTGCGAGTCTGCCTGCAAATGCAGGGACATGGGTTCGAGCCCTGGTCCGGGAAGATTCCACATGCTGCGGAGCAAATGGGCCCGTGTGCCACAGCTGCTGAGTCTATGCTCTGGAGTCCGTGAGCTGCAGCTGCTGAGCCCACGTGCCACAACTGCTGAAGCCCACGTGCCTAGAACCCATGCTCCACAACAAGAGAAGTCTCTCACTGCAATGAGAAGCCTGCCCACCACAGTGAAGAGTGGCCCCTGCTCGCCGCAACTAGAGAGGGCCCACGCACAGCAATGAAGACTCAATACAGCCAAAAATAAATAAATAAAATAAATGAATTAAAAATAAAAGAATGTTTAAAAAATTTATTAAAATAAATAAATAAATAAAATAAAAAGGTTACAGAATAGACCAGCAAGCATAGTATGACAGACTGTATTTAAAGAACAGAAAGAAAGAAAAAGTAAAGGAAGGAAAAAAGGACTTTGTTTTTCTATGTATATAGACTCCTAGTAAAAGCTCTGGAAGGAAATTCACAAAGTAGGTCACAGTGGTTATTCTGGGAAAGGTAGGAGTGGGGTGGGTGCTGGGAATGTAACTTGGGGATCAATGGGGATTTCACTCTTATTTTTAACTAGAAAAACGTACCAATGCATTTCTTGGGTATTTAAATTAAATTAATACATTTATTTTTAAGGAACAGAAAAGAGGAGGTGGAAGGAAGAGGAAGAGATGATGACTTCAAGAGAAGATGTAGCTGCTGAGAGCTAAGGGTCTGCCTTCACCTCCTCTTGGGGGACTGGCCACCCACAAATGCAGACACAACACATCTGAGCATAAGCCCATAGTTTCTTGGAATGATAGAATCAGATATTTAATGCTATACCACATCAGTTCTATATACCAACTCTTCCTTCTAAATCTTAGAAAAATTCCCTCATACTTGACAAAGGTATCCTTCCTCTGGTGTCAGAAACTCAAGGTATGAAAACGGGACACATGAAATTTTGCTATCTCCAAATTCTTGTTGGCTTCCACTGACTTATAAGAAGTCCTGCATTACATTTAATTGTTGCATGTAAGAATTTTTTTTAATTTTAATTTTTAAAGATACTTTTACCTTTCCTTGTTTTCTTCCATTTCTCTGAAGACACACTGATTCATTACTCTGGAACTGTCCATAGACACTGTGTGGCAGATCCAGGTCTTCTTTCTGAAAAAGGAAAATAACCAACATTTATAACCTGGGTACATTTATGTTAACACAAAGAGATGCATTAAATACATACAAAAGGAATGTGTCAAAGGCTGCCTAGTGTCCATCAAAATCCATTCTCCCCTTTGTCCATAGGTTACTTGAGTTTCATCAGGGACTACATTTCCCAGGCATCCTTGCAGCTAGGTGCAGCCAAGTATCTGAGTTCCCAATGGAATGTGAAAGGATGTGATATGTTCCACTTCTCCACGTAGGTCTCAAGACATGGGCATGCCTTGTCCATCCTTCCCCTTGGTTCCCACTGGCTGGAACTCAGCTCTGACCATGCAGATGATGACAATGCACTTGGAAATAACAAAGGAACAAGATAGAAGGCACTTGGGCCTGTGACTGACTGCATGGAGCACAGGTTCCCTCTCTCCTGGGAACTACTACCTTAGAGAGAAATGTCTTTGTTCTTTAAGTCACTTTAAGTTTAATAAAACTTTAAGTTTTATTGGGTTTTGTTTTTATGGCTGGTTAAGTCTCACTGAGTTGGCACTACGGTTAAATATTATCACTGGGGCCCTTCTGAGGGTGGGTTTGGTTATTTGGAGCTTGGGACAGTCTGTTTCTGTGGAGACAGGTGAGTCCAAATTATTAGGGGTCACAATTTTGGTAAAACCACATGCAATTTCAAGTAGGTACTCAATCAGTGTTCGATGGATGAAGAGGTGTTAATAAGCATGTAATCTCTTCCTGTGTGAAGCGCCTCGAACGCAGAGCACCTGGTATGGAATTAGGAACACTGGGACCCACAAGTATGACTTGTGAGCTTCACTTCACGAAACGACTACTCGGGATGGTAAAATGCCACCTGAATGTACACGATACCCACATTTAAGGATTTTAGTCTCTGCTTAGGAGTGACAGAGACTAGGAAACACAGGGACAGAGCTAGAGGGAGAACATTCCGATGGTGGAGGATTCGGCCCACTATTCCACTCCCTGCACGTCTGCCCCAGGATGAGTCTGAGCTACAACTCGGAGGTTCCCTCTCCAGTCTCAGGAACTGCATTCCTCACCACTCAGAGTGTGGCTTTAGCATTAAAAGATAGATTCTCTTTCTGCACCATGGCCCAAACATGAACCAGCTACTTCATTTGTAACCAAAGAAACAGCTGTCACTTTCAATGCAGGAAGAACTGGCTGTGCAGACCATACTGAGGGATGGTGTGTTGGTCTCCAGCCTGGAGCCTCCAAGGCAAAAAGGGGTCCAGCATAGTTTTGACACCCATGACCTTCATGCTGGTGCTGTCATTATGGCCCAGCTCCACTGCATCAGCTGTTTTGATGGTTGAGCATCATAGGCTGTTTGGCCAAATCTCCTCCACAATCCTCCGTCTGCTCCACTGTGGGTCTGGCTTTCTCCCAGATCAAAGCACCATATGAACAAACTTTCAGATCCAGGTGAGCAGGACCCTACACCACGATGTGTTGGACAGAGTCAGTGTTGGGGAGAATCCCCAGCCACAGCCTCCAACACTGCTCTTGAACTTGCAGAGAGCACACTAAGAGGTATTTTTAGCATCTGGATCCCTGTCTGAGGCCACTGCCCTGGCTTCCATCAGAGTTTAACTTCTTCAGCTGTGGCATGTGCATTATGCAGGGACCCAGAACAAGGCAAGAGGGAAGATGTGGACCCTGGAAGGAGGGCTGTGGATGTGAATGTGGAAGGGTAATGGGACTTGAACTCAGAGTCCCAGAGGTGCTACTGCATTCCTGCCACGAAGGGAGAGGGGAGAAATCAGTAGCTCACACCATGGTCACTTCTGCAGCTGTGAACATCCTGGCCCACCTCACCTTGGCCTGGAAGCCAAGTTTGCTCAGTGTAGCAAGCTCTTACACAGCACAGTAACTGCTGCAAGAGGATTTGATACGTACATCCCAAATGACGCCAACAGCAAACTCTCCTCTAAGTCACATTTCCCCTGCAGCAATGAGGTCACAGCCTGCCTTCACAGGCTAATTCTGGGTCAGGGTTTCAGGTTTTCCCTCCTGGTGTTGGAGAAGGTATTCTGTAGACAGCCATCAAGAAACCACTGTCCGGGCTTCCCTGGTGGTGCAGTGGTTGAGAGTCCTCCTGCTGATGCAGGGGATGCGGGTTCGTGCCCTGGTCTGGGAAGATCCCACATGCCGCGGAGCGGTGGCCCCGTGAGCCATGGCCGCTGAGCCTGCGCGCCCGGAGCCTGTGCTCCGCAACGGGAGAGGCCACAACAGTGAGAGGCCCGTGTATCGCAAAACAAAAACAAAAACAAAAAAAAACGAAGAAACCACTGTCCTTCAGCCTGTGGCTAGGAGCTGGCACTGGGGACACCCATCTCTGTATCCCAGAACTGAGGGATGTCCAAGGTGCAGACACTGACATGGATTATCTCAATGAATTCTCACATCAGCCCTAGGAGGCAGGCACTGCCTCACTCTATGAAATGGAAAACTGGGTTAAGATTTGTCGAAGGCCATACAGACACCAAACGGCAAAGCCAAGACTTGAACGAGGGGGTTCAAGTCTGTGTTCCTAACCACTGTATTTTTTTTTAACATCTTTATTGGAGTATAATTGCTTTACAGTGTTGTGTTAGTTGCTGCTGTATAACAAAGTGAATCAGCTATATGTATACATATATCCCCATATCCCCTCCCTCTTAATCCTCCCTCCCACCCTCCCTATCCCACCCCACTAGGTGGTCACAAAGCACTGAGCTAATATCCCTGTGCTATGCAGTTGCTTCCCACTACCTATCAATTTTACATTTGGTAGTGTATATATGTCAATGCCACGCTCTCACTTCGTCCCAGCATCCCCTTCTCCCTCCCCGTGTCCTCAAGTCCATCCTCTACATCTGCGTCTTTATTCCTGTCCCGCCCCTAGGTTCTTCAGAACGATTTTTTCTTTTCTTTTCTTTTTTTTTTTAGATTCTATATACATGTGTTAGCATACGGTATTTGTTTTTCTTTCTGACTTGCTTCACTCTGTAAAACAGACTCTAGGTCCATCCACCTCACTACAAATAACTCAATTTTGTTTCTTTTTATGGCTGAGCAATATTCCATTGTATATATGAGCTGCATCTTCTTTATCCATTCATCTGTCGATGGACACTTACTTAGGTTGCTTCCATGTCCTGGCTATTGTAAATAGTGCTGCAATGAACATTGGGGTACACGTCTCTTTTTGAATTATGGTTTTCTCACAGTATATGTCCAGTAGTGGGACTGCTGGGTCATATGGTAATTCTATATTTAGTTTTTTAAGGAACCTCCGTACTATTCTCCATAGTGGCTATATCAATTTACATTCCCACCAACAGTGCAGGAAGGTTCCCTTTTCTCCGCATCTTCTCCAGCATTTATTGTTTGTAGATTTTTTGATGATGGCCATTCTGACTGGTGTGAAGTGATACCTCACTGTGGTTTTGATTTGCATTTCTCTAATGATTAGTGATGTTGAGCATCCTTTCATGTGTTTGTTGGCAATCTGTATATCTTCTCCAGAGAAATGTCTATTTAGGTCTTCCACGCATTTTTGGATTGAGTTGTTTGTTTTTTTGATATTGAACTGCATGAGCTGCTTGTGTATTTTGGAGATTAATCCTTTGTCAGTTGCTTCATTTGCAAATATTTTCTCCCATTCTGAGGGTTATCTCTTCGTCTTGTTCATGGTTTCCTTTGCTGTGCAAAAGCTTTAAGTTTCATTAGGTCCCATTTGTTTATTTTTGTTTTTATTTCCACTTCTCTAGGAGGTGGGTCAAAAAGGATCTTGCTGTGATTTATGTCATAGAGTGTCCTGCCTAAGTTTTCCTCTAAGAGTTTTTTAGTGTCTACCCTTATATTTAGGTCTTTAATCCACTTTGAGTTTATTTTTGTGTATGGTGTTAGGAAGTGTTCTAATTTCATTGTTTTACATGTAGCTGTCCAGTTTTCCCAGCGCCACTTTTTTTTTTTTGCGGTACACGGGCCTCTCACTGATGTGGCCTCTCCCGTTATGGAGCACAGGCTCCGGACGCGCAGGCCTAGCGGCCATGGCTCACGGGCCTATCTGCTCCGTGGCATGTGGGATCTTCCTGTACCAGGGCACGAACCCATGTCCCCTGCATCGGCAGGCAGACTCTCAACCACTGTGCCACCAGGGAAGCCCCCAGCGCCACTTACTGAAGAGGGTTCTTTTCTCCATTGTATATTCTTGCTCCTTTATCAAAGATAAGGTGACCATATGTGCATGGGTTTATCTCTGGGCTTTCTATACTGTTCCATTGATCTGTATTTCTGTTTTTGTGCCAATACCAAACTGTCTTGATTACTGTAGCTTTGTAGTATAGTCTGAAGTCAGGGAACCTGATTCCACCAGCTCTGTTTTCCTTTCTCAAGATTGCTTTTACTTTCAGGGTCTTTTGTGTTTCCATACAAATTGTGAAATTTTTTGTTCTAGTTCTGTGAAAAATGCCATTGGTAGTTTGATAGGGATTACACTGAATCTGTAGTTTGCTTTGGGTAGTAGAGTCATTTTCACAATGTTGATTCTTCCAATCCAAGAACATGGTATATCTCGACATCTGTCTGTACCGTCTTTAATTTCTTTCACCAGTGTCTTATAGTTTTCTGCATACAGGTCTTTTGTCTCCTTAGGCAGGTTTATTCCTAGGTTTTTTATTCTTTTTGCTGCAATGGTAAATGGGAGTGTTTCCTTAATTTCTCTTTCAGATTTTTCATCATTAGTGTATAGGAATGCAAGAGATTTCTGTGCCTTAATTTTGTATCCTGCTACTTTACCAAACTCATTGATTAGCTCTAGTAGTTTTCTGGTAGCATCTTTAGGATTCTCTATGTATAGTATCATGTCATCTGCAAACAGTGACAGTATTACTTCTTCTTTCCAATTTGGATTCCTTTTATTTCTTTTTCTTCTCTGATTTCTGTGGCTACAACTTCCAAAACTATGTTGAATAATAGTGGTGAGAGTGGGCAACCTTCTATTTTTCTTGATCGTAGAGGAAATGCTTTCAGTTTTTCACCATTGAGGACGATGCTGGCTGTGGGTTTGTCATATATGGCCTTTATTATGTTGAGGTACGTTCTCTCTATGCCCACTTTCTGGAGAGTTTTTTATCATAAATGGGTGTTGAATTTTGTCAAAAGCTCTTTCTGCATCTATTGAGATGATCATGTGGTTTTTATCCTTCAATTTGTTAATATGGTGTATCACATTGATTTGCGTATATTGAAGAATCCTTGCATTCCTGGGATAAACCCCACTTGATCATGGTGTATGATCATTTTAATGTGCTGTTGGATTCTGTTTGCTAGTATTTTCTTGAGGACTTCTGCATCTACGTTCATCAGTGATACTGGCCTATAGTTTTCTTTTTTTGTGACATCTTTGTCTGGTTTTGGTATCAGGGTGATGGTGACCTCGTAGAAAGAGTTTGGGAGTGTTCCTCCCTCTGCTATATTTTGGAAGAGTTTGAGAAGGATAGGTGTTAGCTCTTCTCTAAATGTTTGATAGAATTCACCCGTGAAGCCATCTGGTCCTGGGCTTTTGTTTGTTAGAAGATTTTTAATCACAGTTTCAATTTAAGTGCTTGTGATTGGTCTGTTCATATTTTCTATTTTTACCTGGTTCAGTCTTGGAAGCTTGTACTTTTCTAAGAATTTGTCCATTTCTTCCAGGTTGTCCATTTTATTGGCATATAGTTGCTTGTAGTAGTCTCTCATGATCCTTTGTACTTCTGCAGTGTCAGTTGTTACTTCTCCTTTTTCATTTCTAATTCTGTTGATCTGAGTCTTTTCCTTTTTTTCTTGATGAGTCTGGCTAGTGGTTTATCTATTTTGTTTATCTTCTCAAAGAACCGGCATTTAGTTTTATTGATCTTTGCTACTGTTTCCTTCATTTCTTTTTCATTTATTTCATTTATTTCTCATCTGATCTTTATGACTTCTTTCCTTCTGCTAACTTTAACAATTGTAAATATTTATGCACCCAACTTAGGAGCACCTTAATACATAAGGCAAATGCTAACAGCCATAAAAGGGGAAACTGACAGTAACACAATCATAGTAGGGGACTTTTAACACCCCACTTTCACCAATGGACAGATCATCCAAAATGAAAATAAATACGGAAACACAAGCTTTAAATGACACACTAGACCAGATGGACTTAATTGATATTTATAGGACATTCCATCCCAAAACAACAGAATACACTTTCTTCTCAAGTGCTCATGGACCATTCTCCAGGATAGATTATATCTTGGATCACAAATCAAGCCTCGGTAAATTTATGAAAATTGAAATCATATCAAGTATCTTTTCCAACCACAACACTATGAGACTAGATATCAATTACAGGAAAAAAAACTTTAAAAAAATGCAAATACATGGAGGTCAAACAAGACGCTAACCAAGAGATTACTGATGAAATCAAAGAGGAAATCAAAAAATACCTAGAAACACATGACAATGAAAACAAGACGACCCAAAACCTATGGGATGCAGCAAAAGCAGTTCTAAGAGGAAAGTTTATAGCAATACAATCTTCCCTCAAGAAACAAGAAAAATCTCAAATAAACAACCTAAACTTACATCTAAAGCAATTAGAGAAAGAAGAATTAACCACTGTATTATAATGTTCAAGGTAAAGCTCAGTACTGGTTGAATGTATGAATGAATGAATGAACAAATAGTTTCAAAAGCACTTTCAGGGTTGTGGAGAGACAGTGTCTCTCTAAAGCCCTAGAGGGATTGACCTCACCGACCCTGGATGCCCTGGTGATATTCTCAGACCCCTCCCAGGACAGCCACTCAGCCCCTGAACACTCATTCTGAACCCAGAATTGCCAACTTCTGTAGGCATTTATGTGCTCATTACTGCTGTTGGTAATGACCAGAGCTACCACTGACTCAGAACCTCCTATTTGCAGGCAGTAAGCTCATGGCTCTCACACAGAGGCTTCTCTCATCCACCCGCAGCCACCCAGGGAAGGCAGAATCACACCCACCTTAGGGACGGCACAACCAGAGTTCACAGCGGTTGTGATTAGCTTGTGATTAAGGTCACAGCACTTATGAGAGGGCAATTTTCAAAGTCTGAGGAGCTGGCTGAGAAGCACAGACCTCTCCTCCACCCCACAAGACCCACCACTCACCTTGGGTAATCAGCAAGTCACGAAGATGAGTGCTGTTCTAACTCTTCAGCCAGCAAGCTCTGTATTAATCTAAAGCTAATCAGTATTTCCTATGCCAGTCACTTCCTCTTCCATGGAAGAAGAATCCTAATTCTCCCCACCACTGCCCCCTTCCTCTCCTCAGCTGGCTGGATCAGTGGTGACCAGCATCTGCTCAGCATCAACTTCCTATCAGGTGTCCACTGGACACCAAATCTTGCTAATTCTTCTTTGAAAAATATCTCTTCTCAGGAAGACCAAGTGTTGGTGAGGATGTGAAGCAACCAGCACTCTCATATCCTGCTGCTGGTGGGAGCATAAATTGGTACAATCACTCTGGAAGACGGTGGCAATATCTATTCAACCTGCATTTGCTCCGAGGTACATACATGCACCATTCTGGTACACATTTTCCAGAATGTTCTCAGTACTACTATGCATAACAGTCCTGTATTAGTTTCCTACTACTATTATAACGAATAAGTACAAACTTAGTGACCTAAAACAACACAAATTTGTCATCTTATAGTTCTGGAGGTCAGAAATGGGTCAGCAGGACTGCATTTCTTCTGGAGGCTCTAGGGGAGAATCCATTACCTTGCCTTTTCCAGCTCCTAGAGGTCACCTGCATTCCTCGGCTCATGGCCCCTTCCTCCTTTTCAGAGCCAGCAACGTAGCACCTTCAAATCTCCCTCTTCTCTCACCTCTGCTTCCATCGTCATATCTCCTCCTCTGACCAGACCCTCCTGTATCCCTCTTACAAGGATCCTTGTAACTACACGGGGCCCACCCAGAGAATTCAAGATCATCTCCCCATGTCAAGACCCTTAACTTAATCACATCTACAAAGTCCCTTTGCCACATAAAGTGACATAGTCACAAGTGTTACCAGTGAATGGCACCTGTGACCAGGGATGAGGTCATGAATATCTTTCAAGGGGCCAGTATTTGGCTTACCTCCAGCTCCAAACCAGAAGTGACCCAAATGCTCATCAACAGTAGAATGAATGAAATAAAGTGGTAATTCACAGCATATGAGAACATATGATCCACAGCCCTACATGCAACAAGGATGACGCTCACAAGACAACACTGAACCAATGACATCAAACACAAGAGCGCTTGCTGTATGAGTTTGTCTGTAGGAAAGGCAGAACCAGGTAAAGTTTGTCTATTCAACAGTTTCCCCCAAGTCTAGCAGAGTTTCCATGATCCTCTCAAAAAGAAGGTTGCTGCTTGTTTGTTTTCTATAAATCAATACAGACATGCTACATTTCCCAACTTTGCATCCCACAATTGGAGGTCAACAGCTATGAAAATTCAATAAATGCGTTTATAACTATAGAAGAAGGAGGGAGAGAGGAAAAGAAGGAGGGGGAGAAGAAGGACAAAAAGCAGCAGCAACAGTCTCTCTGCCTCTCTCATCCATTTCCACTCCACAGGCATGTGTCATTTCACCTCTGGATGAAGCAGATCCCAGGTGACTTCCTCACCACCCCCAATCCTGCCAAGAGCTGTTCACCAGACAGACCTGGAATGTTCCCCTGACCCCCGCTGCATTGTCCTTCCTCTGTCTCTCCTTCACTCCTTTTACCCACCTGACACACCCATGGACACGCCCACCTGGCACACCACCATTGCCCCCCAGGAATACCCCCCCAAACTCCTGTAGGACTTGCAATACAAGCCACACCATTTGCACTTAATTGCTACTGTCACATATTAATTGCTAACAGTAACAAGTGCCTTGATCTAGTCTCCCCAAACAGACTGCAAACTCTCAAGAACAGAAATCAGGTCTTTCCCATTCAATTTTCCGCCTCCTAGTTCTGACTGTATGTGAATGCCTAATGCTAGTTCATAATAAATACTAATGATATAACACCTAACATGCATCAGGTTCAGTATTTCTCAAGCATTACCTCATTTCCTCTTCTCCTACTCAATGAAGTGAATGCTATCATGATCTCCCTTTTGAATAGAAGGAAACGGAGGCACAGAGGGCTAATTAACTTGCCCGAGGTCCCAAAAATCATCACTAGAGGATGGGATTTGAACCCATGCAATCTAATTCCAGAGCCCACTCTGCTTCCATAATGCCCCACCTGAGTTGGGTTAGGCATATAGTTGGTGCTTAATAAATACTTGACCAAAAAAAGATATACTAAGGGAAAAAAAACCTTCACAGCATGCAAATAACAAATTAAGACTCTTCACCAAATAATCTTTTCAGCCTCAGACCTCAGAAGGGAACACACCCCCTGGAGACATTTGTAGAAGCCTGCCTGTTCCTGGCTCTGCATCATGCTTGGCTCTTGGGGGCTTTATAAACATTTATCAGTAAGCAACAGTCAGGGTTTGTTCTCCAGGCTTTTATCAAAACACGGAGAGAGCTGGATACATTTTTTCTTTTTCTGTCCGCCAAAGTCAGAGTTGAAGGCCGAATGGACAAGTGGGGCTGTGACCACAACGCCCCAAGCCACCTGCCCCAGATGACCTCACCTCTATAGTGGCCAAAAAATGTGGCCCAGAGGCCTTGACTAAAAACAAGGCCACCGCCCCTAAGGGCTGCTGTGGCCAGAGATGAACTGAACCGGAGACCATGACACGGGCAGCCCTGCCGTCACGGGGACATCACGCCGTGGCCCACAGTGCTGGCAGCCAGCTTGAGCCCATGCAGTGCCTTCCCTTGAGGCCGGCCCCTTGGTCAGATACCAAACAGTGCTCTGGCCACTGGCATGGACACAGCGGCGCACCCTCATCCTCCCACAGACTGGCTCGAAGCGTCTGCGTGGATGCGGATGAGAGAGCCTGTGCCTGGGCCGCAGACTACTCAGGCGACAGCGTTCTCAAACGGCTGCCTCTAAGGAGGGACGTGGGACTGGCCGGAGATTATGGAGGGCTTCAGTTACAGCTGTACCACTAGCAGTTTTACAAGAACAAAAGAGGGTTGACATATTTGGGGGTTACTAAAACTATCTCAAAGTTTAAAAAAAACACTGACCATTACAGCACAGTGTGGTGAAGCAGTAACGGAGAGATGTACAGTTACAAGGCGGGCAGCACCTGCGGCGGCCGGAGAGAACCGGGGATGGGATCTAGCCTCAGTGGGCTCTGTGCCTCTGGACAAAATGAGACAATCTACAATGAGTGCTTAGCCAAGAAGATGTACTCAGTCAGTGGTCGTTGTTATCTATTTTTACTTGTATTTTTACTCCATCCTTCCTGGAAGCCAGGCATTGTGAGGTCTGGGCATAGCACTGCAGTTGGAGGCAAGAATTTAGAAATGAGGTCTCCACAGCCACTCTCAAAGAGACACTTTGTAAACTCAACCACTCTCGTCCCCACAGGCTTTCCCAGGCCCCCCAGTGACTCCCTGGCGCTCCTGCCGTGCTCCCCCCTCACCCAAATCCCACCAATATGTGCTTGTGTCTCCCCGACTGCACCGGGTGCAGTGGCACCCCAACTGTGAGCACACTGAGAGGTACAACGCTTGCAGACCAAAAGAAAACATTCAGTCAAATGCACTTGTCCACTGTCATGAAAGATGACACAAACCTACTGCAGAATCAGGGCACCTCGGAGGCCACTGCATGCAGCTGAAGAAATAAAGTGGCCCTCATGGGAGTTGGCCACCCCAGGATCATAGAAAAACGAGGCTTCAAGCGGCAAAATCCCCCAGTACCAACCTGAGCCCTTAAGTCACTCTCTTAAAGGAAGATGTATGCTGGGGACCCAAGGACTCGAGTGTTACATTTCTAGACACAATGTCAAGATGCCCTGATGATGAAATGGATGCAACAGGCTAATGCCATTATCACAAGCACTCCAACAAGGATTCTGGACTCCCCTCTTGCCAGGTAGCCTCCAGCTTCAGCGGCTGGCTCTCCACATGGCTCAATTGCAGGGAGAGGCCAAGGTGAGTACGCCCCAGTAGCGGGAACAGCTCCAGCTCTCACTGAATATGTAAAGGCTGCATGGCTTCCATCACATGCTCCTTTGGGGAGATGGGGACAGGAGGTTAGGTCAGTCCTCAGGTCCCCGTTGCAAGTCTCAGTCTTCCCAGTGGAAGATCAGATCCCAGATCCCAGAATGAGGGTTTGGTGGGGATACCACCAATGGTCAAGTCCTGCCCAGCTCCTACCCCCGGTCCTTAGGCCAAAGCGTGTTCCGATTTCAACCAGGGCATCTCCTGTCCTATATGATCCACATGCTGGGGTTCTTGGGTAAGTTCCCATCCTATAAAATAGTTCCAATGCAACAAAAAAGTTTGAAAAACCTTGCTTTTTACAAAACCACTTCCTCCTACCTGCCTCTCTCTAACTCTCTGCAATGACGTATCTGGTGGACACTTTGTTTTTGTTGATGGGCAGAGAGCATGTTCATCCATTCACAGAGGATCCAAAGGTAGGAGGAAGTGAGACACAGTGGTGAGAGCAGCCTGGGGTCTACTGTCTGTGCTGCCCACTCTAAGATGGACACTGCCCAAGCACAGTCCATCCAAGTGAGGGCATGCAGGCTACCCAGGGATCTGGGAACCATGTCATCGCTGCAACCACTGTCATCACTGCCCTCCTCACCACCACAGGCAACAGTGACGGCAGCCTTCCTATGTGCCAGGCACACTGCAGAGGGCTTCAAATGTCTGATCCCGTGTGACACTCTCAGCAATGCTGTAAGGTAGGGATTCTTACCTTCTTCTTGAAGATGAGGAAACTGAGGCAAGGAGGGGTTTAAGTGACTTTCCTAGGCCCACAGAGCTAGTGAGTGGAAGAATCAGGGCATAAGCATAAACACAGGTATGCCTGTCTCCACCCCACCCCCTCAACAGAAGTACAAAAGGGAGATGACAGTCATGTAAAATGGCCCTAGAAAAGGCCCTGTGCCAATGTTGTCAGCTGGGAATAAAACTGGATCCCTCGGGCAGGGAAAGATTTTCTGACCTGATCCTTCACCAACCAGGACATTTATTAAAGTGAACTTTGTAAAACTGACATACATCACACTCACAAACTCAGCTCAAGGACAGCAGTCCGGTTTGCCTCACCATCATTCATTACTTGCAAAGACAAATGCTTACATACAGCATGCTTCATGCCCAAAGAGTGCTTCAAAAAAGCCCAACTATAAATAATGGTTCATGAAACTGTACGTAGCTAGCCAACTGAAGACAATATAAAATTCACTGGAATCAAGATATATCAAGGACCTACTCTATACCTGCATTAAGTCACACAAGAACCCCATGGGATGCACACTGTTATCCACAGTTTACATAGAAGGAAACAAACTCCAGCTTAAGCAGCTTGGCAAAGCTCCAGCAGCTACAAGTAGACCACGGGGACTGAACAGTGGGATCTGTCTTACTCCTAGATCCAGGCCTCCAAACTTCTCATATCCCATATACTCTGGCACCTGAGTAAATATGCAGCCCGATTCCCCTAGAAAACTCTCTGGCTAAATCTTAGCTCCATCTCTGTGCTCTGAACCCAAGTATCAGCAGAGAAAGTCCCTACCAAGGGGAGGACAAATCACGGTCCCTGACACTGGAGGGCAAATTCTAAAGTTAGCGGGAAAATCCTGCAGAGCCCAGAATTCCCCTGGAAAGCCCCTTAGGAAGGTGTGTCCTAGAGAGGGGCGCCCCCTCCCTTGAGAAGCCCAGCTCTCAGTAGGTGTCTGTGTGTTTAGCCACAGTCCAGGTAAAGTCAGTGGTCGGGACAGAGGGAACACACAGACCTGTAACCCTCAGACTCACACACAGGGCTCCTGACAGTAACTGGGGCATGCAGGATGTGCAGCCAGCTCTCACCACCCCCGATCTCCCCCGACCCCTACAGAATATACATTCACTTAAGTGGAAGAGCAGGATTCAATGGTTTTTTCTGTCTTCTAAGAGCTTCTAGTCCAGTTAACATAAGTCAAAATTAAGAAGGATGTGATTCCATGATACCATAATTCCCCAATAGCATGATGTACCATAAACTGCTAACAGATCTATACTGTAAATGATTAAAACATTCACAGTACAGATAACTGGTTGAGGCCTTGAGTTCTGAAGTTAAGACTATGAGGACTCTAATTTGACCTCTGCCACTTGGCAGCTACAAGAGCTTGGAAAGGGCTGCTCTGTGCCTTCGTTTCCCCAACTATAAAACAGGGTGGCAATGGTGTCAGCTCCATGGGGCTTTTGTGGGGATTCGATGAAACAGTGCCAGTGAAGAGCCCGGCACAGTGCTCCACGAAGGTTGACGTCCTCTCCCCTTTACAAGAAACAGAAAGAGGAAAAAGCAGAGGGCCTTGGGGAGAGGTTAACAACTTGTTGGAGGTCCCACAGTGAATGAGTCCAGAGTCCACGCTGTAGTTAGCACTGTGGGTCTCGAGGGGCAAGGTGTGAGAGAGGGGTTCTCTGCTGGAATGGAGCAAGTCCAGGGCAGCTGGATTAAAGGGCCTGGGAGGCAGAACCCGAAGCTTCAGGAACTGGGATGCTGAGCAAACAGGAGGATGAAAAGAAGAGGAAAAAAGCACTTCCAGAGAATATTAAAAAACCTGGTGAGAAACCATTCCAGACCCTCCCAGAAGGCAAGACTGTGCAGGCAGAGGCTGGCAGCCCACCTGGCCCCTCCTCTGATCCCCAGGTCAGAGGCTGAGACGTGGGTCTGCTTTGAAAGATCTCCTCCAGGATTCCAAATCCCTGCCCTCCTCTCTGAGAGGCACACACCTGCAAAGCACAAAAGAAATGACAATGAGGTGCGAGCAAACTTCACTGGGCCAGCCAAGTCATGTGTCCAGTGCCGGCCTGGCTCTGACAGCTGCTGAACCTTCACCCACTGCTCGGGCACAGAATTAACCACGGAGGTGCTTCTGACACTGCAATGGGACCTCTATCACTCAGCAGGCTCGCACAGGACAAGAGCAAGACCACACCTTCTATAAAACCCATCTGGGCAGGGAAATAGGAGTGAAGAAGGACCCTTCTGCTTGGTTATAATCATTCCTCTGTGTCCAGGGAGGCTTGGACAACAGAAAGGGGCGGATGCTTCCGGATGCAAAGCCTGGCACTCGAGCCCTGTGCTCTGCTGGGGTGAGAGCAGCTGTTCCCCATCACCCCCTCCCAAGGGGCTGGCAGGGAGAATGAGACCACAAACCAAAGCAAACTGGGGGCACAGGCCCCCAAGTCATTGGGGCATCAGCTGTGATAAAGACACTTGCCCTTGTGCAATTTGGGGTAGCTGCACTCAAGTTCAAAACAGCCAGGTGTTTTAATTCCTGCTGACTGCAGGAGGGGGCAGCCACTGCCACTACCCAGAAACCACACCTGGTGACCTGGCACCAAGGAAAGCTACCTCGCTTAGCAGGGAGGGACATGCCAGAGCCTGTGGCTGAGGCCAAGGGCCTTGTGTCTCCCTGACAGAGTCACAGGATGCCAGAGCCAGGAGGATGCACAGTGCTCAGAGCCCACAGGTGTCCTGATGGAGCAGGACACAGAATCGTCCATGCACAGAACCATACTTGGCCCCAGCTCGAGCCTTCTGAATCAGAATCGCCAGGGCTGGGACTGGGAATCTGACTTTAAAGACACACCACCCCACCACAACCCCCCAGGACAGCTATGAGGCATGCAGTCCAACACTGGGCTGCTCTGGGAACTGGATCAGTCCTGCCTGCTGGGTTTATCTATGGGAAACGAGACCACACAGTTGTTGATGGTTCATTCATTGCAGGAGCCACCCAGGGGACTGGCTCTGAGAAGACACGGTTCCTGCCCTATAGGGAGCAGCTGGGTTCATCCGGGGAACTTCTCAGAAATGCAGATGTCCAAGCTCCACTGCCTGTGATTCAGGTTCTGGAGGACTCAGAATCCAGCAAGAAATGAAAGCAAGTTCTGATAAGAAGAGGAATCTGGAAACCGATGGCTAGGCAGGCAATTCCGACAGAGAAGCCAGGTCTGGGGAGGCTGAGGGTAGCTTCATGGCATGAGGGACGGAAAGATTTGTACCTACCCAGCACCTGCTATGCGCCAGCCCAGTGACTACTGTTAACAACATTCATATTCACCACAACCCTACAGGAGGGCAGGCCTAATTACCATCCTACAGATGAGAACAGTAAGGCTTGGGGTGCAGAGAAATGCCCTGCCTGAGGTCCTGAGGCCAACAAGAGTCAGGGCTGGGAATGTGAACTCTGGCAGCTGGAGCACTAGCTCTTTTCAGTGTCATCCCCTCCTCCTCCTGAGTCCCACCTCTATCCACCCACATTGAGAGGTGTCCTTGGCTTTTCTCTCTTCTCACTCCTTACGTACAATCAATGACAAGGCTTGACCCCCTTTTCTCCAACTCAACTGCTAACACCACTGTAAAGCTTCCATTATAGCCTGTGGCACTTAAAATATGAGCCTAGTCAGCCAGGCCACTCCCTGGCTTAATGCTCTGCAAGGGTTTTTCACAGGCCTGAAGATACAAATCTTCCTCCCAAGTTTGCCTCGGGCCTTCCCACAGAGCATCCCCTCTGCTCCCTCGGGCTCTCTAACTTCTCTCAGCTCAGAGCCTTCAACAGGACCCCTAGCTCTCCCCAGAAGGCGAGGCCACAGAGCAGGGGCAGCTCTGTCCAGCCCAGGACTGAGCCTTGGGGCGCACAGTAGGGGTGTGTGTGCTGGGGTGGGGAAGGGTGAGGAAGGGTGAGGTGGGGTGTGGTGGTTGACTGACTGTGGGACTCTGAAGCTGGTCCGAGGCTCAAGTGCGGTGGTGTGGTGACAGAAACACCAGGAAGTCAAAGCCTGAGCAGACAGGCCAGAGCTAGACTGGGAAGGGAAGGCTGCGAACACCACAGAAAGGAGCTACGGAGGCTCTTGGAAGCAGGGGGATAATAGGACCAAATTCACATTCACACTCTATTGGTGGAATGAATTGTCATTTTCTCTCATCTCTTTGAAAGGCAATCGGCCAAGAGCTATAAACGTTTAAAATCTGCCTGCCCACTGACCCAGCAATTCCAAGTCTATCAAGGATACTCACTGCAGGGTCCTTTCATATTAACGAAAAAGAGAAATTGGCCAAACTGGCCAACTGGAGAATAAACCACAGCTGACAACTCTTCCCAACCCTCGGAGCTGGACACGTTTCAGAATTCATAACGTTTGCATTTTAGAAAGGTAATATGAAGTATGTACAGTATGCTATGTAAAACCCCAGGAGGGTCAGGTGCACCCGCAGTCAAGCACATAAATATTTCTGCAGGTGAACATATGACTATTTCTGCTACACACTATAAAGAGCCTCCTATCAACGCAGGTCAGGTTTGGTCACCAAATAAGTTTACACCAAACTTTTTAAAACATGCAGTTTCTTGATTCCATAACTGTGGATAAGGGACTGAGGGCCTGTGGTCAGATGATGGCACAATAAAAATAGAAAGTGATCGAATATTCCCTGAGCCCTGACATGGCAGGTAAGCTCCAGGTGCTTCCCACCCACTGGCACGCTGGGTCCACCGTGGGCCCTTATGCCCTTTACTATTCCGGCATGTCCAAACGCTCTTCACTGTCACCACCAGCACCACCGCTAACATCCATGGAGCACTGACTGTGTACCAGGCACTGTCCTTAGTGCTTGACACTAATTACCTCACTAAATCCACACAACCACCCAATGGTGGTACTCTTACTCTTCTCATGTTCTCCAGATTCATCTCTAATTTATCCTCTATCATTCAACAAAGAGACTGAAGCGCGGAGGGACAGAGCGACTTGCTCAAGGGCACCAGCTGATGCACTGTCCTCGGAGGTGCGTGAGCACAGGCTGCCATGTGTCCCTGGTACCAAGTCATGCCTGGAAACCCAGGCATTCTGGCTCCAGAGCCTAGTATACTCTTAACCCCTGCACTTTCCTCATCTTCTCCTGGCAAAGTGGCTTAAAACTTTTACAGAATATGGAAGACCACAAGGACATAAATAGATAAAAGTCAAACCGTGCTGGCCTTCAGATCTACAACCAGAGTGCTTTTTCTGTCTCAAGCAGAGAGGCCTGGAAATGAAGCATGTCCTTCTCCTGTGGGCAAGACACCAGCAAGGGCACTCACGCACAGAGCCAGGGATCCTCTGGAGCACAAACCCCGGCCCAGGGAACCTCATGCCAGTCAGCTTGGGTATCTGCCCAGCAGACCCACTGGGCTGCCCTGGGCAACCTACAGGGCAGGCTTTAATCTGTTGTTGAGGATCAGCACAGGGTGTGGGTGCTGAGTGATGTGCTACGCAGACAGAGGCAGCTTCCACCTCCCCACTGGATCCCCCCAACCTACCCAGTAACACCAACCACCACCACCATGTAACTAACCCTCACCTTCGAGTAAAGCTAGCCAACAGGCAGGTTCCCTCCCCTTCCAGGTTGGGACATTACAGGGAGTCTGAGGAGAGCACCAGATAGATGCACCTCTCCTTTCAACAGTACCACAGTTAGGAAAGGCCACCCTCCCTCCCAAGTGCTGACCCTTTCTACAAAGTAAGGAGCATGCCCGGGACTGGTGGTAGCCATTGCTCATGTGCTGCAGGATGTGAGGTCGAGATGGGTAAGGATGAGAAGGTACACATGGGAGTACCATGGCAGGGAAAACTCCGGCTTCTCACCTCCTCTCACATCCTCGCCTCCCCTCCAGCCTGCCCTGGCCTCGGACACTGTTTCAGCTCCCCAACCTCCTTTCAACAGCTCAAGAAAAAGACTACCATATATTTTTTTCCCCAATGTACACATAACAAAATAGTTTGCAACATATATTAAACTACACAAATCTTATGTGTACCAGTCCATAATGTTTTCAGATATTTAAATCCCCATGCAATCACCAAACAAATCAAATTATAAAACATTTCTAGCTCCCTAGGTTTCCTCATGTCCCTCCCAGTTAATGTTTTATCCAAAGGCTCTTTTTCATTGCTGAGTGTACTCCATTGTGTGGATATACCACAATTTGCTTATTCACATGGCTGTTGATGGGCCCTTGGGTTGTTTCCATCTTTTGGTAATTATTAATAAAGTTGCTGGGGTCCTCCATGTACAAGTCCTTGGGTACTCATAGGCACTCATTTCTCTTGGGTATATACCTAGGAGTGGAATTGCTGCCCCATAGGTAGGCATATGCTTAGTTTAGGTAGACAGTGCCAAAACAATTTTCCAAAGTGGTTGTACCAATTCATATGCCCACTAGCAGTGTATGAGAGTTCCAGTTGCCCCATATCTTTACCAACACTTTTGCGTCAGTCTTTTTTATTTTAGCCATTCTGGGTGGATATATAGTGGTATCTTACTGTGGTTAAAATTTTCTGGGGACATCCCTGATGGTCCAATGGTAAAGAATCCACCTTCCAATACAGGGGACGCATGTTTGATCCCTGGTCGGGGAACTAAGATCCCATGTGCCGCGGGGCAACGAATCCCACGCACCACAACTACTGAGCTTGCGCGCCTCAACTAGAGAGCCCACGTGCTCTGGAGATCACGTGCCACAACTAGAGAAGAGAAAACCCGCATGCCAAAACTAGAGAGAAGACCGTGCACTGCAATGAAGGGCCTGCACGCTGCAACAAAAGATCCCACATGCTTCAACAAAGATCCCGCGTGCCACACTAAGATCCAACACAGCCATAAAAATAAAATAAATAAAACATGAAAACAATTTTTTTTCTGATGACTACTGAGGTTAAGTACCTTTCTACATATTTATTGGTCATTTGGAATCCTCTTTGGTGACATACTTGCTCAAGTCTTTTGTCTTTTTAAAATTGGGTTTATTATTGGTTTGTAGAAGGTCTTCATGTATTCTGGATATGAATCCTTTGATGGACATATGTATTTCAAGAATTTTCTCTCAGACTGTAGCTTGCTTTTTCACTCCCTTAATGGTGTCTTTTGATATAAAGAGTTCTTAATTTTATTTTTTTCTAATTTATTCTTTTTTAAACTTTTTTGTACTTGAATGAACTATTCTTTAAACTCTATAGTACTTTACAATTTTCACACACATTATTTCATATAATTCCATAATAACCCTTTTTTTAATCCCCTATCCCTATCTTGCCCCTCCCCTTTCCCTCTTCCAAATGGTAACCACTAGTTTTTTCTTTATATCTGTGAGTCTGCTACTTTTTATTTTATTTACTAGTTTGTTGTATTTTTAGATTCCACATACAAGTGATATCATACAGTATTTATCTTTCTCTGTCTGACTTATTTCACTTAGCATAATGCTCTCCACGTACATCCATGTTCACATTACTGTTGACAAGAGTTCTTAATTTTAATGAAATCCAATTTATAAACTTTTTCTTTATGGCGGTGCTTTTTGTGTCCTGTTTAAGAAATCTGTGCCTCCTCTAATTTGATACAGATATTCTTCTTTATTACCTTCCAGAAGCTCCATTGACTTGCCTTCTACATTTAGATCCTTAACACATCTCGAGTTATTTTTATATATGGTATGAAGTAGGGGTGATTGGGGTGTACTTTGAAGGTAACATTCTGTCAGCTGTGACCACAAACCAGACACACAAGAAGGACCCCCCTTCTTCTGTCACTCCCAGAGGAAGATGCAACTTCCCAGACACCCCTGTCCTTTACCTGGATCCTGCAGAAGCATCTAACTCCGCCTCACCTCCTGCAGCCCAACAGAATTCAGACATACATGTCCCTGTTGTTTGAGAGAATTTCTGGATACAAACCATGTACAAAGTACTCTCACCTCACATGAAGCTTCCACAACTTCCCAAAAGTCCATTCTGACAATTGTACATAGGTCAAAATCCTTTTAACATGCAAAATGGTTAAGTAGGAATATGCACAGGGACAATGTAAGATAGCACCTGGCTGTCAGATCTGCTGAGTGCCCACTGTCTGCATCTGCGGGCTGGGTGTTAGGGAGGCCTCAGGATATGACCAGACATAGCCCCTGCTGTCACCATGCTTACGGCCTGTGGAAGAGACTAAGAAAAAATGGGGGAAGAGAAAGTAAACAGGGAGAAGTGCTAAGAGAAGGCCTCCCTTGCAACATTTGAGCCAAGACCTATATATGGAAAGGAGCTGGCCCTGAAAAGAGCAGGGGTAAGAGCATTCTAGACAGAAGGAATGGCGTATACAAAGACTGAGAAACAACAGGGATGGGATGTGGCTAGAAGGCATAGCAGGGAGTGGTAGGGTATGTAGCAGAAGGTAAGAAAAAGTTTGGATTTTTTTCCCTAAGTAGAATCGGAATCCAATGGAGGTTATGCTCTGCCTCAGTTATCTTCTTGAACATGTTGAACATGCACCACAAAAGCTCTCTAAGAGGATGAAGGGCATTCAGTTAGCTGGTCTACTCTGAAATCCTGTCACCTCATGGTTCAGGCAGGCAAAGAACCATAGCCTCTCACCCTTGACTGTGCTTGCACACAAGTGCACGATTGAGTGCACGCCTGTACACACACACACAAACACCTACCCTCTTCATTCTACCTCAAGCTGAGGTCTTAGTTCCTCCTCCAATCCTGGGTGGAATGGGGTCTACACTGTAGACTTTTGCATCTCAGCTCGTGATTTCTCAGCACTTATCACAGCTGTAATTTTACTTACATTCATCTGACTATTTGCTTAATATATGTTTCCTGAATGAGTCTGTCTGTTGACTCCAGAAGGTCAGAATCTGAGCCTGTCTTGACCACCAAGCCCTTCCCAGCACCTAGCACATGACCTGGCCCAAGGTTTAAGTGCTCAATATTATATATATATTAAGTTTTTTTGAATGTAAAAGTTCAAACACATACAAAAGTAAACAGAGTGTGCCCACCATACGACTTCAATGGTCAACTTGTTCCTAATCTTTTTTTCTTCTATACGCCTCCCAGTGAAGTAAACCCCAGCCATCACATCACTCAATATGCACTTGTTGAATGAATGCATGAAAGAATGCCTCTTACTGTAATGGACAAACAAAACAGGCGCTTAATTTTACTCTTACTTATTTTTCTGTTGATACTAGAAAGATAGGAAAAAGTTGAGGATGTGCCACTTAAATGAGTCAGTTTGCCACCAGGTTAACTCATAAAATTTCAGAAGATGAGATTTAAACTATTGGCTAAGATGAATTTCCTTTCCCCCCGTATTGATCGGGCTTTAACTTTTTTGGTCCTGTCCTTATCATTGCCCCATTCATTAAGAACTGACCGTAAGCAGGGAAAGGTTACATATTTCCTACAATCTCTAATACAAAACTTGAAAGAGCAAGTTTCTTTCCATAAAACAAGACATGTAGCCTTTTACACACAGAAAAATAACGCCTTAGAAACGAGTATTACAGCTTGCTTCTTTCAGGGGCAAACTATATTACACCTATCTTATTTATTGTAACATTTATAGTAATTTGTTCCAAATGAGTCTGGTCCTTTTGCAATGCCATCAGTTTTATAAACACTGGACAGAATTGTCACGACTGTGATACTCCCAGTGCCCTGCACAGTGAGTGGCACTCAGTACTCAGTGGGTTTGTTTAATGTCATCCACTCTTCAGGATCCCAAAGGTACCAATAAAAATGACCTGAGGGCTTCCGTGGTGGCGCAGTGGTTGAGAGTCCGCCTGCCGATGCAGGGGACACGGGTTCGTGCCCTGGTCCAGGAAGATCCCACATGCCGCGGAGCGGCTGGGCCCGTGAGCCATGGCCGCTGAGCCTGCGCGTCCAGAGCCTGTGCTCCACAGCAGGAGAGGCCACAACAGTGAGGCCCGCGTACCGCCAAAAAAAAAAAAAAAAAAAAAAAAAGACCTGAAATGCTAAAATGCAACCATATTTAACAATTTTTTTGTTGTAAAATATACTTATTATCTGTATTTTCCAACTTTTTTCACAAGCACAAAGAAAAAATGTTAAAGTTGTCTTTAAACCTATGACTTAGAGATAGGTCACATTTTGGAGTCTAATCTTGCACGAGTGTGTGTGTGTGTTTATGTGTCAGCATGGTTACAAGTCCAGCCTCCTGAATCTCTGCCATTTGCAGCCTGTGTGGCCTCAGGCAAGCTGCTTCACCCCTATAAGCCCATTTTCTCTTCTGTAAAATGAGACTGATGAGACTACTGATAGGCTGAGACTAAGGCTTGAAGGAGATTGAATGTGCAGAGTCCTGAGCACACTAAGTGCTCAATCAATGTAGCTGCTATTACTGTGTTTCCAAAAAGGAGTTGCAAAAGAACTCTGGACAACTTTTAGGCTCCGCTGGGGAGCCTTCCCAATGGCCTGCACAGAAGTGGGTACACCTGCCTCCACTCCAACAAGGGGAAGCTGATCAGGGAATCGGAGGGGGCGGGCGCCTGGAGACCGTGGCCTCTGAGTCACAGCCAAGTTCCTCCCTGCCACGTCCCTTTGTTTGCTGGGGAGTGAGCTGTGACTCACATGGGCTCCAGTCCTGGGCTGGGCCCATCTGACCCAGGGACTGGACTGACCTGCCCACAGTCACTAAGAACACCCATTTGGACACTCTCCTTGTCTATCATTTTTCACCTTTAGAGGGATTCTGTGGGCTCCTGGGTAGTCTACCCCACTGCCACCACCACCACTTCTTTTTGGGTCTGTGACTGTTTGTTTTTTTTTCTTCACTGTGTTTTGTTCCACTTCAATTTAACTTCAACCTGTAAAGAAAAAGTCCAGGAGACCCACCATAGGGTTCACACCCATTCACACCCTCTAGCTCCCCTTACACCATTTTTTTGTGTGTGGAAAAATAGGCACAACATGAAATTTACCATCTTTAAGTGTACAACTCAGTGACACTAAGTACATTCACAATGCTGTAAAACTATCACCACTATCCTTCTCAAAACTTTTTCATCATCCCGAACAGAAGCTCCACACTCATTAAACAATAACTCCCCTTCGTCCCCTCCCTCTGGCCCCTGGTAACCTCTATTCTACTTTCTGTCTCTATGAATTTGCCTATTCTAGGTACCTAATGTAAGTGGAATCATACAATATTTGTCCTTTTGTGTCTAATTTATTTCACTTAGCATAACGTTTTCAAGGTACATCCATGTTGTGGCATGTGTCAGAATGTCCTTCCTTTCTATGGCTGAGTAACACGCCATTGCAGGTATGTACCATATTTTGTCTATCCATCCATCTGCCAATGGACACTTGGGTTGTTTCCACTTTTTAGCTCTTGTGAATAACACTGGTATGAATATGGGTGTGCAAGTATCTGTTTGAGTCCCTGCTTTCAATTCTTTTGGGTATACACACAGGAGTGGAATTGCTAGATCATACGGTAGTTCTATGTTTAACTCCTCTTGCCCTTATAAGAGTTGGGCATCATAACCCAGCAGCTACCACAGCTAATGCTCAGTGAGCATTCTCTCACTCTGTTACACACCATTCTAAAGACTTTGTGTGTGTTAACTCATTTAGTCCTTAAAACAATTTCCTGAGGTGGGGTGTGATTATTTCCATTCCCATTTTACAGACAAAGAAACTGAGGTTACCCCTACCAGATGGCAGTGCCAGCACCTGAATCCAGGCAGATGATGGTTTCACACTGTCTCTCCAGTTGTGACCCAAAAAAATCGAGCTGCTCTGCCGACATGCATTTTCTGCCCTGAACAATGCCTTACTTAGGTCTGTAACATCTTCCCTTGCTCTGGACTAAAGAACTAAAAAAAGGGAATGGGGGGGATAGGAGGGGGTAGGGGGTGCTCCACTGGGTTGGATTAGTCTAGACTCACTCCTTGCAGTGAGAGATCCAACTCCATCTAGATCAGTGAAAAGGGGAATTTGTTGGAAGGATACTGGAACAGCTCAGTCCAGTGACTGGATCCACAGATAATGTGCCCAGCCCCCTCCTCATCCTGTCACCACTCTATACTCTGGGGTCCCTTCCTTACTGCTCTGATGCCTCTGAGTATCTTCTCTGACACTTTTGAGCAAGGGTGACCTGAGGGAAGCCCATGGCCTGTCCTGGCTGGGGCTACGGGCAGCCCTGAACCAATCACCATAGCCAGGTGGCTGGCGAACCAACAGACACTGTGGCTGGCAAATGCCCAACAGACACTGCGGTGTAAACTCCAATAGCAACAGATTGGAATCTGTCCAATAGTACTAAACAAAACAACAAGGTTAAATAAAATTGCTACATCCACGCAGTGAAACATTATGTTGCTGTTTAGCAAGTAATCATGAAGATTATGTAGCAACTTAAAAAAAAAATCTTATGGAGGAATGAATGTCTGGTGGGAAAAAATGGGACACACACACATATACTTACATTGTAACAATTCACATGTAAGAAAAAATACGGCAAGAATTGTATCATAATGAAAGAATCATAAATGGCTTTTAATCTTTATTTTCCAAACTTTCATTTATTGCTTCCAATAATGGAACCAATTTACCGAGTGTTTGCTTGGTGCCAGGTGAAGTGCTGGAAATATGGCAGGGAATAGAATAGAAGAAAAACCCCGGCCCTCACAGAATTTACATTCTAGTGGGGGAGGCAGAAAACGGATAAGATGAATCAGCAAAATATACCCTATACTGGATTGTGATAGGAGTAAAGAGAAAAACTAAGTCTAGAAAGGCAGAGGGGAGTGCTGGGGTAGTAGTGACAGTTTAGATACGATGGCCAGAGAAGGTGATATCTGAGTAAAGGTGAAGGAAGTAAGGGACCAAGTTATGCCAAAGTCAGGAGAAAAATATTCCAGGCAGGGGGAAGAGTGAGTGCAAAGACCCTGAGGTGTCCAAGTAGAGGAGAGAATTGAGGCTGATGTGGCTGGAGTGGGGTGGACAGGGGAAGAGCAAACCAAAAGAGGAGTCAAGAGAGGAAATTTGGCCAGATCGTGGGGGTCTTGTAGGCTACTGTAAGGACTTTAGCTTTTGCTGTAACCTTTTGAGGGTTTTGAGCAAAATGGGTGGTGATCTGCCCACCACTTTAGAAGGATCCCTCCAGCTTTGAATTGAGAACAAGCTGGAAGGAGGTAAGGGCAGAAGCTGGGAGACCAGCAAAGAGATCAGCACAGTCATTCAGGTGAGAGGGGAAAGGGGCTTGGGCAAGGGTGGTAGCAACAAGGGTGGTAAGCAGTGGCCACATTCTAGGTATTGACAGTACACACAGTGGGATTCTCTGATGAGTGTGGGGATGAGAGATATGAGTCAAAAACCACACCGCAGGCTTTGGGTCTGAGTAATCAGAAGGATGGAGTTGCCCTTAACTGAGATGTGGGAAGAGGACCAGTGTCCTGGAAGCCTGATAAAGAACGAGCTTCAAGAAAGAGAAAATGACCAACTATGTCAAACACTGCTGGTAGCCAAGCAGGATGGGGCCGCAGATGGGCCACCAGAATAAGGAACATGGCAGTCACTGCAGACCTGGGCAAGAGATATTCATAAGGAATAATGGGCTCAAAAGAAAATTGGGATAAAAGCAGCATTATTCATAAAAGCCCAAAGTGGAAGCAACCCAAGTGCCCCTGCAACAGAAGAATGCATAATCAAAATGGGATCTATACATACACTGGAATAATATTCAGCCTTAAAAAAGGAAGGAAATTCTGACACATGCTACAACATGGATGTACACTGAAGACACTATACTAAATGAAGTAAGCCAGTCACCAAAAATGACAAATACTGTCTTGCAAATACATACAATACAAATATTGATTCTATTTATATGAGGCATCTAGAGTAGTGAATTCACAGAGATGGAAAATAGAATGGTGGTTGCCAGGGTCTGGGGAGAGGGAGAAATGGAGAATTGTCATTTAATGGATATAGAGTTTCAATTCTGCAAGATGAAGAAGTTCAGGAGATTGTTGCAAGACAATGTGAATATACTTAACACTACTGAATTGGACGCTTCAAAATGGTTAGGATGGTAAGCTTTATGTTATATGTAGTTTATCACAATTTTTTTTTAAGTGAGAGAGCATGGGAGGCAAAGAATTGGAATCAGTAAGTCCAGACAATTCTTTCAAAAAGTTCTGCTCTAAACTGAAAAGAAATGGGGGTGTAACTGGAGGAAGAAGTGGGGTGGGTTTTTTTCTTAAGTTGGGAAAAATAACAGCATGTTTGTGTGTTGATGGGACAGATCCAGTGGACAGTGTTCTTGAATGTTTAAATTACTTTCAAAATAAAAAGCTATACTTTGGGGTGATGAAAATATTCTGTAATTGGATAGTTGTAATGGCTGCACAACCTTGTGAATATACTAAAAGCTACTACTACACTGTATACTTGGAAAGGGTTGATTTTATGCTATGTGAATAATATCTCGATTAAAAAATGATAAAATTAAAACTATAATAAATTTACTGTTGTCTGGGTACCATGTTCACACATACAGCCTGAATTCCCACCCAGACAGCCCCAAATACCAACAGTTCCTGTGGCCAGTGACCCAGAGGTCACCACAGCTGTGTGGTAGCTTGTGGCCCAGGAGAGGGGAGCAAAGTCTCTCAAGTTTAGGCTGAGACACAAATGTCACATTAGCATATACAGCAATTCAGATAAATCTACTGAACAAGCACCCAGTAGCTGCAAATAAATGGCCCTGTTTACTTAGGGCCATGAATTCTCAGGCCTCTGATCTAAAAGTGAAATGTAAGAAAAATCCATTCGACTCAAAGCAAGAAAATCTGAGCTGCCCCCACCCCCAACTCATCTGCCAACCCATGCTGTCGCTCTGTAATTGCACAGGAGCCAGGGATGGCCTTATTTTGCAATTAGTCATGCGAGAGGGAGTTCTTTCTGAAATGTTCTCCCATTTGTAACAGTACCACACTCCTGCTTCCCACTGCCTTATTCATTTCTTCTGAACAACTTCAAACAGTATCTTATCCCCTGTGATACTTAATTTTAAACGTCAACTCAGCTAGACTCTAAGGCCCAGATATTTGGTCAAACATTATTTAAGATGTTTCTGTGAAGGTACAGGAATTTTTTTTAGATGAAATTAACATTTAAATCATAGACTTTGAGTAAAACAAGTTGCTCTTCATAATGTGGGTGGGCCTCATCCAATCAGTCGAAGGCCTTAACAGAACAAAGACTGACCTCCACTAGCAGGAAGGAATTCTTCCAGTAGGTGGCCCTGGGAGTCAAACTGCAACTCTTCCCTGAGTCTCCAGCTTGCCAGCCTACTCTGCAGATTTTTAACTTGCCAAGCCTCTACAATCACATAGAAGAATCACCAATTATTCAAAATAAATATCTCTCTCTCTCCTTCTCTTGTTCTCACTCTTGTCCGCGCTCCCGCTGTATGTGTGAGATATATGTGTGTGTGTGTGTGTTTTATATGTACTATGTTTAACTCATTAGGATATTAAGTTATACCCTATTCCTTTGAACTTCTAACAGTACCCAGTTTCTGGGTTCAAGCCCAGCTCCACTACTCATTCACAGCGTGACCCTGGGCAAGCTACCTCTCTGTGCCTCAGTTTCCCCATACATAAAACGGGGATAATAATATCACCTCCATGAGTTTGCTGTGAGAATTAAATGAGATAGTACACATAAAACACATAGTAGGGGGCTTCCCTGGTGGCGCAGTGGTTGAGAGTCCGCCTGCCGATGCAGGGGACACGGGTTCGTGCCCCAGTCTGGGAAGATCCCACATGCCGCGGAGCGGCTGGGCCTGTGAGCCATGGCCGCTGAGCCTGCGCGTCCGGAGCCTGTGCTCCGCAACAGGAGAGGCCCCAACAGTGAGAGGCCAGCGAACCGCAAAAAAAAAACCCACATAGTAGGGGCTTCCCTGGTGGTGCAGTGGTGAAGAATCCGCCTGCCAATGCAGGGGACACGGGTTCGAGCCCTGGTCAGGGAAGATCCCACATGCCGCGGAGCAACTAAGCCCGTGCGCCACACCTACTGAGCCCGAGACCCTAGAGCCCGTGCTCTGCAACAAGAGAAGCCACCGCAATGAGAAGCCCACACACTGCAATGAAGAGTAGCCCCTGCTCACCGCAACTAGAGGAAGCCAGAGCGCAACAACAAAGACCCAATGCAGCCAAAAATAAAATAAATTTATAAAAAATAAATAAATAAAACACATAGTAAATTGTCTAGCACAGTGTTTTTCAAATAGTAGGTTTTTGACCCATTACTGAAATAAATTTAGTGGGTCTCACAACCATCATTTTTTTAAAAAGCATAAATTCATTAATGCTGAAAAGAATTATCAGAGGACACTAGACATACATAGGACACTAGACATACATATATAAGTAGTGTCTCACCAATCTTCTTTCAGATATGCGTGCACGCACACCCACACACACACAACAGGTTACTGTCTAGATTTATTTCTTATAATGGGTCACATCAAAAACAAGTGTGAAAAGCCAGACTCCACCATATAATAAGTACTCAATAAAATTTGGTAGCATCATCATTATTATCTCACTCTAAAAGGCAATATAACATTCTTTACTAGTAATAAAAGAGAGCTGCTAATATTGGTATCAATTCTACACGTTGTTTCCTGCAGTGCTGTTTAAGAGTCACTCCAGCTCCCTAAGTTAACTCTCTCTCCTCGAAGGACTCAGGCGGTCATTTAAATATTTTCTGACTCACAATGCTGGCCAAGGATTAGCAAGCCCCTGCCCAGCCCAGAACACATGAAATATAAGCAATTTGTTAAGAAAACCACTTGACTCTGCAAGACTGCACAGGGCTTTTGTAAAATTAAAGCCAAGCTGGAGAGAAACAGTTTTTCCACCCCCCTGGGAGATGTGTCATAGAGAAAGGTTACACAAGGTCAGCTAAGCTGCACTTTCTGAGACTGGAACCTCACTCAGCTCTATAACACGCTTCCTTGTTTTGGGGTTGGGTTTTATCACTGTGTTTTTCCCCTAACTTTCCAGGTACACATGCATGCACACACACCCCTCACTGAAGAATGGAAATGAAATCCCTATGAACTATTCTAACAGCTTAGGTAAAGGGAATCTGTTAAACCAAAGGAGTTTAGGTTTTGAAGATCTCAAAATAATTCTATTGCCTATAAGTTTTTCCCCCTCCAGAAATGAACTAAAAACTCAGCCCAAATTTTTTTGAAACAACAGGGGTAATTCCATCCCCTGCAACACACACACATACACACACACATGCATTAGCACTGTTTTGTTTAAAATGGACCTCCTCATCCCAGCTGAGAGTAAGCTGAGGTGTGAGTGGATGTGCAGTTTCCAATGGAGTTCCCAGGGTGTTCCTTAAATTCAGAAAACCAGATTCCTATTGATGCACATGTAGGTGCTTTGCTTTTTATTTCTTCTTCCATGAGAATACAATCTTGGACTTGTGCCAAAGCATTACATCTGGAACACATAAGTGCATGTAGGGGTGTAAACTAATCTTTTAACGTGTGATAGTATTCCTTTCTTATTTTTATTCCATTCTTCAAACTATGATGGGGGGGGACAAAAATTGCTTTAGCATCAAAACTCTCCCCTTAAATGAAATCCTACCTCTTTGCCCAATAGATAAAACAAATTAAAATGCAGCCTAACTCCAATGCCCTCCACCACACCCTGGTACCTCCAGGGCTGTGGGGGTCCCTAGTTCTCACCACACTTCTCAAGGCATGGAGGCAGGGGAATATGGGAGGATCTCCAGGAATCTCCATCATGCCCTCAGAGTAAAGGGAAGCCAGGTCTGCCGTATGCTCAGTCAGTGCCAGATGCACTTCCATTCCACAAATTCAGGCATTAAATATTGTATCCAAGGTCTTCAGCCTTAGATTAAACACTACACTATATTGTGTCACTATCTTCAACAAGGAAAAGAGATGCTGATGTTCCTGGATTTTTGTCTGTACAGCTTGAAGGATGGGCCTCTGAGTGTCTCTTCAGCAAACGATGACTGGGGGAGCTGAGTGAGTGATGCACCCAGTAAAAGTATTTCAGGACTGGACTTAATATCATTGAGATGGCAAAACCTCCCACTGACCTGCAGACTCAATACAACCCCTGTCAAATTCTTTGCTGCCTTTTTTGCAGAAACTAACAAGTTGATCCTAAAATTCATATGGGGACCCAAAATAGCCAAAACAATCATGGAAAAGGACAAAGTGGAAAGATTCGTATTTCTCGATTTAAAAACTTACTACAAGGGTATAGTAATCAAGATAGTACCAACAATGGTACTAGCACAAGGACAGACATACAGATCAATGGAATAGAAATGAGAATGCAGAAATAAACACATTTATGGCCTACTGATTTTTGACAAGGATGTCAAGACAATTCAATGGGAAGAATAGTCTTTTCAACAAACTGTGCAGGGTCAACAGGCTATCCACATGCAAAAGAATGAAGCTGTACCCGTCTACCTCACACCACACCTAAAAATAATGTATCAAAGACCTAAATGTAAGAGCTAAAACTATAAAATTCTTAGAAGAAAACTTAGGCATACATCTTTATGATCTTGGATTAGGCAAAGGTTTCTTAGATATGACACCAAAAGCACAAGCAATACAAGAAAAATAGATAAATTGGCTTCATCAAAATTAAAACCTTGGGCTTCAAAGGACACCATCCAGAAAGTGAAAAGACAACCCACAGAATGGGAGAAAATGTTGAAAATTCATGTATCTGATATGGGACTGAATCTAGAATATATAAAGAACCCTTACAACTCAATAGTAAAAACACAACCCAATTTTTTAAATAGGCAAAAGATCTGAATAGACATTTCTCCAAAGAAGATATACAAATGGCTGATAAGCATATTAAAAGATATTCAATCAACACAATATTGAAGGAGAACAAAGTTGGAGGACTGAGGCTACCTGACATCAAGATTTACTATAAAGCTACAGTGATCAAAACAGTGCAGTACTGGCAAAAGAATAAACAAATAAATCAATGGAACAGAATAGAGAGCCCAGAAATATAGACCCTCATAAATAGAGGCAACTGATCTCTGACAAAGGAGCAAAGGCAATGCAATGGAATAAAGACCATCTTTCAACAAGTGGTGTTGAAACAACAGCACATCCACATACAAAAAAAGAAAAAAAAAATCTAAACATAGACCTTACACCCTTCACAAAAATTAACTCAAAATGAATCACAGACCTAAATGTAAAATGCAAAAGTCTAAAACACCCAGAAGATAACACAGCAGAAAATCTAGAATACCTTGTAATGGTGATGCCTTTTTAGATCCAACACCAAAAACACAATCCATGAAAGAAATAATTGATAACCTGGACTTCACAAAATTTAAAATTTCTGCTTTGCAATAGATAATACCAAGAGAAATAGAAGATAAGTCACAGAATGGGAGAAAGCATTTGTGAAAGACACATGTGATAAAGGACTATTACACAAGATATACAAAGAACTCCTAAAACTCAACAAGAAACAAACAACCTGAATCAAAAACGGCCCAGAGACCTTAACAGACACCTCACCGAAGAAGATATACACATGGCAAGTAAGCATATGAAAAGATGCTCCATATCATCATATGACAACAGGGAAACACAAATTAAAACAACGAGGATACCACTAAACACCTATGACAATGGCCAAAATACAAAACACTGACAACACCAAATGCTGACAAGCATGTGGAGCAACAGGCACTCTCATACACTGCTGGTAGGAATGGAAGATGGTACAGCCACTTTGGAAGACAGTTTGGTGGTTTCTTAAAAAACTAAGCACTCTCTTACCATATGATCCAACAATCACACTCCCTGGTATTTACCCAAAAGAGCTGAAAACTTATGTCCACACAAAACTTCTGCAGGGCAGAAGCTGAGACACGGATGTAGAGAACAAACGTATGGACACCAAGGGGGGGTGGGGATGGTGGTGGGATGAACTGGGAGATTGGGATTGACATGTATACACTGATGTGTATAAAATTGATGACTAATAAGAACCTGCTGTATAAAAAACTAAACTAAACTAATACTAAACTTGCTTTGGGTTATTTGTATGGAAATATGTTAATATAAATGTTTCAGACGTTACATGAAATTCCTAAAAATCTTATATGTTCTGGTATAATAAGTCATAAGTCTAGTTATTACTTTAAAATGTATATCTCAAAAAAAACCCTGCACATAGATGTTTATAGCAGCTTTATTCATAATTTTCAAAACTTGGAAGCAACCAAGATGTCCTTCAGTAGGTGAATGGAAAAATAAACTGTGATATACCCAGACAATGGAATATCATTCAGTGCTAAAAAATGTGTTATCAAGCCATGAAAAGACATGGGGAACCTTAACTGCATATTACTAAGCGAAAGAAACCAAAATGAGAAGGCTACACACTGTATGATTCTAACTACATGACATTCTGGAAAAGGCAAAACTGTGGAGACAATAAAAAGATCAGTGGTTATGGTGGAGGGTGGAGGAAGGTATGCACAGGTAGAGCACAGAGGATTTTTAGGGTAGTGAAATACTCTGTATGATATTATAATGAAGGATATATGTCATTGTACATTTATCCAAACCCACTGAGAGTAGAATACCAAGAGTGAGCCATTAGGTAAACTATAGAATTTAGATGATTATGATGTGCCAATGCCGGTTCATCCTTGGTGACAGATGTACCATTTTGGTGAGTGCTGTTGATAATGGTGGAGGCTATGCATGTGTGTGAGCAGGGAGTATAGGAGAAATCTCTGTACCTTCCTCTCAGTTTTATTATAAACCCAAACTGCTCTAAAAAATAAAGTTAAAAAAAGATATTTAACTAACCATTAGGGAAATGAAAACCAAAACCACAATGAGATACCATTTCACACACACTAGAATGGCAATAAGCAAAAAGATGGACAGTGACAAGTGCTGCTGAAGATGTGGAGTAATTGGAACCCTCATATACCACTGGTGGGATTGCAGAATGGTACAGCCACTATGGAAAAAATTCCTCAAAATGTTAAACATTGAGTTACCATCCGACCTGCAATTCCACTGCTGGGTATGTACCCAAGAGAAATGAAAACCTATTTCCATACAAATTTGTACACTCTTCCCTGGGGAAGGGGAGAGCCAGGGCAGGTAAAAAGAAGACAGCACATGGACAGAGAAAGTGCTCTTGTACATATGGCTAAATGAAGGGAAAAAAAAGGCTGGAGAAGAATAGATAAAAAATGAGCAATTATGTTGGTTTTTAAAGATATACACAGGTACACACATCTGTACGTAAGAATGTAAGAGAAATACACAGCCAGCTGATCATAAATGTTCTTTCTGGATGCAAGCCTGGGATGAGGGAGGTGGAATTTCATTTTTTACTCTACAACTTCTGATTTGTTTGCATTTCCGTGTATTAAGAAATAATCAGAGTTTCCTATGCAAAAGAGCATTTCTTTTTCTAGCCAAAAGGGAAGGAAAGACGGAAGAGGCCACTGGAGTGGGCAGTGCGGGAATCTGTGAAAGTGGACAAAAGCGAAAGAGCATTCCAAGTAGTGGGAACAGCAGGAGCAAAGATATGAAAGTGGAAAAGCTTCGGGGGTATTTGGGGGATGTCAGTTCAGCTCTGTTACAGGAGGCAGAGGGTGACTTGGGATGTGGTGTGGTAAAGATGAGTAGGAACGGTGAGTTGAAGCAGCCAAGTTCCAAGGTGTCATATGCCCCTCAGGGACGGAGGGCTATGGGGACATGGGATGGCCACTGTAGGCTGGGGGCTGGGGAGACTGCTGAGAGAGGATGGGGGGCTGTGGTTGGGCAAGAGGTCTCGGCAGTGGTTCAACCTGGCCTCTGTCTCACCATAAACTGACCCCCAACTCCATTATCCAGATTTGGCTCCTAATAAGATCATCTCCAAAAAGAATAACGCCCACGCCAGTAAAATCCCCAAATCTGAATGAAGAACTTCCAATGTGTCTGAGCACACCTCTCCTATTAGGAGCACGAAGCAGTGATGGAGTGACCTGGGTCAATCCTTAGTCACCAGATGACAACCCTGGACAGCCCCTCCCGCATGCAGGCTGGGACGGGGGTAAGCACTTTGCAAATATCTTCTCATTTCATCCTCAGAGCAGACCTGTGAGGTACAGGCAAGCACCACTCCCCTTTACAGATGAGCAAACAGGCCTGGAGAGGTTAGGCACCTTGTCCAAGGTCACTCCACTGAAAATGCTAGAGTGGAGGCTGGAACACAGGACCCCAAATGCCATCTCTACAATTTCTATTTGCCTCAAAGCCGGTCAGTGTGCTGCTCCAGCTTCCAGGAAATATTACTGAGCTCAGAACTGGAGATGAATTCAGGGCTTGGGGTTCTATTGGTAGGAACAGCAAATCCAGATCCATAAATTTACCATATGCTGGCTGGAAATTGAGGTGAGGTGTTGGGACAAGGAACCAAGTTGAACTGTTAAATAACTAGCTTGGTCTTTAGCTGGCTGAGCCAGGCAAGACACCAAGCTGCCTCCTTTATCCTCCAACTCTGGCCACGGGCCCCAGCCTGTCTTTCTGGAGCATTCTGGTTTTCACTTGGGCCCCATGTCTAGTTCTGCCCTGACTTTTGGTCCACCTTGGAAAAGTCAGGAGACACCTGGGAAATGAAGGCAATGACCTCCTCCAGTCTTGTTGTTCCACAGCCACCAGAAACCCTGGGGCATCCACCTAACATCGCAACAAACCCTCACTGAGCCAGGGACTGAGCATTTGGCCAGGAGCAGCCTTTGCCTCCCAGAGCTGACATTCCACAGGGATGCGCACAAAAGAGAGGCCTATCTAAGATATATAAAACACCATCTTGGGACTTCCCTGGTGGCACAGTACTTAAGAATCTGCCTGCCAATGCAGGAGACACAGGTTCGATCCCTGGTCCGGGAAGATCCCACATGCTGCAGAGCAACTAAGCCCGTGCGCCGCAACTACTGAGCCTGCGCTCTAGAGCCCACGAGCCACAACTACTGAGCCTGTGAGCCACAACTACTGAAGCCCACGAGCCTAGAGCCCATGCTCCGCAACAAGAGAAGCCACCACAATGAGAAGCCTGCACACCGCAATGAAGAGTATCCCCCGCTCACCGCAACTAGAGAAGGCCCGCGTGCAGCAACGAAGACCCAACGTAGCCAAAAATAAATTAATTAATTAATTAAAAATAAATAAAACACCCATCTTTCTTTAAATCACTGAATAAATCTTCAGAGAAGATCCTCCTCACCTTCATCTCTCCCAATACACCTGACAAGAGGCCCAAGAAAACAAACAGTTGGCAATTTATTCATCACTCCACACCACAATTGGGTGTGAAAAATGGGTTCCGAAAAATGGGTTCACTAAGAGGGTCCGTGACACAGGACAGTTGCAGAGATAATATGAAGATATTGGTGCTGAGCTCAGCAGCCCAAGGCACAGCCATTCAGATCAACTGTCATTTACTGAAGGCTCTGCTATGTCAGTTCCTTTTCCACAGTATATTCCAACACACACACACACACACACACTGCTATAAACAATGAGAATCTTGCATCAAGCCCCCTAGGCTCATGCTCAGTTGTCAAGGCAGCAATTTCAGGAACATCATCACTCCAGGTCCCGCCCTCTAGAAAGGAAGGCACGAGCATCCTGGTCAACCAGGAGAGCACACAATGCTGAGCTCTTACTCCAGTCACCTGCTAGGATTTGGGGAGAAGGTGGGGGAGCTTCTGCCCACACGGCTCACTTCCCCTCTCCCTTCGCCAGGGAGACAGACCATGTCCAGGGCTCAAGAGCTGACTGGCCACACCAGGGGCTTGACCACAACCTTGGGCTTTATATGCATAGAATGGTCTTCCCCAAGACACCCACATGGCTGCTCCCTCTTTCAACTGGGTTTCTGCTCAAATGCTGCTTCCTCAGAGAGACCTTCCCTAACCTAAACCAACCCTGCCTCCATCCCAGCCACTCTGGATCCCCTTCCCAGCTTCATCTCCTTCATCACACTGATCACACTCCCTGACATTATATTATAGGTCTAGTTGTCTGCTGTCCATCTCCATCACTGGGATGTGAACTCCTCAAGGGAGGAACGCTGCTGGTTTCCTTGACTGCTGTGTGGCCAGGCCAGAGCCCTCCCTCCAGAAGTGGTTCTTGAGCTGAGCTAAGTGGCTAAGGCACATGAAAAAAGCAAAACTTGCCACCAAACCTCTCCACAGTGGACCCGGCTCCACTCCCCACAATGGTGACCTCCCACGCAGAAACTGACTCAGTAAGTTAGAATCATATATGAAAACATTTCGTTTTCACTCAAGTTTCAACTTGTATATGTGAGGTGATATGAATCAGGCAATATTTATACAAACCATGAAGATAATGGGTCCAAGGATGAATAATTTTTTTTTTTTTGGCCACACCTTGTGGCATGTGGGATCCTAGTTTGGACTGCTGGGAAAGTCCACCCAGGATTAATTTTTAAAAAATATATCTAGGAAAAAATATATATATATATTTAGGGCCACAATTAATAAACCGATTAAGGAATGAATTGAAAAAATCCAGGGAAAGAACAAAAGTGTGAAAGAAACAGAGCTCCACACCCCATTGTCACTCACCCCTGCTGCCCAATGAGTTACAGGAGCCTGAACAATACCGATCTTGGCCTCGAAAGTTTCTAAACTACTGCAGTTTTCCTTGGTGCCTCTTTGCCTCAGGCCCCCTCAGATGATATACGACTCAGTAGCACACTGAGTTTTGGTCAGGGGCTCAGGAACCTTGGTGATGGCAGAGAAGTAAAGGCAGCTTTCTGGGATGGATGGTGATGGATGAAAGGATCAGGATGCAACACAGACCAGAAAAACTGGAGCAGTAGCATGCAGAAGCCTGGAGGCCACATCTCATCCTCATAAGAGGGGGTACGGGGACTATATCTGGTTCTCTGCACACCACATCTTTCCTCCACAAGAATGGGCTCTCTCTGGAAGCAACGAGTTCCCTCTCACTGGAAGATTCAAGCCCAGGTTAAGCAATAACTAGGAAGAGGTGTGGTGGAGGTGGTTTAAACTGCAGGTTAAACTATGTGACCTCAAAGGTCACTGTAGCCTGGCGTTGCTGACTAATGGCCAGTTCCTTTGCATTTCACTACTCTTAAACCTCTCCAGACTCGCCTTGCTTCTCTCAGCAGATACTCATTCGTTCCGTCACTCAGGGACATCTATTGAGCACCTACTGTTGCTAGGGGCCAGAGCTCAGCAGTGACCAGGGCAACACACCTACCCTCTTGGATTCTACATTCTTCTGGGTGAAGACAATAAACCCATAAACAGATACATGAGTAAGACCATTTCAGGTAAGCACCATGAGTAAAATACAATGGGGGAATGTGACAGAAACTGCGGGGCTGCTTTGGACTGAGTGGTCAGGGGAACCTTCTCTACAGAGGACACATCTGAGCTATAGGGCAAGAAAGTGCCAGACATGAGAAGAAGTGGTGGAACAGTGTGCACAGCAGAAGGAAGAGCAAGTGCAAAGGCCCTGAGAAGTCTCCTGACACACTGAGTTCAAATTCTCATGAACTGCATCCCATCCTAAAGGTCCCACCATAGGCCAACAGTTCCTAACCCCACCGCCTGCCTTCTTTCCCCAAATGACTTCTTTATCAGATTTTCTCAAGTCAAGGCAGACCTGAATTTTCCACTGGAAGGTGTGCTCTGAGCAAGGGCACAAAGGAACATGTGTGCACCTCCACCTACAGGGGCAGAGGTAATGTTGACATCTCGACTCCATATAAACTTGGGCCTGCCCTGTATAGGGAGCAAGAACTTGCATCTTCCCACCAGCGGTTCAGGGCCCACATTTGTGGGCTGCGGACCTTTTGCAGAATATGATGAAAAGAGAACCCTCTGGAAAAATGTACACCTGTGCTCCAAGCATCTCGCGTGTATTTCAGAAGAGCCGCAGGTTCAGAATGCCTGTCTGTGGTTACCACTGCCAGAAGAAAAAAATAAACTGGTGTGGCCCAGAGACACTCCACTGATGGAAGGGACAATCTGTTAGAGGTGACTAAATGGAAGGGAGGAGACAAGATCAGGCCCTCGTACCCCTAAATAAACTCCCACATTCTCAGAGATTAGAGGATGTCAGCCTATCAGGGGGACCAAGGCCTGAAGGAATTCTGGTGAAACCTTATCCACTCCACCCCAGCGAGGGAAACATCCAATAACACACCCCAGAGCCTCCAGAGAAGGTCCAAGACCCCATTTTCCAGGAGTGTCCTTGACAAAGGTCATCTCTAATCTCACATTCTGAGATACATTTTGCACAAGGCTGGTTAACCATAAGAAGTGTTACTACAAAGTCCAAGTATTTCTAGGCTGAAGGGGACACCGAGGCTACTGTGTAAATAATTCAGGTCATTAGCAGGGGAAGGGGAAGTGCCAAAAGCCTGCCCACCTACCTCACTGCGGAGCCCCATCCTCACTGGGATGCTCCATTAGACGTCAACCAAAATAATAACAAGAAGAACAGCTAACCAAGGTAGAATTTACCTTGTACCGGGCACTACATTAAAACCTTAATCTTACACAACCCTTTAAGGTTTGTACTATTATCATCTCCACTTTACAGGTGGGGAAATTGAGATACGAACAGGTGAAGTAACTTGCCCAAGACTACACAGCTAAGACGCAGACATAGCAAAACTCCTCTTCCACACCCCAGGATAGAAAGTGGTAACACCTGGGTAGTGTTTCTGCTCGTTCATCCACGACAGCTAACAACTACTGTTTGGCAGTTCTCGCACCCTCCCCCAGCGCTGGAAGCAAGCCTGCTTCAGGCATTAAATGGAGCAAGAGCCCTCTAGGAACAAGCCGCTCTGTTTCAGAAACGTTCAAGCCCATGATGAGGCCGCTGATAGTGCAAGCGCGGCTCTTCCCCGTGGCAAAGCCCCAGGGAACCTGACCAGGTAGGAGCTACCACGTTCAGAAAACAACTCACCTGTCTCTGACTACGAGGGACCGAAGTTCACCTTAACTCTTTGATGTCCGCCTCCCCCGCCTCTATCTCGGGATCCTCTGGCCGCGCAGTTTTAAAAACGCAGCCGCGAGCACTACGGCTCGGGTGGGCCAGAAACCGCGGCCACCGCCCCGCGCGCCCAAAGCCGGGTTCCCAGCCGCGAAATGACTGCAGCCCTCCGAGCCCCAACCAGCAGCGCCCGAAAGGAAGCCACCCCGAGGAAAAGCGGCTGCACCCCAAGACAGGTGGCACCTCGGGAACTTTCGCCCAAGAGTTACCAGAGGACCTAAGTCAGGGTCTCCGGCGTGAGCGGCAGCCGCTCCAGGCTGGTGGTGGCACCGCCTACCTAAGCCGCGCTCAGGGTGCCCGGAGCCAGAGAGCTCACATCGCCCGCTGCGGGCACAGGGATGAGCGGGGACGACTTGGAGGTGGGGGTGGGGTCCCGCTCCGGCACGGTGGGTGAAGGTAGAGAGGAGCCAGCCGGGGAAAGTGTCCCGCTCCGAAGGTCTAGCAGAGCAGCGGGGCTCCAGGCCAGCCGCCCACACTCACCTCGGCGCCCAGCACGGGCTCGACCGTCGAGTCTGCAGGAGCGAACCACAGCTACGATGGTGGCAGCGGAGGCTACGGGGGCGGTTCCCCGGGGCGGGGCGGGGCGAGGCCGGGGGCGGAGAGGCCGAACCGGCCACGTGGGCGGGAGGCGGGCCGGGGACCCCAGCGGGCGCCCCAGCCCGGTGGCGGGGTACCCGGACGCAGTCAGGCTAGGCCGCTGCTCAGCACTCCCTTCCCCGTGTCCTGCCGGCGTCCCGCGGAAGGCTAGGAAGGGAGGGGAGATCTGGCCCCCGGGACAGCCCCCAACGCCTAGTTCGGAGAGAATTTACCGGGTCGGGGAAAGGGTGCACAGCCCAACCTCCCGCTCCCGCTTCCCCCGGGGTGGCTCGCGGGACCGGTATTCGAGCGGGAGAGGACCGTGGCGACCCCGCAGGGGCTGCCCTGGCGGGCAAGCCGGAGCCTGCGCTAGGAGCCCCAGCCCCGCCTACCAGGCTGACCTTGGGCGTGTCGGGTCCTGCCCAAGCCTCACTTTCCTCGACTGTGGGGGTGAGATTGAGGACGAATCCTCGCGCGCCCAGCAGGTTCTCAGGAAACGCCAGCTTGTGGGCAGAGGCTGAGCTTGAAAAGATAGCAGCCAGCTGTGGCCTGGGTCTTCCGTGCTGAAATAAACATGGCAATCTAAATACTAAAAGTATTTTCTGTATTCATTCATTCGTTCATTCAACAGATAACTCCTACAGTCCTCAGAACCCCATAAAATCAGGAATAAAAAATGCCCTGCACACTAGTTATGGGCTTTTATGAAAGTATAAACTGTCATAAAAATAAAAAATTCATCAATTGTTTTCACGTGCCAGGTGTGCATTTTAGGTGCTTGATCTACTTTAACGTTCACAACAGCCTTGTGAGGTGTAGGGGTTGTAGGGGCCCACTTCTCAGGAACTGAAGCTTAGAAATGTGAAAGTGAAGCCAGCCCCCGGATAAGAGGAGAGAGCATCAGCTCAAGGGCGAAGGCGTACCCTCCAGTAAGTGAATGGACCAGGCTCTGAGTGGACCTCCTCAACTCTCTCCATGGGGTGAGCTCTAACCCCAACCCCCTCATTCCACCTCACAGGAAGAGGCGGGATGTCGAGGGCTTCCTGTGAGGGACGTGTCCTGGCAGCAGCCGCTGGCATGTAAGTCTCCCAGCCCAGGCCCCTGTGACCAGCATGAGGAGTTCAGACCTTGCTCTGGTGCAGGTTTTCTTCCTTGAAACCCGTCTCTCCTTGCAGGCACTCAGTGCTGGGTGGCCTCTTCCTAGCCCACAGCCCACCTTTGGGGCCGGATCCAACAGCTGCAACTTCATTCCACTACAACTTGATCCCAAACCCAGTGCCTCATGATCCATCCCTTTCCTGTTCAAGGATCACACACCCTCCCCAGTACTCCCACTTCCAAGGGCAAAACCTATATCCAGATCTCCCAAACCCTTTTGTTATTCTCCCTTCTCCACACCACGGAAGATCCCTTACTACAGCCAGCCACGTTTATTAAATAATAATAAAGGGCTTCCACTCCCTCAGCAACCCAGAGCTCGGCAGGCACTTCCAACCCACAAGTCGACACCTGCTATCCTACCCAGGCAACCTTGTCAGAGACAAAAGTTATATTTCCATTAGACTCCATTTAATGATTTGAGCGTCTGCTACATGCCACACGATGTGCCAGACTGTGGAGAACAGCAGTGACTCTGTACAAGATAGACATAGTCCCTGACCCCACGGAGCTCACAGCTGATGTGGGTACAGTCAGACCCATCACTGGGCAGGTTAGGGAGCAGCATGTGGTCAGAGACACACAAGGGAAGTGCTGGCCCTGATTCGAGCATAGAGAGGCTTCCTGTGGGATCTGGGTTGAAGAGAACAGGAGACATGGAAGCCCAGAGGTGGGAGAGCACAGGGCACCCTTCTGGAAGTCCATGGAGAGGGGCAGGTGGGGGGGAGAACAAGGCTGGAGGGGCCTTGGTGGCCAAGATGAGACACTAAACCTTTACCATTGAAAGTTTCAGGCAGAGGTGATGGGTTTGCACCAGCCGCTGAGTGAGGAATGGATGTAGTGGGTGAAAGTCTGCTGGACACAGCAAAGGCAACATGCATTTTTATTATTACTAGGGGCAAACTCCTCTATTTCCTCTGTTTTACAATTCAGGGTTTCTGAAAATTAGAACAGATCTGCAAGGATATGTTGCCTAGAAACAAATCAATGTAATCCCACAAGGGTTTATATGCAGTGTACCATGCCCCCACCCCACTCATGCAAGGGGGAGGGTGGGAAGGACTTGGTTCTTGGGCTCAAGTTAGGAGACTGTTGGAGGAAGAGATGATACATCCAAAGGGAGTCCTTTGGTGGGGAGTGTAGAGGAAATAGGCAGGAAATGTGGGTCACTATCCATGGAGTTGGGAAACTGGTGGAGAGGCCAGAAGACACTGATGACCAGCCACCTTTTCTCCTTGAAACAGTTCATGAGCGCCCATTGAATTCAGCTCCATCTCCCCTAACTCTGCAAGAGAGGGTAGAATAGCACCAGAGCTGTCACCTCACTGAGTCATCAATTGGGAAAGCTGAGGTGTCTACTGGGGTCCCCACATGGATGAGGGAGTGATGAGCTGTAACTGATGACAGGCAGGAAAGCCATGGTGAGGGGCTGGGACAAGGCACCAGGCAGCACAGTCGGGGAAAGCAATCTCTTGAGAAGGCACGACCAAGGGCAAGGACAACAGCAATGGAGAGACACTGAAACCAGCAACGCGGGCCATCGAGTGCCCACTGGGTACCTTTAACACTCGTTGTTGTGTAAGGTCATACATTTAAACCCCTCTGATGACATAATACCACTCGTATAACAATGCTGAGAGAAGTATAAAGAATAAGATAAAACCCAACCACAATCACACCACCCAGCCTCTCCCTTGTCATAAAATATTCTTCTACAGCATGATTGTTAAGAGCCGCCTGGTCTGTGGTATGAATGTGCCTCTTCTTATCATCAGTCCCAAATAGTACTTGGTTTGTTCCTCATTCCTCAGTATCAGAAATAATGCTTGGTGGTAAAAATCTATGCACAATTAACTTTGATGCACATTTCTGGTTATTTCCTAAAGAAAAAATGCTAGAAGTGGAATTACCGGAAGGGGCATTAAACTCCTCTGCCCGTAGCAATGTACAGATGCCACCCCCCTCCTTTTTTTTTTTCTTTTGCTTTTGAAAGGTGTGGAGCATCCATTTGATGAAGCAACACTATAGCCTTCTTCCCCAGGGGATGGTGACACCTGTGAAAGGATTAAGGTGTTGATCTCATTTTTCAGACCTAAGCAATGCTCTGCTAGCAGCTAATAAAAGACTTCTTTGAAAGCAAGTCCTTTCTGCTCTCATAATCTGGGTTAGAGGAAAACCTGAGAGGCAAGGCTGAGAGGATAAAGGCTCCACCTGCTTTATCCTCACAACCACCCCATAAGGCAGGTGCATTTTTACCCCCATTTGACAGATGAGGAAACTGAGGACTGGGGAGATGAGGTGACTTGCCCCAGTGACTGATCAGTGGTAGGGCTGGGGTCCCAAGCTGGTTAAAGAAGTAGAATCTAAGTCCAACCTAGGTGGAAGGCTTAGGCAAGGGGCACAGCTTGCCCTCAAGGAGCAGTCGTACTAGTTGAGCAAGAGGGTCTGGCACATAATCACAGGAGCTGTTCCGGAAGGCATGTGCCAGGACCTGGACTAGGGTGAACAGTGGTCAAGGAAGATTTGACTGCAAAGGAGGGCTGGAGACCTAGAGAAGGAGAAGAAACAGGCAGAAGAAACAGCCTGGGGAAAATGACCCAGGGCAGGACTACAGGAGTAAGGAATTTCAAATTCTGCTATGGCTATAGAGAAGAAAGACACACACAGAGAAAAGAGGTTGGCAAGGGGCTAGGTAATAACTTTGCGTTTACATCCAGGGCTATTGGCAGTTTCAAGCAGGGAGTGACAGCTGATCAAGTAGCCATCTCCTGTGAGGGTCACAGCCCACTGCCCTGCAGAGCTGAGTACTCCAGGAGACAGGAGCTCCACTCCCATCACCTAGCCAACCTGCTACCTAGACCAGGGCTGAGGGAGACATTTAGGGGATCACACTTTATAACTGTACACTCTTAACCTGCCCCAGGTGACCATATCCCCGAAGGCAGGGGTGCTCACTGTGTACTAGGCTCTGTGCCCAGAACTCTACTTGGCTTCACATTCAAGCCTCACATCAACCTGATTAGGTACTGAGATTACTTACTTCCCAGATGTGGAAACTAAGTCCTAATCAGGTCAAGTGACCCACTCAAGGTCACACAGAAAGCAGCCAACTGAGATCTAATTAATCTCAGCCAACTGAGATTAAAGCCCTGCTTTAATCACAATGGTTTAAAAAATCTTGCCAATAATAATGCACGTTTATACACACGTGTGCAGGATTTTCAAGTACATCAAACTTCAGGTACACTAACCAAAGGCACGACCTGCTTGTATTTGCATTCTGTCACCAGGCATGCTTTGGCCTTTCTTTGCTCTGAGTTCTCCCTGGCCTGGCCTTGCCTGGCCTGGTGGGAAACGTCTATGGTTTGTCTGGAAGCTGACATCTGCCCACTCCCTGGAATGTTTCTGACCAGCAAGAGCAGGAAAGACCAGGAAGAGCCATCCTCATCCTGGAGGACCATTACTTTATCTCTGCCCCCCTCCAGCTTCTAAAACTTGGAAAATTCCCCTGAGCACGAATTGATAGTCAGTTAGAGAAACAATCCCTGCTTTTGTTCACATCCAGAGCAGGGCGTGGTCATCTGGCACAGGGACCTTGAAGCAGGAAGTTCAGAAAAATGTCTGTCTCTATAGGGGCTGAAAGATGACTAGGGAAAATGGAGCCTGGTAAATGGGACATTAGCAGATCTGAGTACACACTCAACTGTCACAGGCTATGTACAATCAACTGTCACAGGCTCTGTACAGTCAACTATTAAGACGCCCAGGGTTCCTGCCTTTAATTTTGCTAGGAGGACCTCCCCCTCCCCAAGCCCCATCCCTTCCTCCCAAAACAGTCAGATGCAGACCCACCCTCTTCTCTTAGGGGAAAGAGATGATTTAACTTCGCACTTGACAAAATCCCTGGGCTGAAGCTCCCATCAACAGGGAATTGTCTCCCACCCATGTCCATATGGCCCCCAAATAGTCCAAGACCTGCTCTTCCACAAAATGAATAATAGCCACTATCTACCATGTGTCTAGCACTTGCCAAGCATGGCCATGGGTGCTTTATAGACCCCCCAGCTCATTTAAGTTTCACAATAACCCAATGTGGTGGGTATTAGTCCCATCTTACAGATGAAAAAACTGAGACTCAGAGCAATTAGGTGATTTGCCCACAGTTCCATACTTATAAAGAGGTGGAGTCAAGACGGCAAGGATCTTGTATATCTTATTCATTACTGTGTCCCCAGTACACTCTTTAGGCTCTCAAATACAGTAAATATTGTCAAAGATTTTATCACCTATAAATGTGAAAGATGGTGTAAAACCCCTCCAGAAAAGAGGCCAGGGAGCCAAGCCCACTGATCTTGCATTATTTTTCCTTAATCTCAAAGACGAGATTTAAATTTTATATCATTGCAAAAGGCCTTACCCCATGTTTGTATCCCTCCCTCCCTCCACTGCATCCTCTATCTGTCCTATTCTTGGACCACTTCTGATTCTGTTCCTGTAGACAGAAAGGACAGGGTATGCTGGGGGTAGGGGTAGAAAACAAATATTTATTAAGGACTCACTATGCCTAAGACAGTGAAGATATAATTTATGTCTCCCTCCTCATCCACCTCCTTAGCTTATTGCCTGTAGTCTCTTATTCAACTAAACCAAAATTAAAAATGTTTTCTAACTAAAGCCTGCAAGGGGAAGCTGGTCTTTGCTACCCCTAAAGTTTGCATTTCTAAAACAAAGTGAATAAAACCAGTGGTGAGGTCCCAGAAATGTTGGCAATTTTAAGAACCCTAAACAGCTGTAAAAATGGACTCTGCTTTCTAATACCATGGTAAAAAGTAGGGCTTCTTGTGCTATCCAAAGAGGATTATTTTTCCCCACTAACAGAAAAGAGGAATTCACTTACTGCAGTATCTAATGAGATTCTTCCAATGGAGTCCTTTTAGATCCATCTGCTTAACCTCTAAACCAGATTTACTCTCAACATTTGGATTGAGGAGGAAACCAATTCACTGTAACTTGCTACTCAAGGTTCGTTCTTCTCCTTATACGTTATGTTGAGAAACGGTACAGCCCATTGATTAGGAGTAAAGGATGATTCAATCAGATGTATGAATCCCAGTGCTGCTGACTTCTTCTTTGTGCCCTCGGCAAAGCTACCCAATTCTGGGCCTCAGAATCTCAAAAATGAGACCCCAAAGTTGATGTACACCAAGAATTTAACTTACAGAGCATTGGGCGCACAGGAGATGAGAGGACTTCTGTCGGAAGAATGAACAGGCACCTTCTTCTTTCCGAAAGACAGGAAATTTGTGGCTCCCAAATTTCAGTGTCCATCAACTTCTTTTCAAATTTCAAATTTCTGCAAAGAAAGTCCATTGTTCTAAGAGTCAAATGTCTCCTTGAGGTAAGTGTCCCTGTCCCTGCTCCAGACGCCATGGAGACAACAGGCACCTGCCCATTGGAGGGGGAGGTAAAGGGTCAAGGGCAGCAGGTTCACTTTCTCTAAAGTACAAGACAGACCAGCCACCCTGGCCTCCTCACCCTGCATAATCTCTGTCCTTCTCAGAGGGAGAGCCCACAGAAAATTGTGCTAGGAATCCCAGCTATTCAGGAAATAGGAAACATGATCTAGAAAAATGAGCCACCACAATCTTAAAACATTTTATTTGATTCAGAAATTCTACGGTACAAAAACATTTTACAAATGTCAGCTGTGGTCTACTATTTACAGAGTTATGTACAAATCAAATAAGATGATAACATTTTCAATGTAAAAATATAGCATACTGCTACAGTCTGCCAGTCAGTGCTCACTACTCCACCAAACCTCACAAAAGAGAAACTTAAAGATGAAACAAAGACAATGGCAATAACCACTGTTCCACAGGCTTTCCCCCCAGAACATAGTAGCAGGGAGCTTCTGCAGTGAAAAACAAAACAAAACAAACCAACAGTGAAAACAGAAGTTACCTACTCTCTAAATGAATACATTTGGTTTTTTACAAAAGTTTTTGCTCTCTCCAAACTCACTACATTTTTTTCTTAAGACAGAAAAAAGACGCTTGTTAAAAATAACATATGATTACACATTAGCATCATCCAATTGTAACTTTTCGTCTAATGACTGGAGCAGCCAACTGTGTCTATGTCACATACAGACAGAAGATAGCTTCTTTGAATCTTCTCAACTGAAATTGTCTTTGATAAATCATCACATATGCAGTCATACTGGTTTGCTTTTGTCAGACTTCTGCTTGTGCAAACCACAGTGCTTGGTCAGTTCAGAGCTATGGCTCCAGCCCTTTAGAAATGGAAAAGCTCTTTGAGGAGTCTGTGGTCCTCGCTGAATTTTGGAGAGGAGCTGAAGAGCAGGCGGGAAGACAACTGACCAAAATTCCCAAGAGGTCCTCACTCACTCTCTTAGCAAATTAGCCCTTAGCAACTGCTATTTCACCTGTGGCTAAACTGAAGTCTGCACCAGTTAATAATACTGTGAGTCCTGAATTAAAAGTAATGCCTAGAGATACATAAAAATAGAATCCAAAAGTGGAAGTGAGGGGTGGTTGCCACTCAGAAGGTAAGAGCTGGTCTTGAAGAGTATCTTGAAGAAGCTCAGGAATGACATCAGACACATCAGGAATAAGCACCAAGTGTTTAAACACAAGAGGGGAAAAAAACCCATATATGATAGAAGACTACTGCCAAGAAAAAAAACTGTGGTAATCAACTCACAAAATGAATTCAGGTGATATACCATTTTTTAAAAGTGCCTTTGTATTTTTAAGTAGTAAGAGAAGCAGGGTACATAAGAATGTCTCTGTTAATCCCCATCCTGAGCTTGGCCGTCACAAGGCACCAATGTGAATAAGGCACCACCTTCTATTTGGGCAACTAAACTGAGTGTGAAGCTGAGAAACAAAAGAGCAGTGAAAATTATTAAGCCCTTGGAAAACAAGAGCTGTGAGGAATGAGTAGGGGTGGGATTATTTATCACTGAAATAAAAACACCAGAGCGATGACTTCACTGTGGTTTTCAAATACACGGAAGGTGACCAGCTGTTCTTTTCCCACTACATGCTGAACAAAGGAAGGCTGGTTTGAATTTCTATAAGGAAGATGTACAAAGAACTATCTGATCAGCAGGGTAGGTTACAGACTCTCCTTCACTGAAAATCCAGAATCCCATCCACAGCCACATGTCCGAAATAATTCATGCACAGCCTGTCTGACACCAGGGGGGTACATGCCAGATAATTCAAACTTTCTCTCACCCACAAAGCTCTGAAATCGGAATCAAAGCTATTGGCTTACAATCAGACTTCCTTTTATTTTCACCCTGACCCTGGAAAGGAGGTGATATAGTAAGGACGACCCAACACCCAAAAGGACTCCTAACTGATATCTCCATATACAGTTGCACACCTCCAAAACAGATCAATTCACAGATCATTTAAAACAGAAGACAAAGCATAGCTGGCTCTCGTGGACACTCAGGATTCCTTGCCCTACCTTCACAACGCCTGCTTTCCTTATTAGGTCTTGGCTTGAGCTCAGAATTACACGTCATCTATAACAGTGATTAAGCCAAGAGCTAAAACTATAAATAAGGTCCTTCAGGTGTGGAGCTTAAATGAAATTGCTCCAAGTGTCATATTTTTTAAATTGGGAGAACACAAATCTGATTTTGAAATAAACAACTGGCTTGTCTTTTTCTTAAGACATCATGAAGTGTAAAGAAGCAATCAAAAGATTTCAAATATATTCACAATCATATCAAATTTCTTTAGGGGAGCAATGGGTAAAAAAAGCAATCTAGCTCCCGGCTGCATTTAGTAAGAGCATTTTCTGGTGGCACCAGACATCTGTAATTACCATGGATGCCTTTCTTTTCAAATCTTATAAGTAGAGGGGGCAAACTGAGAGCTACTGGGCCAAATCAGGTCCACCCATCTGTCCCGTTGGGCCTGAATTTAATTTAAAATTTTGTTTTTAATTTAGTTATCAATACCAAAAAAGAATCAGAATCTTTCATGTAAACATCCAGATTCTCAGGTTCTCTTGAAAAACGGGACAATCAGGAAACACTGCATGGTCACAACTGACTGGACTGGCTGCTCCCTGTAGGTGGGACAGAGGGTGTCCATTTGCCACAGTCCCCACTATGCCCTACTGTCTCTCTGACACCGAGAGAGCATGTCACTGCCGTTTATCATCACCCCTTATTTATCATTACATTTGCTGTAGTGGGGCCCCCTGAAGGAACAGCATCTGTTAAATAAGAGCAGCACTCTTTACCAACAATATAAAAAGAAAAGGCTAATAATCTTCTCATTGGCATTGTCCACCTCCCTCCAATAAAGACCCAAAGAGCCAAATTAGTGTTGAGGTGGTTGGGGACTGCAGGGTTTTCTCTCTTTAGGGAGGAAAGTGTGACATTTCTTCTCCGGGAATAAAATAGGCTTTTCCTTCCTTTGTCTCTTTTAAAGGAAAAGATACTCAACTCTGAAAAAAGGAAAAGTTCTGAAAATCACATAACCCCACAACTTTGGGGGGACAGTTTTCCTGTTTATTTGTGCTTAAATGAGGTAACCTGAGACTAGGGTTTTTTTTTTTTAAATGACACTAGTAGCTATAAAGTAGCACGACTAAACTTTGACAAACATACATGAACTTAAATTACTATATATTGGTTCCAACGATGTCATCATTGCCTAGGACATTTTTTGAACTTCTGATCTGGGACTGTCCTCAGTTATTAATAATATGTCAACCAAAAACTCTGTCTGATGACTTACTGCCCCATCTCATTTTGGGCTCAAAATACTATTACCTGGCTGGGTCACCCGCCTAAGTACCTGGGCCTGGACCTGAATGACTTCTCATTCTCTCCGGAGATCTATATGCCTCAAAGGCCCAGGGCTCAGCCCTCTAGAGGACTCCTGCCCCAGTATGACTGGGCTGGGCCCATCCAGGTAGTCCCTGTTGCTTGTAGCTGACCTGAGAGAAGAACACACCTTTTCCTGGGCTTTCACCTCCCTGGTCACTCTCTTAGCAAAGCTTACTGTGTCAAATGCTAATGCGTCAGATGCGTCAGATGTGTAGGGCATTGGTGAGTTAAGATAAACAACTAGCTCCCTAACTTCAACTACCTGCACTGGTCTCCTGTACAGAGGACACCATCAGAGCCACAGAGCCTTTTACTCTCAGGATGAAGGCCTTTCACTGAGATCATCCCTATATTCTAGTTCTTGTTTCCCTAATGTCTAAAAGCCTGTGACTTGGCAGAACCTTTATCTGAATTCTGTCCTATCATTTTCACTGTCCACTCCATTTGTGAGTCAAAAATGCAGCTCTGCTTAAAATAAATGTTTTATTCCCGGCATGAGATGGGAGGGTTAAAAAAAAAAAAAGTGAAACTAATATGGCAAAACCAGGAATTTGAACTTCTCAACTATTCAGAGTTGGGCATTCATACTGTCGTTTCAATACTTGGTAAAACAGAGTTTGATTCTGCTGAACATCACAATCATTCGTATTTCAAAATAAGTACCCAAACCCCAAATCCAAACTAAAGCATCACCTCATTTTTGGACTATCACAATTTTCCCTTCTATTTTCATAAGTAAGCTCGCTGCCCACGCTCATGGAGCCCAGTTGATGTTTCCTCTCCAGTCCTTCACACTGTCCCTGGGGCCACTTTCTCAGAGATGCCTCCTTTCATGTGCAAAGCTGAGTATCTATCCTAAGGCAGCACCTAATGGTTCCTTTGGGGCATGCACCATTTCTCGGCTTCAATAAGAAATCACTGTGAAAATGTTCCAAAGTGAATTTTCGTACACCAATCTCCTTCACAGAACATATGCCAACAATAGAATGGCAGGACAGTCACGTGTAGGCAGGAGCTCTGTGCTCATCTCAGATTCCACGGTGACAACATGGAACATCTCTTCTCCAACAAGATGCCTGGTTTTATGGGGGAGACAGTTCTGCAGCCCACTTGTCTCTCCCTCAGAGCAGCTGCAGGAAACTTGATGCCAGAGAACAGACAAGCACGTTCTTCTCCCAAGAAGCTGCCAGCTGCCTTTACAGAGCAGGGAGTGTGGCATTTGCATCAAAGATAAACACAAACCTCTTCTTTCCATCAGGGGGGCAAACCTTCCCTTCCCCACCTGCTGGGCATGAGCCTGGAAGGAAAAGTCCTGCCCTCCCTACTTCCCACCCGGCCTTGGGATGTTTCTCAGTGTCCCCGCGTACCACTGGTCCTATTTGGTGAAGCAGTGAAAACCAGGGTCCCTGGGAGGGGTGCTGAGAAAACAGGGTGCCAAAATCCAGCAGCATCTATGAAAAAGGTGGAAAAAGACACTCACTCCCGCTCAAGGTCACGGGGAGGAGGAGGGAACAAGTATTTTCCCTTTGGAAACAAAAATTCTGTACAGAAGTCATTCATAAAAACAGAACATTTACTTCTCCTTTTTAAAGGAAATTCTTTCCTCTTAAGTTCTCAATATCTATTTTTGGCAGAAGGGAGCACAAGAGACATCTTTCATTGGGTAAGTACAACAAAAACAAAGTGAAACCTGATTCACAGGCTGGGCTGTGGGGGGAGTACTTTAAGATTCAAGAATTTAATGATTTCAGGTCCCATGTCTTCCAAAGATGATACTCAAAGAGCACACTCATCTTTGTAACAATCCCTTCCTTTTCACCTTCGTAAAAAGAGGTTTGGGGCTTCCCTGGTGGCACAGTGGTTGAGAGTCCGCCTGCCGATGCAGGGGACAAGGGTTCATGCCCCGGTCCGGGAAGATCCCACATGACGCGGAGCGGCTGGGCCCATGAGCCATGGCCGCTGAGCCTGTGCGTCCGGAGCCTGTGCTCCGCAACAGGAGAGGCCACAACACTGAGAGGCCCGCGTACCGCAAAAAAAAAAAAAAAAAAAAAAAGAAAAGAGGTTTGTCATTAGTCAAAACAAGTTCAGCAGATTAAGTGACTACCACCTCCACCTACTGCCGTATGTCAGTGGATTCTGATCCCTAACATTCCGGACACAGCTTTAGACCAGAGGCCAACCAAAGCAAAAATTACAACTTCCAGTAATACAGCCCAGTTGGGTATCAGTCTCTTAAAAATAAACTTCCAGGCACCAACATCTGAGATTCAGCACAGTAAATATAACCACGGGAAACCTCGCAGGGAGATCTGGCCCCTCCGTGATGCCTATTCAGATCAAGATGTGGCCCTGGTGCCTTCTGCACATTGACCAACCCATCTCAGAAAGAATGGTCTACATGGTCAGCCTGGCCCTGCGGCTCCCTCCTCAGCCAGATATGCCACCTGCTAATACATAAAAACTCATTTTTATGAAAGGTGATTGAATATTCAGTCACCTTCTTGACCTTTGACTCAGAGCTTTTTTAACACCCATGGCATTGTAAATGGTACCATAAATTCCACGTCAAAAATGGAAAAGAACATCATCTGTAACAACATGGATTCCAGAGAGACTGGCACTTGATTTCCATGGCTATAGTGGCATCAAAAGTGCTTTTTCCACAAAGCATTTCAAATCAAAGTAGCCAGTAGTGAATAGGCAAAGTTTGCACAGATAAATTAAGTCTGAACAATCAGTGTGGGTATTTTCCTGTTTCTCTTTACATGTTTCCTCCCTACCTCTCAGAACTGGCTCTAATTCAGTCTGCCCCAACATGGCAAGCTGCTGTCAGACATAATGGACATGCCTTTCAGAGCTCCACATGGTTTCAGAAAACTGGAGACTGCCAATATACCTGGTAGAGAAGAGAGGCAAGGACAGCAAGTACTGGCCAGGATTTCATTCTGAATATCCTTGTAAGAGACCTCAGCTCCAAGTGGGCCACATACCCAGAGAGACGAGCTGGGGAACCAGAGAGAGGCGGCAGCTAAAGTGGCAATGCTTAGACCCTTCGTTTTGTTACAAAGGAGCGACCGTGTGGAGTTCACCAGTGTAGCTGCAGCAACCAGGTTCTGCTTTGCATGCCCCAGAGGCGAGGAGCTTGGAAGGAAGGGCGGGAGGGTCCTCCTCACCTAAGAAAAGAAGAGAGGGCAGAACCACACGTCATTGCACTTCAGTGGGCTGGACACTCAGGCCAGAACGAAGCTGGATCTGGGTTTGAACCACTCACGCTGTACAAGTGAGGCAGGCATCCCAGTCAGCTCAAGACTGCGCATTCTCATCCTGCTAACAGGTTCTAGTTCCCTTAGCTGAGGATCCAGGGTTTGCGTGCATGACTCCAACTAGTCATAGGCACAGTAAGAGTAGCTCCAGACAGCATCCTGTAAGGGTTCCCTGGGTAAGCAGGCCCTCCTACCTGGAGCCTGCGCTGAGCTAGAATGGAGAGAATACTGTGCCCTGTGAACTCCAGGTTCAATACATGTGGCTTTAAAGACTTGGGAAGGTGGAGGGTGGTGAACATCACAAGTCCCAACAAAGATACAGGTCCACAGACCCTCATCTGACACCCTTGGGGACCAATGTGTTTGGTTTGGTTTTACAGTGGTTTTTTTTTAAGTCTTTATTGAATTTGTTACAATACTGCTTCTGTTTTATGTTTTGGTTTTCTTGGCCACGAGGCATGTGGGATCTTAGCTCCCTGACCAGAGATCTAACCAGCACCCCCTGCATTGGAAGGTGAAGTCTTAACCACTAGACCACCAGGGAAGTCCCGGGCCCAGTGTGTTTCGGCATTCAGATGTTTTCACAGTTTAGAAAGGCGACATAATGAACATACTGTATATTACATAAGATGGTACCAGGCAGCTCACCATAATTTATCAACAGTATTTCTGCAGCTCACACACGTGAACATTCCCATTACCTGGGATCAGCAGAGACTATGCATGGAGTTTTGTTACTTCCCATCGGGCTGCCGAATAAATTTGCACCGAAATTAGCAAAAAGCTTTCCTGGATTTTGGACTCATGGGGCAAGGCCGTGGCCTGCATCAGGAACCCGACCCACCGACCCTCCCGGCTCCACGCGCCTTACCCAGGCCTGATGAGGACGACAGGCTCTCCGTCAGCGAAGACGTCTCCGTCTGGTCCGTGGAGAGCCCTTCCATCAGGGGCAGGGACAATTCGGACGAAGGCACGGACGAGTCGTAGATGCCCGAGTCCCGTGGCATGTCCGAGGGGCCAGCAGCTTTCACCGCGTGCAGCAGGGGCCGCAAGACCGCGCTGGCGCCCGGCACGGGCCCAGCCTCCGCGTCTTCGTCCGGAGCGAACTGCGAGCCCTCAGAGTGCGGGTCGGCCGGCGCCCCGGAGCCAGCGGCCTCGGCCTTGAGACAGAAGTCGCTCTCCGGCCCTGGCTTGCACAGGACTTCGTTTAAAACCAAGCCTGAGTCAAACTTCTTCAGAACCGGTTCCCGGTAGCGGAGTGGGGGGAGATGGAAGGGAACAAACTGCTTCTCAAACCAGTCAGGCTCCTCGTCGATAAACTGGTGCATGTTGCAAATGGCGACGTATAGGGAGCGGCCCGATTTGCTCCGGAAGTAGTTCCTCCTGCTAATGCGTCCGGGCTGCAGCCCCGGCTCCTGGGGGCTGAGGTCCTGGGAATGCAGGTGGGAGCAGAGCTGGGGAAGGTGGTCCATGAGTTTGTACTTGGTGCTCAGGTCCAGGACACCGGGAACGTCTCCCTCGCAGGAATAATCGAAGTAGACGGCGATGAACTTGCTGAGCGCCGTGGATGAGCTCTGCTTGGCTTGGCGGAGCTTCTCAGCGATGGTAGACACCGCCACCAGGAAGAGCTCCCCTTTCCCCGAGCCTCGGGCGCCTCCTTTGTGCTTGTAGTTCTTCTTGTCTACGAAGTATTTCATGCCTTTGGAACACACCACGATGATGAACTGGGACTCGTGGATCTTCTGGATGACCCATTCTCTCTGCCCTTCTCTGCAGAGGCTGAAGTCTTCCCACAAGTCCAGAGCGACCTGGAAAGGGAGCAGAGAACCTCACTCACCTGTACAGCTTAGAGAGTCGAGTGACAAGAATGGGAATGTTACAAGAAGGGCACATCATCTGCCCCAAATCATTACTAGCACTGCTATATGCAGGCTTCGGGTTGCCCAGTTCCAAGGAACAGCTAACATTCCATGGGCGACCGTCACACACAGGCCCTCTGTATCATGCCCTCATTTTAGCATAATGTGGGATCTTTACCACTCCCACCCTACAAAGAGACAGAAGCACAGAGCGTCTAGCAACCCACCAAAGTTACATATTACATGTGGGGCCTTCAACTGACTTAGAGTGTGATAGGGAGCATGGAATACAGAGGCAGTGGGAGTGGGTCTATCTGATGAGTGAGGCTGCCTGGATGGGGGGCAGATCCTGGAGAGAGAACTGGAAGGTGGTGATAGACGGGTGTGGGTGAGGGATCTCAAAGTGGGCTGGGAAATGGGGTTCAGGTCTGGATGCCAGAGTCACCCACCCATGCTGCTGGCTGACTCAATGACAGAGTGTGACTGACAAAGAGGACCTCCCTGGCCTCTCACACAGCCCTGGAGTCAGCCTACTGTTTACCAGGTGATCAGTGCATGGAGAGGAAGGTGATGAGCTGCCGTAACATGGCCATTCTGGTTCACTCACTTGGAGTGACCGGCACCTCTCACCACTTCTCAGCAGTCTACAGGGCCACATCCCTACGAGACCCCTACGAGGCCTTTAACCCCTAGGGGAGGTCTCATAGGGAGTCTGGGGTGGGGCACTGACAAAGAAAAGAACACAAGGTATGCGTGGCCCCTCAGAGGGCTTCCCCTTCTCAGACCATCTTCATCTGATTCTGCTGAAAACGTCTCGGCAATTATATCAGCCTCTTTCCTTCTGTAGTTCAGAAATTAACTCTCAGTGCCTATGACAGTCACTTATGTGGAAGGGGGCTCTGAGATGACTTTGCCTTCCTCTTTTGCTCTAAAGTGTTACCAAGGGAAGAAAGCCCCCAACATCCCTCCAGCTGCTGAAAATAATCCTGAATTGTCTTACATTTTCCTTAATTCCCACTAACACTACGCATTCTGAAAGCTAACTGGGAATATATACTAAGCACTTTAAAAATGTTCCTGTCTGACCCAGCAATTCCATTTCCGGGTATCCACCACTGGAATGGGGCAAAATTGAAATAATGAGATGTTTAACAATTAGAAAAAACTCAATTACGGTGAATCATTAATATGGATCAAGAGTCTGTTTAAAACTGCTGTTTACAGAGAACTGCTAAGAGTGTAAAAAGTTACTGAGTGAAGAGACAGAAAAAAATAATTCCAATCCATCCAAAATGCAGATCTATATGTACGAGTTCATCTATGCAGAAAAAGACTAGAAGGAAATACAGCAGTTTTAACTGTGGTTCCTCTATTCTCCAGGTTAAGATTACCATCCATTTTGAAATTTGTCATCCTTTTCTAGTTTCCAAATTTTCTATTACACTCATAACTGGAAGGCTTCCCCCCGCCACCGAGGCTAGTCACTTACAAAGCAGAGCAGAAGGGTTGTCAGTATCTGAAGACTGTGTGCCACCTGCGGGTCCGCACCAGTTTTTCAGTACACAGGCTGATCTGCCAACGTCTAGACCTTCATATATTAGGAAACCCGGCCAGCCTTGTAAACATGCTTAACTGACACTAGGGGACAGCCTCACCATGTGGAGAGAGTCTAAGAAACCCACCAGTCCTCAGTTTCAAAGCACAAATAACTTCCAATTACACAATTATTGTACAATTCTTGCATTTGTAAGAAACAGTGTGCCTTCCATGAGAGCTTCAAACTTCACTCTAAAACGAACACTATGACATTATAGAAAAGCTACATATTAACAGCTTAATTCAAGAGAACAGGCAAGAAACCAGAGGAAACCATTTGAGTACTTAACATATTATTGTTTTCCCTTATTTGCCAAGCTCCCCCTCCAAAACTGTCTAAACTCGCCTCTTTACTTGCCATTCTCTCTTTGACCCTCCAGTGCTCTCCAGGATGTCTTGAGTGACCTCCTCCCACCGGCCCCATTGCACGCTCCCAGGGCAGCTGCCATTTCCTCCACCATCCTGTCCCCCATTCCCCCGAGGTCTTTTTAATGCTTAAAACACTTCCTGCCAGGTGGGTGCCACTCAAGGCTTTTGAGCAGGAGCATGTCAGGGTTAGAACTAAGTGTCAGCAAACATTTCGTGCTGGTGATGGGTAGGCCAGGCTGAAAGAAGAGTGCAAGGCTGACCCTAGTTTGGAAGCTAGGCATTTAGCACATGTCCCGCCCAGAAAAAAAGACTTTAGATTCCTCACCTCACAGCCACAGAAGTCCTGGAGGAAGTAGGCAAAACACTGGACGACGTTCATGTGATTCTGGCCATCTTTACTGGAATAGCAGAGGAAGACCTTGGGCCGTGGCCGGAGCCTCTCCCTGGGAAGTGCCGTGATGTACGTGGAGGACTCAGAACTCTCTTCATCTAAATGTGAATATATATTTTCTAAAGTGGAAAAGAAGATAGGGTTGGCTCCCACGAGCAAAGCTCTGTCCTGTTCCCTACGACTCGGGACCTAATGCTGTCTTCAAGAAACAACAGTCACCATGTCACCTAGAGCACTCCCAGCTCCCTAATTCCACCAGCCCCTTGGGTCACCTCTGGGAATGGGACAGCTAGTTTCTGCAGTGGAGGCAAAAATGGACAAAATTTGTTCTTCACCTGAAACTGACCTCAGGCAAGCCAAGAGCACTGCAGCACCACCCCACCCTCTTGCAACTGAGTGCACCTACTACATCATTAAGCATCAGCAGAGGTGACCTTCTTTAAAACAAAAAAACTTTCATTGAAGGGTTTTTTTTTTTTTGTACAAATTACAAAGGTAAAGTCCATAAATCTTAAGAGTACATCTCAATAACTTTTATCTAAGAATACACCTGTGTAACCGCCACTCAGATTAAGATATATTTCTAAGTTCCCCAGAAGCTTCTCTCCCGACGTCAGACTTCTATAAGTGATAAAGCCCTACCTCTTCCCTTACTCACACCTTTAGTCTTCCTTTATGCTCGTGAATTTACCATCCTGAGTTTGAGAAGAGAAGTATGCCTGTCCTTTTAGTGGCTCCTGAGGTTAAAAGTCAAATTTTTTAATTCTGGGAACTACAGCAGCCAGGGAACTCACTACAGGAGCTGTGTGGCTTCCCAGTCGCCTGCCTGGAGGGACCAAGTGCTGCCAGTCTCCCTCTGTTGGCCCTAGACCTGCCAATATAGGAAGAACACACCACACAAAGATATACCTTGCTGCTTCTTGCGGCACATCACCGTGAACAGCGTCGCAAATGCCGATATGACAACCAGCGGCACAGTGATGGCAACAGCTCTGATGGGCCCAGCCCATTGGGAATACACTGGGAAATTTCAAAGGGAAGGCTTTTAGACTTAAGCAGTATTAACAGGTTCAAAGAGAAACAATTTTTTTTCATTTTTAAACATAAGCCACATAACAGGTTCTAAGACTCCTTGACCACTTTTCTCTAGTACCGATTTGGTGATTATAAAAGTATTCATTTTAAAAGACTGTAGAAGACAATTCAGTAGTTAGAGTCCGCTGAGACAATAAATACCTTTGAGTGAGAATTTGCCTAGGGAAATCTCCCCTCCCACCACTTTTCTTCTGAGGACAATTGACTATTTATCTGGTCCCAGCAACACACACAACACCCTGGCTTTGATCTGGGCGTCAACATTAGGGTGGAAGGAAAGTCAGATTTGATGGAACATCATTTAAGAATGAGGAGCTCAAGTGTTTTCTTTTTGTAAACCATGAAGTACAGAAAGCATCGAATACCTTGGTCCACTCTGTAGTCCAGAGGCAGCATTTCCAACAAACAAACAAAATCTTACCTGGTTTTAAGGCATAATGCATCACTTTTCTTGTCATATTAGTGTCATCCACCAGCTGCAAAACAGAGGATGCTGTATTACTTTTTTTAAGTGATAGCATCTCAACAGATTTCATTCATTCTTCCATCTGTGGGCAGTGGGGCGAGGGAGAGGAGAGCTGCTGCGGCCTGTGATCATTTTCAAGCTGAGATTAGATATTAAGAGTCAGATTCATCTCTATATATACCAACCAATACTAATATATATAGGATGGATAAACAACAAGGTCTTACTATATAGCACAGGGAACTACATTCAATATCCTGTGATAAACCATAATGGAAAAGAATATGAAAAAGAATATAGGGACTTCCCTGGTGGTCCAGTGGTTAAGACTCCATCTTCCAAGGCAGGGGATGACAGTTCAATCCCTGGTCGGGGAACTAAGATCCCACATGCCGCGGGGCAACTAAGCCCACAACTTCTGAGCCTGCACACCTCAACTAGAGAGCCCGCGTGCCGCAACTACAGGGCCCACGCGCTTTGGAGCCTGCGCTCTGGAGCCCATAGAGAGACGCTCACATGCCACAATGAAAGATCCCACGTGCCGCAACTAAGACCCAACTCAGCCAATAAGTAAGTAAGTAAATAAATAAATAAGTAAATAAGAATATATAGGGAATTCCCTGGCGGTCCAGTGTTTGGGGCTCCATGCTTCCACTGCAGGGGGCATGGGTTCAATCCCTGGTCAGGGAACTAAGATCCCACACGCCATGCAGCATAGCCAAAAAAATTTTTTTAATTAAAAAAAAAAGAATATATATATTTATAACTGAGTCACTTTGCTGTACAACAAAAATTAACACAATATTGTAAATCAACTATACTTCAATAAAATTTAAAAAGAATAAAAATAATAGGGCTTTCTTGAGTTTTACGTACCTCAATTATATAATCCCCAGGAGATACATTTTGAAGGAGGCAGCTGGTTGTCTCTGTATTTTGCTCCTGCAAAGAAACAAATAACACTTTAAAACTTTCTTCTTAGATAAAGGTCATCGGGACCCCTCTCTTCTGTCCTAGAACTGAAGGAGCCTTGCCACCAGTTTCAGTCATGTTTTCAGAAGATGTCAGTTGGAACAGAAAGCAACTGTGCTTATCTGCCAGGGTATCTGAACTTCATTTTGATAAAAGGCCCAGGAGAGCCTGGGACCCCTGTCATATTCTATGCTTGGCTGGTGGTGCCCTGAGCAGCAATTTTTTATTTGAAGACAAAGAAACCAATTAGGATACCTTTTACTTAATAAAAGGATGGGGAAAGAAACTACACTTCCATGTTTGTGCATATTTTATTTGCTATAATTTTAACTTGAGCGGAAGGTCAGTGACAGAGGTGACAGCCAGCAGGAAAACAGAACTCGACACACAGGAGCACATCTACTTCTGACACTATGACCAAAAACCTCTCTTGGTGCTCTCATGGGATAATCTAGCAGTCTTGTGAACTTCCACGAAACATTTCCCACACCCCCGACCACCTCTAGTTTAAGAACTTGGTTACTGAATTTCTACTTCACCTTGGCCTCTGTGTAAAATCACTAGCCACTGACATGCTAGTGGCTTGTCTCCTAGATGTGTTTTTTTTCACTTACTAACTGTGAGGCCTTCAGCAGCAGTCCAGGTGACCTCCCTGGGCCACAGGTTCCCCAGCTCTAAAGTGGGGATAACAGCAGCCTTTGTTCCATTGAGCTGTAAGGATTCAATGACCACAAAGCTTGGTAACTGGCACACAGTGAGCACCTGATTCATGCTTAAAATATGGAAGAACAGGGACTTCCCTGATGGTGCAGCGGCTAAGACTCCACGCTCCCAGTGCAGGGGGCCCGGGTTCGATCCCTGGTCAGGGAACTAGATCCTGCATGCTAAAACTAAGACCTGGCACAGCCAAATAAATAAATATTAAAAATTAAAATACAGAATAGACCACAACTACTTCATTGTTTCAGTTCCTTGGTAATACTTTATCTGCTACATCTCCACTGGGACAGCTACGCACCCAGTGATAACATTCTGGAGTGTCTACCAACTGCTCAGAATCCACAAAGCCTAATGTTCACAGTGAACCATCCAAATTCCAGGGCCCCAGGGGTCATTTTAAAACACAGAGTATTCCTTTATGCACAACTAGCAGCTCACCTGTTTACAGGTCTTTCGCTTGAAGGGTCCTTCATGCTTGAGCTTATAATGAAGATAGAAGAAACGGAAGCCAAAGGCGTGGGGTGCGTGGTCGAAGGACACCTGCATGTCTGAACCGTGCTGGGTGATGTTGAGGTTCCGAGGCTTCCAGACTGGGAGGAGGAAGGACCAGAGTGAGCATCCTGAGGCTGCCCCGACACCACTAGAGACTTGACAGACAAGGACAGCTATACTTACAGGGTTTACAGGCCAGGTTGTCCGGCTGCAATAGCAGGTCACAGGCTATTAAGAAAGATGCATATTTTTAGTTTTAGCACAGTTTGACATTTTCCTCATCCAACAATTCAATACAATATAAATATATGGCACTGGGTATTGCTGGAAAGAATGTAAAATGCATCAACTGCATCAACTCAGCAATGATTTTCAGTAGAGCCCAGTTGTATCTTATGAAAATTTGAATTGTACAATATAAAAGTATTAATGCAGTTCACTTTATGCCACATAAATGGAAACAATACTAAAGTCAGCCAGATTTTAAAAGCTTCTTAAAGGCCACAGCCAAAGGCAGCAAGACCTATATTCATGCTTCTGCCCCATGGGGACTCTGTTTTAGCTGTAGACAGAAATGATGCCATCCCCTGCCCCACTGTAAACTGTTTAGGCACAAGAGAACTTTAGAGTGATCCTGATAATTTATCTTAAGGTTATTTTAACCTTAGCTATAGCACTCTAACTTTTGATGGAATCTTTTTGATGGAATCTAAAAATGACATCCAAGCATCTACTAAGTAGTAGCAACAGTACTGAAAACCAGGCAGCAAAGGCAGTAGCTTTGAAATAGGATTTAAATGTGATAAAAACACAAGAGAGGCACTATATGCCATGTTGCTAACCCAGGGAGAACCCTCTGGAAAATGATCTTACAATGCCAAGAAAATCAAAGGCAGCATCAAGGTCACAATGCACTGAAATGGTGATAAATGCACGACCTGCCTCACCCCAAAATAGACATTGATTCCAATGAGGAAAATTAAATCTTAAAGTAGGCGAGTTTTGATTTAAGCAAGCTTTCCATAAACACGTTCTTTGAATCCTCTATCTGGTTGTTATGTGTAAGGCATCGAAAGATGCTGTACAACGTACATGGTCTCTGCCCTATGGAATCTTATTTTAATTAAGAAAATGAAATCAACTGTTATGAAGTGACTTTGCTGCATAGAAAACAACCACAGTTTAAAAAAAAAGAAAAGAAAAGAAAAGAAGGAAACCACCAGAGTAAGAATTCTGCAAAGGGAAGCACGGATGTAGGCTGGCGTTGAGAACAAAAACATCACAGAGGGATGAGGACGGCAAGCAGGCCACATAGGAGGGGGTGTCAGATTGGACAACCATCCAAGGCCTGGAAAGACGGACCAAGAAAGCAAGAGGGAAACACCGGGGTCCAGAATGCCAGGGCACCAAATTCATCAGCAATTCAGGCCGATGAAAGGCACACCACACTGTGTGCAGAACAGATGGAAAGGGAGAGCCCGACAGAGAAGGGAATCCAGCATGGTTGGCTTGAGAGTGTGTACTCCAGAGTCAGGCTCCTTGGGGTTCAAATCCCAGCTCCCAACAGGCCCTTTAACCTCTCTATGTGTGATTCCACATCTAATAAGTGGGGACGGTAAGATTAAGTTCTTTGGAGGGTTGTCATGGAGGTAAACTGCATTAATATTTGGAAAATATTTACAACAGAGCATTAATATTTGGAAAGCATTTATTTAACATAGATGTTAAATAAATAAACTTTCTAGAACGAGGTAACCTCAGGGATACTGCCTAATTTTCTTAATCTAATCCTGAAAATGACAGGCAATCACTCACAGAGGCCACCCTCCTGATGACAGGTACACGATAGAATCATTTCATGCTCTACCCTTTACCTTGAAATCAACTTATATTTTGTATTCCGGTTTTTTTTTTATCAAAGTATTTTAATACATGGCTGCCTTACAGCACCTTCAAAAAAATCAACCACCATGTCTACTCCAGAACAAGCCAGGAATGGGTGTCTCTGGTTAGATGCACACTGCCTGGGCCAAATCTTAATTCTAAAAGTTGCTTTTCTGAATGCTTTTTCTCTTCCCCATGCTAGTTTCATACTAGTATTTCATGTGCTCTTGAACACATCTCTGTCGAAAAGTCATTAAAAGCCGGAGAAATGTCTCCCCACGGGAAACAGGCAGGGAAGACCATACTCACTGCGGGTTCTGAAGAAGAAAGGGTGATAATTGCTTTCATTTTTAATGGAAGGAAAAGGGACAATCTTTACAAAGTAATCTGTTTCAAATTTCATATTCAGGAAAGGCTGAGATTCCACTCCCTAAAAGGGAACAAAAATACATGTGATGTCACGGAGAAATCACCCACCCCTCCACCTACATGCAAGAGCTCCGGTCTGCCCTGACGGTCACACAGACACAGTTCTAGGGCTGGGGGACGTGTTGCGGGGGGGGAAGGAGGAAGTCCAGAAAGTTTCCTTTCTGGACCAAGTTTAGGTTTGGACCCCTAACTGAAAAGGAAGATGGGCACCGCTGTCTGTTCTTCGGCAATGAAGCTGTGGCACAAAGTTGGTGGCGAGGAGCCTACATCCACTCCTGAGGGCTCAAAGCCACCTTCCAGGACTGCTGCTCCAGCGTGTAACCTGAGAGGTGTGTTTGTTTACCACCAAGAGGTGCTGGAGGGTTTCTGGAGTGCAGAGCAGGATCGCCCACCTTGGCAGGTGGGGTGGACCCCACAGCCCCTTCTCCTCCAGTTTCACAGGCTTTCAATGGACCATTCAGCCCCCAGAACAATAGTGTGTCTTCAGGAGCACATTCCCCGCGTGTGACTTACAGCTCGTTTGAAGCTACTGTTGAGCTGCTTCGGGTCCTTTAGAATCAGTTGTTGGCACTGTCTTCCCTCTGACTTCAGCTCCTCCAGTACTACCCGAAATCCTTTTAGGAATTCGATGCCTAAGCAAAGCAGAATGCTTTTATTAAAAGTGGACCTAATTACTTCTGAACGCACTTTCCTCCCTCCAAGATTACCATCCTCTCCACCTACACAACAGAGTTAAAGGAATTCTAACTCTAGTCGGAATATCTGAGTGTACAGAAAGGAAAAATAAATACCCTGCATTCCTCTGGTACAGGCCAGGTGATTTGCTCTTTCCCACCATTACTAATTAATAAATCTCTCATCCAGCCAGCCAGTGCACAAACGCCCATTGCCTCTATGACATGAGGGTTCATATATTTAGACTCAAGTCACAATTGATCATAAAAGTCTCCAGTGGAATATATAATTTCTAGGTCATTAAACAAGGTGTATTCAGCTGATGATCATTCCCAATGCTGACCAGGGACTCCCCCCAAACCATGTTTCAAATACTTTCCGTTTTAGTCCTATATTTGCTTGCATGTTTCACTGAGCAACGGAGAAAATTCCCAACAAAGTGTGTGTCTGCACACAAGGGGTTCCTAGGCTTGAGATTAAATAGCTTAGGAGAATGCCTATGTGAGTTACAAAGCGGTTCTTGCTCTAATCATGCCTGAAAGGCCGACACCCAAGAGCTGCCCAGTGTGTGCTCTTCATACAGCCCTCAGAGACCCCGAGACGCCCACAGCGCCGCTGAAAGGCACCGGCCCAGCCTCCCGCCACCTGAGCTTCCCCTGCTGCACGTCCAACTAGCTGCTTTCAAAAGGATTAAGCTCTGATGGCCACGAGAGCCGGTACTGGGGCTTCGTATCCCATGGAGACTGGAGTGGTCCAACTGCAGCTGGAGCTCCCCGAAGCCGGCCTCAATTGGTGAGATATCGATTTCGCATTCTTTCGGAACACTAGACAAGGAGACATTTTCAACCCTTCCCCTCCCAGGGCAAGAATAATTACACAGGATGCAATTAACCAGGTGGGAAAATTATCAATGGCAAAGGCCAGGGAAATCTTTTTCTCCTTCGAATAGGTTCTGCAATCCTGTAATTATTTAATGAAGAGCACATATTTTATGGTGGGAAAGGCAAAGGAGCTACAATTAGAGCTTCGCCATTTAGGGGGTCAGAGGACAGAGTGCGCAAGTACGGACCCTGCCATGTTGTATTATTTCAAGTACAAAGCTTCCTGCGGGGCTGAGTGCTGGCTGATCCACAGTCCGAGATTCACACATGCTGACAAGATCTAAGGTTTTTGACCAGCAACTATTTAGTAGCTCTCACAGGAACTTGTCTTTTGAGCTCCCCCCTTCCCCACAAAGATTTTTGAACAAATCCTTATTATTTATACTAAGATTTGATTCATTCAATGGCCCCAGAACTGTTTAACAAAAGCCAGGTGATTAACATGATTATAAGACTGTACATCTCACAATTACATAAAAACACATCTGCTGGGGTGGGAGTGGATGATTCTAGTTCTTATCTTTAAAAGACCTGCCTAGAAAACCACTATACCAAGTATGGGAGTGGAAGTAGAGGCAGTAAATGTAAATCTTATATCATAGTAACACCTGTATCACAATACTGTTAACATCTTGTAGTTATATAATGTTTAGCAATTTTATACAGCAGTTTCCCATAAAGGAACTTACTTACTCCTCATCATTTAACTCATAAAATCCTCACAACCACAGGAGGAAGGTATTATTGTCCCCACTTTATAGATGAGGAAACCGAGGTATATAAACACTAAATGACTTGCCCAGGGTCACAGAGGGATCAAATGGCAGAGATGGGATCAAACCCAGAGTGCTCTTAACCCATATGCTTTTCTGTCTCCCAAGGAGTCTCCTTGTTAGAACCTCATAGAAACTGATAGAACCTGTCCAGCCATTCCCACCCACAAACCATCATGCAGACAAAGCACATCTTTCTGCCTTCACTGTTCCACATCTCCGTTTTCCTCACATCTCTTACTTTCATTCTAAAGAGGGAGCCTGCAATGTGTCAGGCCAACCCCTTAACCGTTCAGCTTTATGTTGGAATGACTATTTCTCTCTTATCCACAGAGGATATTTTTCTTTTTAAATGTTAAGGTAATGTTCTTTTTGGAAAACCCATTGGGTTCAGACCCAGCAGTATTTACATGGATTAGTGAGTCAGGCCCACAGGTCTGATCCATCCTCCCTGTCTCTGTACTGAATCTGGTTCCTCTGAGATTTATCTCATTCAGATTAAGAAATTCAGAATTTATTTTACTTTTCCCTTGGTCAGATTTTTTTTTTGGTTTTTTTTTTTTGCGATACGCGGGCCTCTCAGTGCTGTGGCCTCTCCGCTTGCGGAGCACAGGCTCCGGACGCACAGGCTCAGCGGCCATGGCTCACGGGCCAAGCCGCTCCACAGCATGCGGGATCCTCCTGGACCGGGGCACGAACCCGTGTCCCCTGCATCGGCAGGCGGACGCCTAACCACTGCACCACCAGGGAAGCCCCAGATTTTTTTTTTAATTCTAAGATTCGGTGGCAACGTCCAAGGAGCAGACCTGAGGACCAGGTTCTGATGATGATAAAAACAGCCACTGTTTTTTATTTTTTTATTTTTATTTTTTATTTTTTTTTCAGCCACTGTTTTTTAAGAGCTCTCTTTAGAAATGTACCATATGTGTCTCTAATTCTTTTTCTTTTTTCTTTCTTTGTTCTTTTTTTTTTTACTCTTAACAGGTTTATTGCAGCATAGTTGGCATACAATTAACTTCATATTACAGAGAACAATTTCATACACTTTGACATATATGTACATCCATGAAACTGTCATCACAATCAAGATAATGAACTTATCTATCACCTCCCAAGTCTTCCTCATGCCTCTACAGAGGCCCTCCCACCCCTGTTCCCAGGCAATCACCAACCTGCTTTTTGCCACTAAAGCTTTGTTTGTATTTTATTGAATGTGTCCTCATGCCTCTACAGAGGCCCTCCCACCCCTGTTCCCAGGCAATCACCAACCTGCTTTTTGCCACTAAAGCTTTGTTTGTATTTTATTGAATGTGTCATCACTCAGCATGCACTTTTTGGTCTTGCTGATTTCACTCAGAAAAATTACTTTGAAATTCATCCATGTTGTTAGGTATATCACTATTCCATTCCTTTTCATTGCTGGGTAGTGTTCCACTGTATGAATGTACCAGTTTGTGTATCGGTCCATGTGCTGATGGACATTCACGTTGTTTCCAGGTTTGGACAATTAAAAACAAAGCTGCTATGAACGTTTGTGTACAAGTCTTTGTATGGACATATGCTTTCCTTTCTCCTGGATAAATAGTAGTCAAATGGCTGGATCATGTGGTAATGCATGTTTAACTGTTCAGGAAAATACAAAAACGTTTTCCAAAGTGGTTGTGCCATTTTACATTTCCACCCTCAATATTTGTTTTTGGTTTTTTTCTTTTAACTTTTATTGGATTATAGTTGATTTACAATGTTGTGTTAGTTTCTGCTGTAGAGCAAAGTGAATCAGTTATACATATATCCACTCTTTGTCTCTAAGTCTTACAACAAACCAAGAGGCAGTCATGTACACTTTACAGTGGGGAAGCTGGGGCTCAGCCAGATTTAAATGCTTCTTTTCAAAGGTAGATTCTGGGTTCAAACCCAGGCCCATTTGAACAAATGGGCCCTCCCCAGGTTCCATACTCAACCACTGCATCCTCTCCTGTGTGTCATCAGTTCATTAAAGAGGACAAGCAGACGGAGCCCTAACCTGGATCTGGCCAGATAACGTGGGTTTGCTCTTTTCTGTGGGTTTGTTTTAGTTTGCTTTTTTCAGCCCACACAATTTAAATAAAACTTCAATTCATTGCCAACATTTAAAAAGTGTTGATTTCATGGTTTCTCATGAAAACTGGAGTTTTCCTGAAAACACACACAATGTGCCAATGCTGGGCCCACACATCTCCTTGTGGCCACAGAGATCACTGATGCTGGATACTGAAGCCATTATATCCTTGGACAGGTCACCTGTCCCCCCAACACCTGCTGAGACACATAGGCCAAGGCCTCAGTGCCATTTATCACTCTCACACTATTATTTTACAAACCCACATCTCTCTCAGTAACAGCCAAGGGAACAAAAGACAAGTCATGGGCACAACATGAAGCTGCATGCATGTGCAGTAAGCGTATACAACCAAGTAGCAAGTGTGTCTGTGCCGAGGCACACCTAAGCTCTGCTCATGTCAAGACCCACCTGGCCCCGGAGGCCACCACGCTTGGGACCCCTGCACTGGGCACCAGTCACCATGGTGGACTCCATTTTGACCACTTACCGAGGGCTCCTGGGGACCAAAGAATGGTGACTGCCACTTGATCGTGGCAAGCATACTGACTGATGGTGATGTTCTGGGCATCGGCGATGATGTGCTTCCCCACTGGATTCAAGTAAGTGGTGCAGTCTAGAGAGTTGGGAGAATGAGAACAGTTATATATATATATATTTTTTTAACCTCTTTATTGGGTTATAATTGCTTTACAATGGTGTGTTAGTTTCTGCTTTATAACAAAGTGAATCAGTTATACATATACATATGTTCCCATATCTCTTCCCTCTTGCCTCTCCCTCCCTCCCACCCTCCCTATCCCACCCCTCCAGGCGGTCACAAAGCACCGAGCTGATCTCCCTGTGCTATGCGGCTGCTTCCCACTAGCTATCTACCTTACGTTTGGTAGTGTATATATGTCCATGCCTCTCTCTCACTTTGTCACAACTCACCCTTCCCCCTCCCCATATCCTCAAGTCCGTTCTCCAGTAGGTGTCTTTATTCCTGTTTTACCCTTAGGTTCTTCATGACATTTTTTTTTCTTAAATTCCATATATATGTGTTAGCATACGGTATTTGTCTTTCTCTTTCTGACTTACTTCACTCTGTATGACAGACTCTAGGTCTATCCACCTCATTACAAATAGCTCAATTTCGTTTCTTTTTATGGCTGAGTAATATTCCATTGTATATATGTGCCACATCTTCTTTATCCATTCATCCGATGATGGGCACTTAGGTTGTCTCCATCTCCGGGCTATCGTAAATAGAGCTGCAATGAACATTTTGGTACATGACCCTTTTTGAATTATGGTTTTCTCAGGGTATATGCCCAGTAGTGGGATTGCTGGGTCATATGGTAGGAGAAGAGTTATATTTAAGCATTTATTTATTCTCTCCATGTTCATCTTCTCAAATTACGCGGGGCATGTTCGGAGTTAGCCAAATCTATTCTGTCTAAAGACGTGTGCCTAGGGACTTCCCTGGTGGCGCAGTGGTTAAGAATCCGCCTGCCAGTGCGGGGGACACGGGTTCGATCTCTGGTCCAGGAAGATCCCACAGGACACGGAGCACCTAAGCCCGTGCGCCACAACTACTGAGTCCACGTGCCACAACTACTGAACCCCGCGTGCCTAAAGCCCTTGCTCCGCAACAAGAGAAGCCACCGCAAGGAGAAGCCCACGCACCACAACAAAGAGCAGCCCCCGTTCGCCGCAACTAGAGAAAGCCCGCACGCAGCAATGAAGACTCAACACAGCCAAAGATCAATTAATTAATTAATTTAAACTATATATATGCCTGAAATTATTTTTTAAAAAGACGTGTGCCTTAAAGCCCACAGATGACATCAAAGGTTGGCTGTTTGGAAAACTGTAAGATGCTGCAGTGGGGTTTATTTATAACACCACCCCCTCCCCTTGAGTTAAATTCTGGGACAGTGGTCGGAGGATTAGGTAAAGTCTGGAGTTTGTGTGTGTATCAGGCATTCACTTTTTACTACTCTGACATTTTACCTAAATCAATAATAATTTACATCAGTTCAATCAGTTTTTAGCATTAAAGAGTGATCTGAAGCAAAACAATGGCTAAGTAATATGGGGTTTGTTCATTTTCAGAAGAAACCTCGAGGGCGAGGGCGAGGGCGAGGTGACTGGGAAAAAGGAACTCATAGGAAAAAGGAACTCATAGGAGGATGTGAATTCGTAGTGATTCACAGCCAGACTGTTAAAGAATCCAATTAGGACCTGCCAAAGGGACTAACTGATTCCGTGATAAGCAAAGCACCTTCAATGTTAACTGGCGTGTCAAAGGTAAAACCTTTGTTCCCAAACACCACCTCATCAAAGACACCCACAACACCCCCCCAAATCCAAACAGTCCCACGTAAAGACGAAAACCACCGATTCTTTGATTTTGTCTGAGGACATGACTCACTGCCACCTGCCAAGGCAGCAGCTGTGCCACCTGGTATTGCTAAGTACACTTTCAAAGTCTAAAAAGGATCCTAAAGAGCTGCCAGAAGCTTCCAGCCAGACCCAGTGGGGGGACCTCCCAGGATGGCTGCAGGCTGTTCCCGCCACTTGTGCATGGAGAATCACAGACACTAACTTGTCATTCTTACGCTGCTTTATCTTGATTTCTTTTCAGTAATTGAACTTGAAAACTTTCTTTAGTATATGATGCAAAAGGCCTTCCATCGGATTCCAAAACTACTCATTACCCCTCTGAAGTCAGGGTGTTTTGGGGGTGAAGCATTCAGAGGCATTTTCTAAGAAGCCTAGTGAGTCTGCTGCATGCCTGTCCCCCTGCTCCCCGTAAACTATACCACACATTTCCCATTTTTATGACTAAAATTATTCACTAGATATTTGAAAATCACAACAGAATATTTAAAAAATGGAGAAGTCATCCATAACCTCCCACCACACAGAAGTAACTGCTAACATCTAACGGATATGCTTGCAAGCCTTTTGACATGCACACAATATCCCTTCTTTTTAAATTTCTTATTAGAGGACAACACACATGCGCTAAAATGCACCCGCCTCCTCTCTGAAACTCCACCCTTCACTCAGCTTTGTGTCCTGCTTTTCTGCCTAACTCCTACAGAAGGCATACTCCCTTCTCTAAACTCCATCTTCTTCAAAAACAGCCACCTCGACATTTCAGTATTTCTTCTTTTGAAAAGATGTTAATAATTAATAAAACCAAATTCTACTTCTGATGACAATTCACTCTCAAAGTGTTCAACATGTGTTCACTGGGTATAGAAGAGAACTTTAGAATAGGAAAAAAATGTTGAAACATCCGTTTTAATACCCACATTGAACAAACAAGGAAACTGCAGCTAGAGTGATCGGCTGGGTGGCTTGCAATGCCACCAGTGACCAGCCCAGAAAGCCACCTCGGATAGCTCACGCAGGGCTCTTGCTATTCTATCCCCAGCACAAAGCATATGACTAAAAAATAAGTTCTGAATCAGAACTATTCAGCCTGCAAAAATCCTAGCTGAGACCAGCTTCCCAGAATAAAAAAAAACAAGATCCCCCCAGATGAGTAAAGTACAAACATTTTCATTTATTGAGGTCTATAATGAAAGAAACCTTTGACTCAAACAGCTTTAGGAAAAGATGCATGAACAAGAGTAAATCATGATTTTTTTCCCTTTGTTCATTCCTAATGCCAAAATCAGCACTCTCTGGGTTTCTGTAAATACAATTATACAAATATAAAGTCTACAAATTAAGACAATGTATTACAACCTACTCAGGCATTACCCCACTCAGAGCATGACGAAGAAACGAGAAATGCAACGTGAAAGGAGGCAAGGGGATCTGTAAAAGCTGATTTTGACGTAAAGGCAAGACATTTTCTTTCTTTGTAACGTTAAATGGCAAAGGAATAGAAACGTAAGATATTTGTAGTTTAATACTTTTGTTGAAAACTTGGTGATTGGTTCTTAGCTATTTCAAACAAACTAGTAACCAGTCAATAGAGCAATAACAGGAACTTCCTAGTGGGAGAAAGAAATTATCTTTTTTAATGGAAAACAATGACTAGGTTTTTTGCACAGCCTGAATCCAATTATTAGCAACTCTAACGTTTTGGATTCCGATTACAAAAAAATTATGCCCAAATGACATTTGGCCAAAATGCAACCTAGCTTCAGATGTCTCAGGAGTCGAGTTGTGAATTAAATTCTAACTAAATGCTGAAGACTTACAAAGAAAATAATGACCAAGGGACAGGCATTGGCACGTGGGCCAAATATCTAGTCCCATGAAGAAAACAATAAGGTACTTTTAAGTTTTATAGGTAAGGATCCTCTTTCACAAAACCCCATATTAAATTAGAGATGCAAATACTTGTTTGCAGCTGACCGGAAAATTTTGAACTCTTGAATGTAATACAAGATCTACCAGGACCAAGAACATATATTAGAAATTAACTTTCTAACCTAAAGAAAGATCCCTTACACATGTCTTTACTTAGCTGAATTAAGTCTCATGGACTTGCAAGTCTTTCATTAGCAGCATAGCATTTACCCAGAACATGTACACATCATGAACGTGAAATGTCTGAGTTTCCCATGTAAGTTCTCATCAGTTAACTTACAGTACCCACGTCAGCAACTGCGGGCATGAACTTGACATCCATATTTGCATCTTAAAATTGTTAGATTGCATACATGACCTCAAAAACCCTGCTTTAGCAGTGATTATTCCAGAGGCCTCAATGTGACCTACAGCCCTTACTCATAACTCTCCAAGAGATGAATCGAATGTCAAGTCACTACATATGAATCAAGCTCCTTCCTGTCAACATTTTTACTTATAACTTATGGCTCATAAGGCTAAAATGCTCATAATTCTATATAATTACCTCCTAGGGCACAAAAGCAGATGCTAAGGCGGGCTCTACATGCTTAATCAGAAAAAGCACGCCCACCTGCCCTTAGAAAACAATTCAGCCAGAAAAAGTCACACTTCCTTGAGAGAAAGGGCCAAAAAGGTACTTGGATTCTAATTCCAGTTGGAATGACTTCTAATATTAATAGATATCAATTACTGAGTGCACACGGAAGGCTAGCTCCTGAGATGAGCAGTTATAAACATTACCTCATTTAAGTGTCAAAATGACACTGAGGAAGAAGTTAATCTTTATTTCACATGATGAGAAAACTGAGGCTTGCCAAAGTGGAGTCACCTGCCATAGTTCACAGCTGATAGGTGGGGAACAAGGTGAGAACCCAGGCCTAAGTCAAAGATGGCCAGTTGGAGACCCCTGTGCCAATCTGAGACCGATTCACTCGGCCCACTCTGTGTTTGTGAAAATTTTTAAATAAATGCTGATATTTTTTTAAAATGTTAAATGTCCATACTGAAAAAAAAAAAGCAAATTTCCCACTCTTCTTGGAAATCACATCCGGCTGTGCTCAGGGGACATCCCTCAAGACCACACCGATCTGGAATGGAGGAGCCAGTGCTCCTCTAAGACCAGACGCAGGTGACCCAGTTTACCACAGTCCCTACCACTCCTGCACCTGGTACCTGCGCTCACTGTTCCCCTGCTGGGCCCTACAGGCATCTGCGTTTTTCTTAAGGATATGGCTATGTCCTGAGGAAATCAGGGGAGATCTCCACACACAGCTTCTCTCAACACTTTAGAGGACAACTGACCTGTTCGAGCTCCGAAATACTTGGGGTTGCTTAACTGAGACTGCGGTGCTTTAGCTCTGTGGACAAACCTGAGCAGGTTCAGAAAATCCCTCAACTCCAGGACCTGCAGTGTCCCTGATTAAGCACGACTGTGGAAGCTTTAGATCACTGAAAGGGCTCCATTCTTCGGCGGTCAAGCCGTTCACTTACTGTCATATCTGAAGGTGATGTTATGCAGCCCGCTGTTTCTGCTGGCCGGCCCCACTCCCTGTGGGAAAACAGGAGAACGTGAGAAGGAGTGAAGCCAATTTGCTTTTCCATCACAAATTCCCCACGGAGTCAAAACACACGCATGATCGCAGAGACCCAGGGTCATGCCAGTCACCAAGCAACATCCATGCTCTCCGTGTCCCCCTCCGTCCCCCCACACAGCTCCCTCTAGCCCAGGAGATTCTTAACTGCCAGGCCACAGGGATCAGGAGCACTCACGTCCCCTGAAACAATAGCAGCAGAGGCTGCTCTGCATTTGGGGGTTAAATAATAATTCATTAACAGTAAAACTGGGGGAGAGTGACCGTGAGCTGCCAGCTGGAACCCTTCCAGTTGGATCCACTTTGAGCACTGATTGGTTATAAAATTTGCCTACCAGACACTCTCATCCAAAAGCCCTATTAAGCCATAACAGATAGGCAATTCCTCAAGCCTAAGGAAACAGGTTTTTCATTCCAAGACCAGGAATGAGTGTGGGAATAAGCTGTTACTTTTAATGAGAAAAGTCTTCACTGCCTCCATACCTGTGCTTAGAGCATAGAAGGTGGATCATAGAAGAAGTCTTTGAAACGTCTAACTCTAACTCTTAGGGGTGTGGCTTTTAGCCATCTGTACTCTTAACAGCAGGGATAACAACTCTGCCAGACCTCCCATTTTAATTACAGCATCCACAGAGGGAGCCCCGGAATCCTCCTGTTGGCCGCACCTTGTCCTGACCCACCACTTATCCATCATGGGAAAGAGCAGCTAAAGATCTCCAGACACTGGTTTAACTGTTTCTGTGATAATCTGCAAATGTGCCATTCAGCATTAATTGCAGAATTCTCCCCCAAAATGTTAATTCTTAAATGCTAAATGATGGGAAAATATTCTAACCACACAGCTAAAGTTTCCACCCAACAAGGGGGATGTTAGGGAAAACCATATGCTGGCAGTCTGGTATTTAATGGGCAATTGTTACACTAAGACACAATGTGCAGAACACTTCTGATGGAGCCCAGGGTCTCAGGTCACAACCCCGGCACATCCATATGCTACCAGCGTGTTCACGCTGCTTATCCTGAAGCCAGGCATACCCGCTGAAACTGTAACCCTGGGCTCAGATAAACATGGACCTTGGGAAAGCACAGCTGTGCAGAAAAGGATGGACACACATCATTCTAATTAAAGTGAGGAATAAGCAGTAACAGAAAATCTCAATCAACACGGGGCACTAGCCCCATGGTCTACTGGGGTTCCGTTCCCCTTCTTCCTGATTCACCTTCCTTCTCCAGCTGTCCTCCTTCCATCCACCCTTCCACACATACACAAGGTTCCAGAATTCCTCACCTGAACGGAAACACTTTGGAAAGTGTTATTACCTTATTAAAATCCTAAATGCCTCCATAACTGCTTAGGGACGGGGCCACAGTCTGTGTGACTGGAGGATGCCCAACTTACAGATAGCCATGACCAGAGCAACACGACCAGCTGGGGACCAGGAAAGAGACGATGCAAAACCCGCACAATCCCTCAGTAATGCCCAAGGGGTGTGCCCCAAGCCACACCCTTCTCCTCCCATACAAACCCCCAGAATATAAATTCACTCACCATCTATTATGAGCCAGACATTATCCTAGGTACAGTGGTGAACACAACAGCCACTATCCCTGCCCTCAGGAGCGAAGTGGCTCATTCTTTCAAAGAACAGTAACTGGGTATGTGGATCACACGCAGGGCATACAGACAAATCTCAAGTCACACCCTGACCCTCCAAGAACTCTCAGTGTAGATGGCATACAAGGTCTCTGCAGCTAGGGTGAAAGGGCCAGCCATAAATAAGCCTACAGTGTATGAAATGCCACATGCAGCGCCTCAGTAAGGATGAACCCAGGGTAAGAACACCACGTACTAGAAGCTGAAGAGAGGGAAGGATAACTGGGCTAGAATGGAGAGGAAAGGGGAGTCTCAGGGGAGGGAAACAAAAATGTAATCCAGGGGCCAAGGTAAGTACCTTAATCCTTCATCCTCTAGCTGGGACCAAGGGCGAACCACTTCACTCCACTGGGTGTGAATCTCCTCAACTGTTTTTATTAAAAGACAATTTGCATGACTTTCCTCTGAGAAGGGAGTTTGAGGAGGACCACGTGAAGCCATGCAGAGGAAGCACTTTTCAAAAAGGAGATGCACTCCATTTAATAGCATGCTCCAAGGCGTGTAGGACTCTGGTGACCAATCACCTCGCTTGTAGGACTTTGTCAGCTTTTCATTTTGCTCTTGTTCGCCCTGTATTTCTACTGCAACATGTTTTTAACAGATATTCATTGGGCACTTGCCATGAATGCATTGTGGAAAGGAGCCCAAGACAGCGAGATGTGCTACATCCTGTATACAAGAACCTAAATCACTCCAAATAAGGTCTCTGTGATGTATGTGGAGCTGCTCAGAAGCGGGCCCAGTGAGCTGGCCTCAAAGGACAGTGAGGCTTGCCTATGGCATCCATTCACTACCGACTGAGCATCCCACCTTCATCCAAGCCCCAAAGAGCACTCAGCCATGAACCAGACCCGGGGCCTGACCTCAAGGAGCTCTGGTCACCAAGGTGATCTCCTAATGCGCAAATCTGTCCTCATTCGTCTGCTCCAAGCCCACCGCTGGCTCCCTGTACCTCCTAGACCATTCCTGACGTGGCCCCTGCCTACCTTCTCAATCACTCTCCTTCCTACCTTCCACCCCCGTCTGGGCCTGCATGACTGCTCAGCACATGTTCTGGAGACCTTCATATTCCCAGAATGCCCTTCCCATCACCCGGGGCCTGCTCCCCCGAGGGCTTCTCACCTTAGCCTAGCCTCTCTCACACTCCGTTCCTGACACATTAGTCTGCCTGCACACTCACTTGATGGGAGCACAGGGATCCACCTCCACGATTTGACTGGCATGGCACTTCTGTGAATGTAGATGCAAAATGGTAACACTAATTCCACAGGAAATCAGAGAACATCCAAGGCTGATCTTGGAGCTTGGAAGCAAGAGGCACCATTGCAGGCACCAGCTCCTGTGTGTACTGTAAAGACTTTTCGGTCTTGGAAGTCGTCAAGTGCACAGCTTCTCAGCACATGCCTCAGACAGATGCTCCACGAGGCTGTCCTCAGCTCACACCTAAATAATGCTTCAGCTGCTCCAGAGCCCTCAGAAACCACCTGAGAAACAGTACGTCCAGGCTGGCTCACAGAACACTGGTTTTCTTTACACTTGGTGGTAGACAGAATAACAACCACCCCCCGCAACATGTCCACATCATAATCCCCAGAACCCATGAATATGTTACTTTACATAACAAAGGGGCTATGAGATTAAGTTTCACGATCTTGAGATGGGGAGAGTATTCTGAATTATCCAGGTGGGCCTAATATAATCACAAGGGTCCTTAGAAGAGGGAGAGAGGAAGGTCAGAGTCAGAGAAGGAGATGTGACAATGGAAACAGAAGGCAGAGAGACAGAGACAATGATTTAAAGATGCTATGCTACGGGTTTTGAAGATGGAGGAGCAACGCGGCCGGCCTCTAGATGCGGGAAAGGGCAAGGAATGGATTCTCCCCCAGAGCCTCCAGATGGAGCCAGACCTGCCAACACCTTGATTTTAACCCCGTAAGATTCATTTTGGAATTCTAATGTCAAGAACTGTAAGATAATAAATTTGTGGTGTTTTAAGCCACTAAGTTGGTGGTAATTTTTTATGACAGCAGCAATTGAAAGCAAATTACTTACACAATTTCAGTTGCCACATGGGATGAACGTCTCTCACACACACACACATGCGCACGCGTGTGGTTTATACGGCCGTTCTCCCCTCCCAGACCGAGGGCAGACTGATCACTTGCCACTGCGCTCTTCCACCCCACTCCCCGCTTCAGGCATACACGGAACACTGAACCATGACAGCTGCTGCTTGAGATTTTGCCGTCCTTGACAGAGGTTTCTGTGGGCTACTCTGGGGCTTATCTGGAGTAAAAGAGTGGTTAACAGAATGGGCTTTGGAGTTGCCAAAGGTGTGTTCAAATCGTCCACTTTCCAGCTGTGTGACCTTAGGCAAACTTCTCAACCTTTCTGAGCCTCATTCACCAGAGCTATAAAGTGTTTGAATCAAGCTTCCTGGAAAGGATTGGTGTGGGGACCATGTGAGATGACTGACATATATCAAGTGCTCTGCACATCTCCTGGCACATATTGAAACGGTTATTTCATAGGCAGTAATGGTTATGCTATGATTCCTGCCCTAATAAACATGGTGAGAGTTGTGCTACAAGGGGACACGTGAGATAGGCAGGGTGACGCTCACAGGAACTGGCATCTCCAGGTATGATCTGTCTCCAGCATCCAGACCTTGGGGGTACTGTGGGAGAAGAGGCAGCCGTGCAGGTCAGGGCAAGGTGGCAGAAGGCACCAACCACCAGACTAAGGACTGTGTTCTGCTGTTGGTCTTGGTGGGAACTGGGCAACCCAGGGACTCCATCTCTGCAAAGCACTCAGGTTGAACCAGATGGGGAGAAACTCAAGGCAAAGTGACCATGGCATTCCCCATAGTCCAGGGCCTAGCACATAGTCAGCCCTCGATAAATATCAGTTTTCTGTCAGAATGAATACATGCATAATTGAGCCAGGTAATATATCCAGAGAACCCAGGAGGGCCTAGCTTGGTGTGACAAGGTGACTTATGGGCTTACAATCAGGTCCCGCCATAAGGGAACACAGAGAAGGCAACTCACAAAGCTGGTCAACAGCTTCAGAAGCTGTTTCTTCAGGAAACAATTCCAAGCTCTTACCTACTACACCCGATTTGATATTTAATGAGCTGACAATTAAGAATACTTGCAAAAAAAAAAAGAATACTTGCTTATTGCCTGTTACTTAAAAAAATGCCAGTGCTGTAGCCTCAGGGTGTCACATTCTTGGTTAATTAACTACCCCCATTTGGTGCACTAACGGCAGCTTTTAATTTGTTCCAATGCGAGCTAAGAAGCTAGCCCCAGGTGCCTGGAGCTCAGCTGTGAACTCTCTATGGTGAGCAAGGAAGGAAGCAGCAAATGGGGACAGAAGAGAGAAAACATCTTTTACTCTGGAAAGGGGAAGGGGAGGATAACCCCTAAGTGCTCTAAAGAAATAAAATTCAAAAGGCAAAAACCCACACCATGCTCCACCCATATGGCAAAAAAGCAAAGGCCTGGACACAAAGACAGCCACAGAGCGGGAATCCCACACAGAGCTGCCAGCATCACCATGAGGGGCGTCAGATGGCCAATTTCCTGAGGGACCCTGGGGGATTCTGGGCCATTTGAAGATACCAACTTGCCAGAGCAACATTTTCAATCCAGCTCCAAAACAGCTTAACTGCCATTTAGGAAAAATGCATTTTGTAAAGGACTGTGCTAATTATAGTGCCCCCTTTCCATGGAAGGTAAGCCAAACAGTAAGGCCTACACAAGACTGCTTTCAAATCAATTAAGGAACTTTCAGAAAGCTAGTAAAGTTTTAGTGAACTGAGATTGGGTGAGAATTTAAATAAGACCATTTGTCAGAAAGAACTGAAAGGATGGTTTGTTTTTAAAGGCACACCGACCAAGTAACTACTTCAAACGGTGGGCAACTCAAACGTCCTCTTTTCCATAACACTGCCTCCATCTTCGAGTTTCCAGTGTGTTAATGAGACTAAAAAGCAGACAGTTCTGTGAGGCTTGAAATGCATGGGGGACTGATGTTTTTGCCTATGACCAGTAGACATCATGAGGGCTAGAGGCAGGACATGGGGTCCATTTACTTCGTGCAGGTTCAGATGGTTTCAGAAATGAAGGCAGATCCCACTTACTTCAGTTCAAACCTTTAGCTAAAAAAAAAAAAAAAAATCAGCCAAGGCAGAGAAGCCCCAGGTGAGGCAAGCCGAGGAGAATGCTGGCAAACCCAAAACACAAGGAAAATAAATCACAAAGCCAGCTTGGGCCCGATCTATCTACTCAAGATATTCACTCCACATTCCCGGGAAATGTTCTCTCTCACTCTCCATCTAGAAGCAACCAACTTCAGACATGCAGGGTGCCAGCCAGCTGTCTGCTTTGGGGAGGTGAGGTCTTGGATGTCTAGTGGGGAACACACAAGCTCTAGAGGAGTGCCAGTGGGTTCCCACCAGCAATTACCACGTCGGCCCCAAAAGACCTGGAGATCTTAAGTTAATTAGAGAGATTTGCTCGAGGAGGTAGGAAGTCACTACTCCAAAGCATCGCCTGTGCACCAGACCAAAGCCATAATCATGATTCATCTCTGACGTGCTGCTAATCATCACACACATGTTCCTAATTTCACGCTCTCCAAAGGAAAGCTGAAGGGACAATTGTTTCTGACCTCTAACATGGAGCCAACCTATGCCAAGTTACCATGTGTCCTGCTTATCAAACTGAAAGCTCTAGTTTTCATCTAAGCATCTTTTCACTATTCCACCCTCCTCCATGGTGCCCCCCCCAAGGAAATCCATTCACTAAAGACAAAGACGTGGTAGGGCATTTATATGAGTTGTTTCTCAGACAGTAATTTTTCTTTTCTTTTTTTAAAAATTGAGATACCATTGACATACAACACTGCGTAAGTTTAAAGTGTACAACGTGTTGATTTGATACATTTATGTACTGCAATATGATAGCAACTTTTCTACATGGTGGTGGCCTAAATGGAATTTAATACATTTTAATATATCCTTCCCTGCTGCAGACTTTATAATTTTCTTATTGCCTTGCCACTGGAACATGCATATGCAGTTAAAGCCCAGATATCAAAACACACACACACACACACACACACACGCCAACTTTTTTCCTGTGTTTAAAAACAAAACAAAGCTCTGCAGCCACCTTGGTTTTCACAAAGCAGAAGCCCAAGTACTTTTTCCAATGAGTCTGTTAAGGATCTGGGCTGTGTGTTCTCTCATGGCTGATACTCGCAAACAGACAGGATTTTTCCAATCCTCAAAATGTTAAAAGCAAGCTATAAAACATGCCTCTGGACGGAGAGCCAGACCTTTCCCCTCTGCTGCACACACCACTCCCATCCACACAAATGAGAACCTCATGTTAAAGAACTGGCATCTTTAAGGTAACAGTCAACCCATCTGCAGTTTCAAAAGCACACACAGACAACTCACAGACACAGATTAACTGGTCTTCTGTAAATACCGGATATGAAGAGGAAGCAAACAACCAACCACCCGAGAACAGACACAGCAAATCAGCTACCGGCTCCCTCTCACGTAGCAGTGAAGGTAGTTACGAAGACTTTGCTCCAGAAGCCCGAGAAAGTATCTTCCCGCGAGGGCAAAATAGTGATTAGACAACAGAGGAAAACTTAGAGCTATAAACATGATTGTTATGCCTAAACTCAGAGGAAATGTTTGGATCAAAACAAAACTACTAATAAAAAGCCTTAGGACCACACAGACATTGTGCACTGAATTGTGCTGACTTCAAATACTGCTTCCGAGGCCCCGGGATGGAGTCTCCAAATACTGTATCACATCTGGAATTCTGCTTTTACAGCATAAATGCCTGCAGAAATGGGGGACTGTGATGTTGCCATGGGGACCTAGCCTCCACCAGCTAGGCAGGTCCCCAGCATGCCCCACACATGTGCTTCCTTCAAGGTGGATTTCACATCTCTGGAAATTATGGAAGGCTGCCCTTTCAGGTTTTAATGCTAATCGAAACATCACAGGCTGCACTATAAAGCAAGGCGACCCCTTCTGTCAGCCTATTATTTCTGTCCACACGGTGGTCTTGGACAGAAAAACCTCCTTAAAATAACAGAGGGAAGCAGCAAGTCAACATTAGACCCCTTTTCATAAGTTACTTAAACTCTCCTGTCTCTGGCTGCAAAAATCCAAGTCAGTCAACCTGTGCTCAGGGCCACCCCCCATCGCTTGCCTCCGGGAGGGATCAAGCTCAGGCTCCCAGGCTGCTTTGCCCATTGCCGGAAATGAGCCATTAATGCCATCCCAGCAGTGCTCCTGCCAAGGCAGGATGTCTTCACTTTTAATTGTTGATGACCCCTTTGCTGTTAAGGGGAAAGGGTTTCTAGAACCCCTAGAAGAATCCTGTGAGAAACATTCCTCACCCAATTTCCCACAGAAACATTTCTTATACAATTTCGGGGCATTCCCAGAGCTCCCAGAGGCCACTGAGCGCTTTCCAGGCCCCAGGTCCAAAGCCACGTTTAGACACAAAGATTCCAGAGACGCCACATAGAAATGAGGGGGTGCATCTTGGCTTCCCCCCTTCCCTGGGATGCAACCCCTCCAACCAGCCCCTCCAGGTGTGGGTTCAGATATACACAAACAGAACACAACCCGCCTTGAGTGCTGGCAGGTGCCTCCCATCACTCCTGACCCTGCCATAGTCCTACCTCTCTAGGACCCCAACTGGCTCAAAACAGTGGTAAAGACCCTCATCCCTCTTTTCCCTAGGAGCATTCTTCCATCATTTCTGACTAGAATGTTCCAAGCCAAAACTCCACTGACCCTTCTGATACGTATCTGCCTCTTTGCAAGGTCTGGCCTTTCTCAGATTTCCTGGGGGAAAGGAGGGGAATCAGCTCACCCAGAGGTAAAGCAACAGTCAGCAAGCCCCACGGGCAGATTGAGGGGACTCAGGCCTTCTGGCCCTCAGCCCTGTGACCTCCCGATCCAATACTTCCACCTAGTCTGTTAGGTAACACATCCCAAAATGTCCCCGAGATGCAGCTGGAGGGAGAGAGAGGGAGAGAGAGGGAGAGAGAGGGAGAGAGAGGGAGAGAGAGGGAGAGAGAGGGAGAGAGAGGGAGAGAGAGGGAGAGAGAGGGAGAGAGAGGGAGAGAGAGAGAGAGCGCCCAGCCACACAGGGTGAAAAAATAAAGGCACCAGGAAGTCAGCAGCGTGGCTCCAGGTGTTAACACTTAGCGCATCCTGCCCAACCCCACCAGCTTGAGGCCGGCCGCCTGGGAGCCGGACACAGCAATTAGGCCCTTCCTGGGCTGGGCGCCTTTGTCCCCTTGCTACCATCATTAGTGTCTGACTTCCTGTGCACAACGGGGGTGGGGGTGGGGGGCAATCACCGGCTGACCGGGCAGGACATTAGACTTCCTTTGTCAAAGACCCTCAAATGTTAACAAGCAAGTGAACAAGCTTCTCCTCTGCCCCACCCCCCCCACTCCCAGCCACTCCTCCAGCCCACCAAACACTCCGGGGCAAGTCTCAGCAGTCTTGGTTCCCCCCACTTGGGGGAATGTGAGTTCCTTGGGAGCAGTATCAAGTCTCCACGTCGATTTCCCAGAGCCGTTCCCCTACAAGCATGTCACTGGCATTTGCTGAGTACCTGACGGTTACCGGGGCCGTGTTACTTGTCCTGCGTTAACGAGGGTGAAAACGAACAACGATGACGGTGCTCGGACAACGTGAGACCCAGGCTGTTCGACGCTCAGCTCAGTCCCCCCCTAAGCACAGGTGTCCCATTCAAGTGTGCTCATGCGCTAAAGTGCAAGATGGTCTCAAGATGCAAGGATGTGCTGAAGGTTTGAGTAATATCACTGATCAGATCTGAAAATGGGGGAGCGTGAGTTGTTATATAGCTGCAACCCACATCCCTAAAAACCTCTCATTTACCCGTCATCCCTCCCAACAGAGGGCCCCAGCTTTTTCTGTGGGGACACAGATGTCTTTGAGGATTTGGTGAGAGCTGTGGCACACATGTACGCATGCAAATTCTTCAGGAGGTTTCAGCATTCCTGAAATCCACCCAGGCTCTCACCTGCCTGCCTTATTGATAGCATGATAGCTTAACACCAGGCCTACAGAAGAAGTGGTTTAGTGACCCAAGGGAAACTGGCCATTAAAAAACAAGATTCAAATAGGGCACGAGGTGGTTGGAAGTAAGATCTCAGTTTTAAATAAAACTCCGAATTAATGTCTCAACTGTTATCCTTTGTGGGCAGTATTTATTACAACTCAGAAATTGAACAATTTGTCCAAGATATGTTGGGACTCATGAACTTCAGAAAGTAGGAGCATAAAAGGCAACCATTTCTGCTGTTAAACACAGGAGCCCATTAAGAGCTTCTATCACTTTTCAGACCACAGGTGACAACAGTCACATCTGCAATCAAGTTAGTTTTACTGAATTTTGTTCTAAAAAAATAAACTGCAGTGTGGTTAATTCTTACTCTTTTTTTCCTCCCTTTGCTGAATGGGAAGGAACATACTCGTGGTGTCCAGAAGATGGAGAAAACAGCTGAGTTTCCCACTTCTGCTCAACTGCTTCTTCCTGTCTGTCGTGTCTGTTGTCAGCACACAAAATTAGGTCACGTTTGGGATACATTCTTAAATATTTGCCCAAGAACCACTATGGAGGATAATCTGAAACTCCAGTTTTCCAGGGACTTCCCTGGTGGCACAGTGGTTAAGAATCCACCTGCCAGTGCAGCGGACACGGGTTCGATCAGGAAGATCCCACATGCCGCCGAGCAGCGAAGCCCGTGCGCCACAACTACTGAAGCCCACGTGCCTAGAGACCGTGCTCCGCAACAAGAGAAGCCACTGCAATGAGAAGCCCACACACCACGAGGATGAGTAGCCCCCGCTCACCGCAACGATAGAAAGCCCACACGCAGCAGTGAAGACCCAACGCAGCCAAAAATAAATTAATTTAAAAAAATTTTTTTAAGTTTTTAAAAAAATAAAACTGCAGTTTTCCAAAATGAAGAATTATCTACGACTTTGACTTCTGCTCCAGACATACCAAAACTCATTCAAGCTTCAAAAATTAGATGTTGGTAACAGCAGAGAAAGGACACTATCACTTCCATGATGCCAAGTCCCCCACAAGCTTATTTACATGAACCCAACAAGTTTCAAAGAGTAAATCATTTCACCTTCGGCTGTGATTTTTACCTTTTGCCAAACCAATTTTTAAATAGTAGGTAATCGGAAGGATATATTCCAATGCTAATGGTCCTTGCAACTTTAAGTCTCCCTACTTCTTGGATGGAAGCCAGCAGTCTGCCCTTAAACTATAAGCAATAAATCCAGAAGACTCTCTTTCCTAATTTCCCAATGATACCACATGGAATTCCCATTAAAGCACTCACATGCAAACATACACACAACGACATACCAATTAAATCACTGTATGATTTTAGGCCAGGAAATAATTGTGTTTGCCAAAAACTATTCAGCTTGGTTTTTATTTCCTTGAACAGCTAAAATGTCATTCTGGGAAGGAGGGCAAAGAATAAAGTGAAAATGAAGTATCAATGTCTTGGTGGATTTCAGATTAAGGTAAATGTTCCCTGTGGGTGAAGGAGAGAGTGCAGAGTTCCCAGGAATGAAGAGTTCCCTGTACTACCTCCCCAGGGACTCCTGGCATAGATTGGTAGAGAGGTAAATTAGCAAATTCATATGAGGCAGGCAGGGCAAATGGAACAGCAGGTAGGTGCACACTTCCTTTCTGATGAAGTGGCCCTGGTGGCGGATTCCTACTCCCCCAAGGGGTTGAGGCAAGCAAATGGCACACATAACCTTCCTCCTTGACCTGTCAACAGGAAGAAATCAATGCACCTTGTCCCTTCATTAGCCTTCCCATGGAGAAGTGTTTACAAAATCAAAGCAATATGGTGGAAATCAGTTAGAAGCCTGTAACATTTTATCATGAAGTTAGGGTGAAACAGAGACTTACCAGAAAAAATTAAAAGCAGTGATTAGGTATTTTTAAGAAAGGGAATTCCCTGGCAGTCCAGTGGTTAGGACTCCGCACTTCCACTGCAGGGGACACGGGTTCAATCCCTGGTCAGGGAACTAAGATCCTACAAGCCGCGAGGCATGGCCAAATTAATTAATTAATTAAAAAGAGAGGTCCAAAGGTTCTGGCTAAAATGATTTCAAACTGAGCAGCTGGGTGGATGTGAGGCCAAGCTGTCAGGCTTTGTAGGACATGGAGCCACGTCAGTCACAGGAGCACTGAGGAAAAGTCCCACACAGGCACAGCCGGCTCAGGTACCAAGTCCTGTCTACCACTTCCCCAACTGTCCGTGAGGAGTGCAATATTCAGTGGTTCTCAAAAACAGAGAACCCTAACGGTGGGTTTTCAAGTTTCTAGGAAAATAGTGGGCTTTTCTTTGAAAGAGGCTTTATTACTTTTGTAAATATAACAAGTTCAAGGCAAAGGAAATTTAAGTACAGAGAAGAATATGAAAATCCTCTCTAGTCAACATTATTGTACTATATACTTCAAAACTGCTAAGAGACTAGATGTTCAATATTCTTACTCCGAAAAAAGAAATGATAATTATGGACGTGACAGAGGTATCAGTTAAAGCTACTGTAAATCATACTACAATATAAATGTATCAAGTCAACAGGCCGTGTACCGTAAACTTATGCAGTGTTATATGTCAATTATCAATATATCTCAATAAAACGAAAAGCACCCCCCAAACTCCTCCCCTCCCCATCACTTTGAAGACTCTTCCAAACGATCTCTGTTACATGTATCACATGGACTCTGACTTGACATAAGTTAGATCCTAACACACAGACCATTTCTTCTGATAAATCGCTACCAGCTAATGCAGTTCCTTTTGGGAGAGCCATGTGGGACCAATGGGATAAACAGGAAAAAGATCCTAATGAGGTAAAAATTAGGCCCATTGGGCCAAATTCTTTCTAAGGGTCCAGCCAGCTCTAATTAGCCATTATTAAAAAGTAGTAAAGCAGGCCCTTTCACCTGTTCTAAAGCCAGTTATGTATGTGGAAAAGGCAATAAGGCAGATGCAGCAAGAAGGTGACACACACACATGTTCATATTTTGGTAGGTTGCCTGTTGGCCTTGTTTCCCTAAATGTTGCCCTATAAGGTAACCAAATTACTATGCTTTATCCTGTATGTTTAAAAGAAAATTACACAAATTTAGGGGATTTTATGATTAGATGGCTGGTCTCATGTGAATAACAGAACTGTGTAAATTAAAAGGAAGTGCTGGTGGCACCTTCCCTGGTGGCTCAGTGGTTAAGAATCCACCTGCCAATGCAGGGGACATGGGTTTGAGCCCTGGTCCAGGAAGATTTCACATGCCGCAGAGCAACTAAGCCCGTGCGCCACAACTACTGAGCCTGCACTCTAGAGCCCGCGAGCCACAACTACTGAGCTCGTGGGCCACAACTGCTGAAGCCAGGGCACCTAGAGCCCGTGCTCTGCAACAAGAGAAACCACGACAATGAGAAGCCCACGCACCACAACGAAGAGTAGCCCCCGCATGCCACAACTAGAGAAAAGCCTGCGCACAGCAACGAAGACCCAACACAGCCATAAATAAATAAATAAATGTATTTAAAAAAAAAAAAAAGGAAATGCTGGCAAATCCAGGAAGCGGTTGACAACAGCTTCATCAGGCGTGGTAGTCACATTACAGCCACGCGGAAACCTTGGAGCTTCAACTGTTCAGAGTCGGGGTGGCTGGGAGAACACCAGTGTGGGCAGATTCTACAGAGCACGCTGAGGAGATAAAATCATTCGCTATGTAATCTCCATTTTGTGATTAGAATCACAACACCCGTGTAGTGTGAAGGAGAAAGAATGATCTCTGCCTCAAAAACTTAGCTCAAGCCCCAGAATTTATCAGCAGAGATATGCTTTACACTGGGAAGGCCATTTTGAGTGATGGAGAATAAGGCTCCTCCAGGAGTTTACAATTTGTTTTGGAAAACAAGGTTAAAAGAAAGATGAAATTAGAGTCAATGGTGTTACACCTTATGGAATGAATATGCTAAGTTATGCAATCGAGCTCCAAATCACAGGAGCCCAGAGAAAGGGAAGTGAACAGAAGGCTCACCAGAGACCAGAGAAGTATCTTCACAGAGGAGGCAGGTCTCTGGCTGGACCCTAGGGCATGTCGAGCTCTGGGGTGGGTGGGGATGGGGAGATGACCCTCTTCAAGCAGATGCAGACATAGGAGCATGTGGCTGCATGGTAAACATTCAATAAATGGCCCTTAGGCCTCAGGGATGATGTGGAGCCTCCCTCACCAGCCAGAGCGAACACTGGCAAGCTGGAGTAACTGACCCCACACCCTCATCCCTTCCGTGTTAAACACCCCAAATGAATGGGCGCTGTAGGGCTGGGATGGGCAAGTGGGCTGAGTTTTGCATGTGTTGCATCTTGGAGTTTGGCAAGACCTGAACAGAGTGATCCTTACGGAGGTGAGCACAGCCTGAGGCGGCAGGCAGGAGTGCAGGGGAGGGGTCTCCAATCCAGGCCAAGGTAGCAGTGGGCTAGGCTCGGGGTAGAGAGGAGCAAAGAAACAGGCAGTGAAACAGCAGCTTCCAAAGATGAACCGAAAGGATCAGAGAGTTAATCAAAGGGAGGAGTCAGATCCCAGGGCCTGCAGACCGGAGGTGCCACCGACAAAAGCGGAAGGATTAAAGCTGGGGGTCTCATTACACAGTCCTCTTATTTTCAAAATGGGCCACATTCCCTGCCCCTAATACAGATGGAAGGCATTTAAGAAGGAGGAAAGGGAGTCCTGAGCACCACCCACTTCCAATTTCCACCTATCTTCCCTCCGTGACCAAAAATGTCACTAACTTTTGGAATTAGTGCCACAGACGCCCAAGGTGGGAGTCTACATCTCCACCTCTCTAATCTTCCCCAGTCATTCTCACCCACCTTGACTTTCCTGTCTACACTTGGGGTAAACCAGGGCCATGCTCCCAGGCGGAGCTCACTAATAGTAAAGACAGAAAGAAGACGACTCAGAAATAAAGGCCCTTTGTTAGCTTTTTCCAACTCTCCATCAAAATTCCTAAAGATCAGATTCACTACAAACAATCTTTACAAATCTGACCTTGGCACAAATGGACAGATGCTATGTGATTCCTCTTACATAAGGTACCCAGCATGGTCAACCTCATGGAGACAGAATGTGAAATAAGCGGTTTGCCAGGGGCTGGGGGAGGGGGAAATGGGTTTAGAGTTTCAGTTTAGGAAGATAAAAGTTCTAGACATGGATGGTGGTGATGGCTGTAAAACAATGTGAATGGACTTAATGCCACCAAACTAAACACTTTAAAATGGTTAAAATGGAAAATTTTATGTAATGCATATTTTACCACAATTTTTTTAAAAGGGGAAAAAAGGAAACAAGGATTTTGAGCAGGAAAGTAACAGTAATAAAACAGTGTTGTAGCCACGTCTGTAGGAAGAAATAGGAAGGTGGACACCTGGAGGCAGGAGAGGCGGCAACTACAGGTGTGAGGTGAGAAGGATGGCGATGGTGGGGAGATGATGAAACGACGGGTCTGAGAGGCATTTTTAAGAAACTATGGCAGGACTTCATGACAAATGTGATACAGAGGTGATGATGGAATGCAAAGGTAACTTGAAGGCTCCTCTTTTGGGAACCCGGAAGATTAGTGATTTTACAGCAATAAAGAGAACCCTGGGGAAGGAGTCTTTTCTATTTTAAGAAAAAAACTTAGTGAGGGTGAGGTGACGACAGGGAATCTTCTACATAATACCGTATTTTTTTGGCAATACAGGATTAGAAGGCAGGAAGTCATGCATGAGGTCAAGCTACAGAACCTTAAGGACAGATGGGCTAATTAAGAGGAGGTATAAAAAAGAACAAAGGGCCAAGAATTGGGCTTTGTGGGACTATCCACATTTAGAGCCTGTGAGAAGGAAAAGAAGATAGAAAAAGTGAGGCTGGCAAAGTAGAAGAGGAACCAGGAAAGACCATTAGGCAAAGGAGAATGAAACAGAATTTAAAAAAAGAACGTCAAATAGGTTTCATGTAAAAGAATGTCAAGATGGATATTTTCAGCATGAAAACCACCTTTTTGATTATACAAATCCCTGAGCAAATAATAATATTGATGGCTCATTTAGAATAGCTCCTCCGTATAAATAAATTCCCATGTCTTTTGCTGCTATTCAGATCCATCCCCCGGTTTTCTATAAAATTAGGAAGCATATTGGGCTTCCCTGGTGGCGTAGTGGTTAAGAATCCTGCCAATGCAGGGGACACGAGTTCGAGTCCTGGTCTGGGAAGATCCCACATGCCTCAGAGCAACTAAACCCATGCGCCACAACTACTGATCCTGCGCTTTAGAGCACGCAAGCCACAACTACTGAGCCTGCATGCCACAACTACTGAAGCCCGCATGCCTAGAGCCAGTGCTCCGCAACGAGAGAAGCCACCGCAATGAGAAGCCCACGCACCACAAGGAAGAGTAGCCCCCGCTCGCCGCAACTAAAGAAAGCCCGCGCGCAGCAACGAAGACCCAATGCAGCCAAAAATAAATAAATAAAGTAGGAAGCATATTATAAGTACTATCTAAAGGAAGTCTTTTCATATGTTTGAAAACTTAAAAACAAGTGACATTAGCACTGGAAAAGGCGTTGAAAAGATTCTGGTTCACTGTCAGACTTTTGTGTACAGGATCAGAGCTTTACATCCTGCCAGGACAGCCGTCCAATCTCCCATGTTATCACGGAGAAGAGCACAGGGACCCTGAGTCATGACGCTCCCCAATTTCTGCTCAGCACTTTACAGTTTGAGCCACTGTTAAATTAGTAAAACCTTTTGGCAGTTTTTTGAAACAATGCTATCTGAAAAATGTAGAGGCAACCAACACTCAGGTCTTTTTTTAACCAAATACTGCTAACCAACTGACCTAATAGCTAGGATTCAGAATAAATGACAACTGCCCAGAATTCAACACGAAATAAAAAAGTTCAAAAGATAAGCTAGAACTCAAAGTTATCAAATTAGATTTCAGTTCAGGCAAACTCTTTTTGTCCAAAATTCCTGGAAAGGGTAAATTTTTGCACAAAGGCACAAATACAAATATTAATTTTCAGACCATCCTGTTTTGGACATTATTCATCACTTGTGGCCGTTTGACAGGCGCACATCCATATCACTGCCAGGCTTAATTGTGCATCAATTTTGGCTTTGTGGCTAACAACCTTTTCCCCAAAAGTAAGGGAATAAAGCTGAAATGTGGTTATCTCTGAACTTTGATTCATCTCTGAGAAGAGGCCTGCAGGAATATTACACCTCTTGAGTTTATTTCCAGACACCCAGAACAGTCTGGAGAAAGGCATATTCTAGGAAACAGTAACTACCACACTGGTTAAATGCTTATCACTAATGAACATTTATTGGGTAGTAACAGAACTGTGACCCTCATAACTTAACCATACTACACTCATGTCTTCCTGAAGGTACAGCTTCAATTCACAAGCATAATTTTTAAGGGCATAAAAAAGAACTTTCCAGCTCACCAACATAGCAAATACCTCTCTATCTCGTCTTTAAAAGTTTCACACTGTTTTGAAATTCTCCCCATACTTGAAGAACCCCATACCAACATCTTGTTGACTGATATTAAAGAATGACTAGCCTCACTCTCTTAGCAACAATAACCTTCTAGAAGATTTGCCTAAGAAGAAAACAAACACTATCTGATAAAGGAAAGAGATTCCATTGCAGACCTCTGGGTTCTCAGACCTGGAACATTATAATCTGATTGTACCTACATGGCATTCACCAAGAGGGCACTGCATGGTAGCGAGAGCAGAACAGAAGAACCAGAGCTACGAGCACCCCTGCCGCAACACTCTTACTGCCACAGAAAGCGGAAAAAGTAATTTCAAATGGGACACGTGGAGTCCTTACTCCTCCCTTCCCCACTCCCACCAAAAATAACCAATCATAAACTTTTAGCACCTCTCAAGGACTTCAAGAGAGACAAGAGGAGAATGTGTTGGCCTGGCTAAGGACCCTCACATCAGTGCAACTTCTTTCTTTACAGATTTATTAAAATATGCAAGCACAGTACTTATAAACAAAGGAGTCATTTCAGTTTTTGCTTGGAAAGATGGGAGCCAATACATTCCTTCTGGGAATTCAGGGTAACGGCTTTACAAAAACAGTGTCCAGATGTGCTTAAAAATTCAGTCTGTTTCTTCTTTTGGGGCAGACTGGAGGGAGAAACAAAGGGTGGGAGAGTCATTTTATTAAAAATTGAAAAGGTTATTGGGCTTTTTTGGCTCGCACACTAACCTGCCCTCTGCTGACAAACCACACAGGAGCACCTGAGGCAGGACCATCGGGGCATCCCTCCCGCGAAGGCTGCAGGGAGGTGGCACCGGGCCGACCACAGTGTGAGCCTGGGGACCTTCTCTAACTTCCAGAATGTCCTGAATGGCAGACGGTTCCACCAGGTGGTGATGAAATGGGGGGGAGAGACTCTGAAAGCCAAAGATTCTCAAGTGAAAATCAAGCATTTTTGTATCAAAACCACCACCCTTGGGACAAACCTTCATTAAAAAAAAAAAATTCTCAGACTTTCCTGGCAGTCCAGGGGTTAAGACTCCAGCCCACCACTGCAGGGGGCGTGGGTTCGATCCCTGGTCGGGGAACTAAGATCCCTGCATGCTTAGGGGCACCGCCAAGAAAAAATGAATTCTTTTAACTGAAATGTTTTGTCAACATCAAATGCCAGTTTTAGCCTGGAATCTTTGCTGAGATTTGAAGCTTCCTCAACCCAACGGTTTCATTCCCAGAGTCCTTTTTAAACCACAGAGAGATTTAAATAGGTAGTCTGTTATAAAGTGTTTCGTCGTTTTCAGAGGGGTTGTAGCTGCCTCTGGGTTCTAAGGGTAAATGAGTGTTTCAAGCACAGAAAAAATAAGGGAGACGGAGAGTGAGACGTATATTATGAATAAAAAGATAATCCTAATAATAGTTTACATTATCACAAGCCAAAGTTTATGCGAGCAGCTAAGCTCCCTTTCAAAGTAGAGGGCAGCTGCTGGTAGGCGGAGGAAAATGGTATGTCAGAAATGTGACCAACCTTCAAGTTTAACTCTGCTGTCAGCCACCGCTTCCTTCGGCCACCTTACAACGCCCTGGGGGCGGTGGCGGGATCCTTTTGGAAGTGTGTTTGCAAAGGCATGGAACTGTCTCAGTGCTAGACAGACTTCATCTCCACTGTTCCTGGACAATCCTGACAGGGCCAAGTCACCCCGGTCAGGTGACCCCACCAGAGAGGCGGCCCTGGGGGGGGACTCCCACTGCCTCCCAGGAGTCAGGGGAACATGTCCAGGATGAACAGTCTTAGTCCCCAGAGGCTGCCAGGAACCCTATGGGAAGTAGATCGGGGCTCAGAGGCTGTGCTTACATGCAGATGTGCCAAGTCACTAAGATCCTCCAGGCATCACACACTCCCCAGAACGCTGACCCCACATAAACCCCTTTACCCAAAGCGCTAATGTGCGTAAGTTGAGTATGTGTACTCAGTAGGATAATCCAGCCCTTATTCACAGAGCACCCAGGATGTGCAGAGTGCAGGGCTAGGACACAGGGAAGGGTCTAAGAGTGACTGGGATGGGGGCCAGTGCCCAGGAAGTGACATTCAGGTGGAAGGGACACCCCTGTGCTACCTGAAGACTAGGTGAGGGGGCACCTTTGGGCAGCGGCCAGCTTCACATTTCCAAATGAGAACAGTGGTACATCTCAAGCCACTTATTTGAAGCTAAACATTTCTATACTTACAGGGGGCGGGAGGCGCATCAGAACAGGAGAAACAGTCCCTGCGATTTATCTCCTTTTCAATTTCCATAGATAGAAATCCCATTTCAAGATGTTTTCACCCAGCCAAGAGCGTTCTGCAAAGGTTGAAGCTTCATCCAGCCCAGAGCAGAAGAAAGGGGAAAAGCTCCCAGTAAGGAGCAGATCCCAAGGAGACCACCCCCTGCCTCCTATCCCACCCCACCTCCCAGCCTCACTGCATCAAAGCACATGAATGCGCTCAGTGAGGAACCAGCTGGTGGCACCGGGAGACCCTCAAAGGCGCTTGCAACCATAAAGGAATGGCCGTCCAGGCCAGTGTCCTTCCGGCAGGGTACCACAAGCTATAGGCCACAGGACGGAACCATCAATTTCACGGGGTGTTGGTCAAGGTTCAGGGAAGGTGTTCACAACCAAGCTTTACTTGGGGTGAGGGTATTTAGAGGTACAAGCTGCACGTATCACGCACACCTCAGTCCTTTCTGCAGGGGATTAAGACACTGCTTGCTCTGTTACTGCTGCAGGTGGAGGTGCTGGTTTAAAACCACCCAGTGCCTTCCCAGGGCACCTGGCTAAGCTCAGAGCTTCTGGAGGGCATGATCCCTGGAGATAAGGCTCTTCATCAAGAAAGCTTTCTCCATGCCCTCAAGCTGCAGGCCCTCTGGTCTCTGCATGGGTGACCTCTTCCCCAGCCTCTCACCATCACTTCCCCCTCTGGCTTGTGTCACAGACCCCTCTGGAGGTGACCAGCTTCCTGACAGCCTATCAAGCATTCTTGCCTCCTTGCCTGCCAGTCAGCGTCTTTAAGCAGAGGTTCCTTGTGTTGCCCTTATAAACTGGTAACTTCAGCCTAATGCAGAAAAAAAAAAAAAGAGCTTACTGAGCATTAAATGCTACTTCTTCCACTCTCCTGAAATGTTCTTATCGTATCCAAGGAACAGTCACCCAGGACCCACTAAAGCAATACCACTTCAACCTGGGCAGGTGGCAATCACTCAGGATGACAGCACCTAGACGGAAACCCGGGGGACAGCAACCCCTGGGTGAGGGATGGGTGTGTATGTGTATCGCTATTTTAACCTGTTTAGCTTTCCTAATAAGAAGACAACTAGGTATAAAATAAATAAGATACAAGGGTGTAATGTACAGCACAGGGAATATAACCAGTATTTTACAATAACTTTAAATGGAGTATAATCTATAAAAATATCGAATCACTAGGTTGCAGATCTGAAACTAATATAAAATTGTAAATCAACTATACTTCAATTCAAAATCAAGACAGCTTGGTACAAATGGGGGTGAAAGGGAAACAAAATTAATCTCTCAGCCCTGCAATTACCCACATGCAGATTTTCTGCCAAACCAACTATTTCTTATCTCTGGTCAGTTTTTATCTGCAGCTGCCTTTCTCCTGCCCCTGCCACCACCGTGCACATACCCGAATCCTCTCTTGCCCCTGACAGTCACTGACAGAGTGGTCCAGGCCTCCGGGACTGTCAACACCCTGATGTAATTCAGGGCTCATGGGGGGTCTGAGGCAGTGCTCTTGTTTATGGATTCAGTGATTGATTGGACCCTAACAGCTCCTGGCCCAGAAGACTAAATAGGTTGAAAGCAATCATTAACGGTAGTGTAATGTTGAAAAAAAACAAGAGACGCAAGGGGGCCTTTGGCCATGTGGACAAGAGCACGGGAAATGTGAAGGATGGAGGCAGATAGACACACTAGGCACCTCTGGGTAAACACCAGTACAGGCAAATCACAATGACAGTGGAGCCGATGCGGCGGGCACACTTGGTAGAAATAAAGCAATCTGTGTACGAATATGTTTTTTTTTTTTTGGCCACACCACGCAGCTTGTGGGCTCTTAGTTCCCTGACCAGGGATCGGACCCGTACCCTTGGCAATCAAAGTATCTTAACCACTGGAACGCCAGGGAATTCCCAGTGTACAAATCTTTAAAAAAAAAAACAAAACCTATGCGGAGGACAGACACTTTACTTTTATTAGAGAAAGATCTGCAAAAATGGCCACAGGCTGGGTGTTTTTTCTCGAGACAGATCAAAAACAGGACACCCAGGTGCAAGAGGCAAGAGTCCAGATGGAAACTGATGGGACCGACTTAATAAGGAAGTGGAATGGGTAGGATAGAAAAATTATCCTCCGAGTTAAAACTTCAAGTTATCTCAATATAAACAATTCTTAAATTCTTAAGAATAATTCTAGTCTGATTGTCCCATTTTATAGGTAAAGAAACTGAGAGTCAGAGGGGTCACCTGCCCTGTCCACAGTCACACTCAGCTGGCCTGGGATGCCCTCATCTCACAGGTCACACTGATGTAAATGAGACCATCTAACAGAGTGGCTTCTAGCCCAAGATCAGGATTTGCAAAAGCTGCAGTAAAACAGGATTCATATATATTCTATTCACAGGAAATGTGTGATCAATCCAAAATCAACCTTGGAAAATCTATTTCTGAAGAAAGGTTCGCTAGCCAAATTACTGGTACAAATAGGATTCCCATGATAATGTTTAGATTCAACTATTTTCATAATATGCTATTAAGTGCAAAAGAGTCACTCAATCAATATTCTGATTTTAAAATCCTCATTTACTCACTTAAACATCTTCCCTAATACTTTTACTGAGCAGCATTTCATCCACACCTCACATTAATACCACCAGACTTAAAAGCACTAAAACTTACTCAGAAGGTAAATCACCAGGTGGAAAGATTCAGTCCCTCTCTAATAAACCCAGAATGAAACAAGTATAAGGTACAACTCAAATAACAAAGTGTAAATAAAAATTATAAATGTCAATATTTTTTAGGATGTGGAAAAATGAGCACACTTATTAACGGACAGCCGTCTGCCACCAATCATTATAAGTAGTTACTATGTGGACAGGCACAGAGCTAAATGTTTTAAAGACAGTAACTTATTTAAGTCTCAGAACAATGCTGGGAGATAAACTATTATTGACTCATTTTACAGGTGAAGAAATTTGCCCAAGGTCACAATAAATGATAGCAAATGGTACAGCTGGGATTTGTGGACCAAATTTACCCTCTTCTCAAAACACAATTCTTTGTAGTAAATTGGCTCAGTCATTATACAAGGCAGGTTGGTAAACGTGTTGTAAGAGCTATAAAACCTTTGCCCCAGTAATTACACTTTGGGAAACACTATATATGCCAAGGAAACAAACCAAAATGGCGAGGTGGGACAGGAAACCAATCTGCATGAAGATATTCATAGCAGCATTATAACAGCAATAACTTGGAAACAGCCCAAGTGCTTCATCTGTGGGGGAGAGGGGTAGTAAAAGGGGCAGAGGCACACAATATGAAAATATCATATGACCACTAAGAGCAACAAGTCTGTAAACTATGTAAAAACATGGAAATATCTTCAGAAAACAAATATAAATAAGAAAGATAATAATAACCATTAAAAATAGTGATTACAACTCTACATCAAAATGTTTCTGTATTCAAGAATGGAAGAAACAGCATTTAATGCTCATTCAGTTTTGGGTTTTTTTTTGCATTATGTTGAAGTTACCAAATTATAAAGGCAACACAAGGATACTCCGCTTAAAGATGCTATGATTCAGAATGTCCTTCTCTTCCTAATCTAAAGATGTGAAGTTTTCATATAAAAATAAAAGAATAGCTCTTCTAATTTTAAAGCCCCTTCTTTAAAAAAAATAAGTCCGCCCTCAGGCTTTCAAGTAAGCCCTACTCTAATATTAACAAAACCTACTAATTTATAAAAACCCATAGCTCATGAATTTTTTTTTTGTTAGTCATTTAGCAAATTTATTTAAGGACAAATATGTTGACAAACTGGAACATTATTTCTGTCACCATTTGGTCTGCACTAATAAAAGGCCACACTTTCAGAATCTCACTCTTTTATAAATGCATTTGGAAAAGTAACGCTATTTAAGATGGCATAAGTCCATGGGGGTGGGGACGTAGGTTTAAGAGTGTCTGAACATATGCCCAGATGGAGGCCGTGTGCTCCATGCCTAAGTGGGAGGTTTGTGCCCAGTTGCCTTTTCATAACATCTCATTCCCCAAAGGGGAGCAGAATATGCCCACACAGGTTCTTCACCACACCCCGTCTAGGTTGGCAGGGGGACCCAGCAAACCCTCAGCCCAGCCACAAGTACCCCCTAACCCTGTCCACACATCGCTCCCCTGAACCCTCCAATGGCTTCCTGTATATCATGTCACCTCAGGGGAACAGAAGTACAACTAAAGAACATACTAACTAACTACTTTTAAGATGAACGAGGTTGGGAAGTTGGGGAAGGAAGTGGCCCACAGTTGGCACCCTCTGACTTCTGCGCTAGGGGAAGAAAAGCTGACTCCTCCACTTGGCAAGATTGTTCTCTGCCTGGACCCATCTCACACCACTCTTCTTTCCAAGGTTCCTTTTTCCTCTGTCCTTACCAACCCACGCTGCTGGCCCACGTGCCCATTTTGCTCTCTACTTGGGATGACTTACTATTGTCCCTCAAGCATAAAGAGCTCTTTATGGGCTCTGTATGCACCTGGCACAGAGCCAAAGCCCCCCCCAGTATGGCAATGCCTGCCTCTAAGGCAAACTGTCCAATAGGGCAGCCTCGAGCCATGTGTAGCTATTTAAACTTGAGTAAATTTAAAATTCAGTCCCACAATTGTGCTGGCCACATCTCAGCCACCATGGTTAATAGCTACTGAACTGGCCAGTGCAGGGAAGAACATGTCCATCGTCACAGGAAGTTTTACTGGAGGACCTCCTTACCTGCCTCTGCAATTCCAGGTGGTGTTCTCCCACAGCTGGACGACTCTTCCCACCTGACACCTTGGGGATAGCTCAGTTTCACGCAAGCAGCATTTTTTTTTACACGTAAATATGGACGTTTTTGGTGTACAGTTCCACGAGTTTATACATATACAAATGTATAATTAGATGTGTAAATGTGTACATCGCTGTAGCTACCATCACAGTCAGCACACAGAACAGTTCCACCATCCCCCCAAAATTCCCTTGTACTGCCCCCTTTGTAGTCAAACCCTTCATCCACCCCCAAAACCCCGGCAACCACCCATCTGGCAGCTTTTTTAAAAACTCAGATTCCTGGCCTTCCCCTGGAAATCCCACTTAAGCAGGTCTGGGGTGAATCCCGGAATTTCTCACCTCCACGCCCCCTCCCAAGAATGTTCCTCCGGTGATTCTGGAGTTCAGCCAAGTTTGGTAACCTCTGGGGTAAAGGCCGAACCCTAGTTTAATTATCTGCAAAGCGCTCGCTGGTATCCAGTCTTGCTTTCTTCCCACCCCCAGGAGTTGCTTTGTTGCACATGGTAGACACAGCTGGGTGCTGGGAAGGCAGGGCAAGTTCGCTGCTGGGGGCACAGGCAAGGTAAGAACTTTGTGGCTCTCGTAGTATCTGGCAGAGAGAGGCCTCTCTGAGGCACATGGCCTCCCATCCTAATCCCTTCCTGGCTCTTTGTGCCATGGAATCCTCATCTGGAAAAAAAGGAACCACATCAGAAATAATCGTCTACCTCCGAAGCTCAGTGGAAGTGATGATTTACATAACACGTTCAAAGGCACTGGGCAGCCAGGATGAAAGGTACCTTGTCCCGGATATATCACCACCACCCAGGGCTGCCTCTGAATGGAACGTTCCTCACCCTGTTTACTTGATGGCTGTGGGGGAATCAGGACTCAAGTTACAATAAAATTGCAGCCTTTAAAAAGAAAAAAAATCACAATGTTTTTTCCTCCTAAATTCGTGATCTCAAGGGCAGGGTACCAAATTCCATCTTTAAAGAGGAATTCGGAAGAGTCAGCATCATCTCAGAAAACCTCCTCTGCTCAGAAAGTAAATAATTACAAGGAGGGTCAACACTCGAGTCTAGCCATTCTCCCGCACTTGTTCCTGCTCTGCTGACGATTCCTGGAAAACACTTTGAAAAGTTTTAAGATGATCAAAGGAAAAGAATGGCCAACCCAAGAAATGCTATCGTTTAACATCACATGTTTATTTAGCCCCACCAAGCCAAAGAGAGAAGATTGTTTGAAAGGGAGAGAATGCCTGCTTAATCAACTAAAAATGCATTCATTACTATGCTATTCACTGCGGCTTTCCTGAAATCAGACACTTTTGCCCCTAGACCGTAAGATTGAAGCGATTTGAAATGAAAATATTTCCTGTCCACTGCTTGCCAGTTTCTAGCCCCAGAGTGATATAACAGATGACATCCAGTACAATAAATGCTTTTATTAACCATAAATTTGAGACTGCTTTAGGGATTTGAAGTGTTGGGTTTCATGCTGAAAAAATGTAATGTTATCCACAGACCATCAGTGAGTAACAAAAACAGAGGCACAGGTTATGCTACTTTGATCAAATTATGGCCAAAACAAAAAAATCGTCTTTTGCATTTTAAATAGTAGTTGCATTCAGGCCATATCTTCAAGGAGCACCACAATAGTTTAATCATATGTCTTAGAGAGTTTAATGGAAATTCATCCTGAGTGCAGATTTATAGAACCAGCAGCTTCTGTTAAACAGAAAGGAAATTGAAAAGTGTTATAAGGCTAAGTGAGCTGAAAAATTCAAATACTAAAATGGGACCCCAAAATCAGGTTTTCTCAACCTCAGCACTACTGACATTTTGGGCTATTACTGGGAAAGGCTGACTTGTGCATTTGGGGGTGTTTAGCAGCATCCCTGGTTCCTACCCAGGAAATGCCAGTAGCAAACCTCCTCCCAGTTGTGACAACCAAAAGTGTCTCCAGAGATTCCCCAATCACCCCCAATTGAGAACTATTGCTCTAAATCAAATTCTAAGCCTGCTTAGCAAGTGCTGCCTGATTTCTCTTTTTCTAAAGAAAATGTCAGAGCCCAGGGAGTCTCACAGCCTCAGCTCCCTGCCCCAGGACAGCCCTCTACACAGAAATGTTTATCCTTGAGTGAGTTCTGAACTCAAAAGCACTCTACACTCCCTCTCCCACCAAAACTGACAGTAGAAGAGCCATGGAAACAAGAACCCTCTCCTCGAGCAGGGTAGACTAGACTAAGCAAAGGCAGCCCGCCGCCCTCTCCCGAGGCGCACCCTGGCCCATCCTTGGTGCCCTGCGTGTACCCCGGCACAGCATCCCTACCAGCATCCCGATCGCTGCTTTTCTGGCCTTCTGCTGTCAGGCCACGGAGGCGACCGTGGATTCGGTGCCAGAAAATAAAATGAAAACCGGGGTTGAACCTCTGCAGTCCATTCTCTGGACGCTGAATGTCCCGCTATTACATCTCGGCATGACATTTCACGGCCAGCAGGGGAGGAGGCCTGGTCCTGAAAGCTGAACAAACGACTAGTGCACAGGCCCTCCCGCGCCCTCACCGGCTCCCTGCACTTATGAATAAAAGATGCAGGGCTTGTCTCTGTCGTCTCCCTGGTACCCTGGGAGAATAACAACTTGTCACTTTTTGACGTTTTAACTTACTTTGAAAAATAATATTAACTTGCTGAGTCTTTGGGCTTTAAATCTGGGGTAGGGACAAATAAAAGAAAGAAAAGGCATGCCATGAGGTAGAAGACAGTAATTCAAGCTAAACGAATGAAACTCTGTTAAGGGTCTCTAATAAAATAATTTAGGCAATACACAATCATAGAAGGAGAAGACTGGAAATTGAGGACATGTTTTGAGTGAAGCGGCCTTTTCTGGAAATAAAGTTCATTGTTTTCTTAGCACAAAGGAAAGAAGTGGCTGAGTTTGGGTGTGAGGGAGCACTCAACCGTAAACCTGCCCCGGCCAAGGGGAGGTTATAATAGGAACTCATTCCTGGTCGGTCGCTGAGGGCGACATCTACAACTGTTTGCAAAAAGCCCTGGTGAACAGCAAAAGCCTTCAGCATTCTTGGGATCCAGCACTCCCAATTTTGAGAGCACAACTGATTTCAAATCGTCTTCAAGGAAATAAGTTAAATTACAGGATAGCACAAATGACACCCTGCAGTTTCTTTGGACGTTCAGTAAAGTAAAAGGAAAGCCCTACTGTAAAGCACTGTGTTTTTAAAAAAGACAACACAAGACCAAACTGGGTTAAATCATTAGAAAGGTCTCTATGTACAATTTCAAGTAGAAAAAACATATTTTGCTCTTTGCTAAAACTGCACCTATATTTGATACCTAAAATCCAACAATGTCACACTCTCACCTTTAGAGGGATCTTGCCAAAATATTTAACTTGACCCTAATCACGAGGAAACAATCAGAAATCCAAGTTGTGTGACTGTCTATACCACAAGTGACCTTGACTCTTCAGATGTATATGTTATAAAGGATCAAAAAGAAGTGGAGGGACTCCTTTAGATTAAAGGAAACTAAAGAGACAGGAGGTGTCTATAAGCAGTGAGTGGCCCTTGTCTGAATCCTGGAAGGTGATTCAGAAAGAAATCATGAAGGATATTTAGGAGTACAGCTGAGGTACGTGAGGCAAAGCACTGGTGACTCTAGGCTAAGGGGAAATAGGTGCTCACCCCACTGTTCTTTCAACTTTTCTATAGGTTTGAAATTTTCAGAATCTAAAATATAGGGGAGAGAGTAAAGTGAAGCCCCAGGTATAGCTGACTGGCTGCCTGCTGGCCTGGGTGGGGGCTGGGCAGCAACAGCTTCATCTCCCTGTTTCAGAAAATGTACACCCCAAAGTATAAAGTCTCAATACAGAATAGATTCAGGATTAAAAATAAATTTTTTTAAAAAATTTATTTTTTTATTTTTGGCTGCATTTGGTCTTTGTTGCTGCGTGTGGGCTTTCTCTAGTTGCAGCGAGCAGGGGCTACTCTTCGTTGCAGCGCGCAGGCTTCTCATTGCGGTGGCTTCTTTTGCTGTGGAGCACAGGCTCCAGGCACGCGGGCTTCAGTAGCTGTGGCACTCAGGCTCAGCAGTTGTGTATCGCGGGCCCTAGAGCGCAGGCTCAGTAGTTGTGGCGCACGGGCTTAGTTGCTCCGCGGCATTTGGGATCTTCCCGGACCAGGGCTCGAACCCGTGTCCCCTGCATTGGCAGGTGGATTCTTAACCACTGCGCCACCAGGGAAGTCCCTAAAATAAATTTTTAAAACCCACAGTAGTGTAACTTATTATTCACTTAACTGGGTAGTGGTTGAGGGGGTATGTACACATAGCAGACATTTAAGACATTTATGTTTCTGCTTTTTAAAAAGGCATAGGTCCTTTTTTTTCCCCCAAAAGGCAATAGTTTATTTATTTATGGCTGCGTTGGGTCTTCGTTGCTGTGCGTGGGTTTTCTCTAGTTGCGGTGCGCAGGCTTCTCACTGTGGTGGCTTATCTTGTTGCAGAGCATGGGCTCTAGGCACTGGGCTTCAGTAGCTGTGGCATGCGGGCTCCATAGTGCAGGCTCAGTAGTTGTGGCGCACGGGCTTAGTTGCTCCACGGCATGCATGATCTTCCCAGACCATGGCTTGAACCCGTGTCTCCTGCATTGGCAGGCAGATTCTTAACCATTGCGCCACCAGGGAAGCTCTCAAGGAACAGGTCCTTTTAAAACCCCTTTATGCCTTTCCCTAAAACTCTTCTGCAATTTATCATTCTCTTTCTCCTCTTATCAGAATTCCTACTAATTTAAAAACTTTTTAGAATGGCTCTTTAAAACTCTCCTGCCTTCCACCCAAACTCTCCCCCATTATCTACCCCAATCTTTTTTTAATGAGATAAAAGCAATGATTACCCTAATCTCCAACTTGAAAACTGTGCACTTAAAGGGAAAAAAAAAAAAAAGTGTGACCCTTTAAGTAAAAGGAAGAAAGCTCAGTAGATGGGAAATGTGCTCAAGTGAAAAGATGTTGGGATAGAATTTCTGTGTCTCAAGCTTCAAAACCCAGGGAGAACAATGAGGCAGCCTGCGTGTCCAGAGCAGCCCTGAGAGACCTGGTTGGCAGTCACCTTGGGCGCGCCAGATACTCGGAACCCACCACTCCAGCCCCCCACTGCAGCAGTCTTCAGGCAGCACAACCAGATGTTACATTTTCTCTGCTTAATTTTGGTAAAACTCCATGACCTCTTTCTCAAATTAAAAAGGCAATGCTATTTTTTTAAACCACAGGAGCTATCTTTAGTGAACCCTTCTAAGGATTTCATTAATTCATAGCCAGCCAACCAGGACTTTTCCCACAGTCTCCCACAAAAAAGCCCGGGAAGTCACTGATTGCTTGGCTGGATCTGAATATGAGCAGAGGTAAGATCAGAAATATCTAGTTCCTCCCACAGGGAGGCAAGGCATGAAAATCAAAGCTGGGCAAAACCTCATTACCACAGCTGGCCGGCAAACCCACAGCCCTGGAAAGGCGGCAAAGAGCATCTTTGATTCTGGATGGACCCTCGAGTGACTTCAGAAAATGAAAGGCATTCACAACCAGAGGGGACCGAAAGAAAATGAGACCTGTATCTCTGTTAAAAAGACCAAGCTGTCATACCACCTAAGGGCTGCTGCCCGGAAGTAAGAGTCATTTCATTCACTTTGTGTCGTAAAGTCCAAAACCAAGATGCTTAGTTAGCGCTTAGCAGTCATTTTTTACATTTTTTTCATCCACAGTGCAGCGCAACCTGGACAGTCCAAACATCCTCTCTTCAAGCAACCAACACTCTGCAAACTGTGATTCCCATCCAGTACCAGCCCTAACCACTGCCTCTCTCATTCCCTGGGAATCTGTCCTGCAGCCTAGCAGTTGGCCAGTATGAGGACACAGTGCCAATAAACTGTGATGTGAATGAAGGCGAGCCTATTTTTATGCTACTCTCAGCATCTCATTGGTGCATCTCAGCCACATGATGCACCAATGTTAACAAAACATAAGTAAAACCAACTATACTTCAATAAAAATAAAATTTTTTAAAAAAATAGAACATAGGTAACTATAGAACTTCAGAGGAAACTGTCATTACAATTGCTCGCCTTACATGTCACCTCCTCAGAGAGGCCACCGAGCTCACCCGCTCTCATCACCCCATTTTAATTTCCTTCAGAGCACTTAGTCACACGTAGGGAGAAACGACCATGTGCCGCCACTCATCTCCTGGTGCAGCAGGGAACGAAGCAGATCAAGGACCTGCCGCCAGGGAGCTGATAGTGCACTGAGGGAGATGCACGGACAGACAAGAAAACACTCTTGTGCGTTTCATGGTAAAAAAATTTTGTGGAGAAAACTCAAGTGAAGAAAAGAGGTGAGCGAGACAGCAGCGGTTGCTATGTTAAATAGAGCAGGTCTGGTAGTTTGTTATCCTATTTGTCTCCCTTACTACAATCTAAGCTCCAGAAACCAGGCCTCACACATAGAAAACGCCAAATACTCACGGAATGAAGGCATGGCTGCTGAGGGTCACTCCTGTCAAGCCATTCATCTGCTGGAGAAACCTTCCAAGCCTCACCATCCCTGACAAGTACAGGTAGGCAAAATTCAAGGCACCCCTTTATCTAGTCCCAGCCTCCGTCTTCAGCCGTCTTGTTTCCACTGCCTCCAATGAGCCACCCTCCTCCAGCTTTACCCGCATTTTTCTTTTTGTTTTTTTCCTCTCTGTATTTTTTTTGGCCGCGCCTTGCAGCTTGCAGGATCTCAGTTCCCCAGCCAGGGATGGAAACCGGGCCCCACAGTGGAAGTGCCGAGTCCTAACCACTGGACCGCCAGGGAATTCGCACCCACATCTCTCCTTCTGCCCAAACTGTCCCCACCTCCTGGTTCCACTCACCAGAGACCACACTCAAAGTCCCCCCAGTGAGGCCAGTCTTCTTCAGCCATCTGATCCCTCCCTCTAAGCCTCCTCTGAACCATCCAAATTAAGTGTCTTCTTCATAAGCAAATCAAGATTCCCCTTCTTCGCTGCATCACTGCAAAAGACTGAATGCATCCCACTAAATCTGGAGGCATGATGGGGCGAGTCTGACTTTACTAAATGTAGGCTTCCTGGCAAAGGTGAAATTCACACAGGGAGCCTAGGGGGCTTTGTGGAGAAGCCTCCTGGGGAAAGGCGGGCCTCCTCCAAAGCAGGGGAAACTGAGGCAAAGCAAGTAGCCAGAGTTACTGGGAACCAACTGAGACGTGGGATAAAAAGCCAGAGTTCCAAAGGTGGGCGCCCAGCAGCACCTCGGACATCTGCTCCGCACCACCCTGCTTCTCACACTGGCCAGTGCATAAAATGCAATGTTCTGGGATGAGGGGCAGCAGGAACCGTGGTTCATGCTCCTCTGGGAGGAGTGGACAAGGCAGAGCGAGGACGGGGAGTTGCCTTGCAGACCCGCCTGGATAGGAAGCCCCTACAGACGGGGGCCTGGTCCTTCTCCGCTTCGTGTTTTCCCAGAAAACGTAACTACAGTTTAACCACGGCCAGACACGGGAGCTGCTCTTGCCTCCTCACACCAAGTAAGTCTTTGCGAACTTCAGATATCGAGCAGTCACAACAAATCCTAACCATGCGAGGGCCTGGGCCCCACCCAGAGCAAATGTTCCCCCTCCAGAGGATGGAGGCGATAAGCTGTCACTCAACAGGGACAATGCTCAGGCTGACTGCTCCTGCATTTGGTCCGGACTGCATTGCATTTTCCTCAGATAAAAGGGGAAGAAACCCTCTTCAGGAGAAGAGAAGCCAGAAATCACCTGGACAGAATAAAATCACAGAGAACCACATGGCGCATCTCAGGAAAATGTACCTCTTCTTTACAAGGAAACCCTCCTTCTATCCCCATCAGCCCTCCCACTGGCAAGTAAAACAGTTCAGCTTAGAACAGAAGTCTGGGGCCACAGCCAGCATTTTTTAAAGGGTTACCATTCATTGGGGGGAAAATCTACAAAACTGACAAAACAGAACACTTGGAAAAACTCCTAGTTTTTAAGGGAATAAAGGACTTTCAAAATCTAAAAACGTTATAGTTAAAGCCTAATCCCTTATGATTTCAAAAGGATTCATTTGAAGTATTCATTTAATGTGTGAAAGGTAAATATCCATCTGAACATTTTAATTAATGTTACCAATTTCCATTCTCTTTTCAAAGTCACTGCTTCAATTTTATAGGCATTTCTGATAAGTTCAAGCAAGCTCCCCTACAATGTAGTAATTTTAATGAAAAGCCTCATGGTTAATGCCTATTAGATGAGGTTTGGAATGAAGAAACATACAATAAAATTATCATTTATTAAACTTCCCACAATACCTGCCATCTGTCCTGCCGTTTCAACTTTTAATGTACCAGCCTTATGCAAATAAGACATTAGGTTTACTATAAAACAAATTCTTCTTAAAAGTGCATAGTAAAGGTAGTTTGCATTTACCCTATTAAATCACACAATTTACAGGCCAACTTCCGTTTTAGAAGAGAATTACATGTGTGTTCACATCACATCTTTATTTTGTCATCCATCCAGTGATTTGTTGAGGACAGCTGGTACCTATTAAGTCCCCCCTTTAAATGTTGTAGCCTTAATTAGCTACATCCACCTTCCCCCAACATTTCCAAACAAGGAACCAAAGAAAAGGAAAGCTGTTTTTATCATGGATGGTTTAAACAATGGAGTTGCAAATGTTAAAATAATAATCTTGGGCTTCCCTGGTGGTGCAGTGGTTAAGAATCCACCTTCCAGCGCAGGGGACTCGGGTTCGAGCCCTGGTCCGGGAAGATCCCACATGCCACGGAGCAACTAAGCCCCTGCGCCACAACTACTGAGCCTGCTCTCTAGAGCCCACAAGCCACAACTACTGAAGCCTGCGTGCTTAGAGCTCCTCAACAAGAGAAGCCACCGCAACGAGACGCCCGCGCACCCCAACAAAGAACAGCCCCCGCTCGCCACAACTAGAGAAAGCCCGCATGCAGCAACAAAGACCCAACGCAGCCAAAAATAAATAAAAATATAATAAATAAATTTTAAAAATATAATAGTCTTCATTAGAGACTAACTAGTTATTCCATTTTTAGGCCCCTTCAGAAGAAACAGGGTACAGATGGAGTTTAAATGTCATGTCAGTCTTTGTTACTTAGGTAATTTTTCAATTGTTCAATTTTTAGTTTCATGCCTCATGTTAATAATTAAACCGTTCCCAGATACTGCTCGGGAAGGCATGAGGGACAGTCTTCCCAGATATATTCTTGGTATTATTTAAGCTATAAACGTTTTACTTGGGCTTCTGAACACGTGAGAACAAGCAGACAGAATCTGCAAGCAGAGAATAAGCCAAGTATGGTTTTCTATGAATAGACATCATGCTCTTCCCAGACACTGAAGAGTCCTCAACTCACACAATGAGAAATTCAGGTGATCAAATCGCTTTAACCTGCCGTATGTAGATGAAATACACACTAATTTGGTTACAATTTAGGCTTTCCTTCTTAAAAAAAAAAAAAAAGCATTCAGGGCTTTAAGTGTGAATGACATCAACAGGCTAAATTCTGAGCAAGATAAGGAGCCATGTCAACGAACCCCCCCCCCCCCCCCCCCCCCGTAGATTGGGTTTCTTCTTAGAGACCTGCTCCAGCTTTAATCTGCAGTAAGACTATCTGTTTCAATAGGATGTGATCACTCCTGGGCTTGTGTCTTTTCAATCAGCCGGTGGCCCTGCCGGGTTTAGAGTGGCAGAGAGGAAGTGGCCTGTGGTTAAACAGAGGAAATACCAAGGCATTTTAATAGAGCAAATAGTCTACTTCCCACAGGGAAGAGCTTCAAAGGCCTCAGGCCCTGTAGGAGACAATGTGTTATGGGGCCATCAGTCACCTAATCGTGTGTCAGGCCCATTCAGAACATCCTGGCAGCCAAGACAAACACTGTCCAGGAGGACATTGCCTCCCACCAGCCAGGCAAGTTGGGCTGCCTGGAGATGGGGCCTGTGGCACCAACACAGACAGGTCCCTTGGGCTTGCTGAGGGCAGAAGAACCTCCAAATCTGGGCGAGATGTGAAACGGAAATGGTCTTGGCTGCCGGAGTAGGGTGGCAGGAGATAGGTCTGCTCCAGAGGCGCTGTCCCCCACTCTAGCCTGTCAAGTTCTGGGGATACCTGAGCCCCTGCCTCAGCCCATTCTCTTACAAATTGAGGATGGGGGACCCAACCTTCCAGAAGCCTAAAAACCCATCCATCGGGGCAGACACAAGAGGCAGCAAGGAATGAAAGGAACAATTAATTGTTGACTGGGTGGCCCCAGCAGCAGCAGACATCTGCCGGGGCACGGTATGTGAAAAGTTCAGGGACTGATGAGGGAAAGACAGTTTGAAAACTTTTTTAAAAGAAAAAAAAAAAAAAAATTTTAGGCCAAATGAAGCATGAAAAATACTCAAATTAAAATAAAGACTTAAAAAAGCATTAGCTGTTCTTGCCTTTGTAAGGAAGCCATCTGTAAAGTTTGAATGGCTGAGGATATGATTTGGATCCTACCCTACTCTGCTGAGACTGTTTTCCAGACAGGCCCAGCTGTTCTGGGGAGGAACCCAGTGCAAGTGTCGGGTCCGCTTCACCCCCAGCCTCCTCTTTAACCCCAAGCCAGAGACACCCACCCAAAACGACTGGCTCCCCAGGTCCTCCTTCAGCCAGCCTCACCCCTGCCATTTTCCAGAGCTCGGACAAAGTCCCCACTTTACATTCTAAAAGTCCAGTGAAGTAATTTCAAGTCAAGCTGATTTTAAACGTTTAGAATGTGGCTTCCCGCCTCCTTCTTGTGACCACCGAAGCCCTGTCTCCTAAAGCAACGATTCTCACTGTTGAGAGCATCACAGGAACTTGTTAAAATGTCAGTTCCTGGGCCCCATCTCACTCCCATTCTGGCCCCATCGGCCTTGAATCTGCATTTTAACGAGCTCCCAAGACAATCCTGATACTGCAAGCCCCTGGACTTCACTATGAGAAATCATGTTTGGAAGGAAATGGTGCCTCAGTCGGAACTTAGTTGCTGGTCTCATTCACCCAGCTGTATCCCTGAGTTAATAACTAGCACAATGCCCCAGGCACTGCAGGGGCTCCGGGTCCACTGGATGGATGGGGGAGGGGAGAGAAGGGAGGGCTGCTCAAGAAAGATGGACCCCAGCCAAAGGATTCCCAAATTAACATAGCAAAACAGGCTGGAAGAAAGCATCACACTTCTTATAAAAATGTTTCTCTGAAAATGTGTCAACCGGGGCTGACTCATTTTTAACGAAGAATTCTGTAAAAGACACAAGAGCATGTGTAACATGGACAACACGGCCACAGGACAGGCAGACCAGATGCAGCCTTGAGAGCCACGAGCTGCAAGTGAATGAAAACACATCCAATTCAGAATTAAATAAACATGGCTGGGCCCACAGCCAAGGAGAGTTCTTGGATTGGACTTTTATCAGGAACCTAAATTTTAATCAGCTGGAACTTCTTCTTTTCCAAGTACCACCCTATTCCTTCCTACCTTTAGAGATGAAGTATTTGCCTTAAATGGGAAACTTGCACTTCATTGTAAAGACGATGCCAGCATTCTGGCTTCCTGAATTCCTGAAGGAACAGACTTTGGTGGGGGAAGGGGGGGGGAGAGTAGAAATTGTGTTTCAGGGATAATAGACCAGGGAAGGTGTACCCCATCTAGGTAAGAAGGCAAGAAATGTTCCCTCCTCCTCCACTGCAGGAAAAGCCACTAAATAAAAACCTGTGGGAATAGATTCCTAATTTCTTGTTCCATAAATAGGCTTCTCAAACAACCAGCAAGGCAAGAGGAGGGGAAAAAACCTCAGTGCAAGTGACCAACATAAAGTTACCCATCACAAACAAAACCATTCCACTTCCAAGAAGCAAGCAGTTAAGACTCAGTGTAAATGAGGATGCTGGCCCCTCTGGAAGTTTTACAACTTGTTACTTCTTTGCGAAAATTGTATTTATTACTCAAAGAGCAACTTTACCTGGCAAGAGCCCTAAGAGACTTAAAAAAAAAAAAAAAAAAAAAAAAACTAGTTGAGGAAGTGAGCCCACAATTCATTTCTAAAACACTGCACTGTGTTCAAGATGGTATCGGCCCCTTAATTGCCCCGCTAATAATGGGGAGGTTGTGAAATCTGACCACTTAGACCAGGCTGGCTCCTCCGAGAGCAGCCCCGAAGGGAGGGTTACAGCTGCTGAGGGTTAGCTGGCTCCAGTCACCTTGCAAGTCCTGGGAAAATACACATTCCTGCAGGGGCAAGAGTTCCTGGAACAACCTCTCCCTGGAGAGCCAGGGGGTCAATCGCTCAGCTCCTCTCCAGCACCCAGATTCTGCCCCTCCTGAGGGCTCACTTCTCTACCCTGCTGTGTCTCCAGCTTCTCAGGTTCTGTGTGACGTAGACCCACAGGAAGCCCTCTCTTGCTTGCATCACACATCACCAACCCTTATTCTTATATGTTAACATAGCCCCAACTAGACTGTAAGCAACCTCAGTCAGCACTGAGACTAAGTACTATGGGCTGAACACCCACTAACTGGTAGGGGACTCGGACATGAATCAAATAGCCAAGTAACTGTACACCAGTACTTACTGGGCAGCCCTCTGACAGCGCAACTTCCGTAAAAACTTACCTAGGGAGGTAGAGGCAGAGGAGGCTTCCTGCAGGAAGTGATGCTGGAGCTGAGAGGGGAGGCTGAGATGTAAAGAGAAGGAACACAGGCGGGAGTAGCATGTACAAAAGCTCACTGCGGAGAAGACACTGGAGCTCACTGCTCTGATCGTGGCCCTTCCCCCACCCCCCTTCTTAAAATCGATCACTTCATACAGGATTTAGCAGGAAGGCTGCAGGGTCTGCTTGGGTTCAGCCAAGATTTACAGGGCCCCAGGCTCTGAGCTCACCAACACAAGGTTAAGCGTCTGGCTAAAGAAACTACTCTGAAGACACAGATGTGAACAAATACTGATGATGTAGTCTGGTGAGAACCAAAGGCAAGGACCTGCAGGAGAAGGCGAAGCAAGGGGAATGGCATTCAGAGGGCTTCCTTGAGGAGGCATCATCTAAGCTGTGTCTTAGGCCAAGCAGGGGGTTCTCAGGGGAGGAAAAGCTATCCCAGGAGCAGGGAAAAAGCATGCCTCGGCAGCAAGAAGGGCACAGGAGTTAGGGAGCAGGGTGGGAGGGCCAAGGCTAGAGTTGGAAAGGTGAGTATGTAAGGCAGGTGGACAAGCTGGGTCAGGGAAAGCTGGTGGCTCCATCAGATGCATCAAAAGACCAGGAGGGAAGGAGCCACGCGTCAGCTTGGGAAGAGCCTAGAGTACAGGAGATGGCCCTGAGGCTTCCATGCTCATTCAGAAAGCAGGTGAAGATGACCCCAAGGAAAGGACTGTGAGGCCAAGGTAGGAGCTGTTGAGAAGGTCACCCCCAGCATGAATGTGAAGCCACTGGGATGAGGGCCCCCATTAATCCTGTGGGTGTGCAGGTTTAGGGGCGAACACATTCCCACAGAGAGCACAAAACCGCCAGCTTGGCTCCTCTGGGGCCCGGCTATACCCACAGCATTAAAACTTCACAAGGTCTGTGCACTGACACGTGATGCCACCTGGGCAAGTGCAGAAAAACAGCAAATTGGGCTGATCCACCTAAGCCGGCTTATGAAAATTCAGAATAAAATATCTGTGATGCTGTTATTCAAAAGCCAACACACCAGTTTAGATCCAGAAAATTTAGGATTGGTAAGTCAACATGGGAAAGCCTTAAGGAAAACTTTTTGATCTAAAAACTGAGGAAAACTTGGTATCTATTGAAAAAAAAATAAAACCCAAGAATAGTGGTATTTTTACTAAAATGGGACAGAGTAAGAAAATGTGATGTTTACTCAAATCGGAAGATTACATTCACTATGGGGTTGGTGAGAGGGTGGGTTATAGCTGTCTATAGCACAGCTATTGGGTTTGCAGACATTTCAGCTACTTGGTTCATACCTCGTTTTCTGCACTGTGTTTCTCTGAATGCGGGGCAAGTGAGTTGGAGGCACCAGCCTGTGCCCCTAAAGGGATATCAGGTTCTAGGCCTCAACTGCTTGAGGTCGTTCAGAGCACCCCACAAGAGGTGGGTGGACGTTGTTCTAAGAGAACTACCCCATACCCATCCCTCAGAGCAGTAGTGCTAGGGAAACTAGGAAATCTCATTTACTCCTGTTTTCCAGGTGAAGAAATTGAGGCTCATGGCTGCCCAGAAGAGCCAAGGTCATGTCCATGGCTGCCTGAGTGCAAACCGGTGTCCCCTCCACAAGGCTGAAGGCCGTGAGTGCCCTGACACCAGGCTGGTCCTGGCTTGGGTGGGAGGGGTGCTGGGCAGATGGACACAGTCTCCAGGTCCTCTGGCCGCCCAAGCCCAGGAGCCCTGATAGAAACTCGGGACGGCAGCGTCCCCGCGCACACCCCCCTCCCCATGTCCCATCGCCCAGATGGCATCGAAGAAGCGCTGGGTTAGGGGCAGAGGGCTCCAAGCACAGGACAAAGTCGGTGCATCCCTCCAGTCTCGTCTCGGGCATCTGCCCGAGGGGACAAGCTCATTCCTCCCTTTGGCCACGAAAAATATCCTCAACTCAAGCTGGATGGCGGTGGAGGTGGGGGGGTCATCCGTGAGACCGTTCGAAGGGCTGGATACGGGAGCAAAATTTACCAGCAAGTCAGGAGTCTGAGGTGGGGGTGAAAGTGGGGTAAGACGGCCTGTCCCAGAAGGAACAAAGCGGCTCCGAAAGAGGGGGGCGCACCCCTCCCCAGCACTCAGGGTCCCCTGCCTGGCAATCCCGGGCTTTTGCAGTTTTGGACCGGAGGTCCGAAAGAAGACCCCCACTCCCGCACCAAAGCGCCCCCCATGAGAACAGCTCGGAGGATCCCAGCCCGGGGCCCTGTGCCCTGAGAGGGAGGAGGTCCCGGGCCTGGAACAAAGGGTGGGGCGCCCTACTCCTGCCCCACGCCGGGCGTCCCTCTCGCCCGCCCTCCTGGAGCCGGACCCCGGCCAGTGGCCGCGCCTCATTAGCAACACAAAGCCGGGGTCGAGCGGCCTCTTTCAACCCAGCCGAGGCAGGCAGACGAGCGACCCGGGAGGGACGCAGGAGGGCGGGAGCAGCGGGATCCCAGCCCCACCGCGCACTCTGCGGAGAGCAGACAAGTCGACGCGGGCGCCACTGCCCGCGAGCACCTGTGCCCCCGCGCTTTGGGGGACAGCAAGAAACTCGCTGTCCTCTCCTTACCCTCCAGCCACAGGTGTCGGCGCCCCGCGTTCTGCTGGAGCCGCCTGCAGCCACTGCCAGCTGGGAGCCGTTGAGGCAGGCGTTGACTGTGAAGAAGACAGAGCAGAGCTGCAGCCACGGGGCCATGGCCGTGCGCTCACCCAGCCCGGCCCTACTCTGCTCCCCGGCCGCCTGCCGCTGGCCAGCCCGGAGTGGGCGGTGGCGCTGGCGGCAGCGGCAGAGCTGGCGGCACCACCGAGCATGCGCTGCGGACCCTCCCCTAGCCTCGACCCTCAGGTTTTGGCCCCGCCCCTAGGTCGGGCTCTTCCTCTTGGCCCCGCCCCGACCTCTAAGCCACGCCCGCACAGCCCATCTCCGAGTGACTTTGAGAAGCCGACAGCTGCAGTTTTTTCCCTTCACCTGAGAGGTCTTTTTTTTTTTTAATCCAAGGATTTTTCCACGTAATGCCTGCTCCCTGCAAAACTCGGGAAAACAAACCAAAAAAATGATAATAATAGTTAAAATAATAATTTACAAGTGCCTACTATTTGCCAGTCCTCTTCTTGAATCCTCTCAAACACACCAGAAAGTGTCAGTAGTATTGTTATCCCAGTTTTCAGCGCAGAAAAGCTAGGGTAATGTGGTGGTTAGAGAAATCCTGGCTGGGACCTCGGACAAATGACTTGCTCTGTCCCCATTATTGTTCCCTCCCCCTGTAAACTGGAATAACAGAGAAAGTGTCTTAGTCTGGGGAGGATTCTACTGGTTAACGCATAAAAAGCATTCAACAAGTGCTACAATCTACTGTTAACTGACTTGCATAAAGTCACACAGCTGGCACCTGCCAGATCTGAGATTCAAATCCAGATTGGCAAAAACAATACTCTTAACCATTACACTTGTCAAACTTACTCTTGTGAAGTGGGTAGTACCTCTGTTTGGGAAAGGAAGCTGAGGCTGGGAGTGAAGTAGCCAAGATCATCCAACTTCCCCACAAGCCCCTTCCCCCTTTGACTTGTCTCTGTGCTCTTGAATCCCACCTCTTCACCCTTCTCCATTGCCTTATCCCTCATCTATGCCACCACCTCCTCCACAACAGCTTCCAAAGGGCTTTTCTTGCTTGCTCTTTTGTCCCAAATACAATGCATTTCTGCACCTTGGATCCAGAGTGATCTCCAAAAAGGTGTCAGACCACTGCCTTCTCCTGATTAAAAATCTCCTGCAGTGGCTTTTATTCAATGGCCTTTAGAATAAAATCTGCAATAACCTCCTCCTCTCCCATGTTATCTCTTCCTACTCTGCCTTCACTACTTGGCTCCAGCTACACTGATCTCCCCGCTCAACCTCAACTTGGTTTTCTTGTCTCAGTCAACCTTGAAGACTCTCACCTTTGCCAGTCCAACAAGGCAGCCTCCTCTACATGACTCTCTCCTTCCAGGGCCTAGAATCCCCTCCCTCTCCTGTCTGCCTGGCCTACATGTGGTGATAGACAGCTCAGCTGCTACTAACACTGAGTTCCTGTATTTTCCATTGTGGCTCTGCACACCCTACCCATACCTTGTACTTAAACTCTCTGCAGAGGCAGAAGTGGCCCAAGCTTAGCAAGCTACCCTTGTGGAGACAGTAATGCTAGCAGAAGTCCTGGTGATTGGCTTCGGAACCAGGGAGCAGAGCCAGCTTCCCTTGAACTACAGAAGCTGGAAGTGGGAGACAGTGGTTGCCCAAACCCGTCCTCCCTTTCTCGCTGCCAGAGAAAGGGAGGACGGGTTCCCCAAACAACAACTGGTGGTCCAGTGGGTAAGACTCTGCACTCCCAATGCAGGGGGCCCGGGGTTCGATCCCTGGTCTGGGAACTAGATCCCGCCCGCATGCCACAACTAAGAGCCCGCATGCCGCAACTAAAAGATTCCGCACTCCACAACAAAGATCCCACGTGCCACAGCTAAGACCCGGCGCAGCCAAAATAATAAATAAATAAATAAATATATTTTTAAAAATCCACCAGAACACCCAGGTGCTGAGATTTCCTGTTCACGTGCACCATTGGACAGGAAATGTTTTATTTTTTCATCTCATCACCAGGATATTCAGGAATTCAGCCAAACCCAGCATCACTGCTTTGGTCATCTAGAAGAACCAGGATCCACAGAAGGCTGCCTGCAGGGTAACCTTCTCTGAATAGACCTCACGCGGTACGTTGCTCCTGTGGGGAAGCTGTAGACTCTATGCTCTGGTGCCTTCCAGACCTCTGCCCATCCTCCCTGACTCCCCTCTGGATCATTCCCAACCCCCACAGCCAGGAGCTGGGGATGTCAGAGGTATGGCTACAAATGTCAGGAGTGCCAGGGGCTGAAATGAGGCCAGGACCACATGGGTGTTGGTGAAGCACCCGGGAAACCAGGAGACTACCTGCTCCTTAGGCTCTTTAATCTCTATGACATTCCAGCCTAGACATGGGCCATAATTTATTCACCAATCCCCTGCTGAGGGACTTCTATTATAATCAGGGATTCAAAAATATCCTCACACATTTATCTTGATACACTTATTCAGCTGTTTTCTTAAGATACATTCCTAGAATCAGAACTGCTGGATTATGCACATTTAAAATTGGCAAATTGCTCAACATCTCATTGCAGTCTTAACGGGCTTCTCTGGTTGCTAATGAGGTGGACCATGCTCTCAGGTATTTAGAGGCCATGTGCATTTTTCCTTTCTTCTGGAGTTGGACCCCAGAAAAAGGATCAGTATTTAGAGCTTATGATAGAGGGAGAGCCTTAAGGAGGGCACTGGGGAGAGGAGAACGTTTCTTCTTGAGTTTCACTCACATCACCAATCACCATATGATTGAGTGACTGGGGAAGGCAGAGCAAAGGCTCCTACATCCTTTCCAGTCTCCACACCCACCGACTTTTGAGTTCCCTCCTGCCCACAGCTCGCTGCCCAGTCTGGCAATTGACGGCCCCTGAAAATATGCTACAGAATTTAGAGAGCGCTCCAACTTTTCTAAAGGAGTACAGAGGACACAAGAAAGAAAATGTCTAAAACATGGTTAGAATGACATCCCTCAAGACCAAGGACTGAGAGGCACTTCTGTTTGCCTTCTAGGGAGGCCACAAGCATGCATGGGGGGGGCGGGGGTTGGGTGGGAGAACCACATACATCAAAGGGAAAAATTTGGTCAGGAAATAGAGGCAATAAATTGGCATTTGGCAACATCCTCTCCACTCTGGTCTTCTTCATCAATTCTTTTCCTCTCATCCCCTCTTTTTATTGTGACCTTTCAGAATATTTGTGAGGCTGCAGGAAGTGAACCTCTGTACTAGAAACTGAGATAAAATGAGGAGGCCAGGCTCCCACAAGGCCTCCACGGTCTATCCTTCCTCTAGGCCACAGCAGAGCCCAGTTTTGTAGGTGCCCAGAGGATGAAGCCCTCCTCAAATACAACATATAGTTTCACCCACCGTGGCTAGGGCTGTCTGTGGCCCAGTCACAATTCAAGCCACCCCTCATCTTCCCTATCTGGTTCACCTCTCTGCCACCAGTGCCCTGCACTCTGCCTGACACACATCAGTGGGCAAGAAACTGTTGCTGCCTCCATCCCTGGTTGGAATGAAGCTGGGGATTAAACCGATTAAATCACCTTAAGCCGTTGATGAAATGCAAATATATTTCCCCAGTTTACCTAGAACCTAAGCAGATAAGACAAAAATCCTTAACACGAGGATTGGATTTTGTTAGGAGTCAAATTATCCCCTGAAACATAAGAAAAGATAAAGTGATCATGGAAACATTTTGTATCCTGAATCATTTTCAGCTGAGAAGAACTAAAAACAATGAACGGTGATTAGAAGCCGTGGGCCAAAATTCTAATTTATTTTTGGTATTGCGATGTACACGTATTATGCACTAATCAAGACATTAAAGGTAAAGTGTGTCCTCCACCCCATCTCCCAGCAGGCTGAGCGTGAAAGTTTCCCTGGGCTTTGGGGAGAGCAGTACGGGGAGAACTGATACACTCCTGAGAGCCCCGCCGATGTCAGTTCGGCCCCGGGCAGTCTTGGCTCGAACCGGGTAGTTGTCATCATCTCCACTTCACAGATGGGGAAGCCAAGACTCAGCCAGGAGTTCCCAGACTCATCTGATCCCCCAAACTCTGCCTGGGGCGCGGGCCCGCATCCTTCCGGAGCCGGCCTTGGCGCCGCCCAGACTGCCCAGAGGCCCAGGGCGGGGGCGGGCGTCAGACCCGGGGCGGCCGACCCAACCCCGCGCCCCGAAACCCCCATACACGCACCCTAAAGTGTCGCGGCCATTACACGGAGTTCACGCGTCCACTGCCACTTCCCGTTTCTTTTGAAGCGCGGGGAGCCCAGTCTCCACTGTAGCTGCCAGAGGGCGCGCGTGGTCCAGGTTGGAGACGCCCAAACAATCGCGGACTGCGCCGCCGCGAGGACACAACACTTTAGGGCATAGCCCAGATGCAGGGGCAAATGCTCGCCGTTAACCCAGAGCCGGTGCTAAGTTTGCGTGGAAGTAGAGTTCAGGAGGCGGTAAGAAAAGAATGTTAAATATGGGCTTTCAGTAACAGTGTAGCTCTGGGCAATTTAGTTAACCTCTCTGGATGTCACTTTTCTTAATGGCCACATAGGAATGACATGGATGCAGACCTCAGTGGGTTTTTGTAAATCTGAAGTAAGCAAATGGCTATGAGTTGTAAACCAGGACTTGATGGAGGCAGGCCCAGGGGCTGCTGGAATCCAGACAGTAGCCAGGGGAGATGGCCTCCTCTTGTCTCCTTCTGGAGCTCACACCCTGGTTTGGATATGCACTAGACTGGAAGGCTATGGACCATAACCTGTTTACCATTCATTCATTCAACAAGTGCTCATAGAGTCCCTGCACCATATCAGGCATTACACCAGAAGCTGGGGACCAGTGTGAACAACACGGACACTGTCCCCAACAAGACACTGTCCCAGTTGTCATAGAACCTACAAGCAAACATTCCATGGGGGACACTGGCATTACTCAAATAACCACATGACCAGGGGATAATTACAAGTAGATGGATTGTGTCTAAAGAAGTGATGCCTGGACTTCCCTGGTGGTCCAGTGGTTAAGAATCCGTGCTTCTACTGCAGGGGGCATGGGTTCGATCCCTGGTGGGGAAAGTTCCGCATGCCACACAGTGTGGCCAAAAAAAAAGAAGACCGAAAGATAAAGAAAGAAAGAAAGAAGTGAGGCCTGAGCTGATATTCCAAGTATAAGAGTTACCTGGGCAAAGGTGAGGGGAGCAGAGAGAGGAAGAGTATTCTGAGTAGAGGGAACAGCATAGGCAAAGGCCCTGGGGCAGCAGGGAAGGTGGCATCTTCAAGGAACAAAAGAGGCCAGTGTGGTTGGAGAGAAGAGAGGTGTGGAAAAATGACCGGCAGTGGTAGGCTGATGGAACTTTATGCCCTATTTTGAACCTAAGAGTTCCCAGCAGCTTCTGAAGGGTTTAAAGACAATGGCAGGGCTGTATTTTGAAAAGGTCCTGGTACCCCAAGTACTGAGCACAGGGTACTACCTGGCATGTAGTCAGCATTTGACACATACTTGTTGAATGAATGAATAACCAGGATCATTGCTGAAATTCTGGGATTTAATGTCTTGAATGCAAAAATAATTTAAAAGCCTGGAGAAACATCCAGCCCTACTAAAGCTCCAAATCATACAAATAAAATAAAATTCATAAAATTTTCTTGTGGACTTTTAAGGTTATTTCTACTGTAAACTCTTTTATTATTTTTAATAAGACAATTTTGTAGAACAATTTTAGATTTACAGAAAAATTGAGAAGATAGTACAGAGAGTTACAATATATCCTGCCCCTAGTTTCCTTTATTATTAACAAATTACATTAGTATGGTACATTTGTAACTATTAATGAACCAATATTGATAAGTTATCATAAGTGAAAGTCCATACTTTATTCAGATTTTCTTAGTTTTTACCTCATGCCCCTCTTCTCTTCCAGCATCCCATCCAGGATACCACATAACATTTAGTTGCCATGTCTCTGGGTCCTCTTGACTGTGACAGTTTCTCACACTTCCTTGTATCTGATGATCTTGACAATTCTGAAGACCGTTGGTTAGGTATTCAATATTTTGTAGAATGCCCCTCTACTGGGATTTGCCTGATGTTTTTCTCATGATTAGAATGAATATTATTAATTTTTACCTTAATCGAAATTATACGTGTACAAAGTTTAAAAAGGCTTATTAGTACTAACAGATGTATAATGGAAAAGCAGTCCTCTGAACTGTCCCTTATCACTCGCACTGCCCAGAGCACCCTCCTTCAACAATTTTGGCTGTTTTCTGGCATTTGCTGCCATATTTCTAAGTCCTATGCTGATCTTGCCTTTCCTGACTGACCAGTTTGGACACTGGCTCCTAATTTCCTGCTCTTTATGACACATGCAAATTGTGCTCTCTTTAAATTCCCTTCCCCTAGTCCCCCACTGAGGTTTGTGCTGGATGTCTTCCCTCAGCCCTTCCAGACCCACTCTGACCTGTACGGACCACATCAATGGGCTCTCTTACTCTAGGGCTTCTGGGTGGGTTGGGACACTGCAGGGCATAGGCAGGCAGCTGGAGTGGGGAGGGAGAGTGAGCAGAGATGCCCATGCCCTCAGTTACCTCTATTAGGTTGCTGCATCCTCGGCTCCACTCTCAGCACCCTCTCCATTTAGTTCTCTCTTTTTTTTTTTTTTTAGTTCTCTTCTGTTACTGACAACGGCTCCTCCACTTTTGCCTTCTCAGGTGTGGTGGGGCAGGAATAATGGCTTTCGCTTGTAGTTTCTTTTCACTGCTCAAGCAATCTCTGAAATTCTCCTCAAATTACCCCATTTAAAAGCTGTTTCTGGGGCTTCCCTGGTGGTGCAGTGGTTGAGAGCCCGCCTGCCGATGCAGGGGACACGGGTTCATGCCCCGGTCCGCGAAGATCCCACATGCCGCGGAGTGGCTGGGCCCGTGAGCCATGGCCGCTGAGCCTGCGCATCTGGAGCCTCTGCTCCGCAACGGGAGAGGCCACAACAGCAAGAGGCCCGCGTGCCGCAAAAAAAAAAAAAAAAGCTGTTTCTTGTTGGGATCCTGACTGATATATTACAATTTTAGTTAAGTCAATATTCAGTGTTTATATTATTATGACCATATGAAACATTATTCACCTTTAAGGCAAATAGTGTTTGATGATGGAATTTCCTTTCTTGATACAACTATTTTGGGGTTTTGTGTGTGTGTGTGTGTGTGTGTGTACTTAGTATATACCTTTTGAAAAGACTTTTGCTTTGTGTTATGCCCTCCTTGTTAAATCTTCCCATACAACTTTCCACAAGGGCAGGGGCATCAGCTTTTCTCCCAGTTCCATTTTATTCCAGGAGCATCCTCCCCTGGAGTCCCCATGTTCCTGCCCCAGTCAGCCTTGGGTGTTCTCTAGGTCTGCTGCCCAGCTGTCATACCCTTCCTTCTCTCTTGTGCTGGAATCCTAGGTTATGTTTCTTTTTGGGTTTTCTCACTCATTTTGGTGGCACATATCTTTCATTAGCTTCTTGAGAAAAGGTGTGGAGGTAAATTTTGTGAGACCTCGCATGTCTAGAAAACATCTTCATTAAACATCGCGGTTGATTAATAATTTGATTGGGTATTGAATTTTGTGTTGAAAGTAATTTTCCACTGGACTGTTGAAGGCATTGCTCCTCTGTCTTTCAGATCCTGAGGTTGAGGTTTAGAAATCCGATCGCATTTTTTATTCCTGGTCCTTTGAAAGTCAGTCAGTCTCTCTGTCTGTCTGTCTCTCTCTTAGCTTTTAAGCCGCTCTCTTTATCCCTGCTGTCATGAAGATTCACAGGGATGAGTCTCTTCATTCATTGTGCCCCTTGACTTCTGGGAAATTCTTCTGAGTATTTATTTTATTTTTAATTTTAATTTAATTTTATTTTTTTGGCTGAGCCACACAGCTTGCAGTATCTTAGTTCCCCGACCAGGTATTGAACCTGGGCCATGGCAGTGAAAGTACTCAGTCCTAACCACTGGGCAACAAGGGAATTCCCTTCTGAGTATTTCTTTGATATCTTCCTCCTTTCCTTTCCCTCTGTTTACTCTCTTTTTGGAAATCCTAAGTTGGTTGATAGGTATGCTAAGTTTATCCTCCAATTTTCTTTTCTTTTCTTTTTTAATTTGGTTGGGCAGTGCGGCTTTCGGGATCTTAGTTCCCCAACCAGGGATCGAACCTGGGCCTCCAGCAGTGAAAGTGCCGAGTCCTAACCACTGGACTGCCAGGGAATTCCCTATCCTCCAATTTTCTTATTATCAACTATTTCCCATCTCCTAGTCACTTTGTTCCATGCTTTTGAACATTTCTTCAACTAGATCTTCAAACTCTAATGAATTTTTATTTCAAATATTATATTTTTTAATATCTTATAGCAGCTCTTTCTTATTTAGGTCCCTTTTTCAGAATATCCTGTTCTTGCTTAAAGAAAGTAATTTCTTCTCTTGTCTCGCTGAGGCATAGTATTTTTGAAGTTTTCTTCAGTTTCCTCCAAATGCCTTTTTAAAGTTTGTTTGAACTTTTCAAACACAATCAGCTTTTCCTGGCTCCTCTAAAATCATTCTTAAGGAAATGGACATGCTATGTCGGCAGGTTAGGATTTAAACTGGGCCATCAGCATCCAAAAACAAAGATCCCAGACAGGTCACAGACGTCAAGAGAAAAGAGGCCCCACTGAGACACTCAAATGAAACGTGGTCAATATACAACTTGGAGCAACCATGCCAACTCTTAGTCATTTTGGGGGGGGGGGGCGGGGGGTCTCACAGGTACGTCTGTTCATGCACGAGGGCACTGGGACTGCTGCAAGTCAACACGATGTCCCACATTCCCTCAACACAGTCAGACCAATGTCTTGTGCAAGGAAAGCTGGTTAATGATTACCATGAGCAGGTGCAGGACTGGAAGCTTTCAAGGTTTTGCTTCTTTTATCAGCACTCCTGAATTTATAAATGATGAAGCCCATCAGTCCTATTCCTACCCAAATCTTCTGGTAAACTTGGGTACAGTAGGGCTTCATGGGGATCCACACATTTTCAATAAGGCTTTGAAGCATCCTGGTGCAGGACCAAGCTCAGGCAGCCCCAACACACTCCGACGACTCTGAAAGGTCACTGAGCATGCAGGCACTCTTACCCATTTTATTTCTCCAGTTATAGTACCTAGAATTTTTAGCTCTCCATTCACTTTCTTCCACCAGATTTGTTGGGGTTTTTTGTTTGTTTTCTCCAGTACCATCTTGAACCTAAATGATATGGCTTGTGACATATATGAATGCATAATCACAGTAACTGGCATTTACATAATCAACTGTTTATTTAGCAAGCATTTATTGAGTGCGTGCTGTATGCCAGGCACTGTGTAAGGCACTGGAAAAAAAACATGCTCAAGGCCTTGAGGTCCCTGCTCTCCAGGAACTTACTGTCCAGGGCAGTGGCTCAAGCTTAGCAGAGCCCACTAAGCCTAGGGGCAGCCACTGCAGTTCCTTATCAGATTAAGGATCTGAGGTTCAGGGAGGCTCCCTGGTTGTCCCAGTGACATGCAGCTATTCGGAGACAATGCTGCATCATGAACCTAAATATTCCTCTCTCACATTTTGTTTCAAAACCTGGGGGTATAAAGAGAAGCTGGAGAAAATAAAATGCAAAAGAAGGGTTCAGAAGAGACAGGAAGCTGTGCTAGAGTTCTTCAGAGAAACAAAACGAAGAGGATACACACACACACACACACACACACACGTATATATATATGGGGAGAGAGAGAGAGAGAGAGAGGAAGAGAGGGAGAGGGAGAGAGATTGATTGATATACTGCAGGAATTGGCTCACAAGGTTATGGAGGCCGGGAAGTCCCACATCCTGCCCTTTGCAAGCTGTAAAACCAGGAAAGCTGGTGATGTTATTGAGTCCAAGTCTGAAGCCCAGAGAATCGAGGCTGTGTAAGTCCCAAGCTTAATCTGAAAGCCTGGGAACCAGGAGAGCCCTTGCCCGAGCACAGAAGCTGTGACCTCAGCTCAGGCAGAGAGAGAATTCGCCCTTCCTTACCTTCCTGTTCTATCTGGACCCTGAACAGGTTGGCTGACGCCCATAAGCCCTGAGGAAGGCTATCTGCGGGTCTCAATTCACCAGTTCCAATGCTGATCTCTTCTGGAAACACCCTCACTGACACAACCAGCAATCTGGGCCTCCCTGTTAATCTCAGTGGAGGAAAATCCTCACAGCTGAATAACTTGCACACCTAGAAGCAGTGGCAGCCACCCTGTGTGTCAGAGTCTTATCCGGTGTGCCCTCCATGGCATGGGAGGCCCAACCAGTGCCCCCTCAGCTGTGAAAAAACACAGAGCCCTAATTCTGGTCTCTCTCCCAACCTAAGGCCCTGGAGCAAGAAATTCTACAGCAAAAGTTCACTAGAGATGGAGCAAGGAAGTGACAGATTGCAAAAACAGCAACAGAGCAAGGCATTGAGACAAGTCCATGAGCAAGAGAAGTCAGCTTCACACCAGCAACAAAAACAAAAATGCACAGAGCTCCGGGAGGGCCTGCATGCGCCCTCCTGGCCAGGCTGCTTCCCCCTCCCATGTGAGCCGTCCTGAGGATGGAGGTGAGACAGCTGCTGGCACCCCTGCCCCGGCAGGTGGAATCTGCTGCAGGTTAGGATAGGCTGGCTCTGGGGGGAAGAGGAGTGTGGGGTAGAATGGTTCACCATCCCTTCTCTGGAGAGGTCAGATGATGATTTCCACAGGCTTTCTCTAGTGTATGTGTGTATATGTATATATATGGAAACTGAACATAATTTCTTTCTTTGTTGCTGGCTGCTGTTATGTAACGTCTCACGGTGTTTCCCTGGGACTCTCCAGGAGGTCTCATTTACTGCCTTAGCTGTGCTTCCCACTTTGTTCATGACTTCTAAACTGCTTTCCATAAAATTGAGCCATGTATACACTGGCTACTCTTGACATAATTTGTACCTTTAAAAGTATGCGTATATTGTCGAAGGCCTATGTTGAGAATGGTATGCAACGCCATAGACTGGATTCCTTTTTTAAAAAACTGGCAACATTTCAAGCGCAATTTTTAAAAAATATTTTATTATTTATTTATTTGGCCACGCTGGGTCTTAGTTGCAGCATGTGGGATCTTTAGTTGCAGCATGCAGGATCTAGTTCCCTGACCAGGGATGGAACTCAGGGCCCCTGCATTGCAAGTGTGGAGTCTTACCCACTGGACAACCAGGGAAGGCCTTGTCCCTTCTCTTAAAAAATAAATTTTTAAATTTTAAAAATGTTTTAGATTTACATAAAAATTGAGAAGATAGTACAGAGTTCCCATATACCTCACACCCAGTTTTCCCTTTTTTAACATCATATATTAGTATGATACATTTGCCACCATGAATGAACCAATATCGGTACATTATTATTAACTAAAGCTCATACTTTATTCAGATTTCTTTTGTTTTTATCTAATGTCACTTTTCTGTTCAAGGATCCCATCTAAACATCACATTACCTTACATCTAGTTTCATGTCCTCCTTAGACTCCTCTTGGCTGTGATAGTTTCTCAGACTTTCACCTCATTTTAATTTTATATACAAGTTGCCTAAGTTAACTTTACAGTTTAGTCTTTTCTTTTCTTTTTTTTGGGGGGGGGTGTCTGGAAATGCAGAGTCAACCACTGGACTGCCAGGGAATTCCCCAGTTTAGTCTTTAAGTAACAGAATATTCAGTGGGACTGTGACTGAATTTAAAGAGTAATTAACATAGCCAGCAATGGATACAGTAACTGTTGGGACTGTGTGTGTCTTCATTTTGGGGAGAGCGTGAAGCCTTCTTCATTTCTTTTCTTATTTCTTCTTTTTTGGCTGTGTGGTGCAGCATGTGGGAACTTAGTTCCCCAACCAGGGATGGAACCCGTGTCCCCCCAGTGGAAGCACAGAATCTTAAACCACTGGACCGCCAGGGAAGTCCCGCTTTTTCATTTCTAAGATAAAAAGCTATATCTTGTTAGATGGAATTATAGAGAGGTTTTGTTGTATGAGAGTTCAAATGTGTGTAAAAAGGAGCATATGAAAGGTGCGTAGACAAAGAGGTAGACTCTGCCAGATATCAATTGACTGCCTCTCAAATCTAAAATTCATTCTTCATGACCTGATATGCAGGAGTGGAGCTGGTTCAGTTATTTTCTTTCGTCAGCTGGTTAAACTTTGCCAGTAGAGGGTGACAGAGAGATGCTGCAGGAGGAGAAGGAAGGCCTGGTCTGGTGTGTTCCTTCTGGCAGGCTCCACAGTGTGGGCTGCTTTTCCTATCACTCAGCTCCTGCAGCATAGATGGCTTTTCCAGCTCCTGCTGTGTAGACAGTACCAGATTCCCCAATACCAGATTCTAGCAGCTGGGCTCCTGCAGTGCCTAGCAGCCAGAAGCTCCATGGCCCAGCAGTCTCCCCTGGCACCCCTTTTGGGCAGTTTCATAGCAGAATGCCTCCAGGGAGACACCTCCCCATGAACAGTTTTCCTGGCACCATAATGGATGGATTTCTGGAAAGTTCTGACCACACAGCACCCACCATTCACTGAGCCATAGCCGTGCCCTCTCCAACAGGTCTGGATCTTGGCTCTGGGAGGGAGGCTTTTCCTTGGGTTGTCTTTCTCAGCCCTAGGCAGTGGCTGCTCCTGTTACAGGCTCTTCCTGTATTCTTTAGAGTTCTTTCTACTTTTTAGTAGCCAATTCCTCATTTCTCCAGGCTCTTGTTATAGTTAATAATACTTTACATTAAACTTGCCTTGTTCAAATTTCTGTGTGGTTTCTGCCTCCTAACTGGACCCAGACTAGTGTGCACAAAACATAGTTTCAGAATTGCTAACTCATTCCCTGTGAGAGCCACAGAGAGAAACAAATTTAGTAACTAAGCTATGATCTTTCTGTATAGTCCCTTTCAACTTTAGTCTTATAGTAGCCAGTCAAAATATTGTTTTCCAGAGTTAATTATGTTAGGTCTTTTCTTCCCTACCTCCTCCTGTGTGGTTACATTATTTATTTGTAATACATTTAGATTCCTTACTGCTGGTGTTCTGTTTGGGGTTCTCTTCTCATCCTGGTTGATTTGGATGATTTATTTATTCTGGGAGTATATGAACAATTACCCTGGTTCCATAAAAGTGTACAGGTATACTCTAAGAAGTGTTGAGGTTCCATCTACCTGTTCCCATTCCCTCCTTCTTTCCATCCCATTCCCATCCACACACCTTCTATAAGTATCCAGTCTTTTTAGATTCTGGTTTAACTTTGCTGGAATTATTTTGCCATTTGATAGATGGGGGCCTATAGATGAGTCTCAAGCCTTCCTAGAGGGCAAAGACTTAGTGTCATATTCCTCCTGTCCTTGCTTTGTTTGAAGGCTAAGGTAAGCCCATCCCAAAGCTCAATAAAAAGAAATATTTGCTGAAGCTGACCACTGAAAGTCACGTTGGAGGGCAAATTGGTCATTTCTATTAAAATGTATGAATTTCTACCACATTGCCATTCTACTTCCCAATATTTAACCTTGGGGGAAAAAATCACATTTGTGCACAGGTAGATGTGTTTTGTTTCTATAACATTATTTTTAATGGTAGAAAAACACACCAGAAACAACCGTAATATCTACCAATAGAGACTTCGCTAAAAACATAAAATGGGGGCTTTCCTGATGGTGCAGTGGTTAAGAATCTGCCTGCCAATGCAGGGGACACGGGTTCAAGTCCTGGTCCGGGAAGATCCCACATGCCACGGAGCAACTAAACTCGTGCGCCACAACTACTGAGCCTGCGCTCTAGAGCCCACGAGCCACAGTTACTGAGCCCACATGCCACAACTACTGAAGCCTGCGCACCTAGAGCCCATGCTCCGCAACAAGAGAAGCCACCGCAATGAGAAGCCCACGTGCCACAACGAAGAGTAGCCCCTGCTCGCTGCAACTAGAGAAAGCCTGTGCACAGCAACGAAGACCCAAAGCAGCCAAAAATAAATAAATAAAATAAATTAAAAAAAACCAAAAAAACCCCCATACAATGGGGATAGCCAACCTGGCACAGTATACAATGCAATGAGTTTGTTTGTTTTAACAAGGTAGAGTTATAAGGAACTTAGAAAAAGCTCTAAGACATATTGCTGAGGGAGGGGAGGAGCTAATTATAAAAAGATAAATATGTTAGAATACCATTTATGAAAACTAACAAATAAATAAAACAATACCACATATTATATGTGGGTACATATATATGTGTAAAAATCCATAAGAAAAAGGTTTGGAAGCATGTATATCAAACTGAAAAAGTGACTTCATTTGGCAGGGGCTGGGGTGGAGGAGACAAGATTTGGGGACAGGATTTCAAAAGAAATTTTGATCTGTATTGTGTTCACTTTTTCAATATTAATGTGTTCGTGTGTTATTTGTATAATTAAAAACAAACAAATAAACAAAACACTGACTACATTAACTAAATCTCAAAACCCTTGAAAAGGGACTACAACCTATTGTGGAAACAGGTGACACAGTCAGTCAATACCTGCCCTCCTACAGAAAATTCTGGAAAATGACAAGGAGTCCCTACCTCTCTCTCTCCCATAAAATGTAAATACTTTTCTAAAAGTTGCCTGCCACTAAGGCTTGCTGTCTGCTAATAAAAGCAAGTAATGTAAGTAATGCAATAACTTAGAACCTAGATGCACAGTGAACACCATATACCCACCACCTGTATTCTACAGTTAACATTTGACTAGTCCTGCTCTATCACATTAGATCACTGAAATGTAAAACCCCAGTTTACATCGCTGCTTTGATTCTTTTCTTTGCTGAGCTGTAGGATGGATATTTGACCCGAGGAAAGCAACTAAGAGCCAAGGACAGAGTCCAGGTATTCCCAAGGCCTTTGCTTTCTATTTCAACCATTTGATGACTGAGGTGAGAAAGGAGACAACATTCCCACATCAAGGTTGTTAAATAACTAAAGATAAAGAGTGTATAAAATACCTTCAAGTTTGTATTTATTTTCCTCTGGGGAAAAATAAAAAAATAAAACTAGAGTCTTAGCCTCATTACATTAAAGGAAAAATGATTAAGATGATAATGAGCTAGAAAGTTGACTAAGCCACTAATCAAAGACAGAGACACAGATACAATGAGTGTTTTGGGCAACTTGCTCTGAGGATTCTTGGCTAATCCTGAGACTTCCAGAGGCTTCGCATAGGGAGCCCCATCTCAGCCGGGACACAGAAAGGCACTTCCTGCCACTGTTCTCTGTTTTTTTTTGTGTGTAGCTTGAGTTAAGACCGTGCAAAATAAACAATGGAATTTTGCCCAGGCATCACATTCCCTTCTGGGAGGAAATTACTACACTGGTGTTTCAGCTCCTCTGTTTTGGAGTATATTTTCTGGTATTTTAATTTTTAAATCCCCTAGCCCTTCTCCTGCCTTTTAGGAAAATTACTTGTGTTTTCTAACTTTATAGACTCAAATCTATACCTTTTGAAAGTCTCTCTTTGACTTAGGAAGTTTGTACAAATAGCAAAGTAATCTGGCCGAGTGAGATTCAACATCCCCCATAGAATGCACATCATCTGTGCACCTGGAATTGTGATTTTTTTATATATAGAGAAAAGCACGTTATAAAGCAGCATGCGTGGTGTGATTCTACTTGTCCAAAGTGCATGTTACTCATGTGGAGAATGTCTGGAAGGAGAGGAGTATCACGGGGTGGTGGGATTACTGGCGATTAATTTCTTCTTTTTACTTTCCTGTATTGTTTACATTTTAAATATTGAAAATATATTATTTTCATAATAAAAAGGACATTTTCATTTTGAGGCAACAAAAATGGGGGGTAAGCAATAAAATAACTGGAATAGAAGAAAATGCAAGCAGGAACAATAGGATGCAACAGAACTGAGGTTAGCACTCAAAATCCTCGCAGCCTCAATTGCTGTCCTGTTCCATATCCATCCCCTGCCAGACCATCATGCCTTCTGGCCTGCACCCCTCCTCCAGAAGCTTCCTGTCCGGGCCTCCTGTCTACCTGCCTTTTAATAATCCATTCTCTAAAGAACACCCAGAGTCATTTTCTTAAAGTGAAAATCTGATCTGTAGTTCCCCCCAACTTAAAACCTGCAGAGGCCTCCAGTTGCACTAGATAAAAACCCAATCTCATCCTAACCTCAAGGTCCTGCCTGTTCTGGCCTTTGTCCCTTTTCCTTTGGCTCACTTTGCTGATAGTTCCTGGGGCACTCTTCCCTACCTCAGGGCCTTTGCACTTGCTTGTCCCTAGCTGAGATAACTCTTCCCTAAGCTCCTCACATGGTCGACACTGCTCCTCAGAGTCTCCAGGAGTGGGGGCCAGGAATCTGCATTTTAAATATGTATTTTACATGATTCTCATGCACACTCATGTTTGAGAATCCCCATTCTAAAGCACTGGCTTTTGATGAGCATTCAAGGGGCAGGGAGTGTAAGAACAAACTTCTGACAGATACCTTGAGTACAGCGATGCTCTCTCAGCCCCTTGCGAGGCCACATGGATCCTCTGGACCAAGATATTCCTCAAGAGAGACCTAGGTGTGTTGGCTCGCAGAAGGATGGGACTTTAGTACCCCATAGTACCTCCACCCAAAGCTATTATGGCCAGAATTTTAGCTAGGAAAATTCTGCAGTGGTGACTATTATTTATTCATCTATTAGTAAATTAAATATGAAGTATCTACAACAAATTCATTTAAGGTGGGTTTGGAGACTGAGCCAGGAAGAGTTCTGAAGCAAATACATTCAGACACCTGCCTTAGACGTTTACTACCTGAGAACTAGCTCACTCTGGAGCCCCCATGGAGGACAAAGCCTTGGAAGGTACTGGAAAAATGGTACAAATGCACTCTGAGCTTACACTCAGGGCAAGCTCCTGTGCCAGGCATGGGATGTAGTGGTGGCAGGGGGACACCACAGGAAGATGTACCCAGGTCTGCCCAGCCCAGCCCACCCACGAGGGCTTGCAGCCCCTTGGAGGAGCTTACCTTGGTGCAAAGTGGTTAGGGTAGTTTTGTTTTTTATTGTTTTCAAGGAATTCACCTAGTCCTACCTGGTGGGCACAAAGAGAAGTCAGAACTTTACAAGCAGGCTGTGGCAGGAAAAGCAATGCAGTCGTTACTTTTTTGTTGGCCTCTCCTCTCTGTGCTCTCTTTTGGAAACCCCCTTCCTCACTCCCTGTGGTTCTAGGGGGCTGCTAGTCAAGGTGGTCCTGTATCCCCCTGGACTTCCTTGCCAGACGCTGAGGGGCAGGCTCTCTTCCACTGGGCTCGCTAACCTGGCCCAAGATGAGCCTTGTGCTGTCCAGTTCCATCAGGCCCACCCAGCAGAGAATACCTGGGCAGTAAAGAGAAAGAGAGAGTCCTAATGACATCATACAAACCTCTAGATCCAGACAGACCTGAAGCTGGATCCACCCCTAGTCTTCCCTAATCAATCCCCTTATTGTTTCAATTAGTTTGAGCTCAGTCTCTTCTCTTGCAACAGAAAGAGGCCTGACTCATGCACAGGCCTTTGTTTCTTTCGTTATTGTTCCAAGTCTCCGAATAAAAAATGTGCTCTTGGCAGAAAATTGTCTTTGTTACGTAATAGTGAAGGCCAGTCTCGGAATGTAGATGGGCCATGTTACAATCCTACAGGGTGGGTGCTTCTATGAACACCAGGCCAGGCACAACCCTCCCATTCACAGCTCTCGGAAGCTGTTCTCCTGTGGAGGAGTGTCACAGCTCTTATGCCCAAACGCTCTGCCCTCATACACTGTGAATCTACACTGATGCCTCTGACTCTAACCTAACACCACAGAACTCATTCCAGCCTTTCCATATTTATAACTCCCTTCCCAACAGTGAGAAACCCAGCTCCCACTGTCCTCAACATACTTACTTGCTTAAACCTATGATGCATAGAAAATTGTTTCAGAATTGCTAATCCATACAACTACAAAAAGCAAGTGTACTAACTAGAGTTCAATATTTGTTTATAATTAGTTATCATTAGTCTGAGGGGATATAGTCAGAACACAGTGCGCAAAAGTTACCCCTTCCCCACTTCAGTACGTTTACGTTATTCATCTGAAATAACATTGTTTGTTGTTTCTGCTTACGTTCAAATTTAAGGGACTCTGATCAACAATAAAAAATCGTTGATTTTAATTTTTGAGTATGTGAAACACGAATACAGTTCTAAGAGTCAAACCACACATAATGGTACACTCGGGCAAGTCTAACTCCTGCCCACGTCCCTTCCACCCTGTTCTTACGCTCCCATCCCCTACAGCCACCCCTACTCTGAAGGTAACCAATCTCATTTCCTGGTTTATCCTTCCCGAGTTTCTCTTTTCAAAAATAAGTAGATACATCTGTGGTTTTTTATTTCTTCTTCTTTTCACACTATAGACACTCTTTAGCATTTTTCTTTGTTCACTTAATAATATGTATCCTGGACATCACTTCTTAACAGTTCATAGAGATAGTTGATCTTTTTTAACAGCTGCATAATATTCCACTGTGTACATGTATTATGGTTTACTCAACCACTCTCCTATGTGTGGGCATTTAGGTTGCTTCCAATATTTTGCAATTACAAATAGTGCTTCAGTGAATAATCTTATGCATAAGGATTTTTGTGTTGTTGGAAATGTTTCTTGAGAGTAAATCCCTAGGAGTTGCATTGCCAAGTCAAATGTTAAACATATATATTTTTTTCTTAGAGGTTGTTCAATTTCCCTTTATATGAGTTCTAGTAATTTGCATACCTTCCAGCAAAATATGAATGTGCCTATTTCCCATAGCCTTGCCAACAGAATGCTGTGTCAAACTTTAAATTTTTTGCTAATCTGACAAGGAAGAAATGTTATCTCAGTGCAGTTTTTTAAAAATTTTCTATTTAGTAAACAAACTTTGGTGTATAATTCCATGAGCTTTAACATATGTATAGACTGTTTAACCACAGTCAAGAGATAGAACATTGCCACGACTGCCCCAAATTCCCTCATGCTGCCCCTTTTTAGTCAAACGCTCTCCCCACCACAAATTCTAGCCATCACTAATCTGTTCTCCATCCCTATAGTTGTGACTTGTCCTCATATCGTAATATGTCTTGTCGTAAATAGAGTCACAGAGCACATAGCCTTTTGAGACCTACTTTCACTCTGCATGATGTCTTTGAGATTCATCCATGTCATTCTGTGCACCAATAGTTTGTTTCTTTTTACTGCCCAGTAGCATCCTATTGTATGGATGCACCACAGTTTGCTTATCTATTTAATCATTGAAAGATCTGGATTGTTTTTGCTGATCATGAATAAAACTTCTATAAATATCTGTGTACAGTATTTTAGGTAAATACTTAGAAGTGAGATAGCTGAGTCATATGGTATAAATATATGTTTAACGTTACAAAAAACTGAAACAATAAAACTCCTAGAAGAAACATAGGTGGTAAGCTCCTTGACACTGGTCTTGATGATGATTTTTTGGATTTGACACCAAAAGCAAAAGCAACAAAAGCAAACATAAACAAGAGAGAATACAAGTAAAAAGCTTCTGCACAGCAAAGGAAACCCTCAACAAAATGAAAAGGCCACCTACTGAATGGGAGAAAATATTTGTAAATCATATATCTGATAAGGGGTTAATATTCAAAATATATAAAGAACTCATACAACTCAATAGCAAAAAAACAAACAATGTGATTAAAAAATGGGCAGAGGAACTGAATAGACATTTTTCCAAAGAAGACATACAGATAGCCGCAGGTACATGAAAAGGTGCTCAACATCACTAACCATCAGGGAAATGTAAATTAAAACCACTGTGACATACCACCTCACACCTGCGAGAATATCTATTATCAAAAAGAAAAGCAGTGACAAGTGTTGGTGAAGATGTGGAGAAAAGGAAACCCTGGTGCACTGCTGGTGGGAATGTAAATTTGTACAGTCACTATGGAAAACAATATGGAGATTCCTCAAAAAAATTAAAATGTTTTCTTCTAGTACTTGTATGGTCTCATATTTAATATTTCAATCTCAAACCCATTTGTGTATGATATGAGACATAAATTTCATTTAATTTCTTTCCAAATGGCTATCCAGTTTTCCCAGTACCATTTATTTAAAAGTTCATCTTCGCCCCCATGATTTTATTTAGGTCTATATGTGAATTTTTTATCCTATCCCATAAATTTATTTGTCTATTCATGTGCCAGTAGAATATTTTAAAAATTACAGTTTTAATACAATGTCCTTAAGTCCAGTTGGGCTGTTGTAGATTTCTCTTTTGGTGTTTCCCTTCCTGTTGTTCATTTTTATTTTTCTATAGGAAATTTAACATTAACTTTCCAGCTCCATAAAGAACCTCATTGGTATTTCTGGTAATAGAGATAGGGATATTCTTGCCTCATTCCTGATCTTTGTGGAAATGTCCTTAGTGTTTCCCAGTGAAATAAAATACATTATGTTAAGAAAGTACCCAGCAATTTCTACTTTCATAAGTGATTTTTTTTTAAACAAAAATAGATGTAAAATTTTGATAAAGACTTTTTTGGGGATCAATGGATATAAAAATTATATGATTTTTCTCCTAAGGTCTATTAATATGGTATATTGTATTATTCGATTTCCTAATGTTGAACCAAACTTGCATTCTTGGAATAAATCCTACTTGGTCATGGTGTATTTTTTTTTTTTTTTTCGGTACGCGGGCCTCTCACTGCTGTGGCCTCTCCCGTTGCGGAGCACAGGCTCTGGATGTGCAAGCTCAGCGTCCATGGCTCACAGGCCCAGCCGCTCCGCGGCATGTGGAATCCTCCCGGACCGGGGCACGAACCCGTGTCCCCTGCATCAGCAGGCGGACTCTCAACCACTGCGCTACCAGGGAAGCCCTGTATTATTTTTTAACATGGTGTTGGATACTGTTTGCTAATATTTTATTTAGTATTTTTGCATCAATATTCACAATTGATAATAGTTTTGTGATTTTCTTTTCTTTTTTTTGATTATCTTTTAAAAATCAACTTCATTTGATTTAGGTATCAATGTTGTATTCGCTGCATTAAAATAACTTGGAAATTTTCTTTCATTTGCTATATTTTACAATAATCTATGTAGCATTGGGACTACCAGGTTTTGAAGGTTCAATAGAATTCCCCTGTGAAGCCATACGGTGTCGGTGTTTTTCTTAGTGAAATGATGTTCTGTTTCTTCTACAGAAGTTGGTGCATTTAAGATTTCTATCTCTAAAGGAATCAAATTTGGTAAACTCTGGGTTTTTTTTAAAAGGAAATTCACCATTTTGTCCATGTTTTTAAATGTAATTGCTCAAAGGTCTACCAAATAAACTCTTATGATTTTAAAATTTTCTTCTGTTGGGGCTTCCTTGGTGGCCCAGTGCTTAAGAATCTGCCTGCCAATGCAGGGGACACGGGTCCGAGCCCTGGTCCAGGAAGATCCAACATGCCGCATAGCAACTAAGCCCGGGTGCCACAACTACTGAAGCCCACATGCCTACAGCCTGTGCTCCGCCACTAGAGAAGCCACCACACTGAAAAGCCCGTGCACGGCAACGAAGAGTAGGCCCCGCTCACCGCAACTAGAGAAAGCCCGCACGCAGCAACGAAGACCCAAAGCAGCCAAAAATAAATTAAATAAATAAATAAATTTATATAAAAATTCTTTTTCTTCTGTTTAAATTACTATTTCCCCGTATCATTTCTTATTTTGGATATATGCATTTTCTCCCTTCTTTCTTGATTAAGCTAGCGAGTGGCTTATCTATTCTGTTAACTTTTCCCACCCCAAAAGTCAGGACATTGGCTTATTTAGATACGTTATTTTCCTCTTCTCTACTCACTAATTTCTGATTTTATCTTACCTTTATTATTTCCATCCTTGACTTCATTGTTGTTGTTGTTTATTCTGAAATTCTTTTCTGACTCAAGATTGAAAAATAATTTACTAGCATTCTTTCATTTTTATTGATATATGTGGTTAGTGATATGATATGAATTTTCCTATCATCACTGCATTATATATATTTTCCATTGATTCTTTTTTTTTAATTAATTTATTTATTTTTGGCTGCATTGGGTCTTTGCTGTTGCACATGGGCTTTCTCTGGTTGCAGCGAGCAGGGGCTACTCTTCATTGCGGTGCACAGGCTTCTCATTGTGGTGGCTTCTCTTGCTGTGGAGCACAGGCTCTAGGGGTGCGGTCTTCAGTAGTTGTGGCACACGGGCTCAGTAGTTGTGGCTCGCCAGCTGTAGAGCGCAGGCTCAGTAGCTGTGGCGCAGGGGCTTAGATGCTCTGTGGCATGTGGGATCTTCCTGGACCAGGGCTCAAACCCGTGTCTCCTGCATTGCCAGGCGGAATCTCAACCACTGTGCCACCAGGGAAGCCCTCCATTGATTCTTATATATAGGTTCATTATCATACATTAACATAGATATTCTTGTTTTTCTTTTGTCTTGTAGAATCCTAAGTTTCTCCCTCCTGTTCCTTTTCCCCATACAATCTCCTCTCCCCTCCTTTTTACCCTTTTCTCCCCCAAAGCACTGCCTTTCCAAAGGCTGCTCATGCACACTTTTTAGTCCCTTCCCTGTAATCAGTTCTTTTATTTACCAAGACTCTTTTTCCGTTACTTTTAAAATTTGAGATAATTTAAAAAGATGGACTTTCTCTTTTCTTTTTAAATTTGATATAATTCACATATCATAAAATTCATTCTTTAAAAGTATACAATTCAAAAAAAAAGTATACAATTCAGTGGTTTTTTAAAGTATATTCACAAGGTTATGCAATCATTAGCACATCTAATTTGAAAACATTTTCATCACTCCTCAAAAAACCCCATACCCGAGACTCCGGGAGGGCTCACACTGGGGAGTGCTTCCCAGAACTTCTGCTGCCAGTGTCCTTGTCCTCACGGTGAGACACAGCCAACCCCTGCCTCTTCAGGAGACCCTCCAACACTAGCACATTCTTGGTGCTGCAGCCAGGAGTCAGTGCTGTGCCTCTGAGGTGGGAGAACCAACTTCAGGACACTGGTCCACAAGAGACCTCCCAGCTCCACATAATATCAAACGGCGAAAATCTCCCAAAGATCTCCATCTCAACACCAGCACCCAGCTTCACTCAACGACCAGCAAGCTACAGTGCTGGACACCCTATGCCAAACAACTAGCAAGACAGGAACACAACCCCACCCATTGGCAGTGAGGGTGCCTAAAATCATAATAAGTCCACAGCCACCCCAAAACACACCACCAGACACGGACCTGCCCACCAGAAAGACAAGATCCAGCCTCATCCACCAGAACACAGGCACTAGTCCCCTCCACCACTGAACCAACTTTAGCCACTGAGGATAGACACCAAAAACAACGGGAATTACAAACCTGCAGCCTGCAAAAAGGAGACCCCAAACATAGTAAGATACGCAAAAAGAGAAGACAGAAAAACACACAGCAGATGAAGGAGCAAGATAAAAACCCAACAGACCTAACAAATGAAGAGGAAATAGGCAGTCTACCTGAAAAAGAATTCAGAATAATGATAGTAAAGATGATCCAAAATCTTGGAAATAGAATAGACAAAATGCAAGAAACATTTTACAAGGACCTAGAAGAACTAAAGATGAAACAAGCAATGATGAACAACACAATAAATGAAATGAAAAATACTCTAGATGGGATCAATAGCAGAATAACTGAGGCAGAAGAACGGATAAGTGACCTGGAAGATAAAATAGTGGAAATAACTACTGCAGAGCAGAATAAAGAAAAAAGAATGAAAAGAACTGAGGACAGTCTCAGAGACCTCTGTGACATTAAACGCACCAACGTTCGAATTATAGGGGTTCCAGAAGAAGAAGAGAAAAAGAAAGGGACTGAGAAAATATTTGAAGAGATTATAGTTGAAAACTTCCCTAATATGGGAAAGGAAATAGTTAATCAAGTCCAGGAAGCACAGAGAGTCCCACACAGGATAAATCCAAGGAGAAATACGCCAAGACACATATTAATCAAACTGTCAAAAATTAGATACAAAGAAAACATATTAAAAGCAGCAAGGGAAAAACAACAAATAACACACAAGGGAATCCCCATAAGGTTAACAGCTGATCTTTCAGCAGAAACTCTGCAAGCCAGAAGGGACTGGCAGGACATATTTAAAGTGATGAAGGAGAAAAACCTGCAACCAAGATTACTCTACCCAGCAAGGATCTCATTCAGATTTGATGGAGAAATTAAAACCTTTACAGACAAGCAAAAGCTGAGAGAGTTCAGCACCACCAAACCAGCTTTACAACAACTGCTAAAGGAACTTCTCTAGGCAAGAAACACGAGAGAAGGAAAAGACCTACAATAACGAACCCAAAACAATTAAGAAAATGGGAATAGGAACATACATATCGATAATTACCTTAAATGTAAATGGACTAAATGCTCCCACCAAAAGACACAGATTGGCTGAATGGATACAAAAACAAGACCCATATATATGCTGTCTACAAGAGACCCACTTCAGACCTAGAGACACAAACAGACTGAAAGTAAGGGGATGGAAAAAGATATTCCATGCAAATGGAAACCAAAAGAAAGCTGGAGTAGCAATTCTCATATCAGACAAAACAGACTTTAAAATAAAGACTATTAGAAGAGACAAAGAAGGACACTACATAATGATCAAGGGATCGATCCAAGAAGAAGATATAACAATTGTAAATATTTATGCACCCAACATAGGAGCACCTCAATACATAAGGCAAATACTAACAGCCATGAAAGGGGAAATCAACAGTAACACATTCATAGTAGGGGACTTTAACACCCCACTTTCACCAATGGACAGATCAGCCAAAATGAAAATAAATAAGGAAACACAAGCTTTAAATGATACATTAAACAAGATGGACTTAATTGGTATTTATAGGACACTCCATCCAAAAACAACAGAATACACATTTTTCTCAAATGCTCATGGAACATTCTCCAGGATAGATCATATCTTGGGTCACAAATCAAGCCTTGGTAAATTTAAGAAAAATTGAAATTGTATCAAGTATCTTTTCTGACCACAACGCTATGAGACTAGATATCAATTACAGGAAAAGATCTGTAAAAAATACAAACACATGGAAGCTAAAAAATACACTACAATACAGTGATAATGAAGTGATCACTGAAGAAATCAAAGAGGAAATAAAAAAATACCTATAAACAAATGACAATGGAGACACGATGACACAAAACCTATGGGATGTAGCAAAAGTAGTTCTAAGAGGGAAGTTTATGGCAATACAATCCTACCTTAAGAAACAGGAAACATCTCGAATAAGCAACCTAACCTTACACCTAAAGCAGTTAGAGAAAGAAGAACAAAAACCCCCCAAAGTTAGCAGAAGGAAAGAAATCATAAAAATCAGATCAGAAATAAATGAAAAAGAAATGAAGGAAACTATAGTAAAGATCAATAAAACTAAAAGCTGGTTCTTTGAGAAGATAAACAAAATTGATAAACCATTAGCCAGACTCATCAAGAAAAAAAGGGAGAAGACTCAAATCAATAGAATTAGAAATGAAAAAGGAGAAGTAACAACTGACACTGCAGAAATACAAAAGATCATGAGAGATTACTACAAGCAACTCTATGCCAAAAAAATGGACAACCTGGAAGAAATGGACAACCTGGAAGAAATGGACAAATTCTTAGAAATGCACAACGTGCCAAGACTGAATCAGGAAGAAATAGAAAATATGCACAGACCAATCACAAGCACTGAAATTGAAACTGTGATTAAAAATCTTCCAACAAACAAAAGCCCAGGACCAGATGACTTCACAGGCAAATTCTATCAAACATTTAGAGAAGAGCTAACACCCATCCTTCTCAAACTCTTCCAAAATATAGCAGAGGGAGGAACACTCCCAAACTCATTCTACGAGGCCACCATCACCCTGATACCAAAACCAGACAAGGATGTCACAAAGAAAGAAAACTACAGGCCAATATCACTGATGAACATAGATGCAAAAATTCTCAACAAAATACTAGCAAACAGAATCCAACAGCACATTAAAAGGATTATACACCATGATCAAGTGGGGTTTATTCCAGGAATGCAAGGATTCTTCAATATACGCAAATCAATCAACGTGATACACCATATTAACAAATTGAAGGAGAAAAACCATATGATCATCTCAGTAGATGCAGAGAAAGCTTTTGACAAAATTCAACACCCATTTATCATAAAAACCCTGCAGAAAGCAGGCATAGAGGGAACTTTCCTCAACATAATAAAGGCCATATATGACAAACCCACAGCCAACATCACCCTCAATGGTGAAAAACTGAAAGCATTTCCACTAAGATCAGGAACCAGACAAGGTTGCCCACTCTCACCACTATTATTCAACATAGTTTTGGAAGTCCTAGCCACAGCAATCAGAGAAGAAAAGGAAATAAAAGGAATCCAAATTGGAAAAGAAGAAGTAAAGCTGTCACTATTTGCAGATGACATGATACTATACATAGAGAATCCAAAAGATGCTACCAGAAAACTACTAGAGCTAATCAATAAATTTGGTAAAGTAGCAGGATACAAAATTAATGCACAGAAATCTCTTGCATTCCTACACACTAATGATGAAAAATCTGAAAGTGAAATCAAGAAAGCACTCCCATTTACCATTGCAACAAAAACAATAAAATATCTAGAAATAAACCTAGCTAAGGAGACAAAAGACCTGTATGCAGAAAATTATATGACATTGATGAAAGAAATTAAAGATGATACAAATAGATGGAGAGATATACCATGTTCTTGGATTGGAAGAATCAACACTGTGAAAATGACTCTACTACCCAAAGCAATCTACATATTCAATGCAATCCCTATCAAACTACCACTGGCATTTTTCACAGAACTAGAACAAAAAATTTCACAATTTGTATGGAAACACAAAAGACCCCGAATAGCCAAAGCAATCTTGAGAACGAAAAACAGAGCTGGAGGAATCAGGCTCCCTGACTTCAGACTATATTACAAAGCTACAGTAATCAAGACAGTATGGTACTGGCACAAAAACAGAAAGATAGATCAATGGAACAGGATAGAAAGCCCAGAGATAAACCCACGCACATATGGTCACCTTATCTTTGATAAAGGAGGCAGAAATGTACAGTGGAGAAAGGACAGCCTCTTCAATAAGTGGTGCTGGGAAAACTGGACAGGTACATGTAAAAGAATGAGATTAGATCACTCCCTAACACCATACACAAAAATAAGCTCAAAATGGATTAAAGACCTAAATGTAAGGCCAGAAACTATCAAACTCTTAGAGGAAAACATAGGCAGAACACTCTATGACATAAATCACAGCAAGATTATTTTTGACCCACCTCCTAGAGAGATGGAAATAAAAACAAAAATAAACAAATGGGACCTAATGAAATTTCAACGCTTCTGCACAGCAAAGGAACCCATAAACAAGACCAAAAGACAACCCTCAGAATGGGAGAAAATATTTGCAAATGAAGCAACTGACAAAGGATTTATCTCCAAAATTTATAAGCAGCTCATGCAGCTCAGTAACAAAAAAAACAAACAACCCAATCCAAAAATGGGCAGAAGGGCTTCCCTGGTGCCGCAGTGGTTGAGAATCTGCCTGCCGATGCAGGGGACACAGGTTAGTGCCCCGGTCTGGGAAGATCCCACATGCCGCGGAGCCACTAGTCCCGTAAGCCATGGCCACTGAGCCTGTACGTCTGGAGCCTGTGCTCTGCAATGGGAGAGGCCACAACAGTGAGAGGCCCACGTACCGCAAAAAAAAAAAAAAAACCAAAAATGGGCAGAAGACCTAAATAGACATTTCTCTAAAGAAGATATACAGACTGACAACAAACACATGAAAGAATGCTCAACATCCTTAATCATTAGAGAAATGCAAATCAAAACTACAATGAGATATCATCTCACACCAGTCAGAATGGTTATCATCAAAAAATCTAGAAACAGGGCTTCCCTGGTGGCACAGTGGTTAAGAGTCCGCCTGCCAATGCAGGGGACACAGGTTTGTGCCCCGGTCCGGGAAGATCCCACATGCCACGGAGCAGCTGGGCCCGTGAGCCATGGCCACTGAGCCTGTGCGTCCGGAGCCTGTGCTCCGTAACGGGAGAGGCCACAACAGTGAGAGGCCCGCGTACAACCAAAAAAAAAAAAAATCTAGAAACAATAAATGCTGGAGAGGGTGTGGAGAAAAGGGAACACTCTTGCACTGCTGGTGGGAATGTGAACTGGTAGAGCCACTATGGAGAACAGTATGGAGTTTCCTTATAAATCTACAAATAGAACTACCATATGACCCAGGAATCCCACTACTGGGCATATACCCTGAGAAAACCATAATTCAAATAGAGTCATGTACCAAAATGTTCATTGCAGCTCTATTTACAATAGCCCAGAGATGGAAACAACCTAAGTGTCCATTATCGGATGAATGGATAAATGGCACATATATACAATGGAATATTACTCAGCCATAAAAAGAAATGAAATTGAGCTATTTGTAATGAGGTGGATGGACCTAGAGTCTGTCATACAGAGTGAAATAAGTCAGAAAGAGAATGACAAATATCATATGCTAACACATATATATGGAATTTAAGAAAAAAAAATGTCATGAAGAACCTAGGGCTAAGACTGGAATAAAGACACAGACCTACTAGAGAATGGACTTGAGAATACGGGGAGGAGGAAGGGTAAGCTGGGACAAAGCAAGAGAGTGGCATGGACATATATACACTACCAAATGTAAAATAGATAGCTAGTGGGAAGCAGCCGCATAGCACAGGGAGATCAGGTCGGCGCTTTGTGACCACCTGGAGGGGTGGGATAGGGAGGGTTGGAGGGAGGGAGAGGCAAGAGGGAAGAGATATGGGAACATATGTATATGTATAACTGATTCACTTTGTTATAAAGCAGAAACTAACACACCATTGTAAAGCAATTATACTCCAATAAAGATGTAAAAAAAAAAAAAAATCCATACCCATTAGCAGTCATTCCCTATCCCTGTTTCCAGCCCCTAGCAACTACTAACCTACTTTCTGTCTCCATGGTTTTGCCTATTCTGGACATTTCATATAAATGGTATCATAACAATATGTGGCCTTTTGTATTTTACTTCTTTTACTTAGGATAATGTTTTCAAAGTTGTAGAATGTATGAATACTTCATTCTTTTTTATGGCTGAATAATAGTCCATTGTATGACTACACCGCATTTTGTTTATCCATTTATCTGTTGATTGTCATTTGGGTGGTTTCCACTTTTTAGCTACTATGAATAATGTTGCTATGATTATTCATGTATAAGTTTTTGTGTGGACATATGTTTTCAGTTTTCTTGAGTATATACCAATGAGTAAAACTGATGAGTCATATGGTAATTCTATATTTAACTTTTTGAGGAACAGACAAATGATAACCAAAGTTGCTGCTCCATTTTACATTTCCACCAGCAATGTCTTAGGCTCTCATTTCTCTATATCCTTGCTAATACTTGTTATTATCTACCTTTTTAAAAAATTATGTCTATCCTCATGGGTATGAAGTGGTATTTCATTGTGGTTTTGATTTGCATTTTCTAGACTTTCTCTTTCTGGTGGTGCTTTTAACCGAATCCCTTTCAGAGCCCCTACTCCTAATCCTTATCCTACAACACACAGACGCATAAAGGAGTAAAAAGTAACCCCCGCGCCCGACCCTCCCCTTAATGCCCTCCCCATAGTAACCACTTGTTATAGCTTCAACAACTTATTATATCTCTTTTCAGATCTTGTCGCAGCATTTAAACACACTCAGATTTATTTTAGTTTACTTTCATTTTTTTTACAGAAATAATGTTATAATATACATATTCGGTAACTTGCTTCTTTTTTTTCCGATATTCTAGTTTTTAAAAGTCTATTAGCATGGTTTTTGTAGTGGAATACTGGCATCTTCTATATGAATGAGTAGATCTGGATTCCTTCTACAAATTTCTTATTGCTATTTTAGGGGAAAAGGACTTTAACCTAGTGATTTTGTTAAATCTAAATTGTAAGGTTTAATATTTATACACACAAGGATGTACCTATTCTCTAGCCAAAATACCACTTATATTTGGAGAATGTATTATTTCTAAGGGATTCTTGGAACTTAAGAGATGTTGATTACCTTAGCTATCAAACACTCATATTTCATACTGCCACCCCCCCAAAAAAAGAATGGAAGAAAATAAAATTTCAGTGTATTTTTCTAGGTATTGACATCTGACTGTGACTATGTCTGCTGGAAGGCTTAGTGTGGGGAGGCAACTCTGGAGATGGACAGAACTTGCCCTGCCTGAATCCTGGCTAAGCCACTTGCTAGCTGTGTGGCCCTGAAAGTTATTTAGTCTTTCGGTATCCCTCAGTTTGCTCATCTGTAAAATGAGGATAATAAACCACAATAAAAATATCTGGGTTAGGTTTCCTTATTTTTGAAGTGGGTTGACTATACCTACCTTGCAGAGCTGTTATGAAAATTAAATGAGATAATTCATGTGAAATACCATACTGCTTAGTTTGTAGCGGGCACCTAATAAATGGTGGTATTAATTATTGTTTATATTATTAGTATCATCATCTTTCACCTTTATGACTTTGGTGAGGAGGCTTGTTCTATTCATTCTATTCATTATGCAAAAAGATATGATAGACTAAAAAAAAATAACAGATCTAAAAACCATCGAAATAACTTAATAAATGAAAAGAACACTAGGTGATCACAGGAATGGGAAGGTGTCAGATAAAGCAGTGGGAAAAATCATAAAGGAAAAGACTGATATTTGTCTAAAAAATTTAAATTTCTATCTGCAAAAAGGGCAAATGTTAAGAAGTTATGAGTTAAAATATGGTAATCAAATGTTTACTATATAACTAGCTGCTAAAAATCAACAAGAAAAGCTATCAGACTCTGTACTAGTACAGTAATGCTGTTTTTATAAGCCCTCATACTCAGTGGTTGAAAACTCTCTCACAGGTCTGGGACTGGGGAGAATGTAGGCGGGTTGGCTGAGCTTGGTTGCAGACTGCAGGTTGGGTTCAGGTCTGCTTCACGACTCTCAATTTGGAGCCCAGCCTAAAGGGGTAGCTGCTACTTTGGGTATGTTCCTGTCTTAGCAATAGCAGAAGGCAAGTAGGCGAGGAGAAAGATATACTGTCTCTTGAAGCCTCATCCTAGAACTGGGATAGTATCACTTCTCTCTACATTCCAATGGCTAAAGAAAATCACATGACCAAACCCAACATCAATGGGATGGGAAAATATACTTTGCTCTCAATAATGAGTGGCACTGGGAGGCCACATGGCAAAGAATATGGACGAATAATTTTAAAATATGGAGGGCATGAAGAATTGTGAACAATGATTCAACATACCACAGACTGCTAGAAAAGATATAGGTGAAGTAGGATTGACCAAGTGAGAAAATACAAGATATCAGTTTACATACAAAAAGTTAAACCTCAAAAAATCAAGTTAAAATAACGAGAAACCAATATTAATCTATGAAATTAGCAAAAGTTAAAAAAAGTTATTCTACTCAATGTTAGGATGAGGTAAAACAAGCAATAATTAAAAGATTTTCATTTTTGTAGTAATAGTGCAAAGAAGCAATGTCATCTTTAAAGGTACTTAAAAGCTTTGTTATTAATTTTCTGAATACAGTTTGAATTTTTGAGATAACTCATCAAAAAAGTAAAATTTTCCCTAAATTTCAATTTCCATGCATATTATATCTAACACACACACACACACACACACACACACACAATCATTTTGGATTTCATTTAATTTTGCAGGAATTTTTTGCCTTGTTAAAATACTTCTAACATTTTTCTCTATTGTTCACCTCCTAGTAAGAATGATTTTCAAATGTTTTAAAGCTTTGGTACCCTCTTGGAAAGCTAGAGCACAGTGGGAAAACCACACAGCAATCAAAGAATTGTAGATCATGAGAAAAATTTGTCAGCAGAGTTACTGTTATTACTCGTAGGATGATAATTACTTGCAAAATTATTTGCAGGGATTACTTTGCAAATTGCTAAGAAAACATTTTTCTCATGATAACATCAGAAGTAAAAATGGGTAAGTAAAGTTTGCTGCCTGAGTGTGTAAGTTGTGGGCTAAATATGATCCAGTTCTTGCATATTTAGCAATCTTCAAACGTCCCAAAGCTTGCAGCACTTTTAATTCACTCTTCTCTCCTTTTCCCACATACTTAGTTTTCAAAACCTGCCGAAGTTCCCTTCTCTCTATAATCTCCCCTTTTCTTTCCATCTTCACCACCGCACCCTCATCCAGGCCCTCAACAACTTCAAAAGCACATACTTCAACTGCAGATAGGTTGATCCCCTCAATCCAGCCTTTTTCTTCTCCCTGCATCTTGCTTCTATCTTCCTAAGCCATGCTGCAACACTAGTTCAATAGCCAAATGTGGCTATTTACCACCATATCAAATTTTACTTCCTTGGCCTTTTCCTGTATCTACCTCCAACAGGGAGGACTGGCTACAGAGTTTTAGGGGCTCAGTGCAAAACGCAAATGTGGCACCTCTTGGTCAAAAACTTAAGAATTTCAAAATGGCAACAGCAGAGCATGAAACCAAATGCAGGGCCCTTCTGTGTAACTGCGTGGGTTCCACGGCCATGAATTTGGCCCTGCCAATAGGCACCTGCTACCCTAAGGAAGCCACTGTTCATGCTGTCCAGGTTTTGAGTCTTCTCATGTATTGTTCCCTCACCCTTCCACCAACACCCAGCTCCTTCCCACATTAAGCCTTAGCCTTTTCCCAGATGCATTCAAGTAGGGGCAACAAGTTGAGGATTGATCTTTACACATCTCTCTGATCCTTCCCCTCCTATAGTCTACAGTAGTCCTAACCATCTACACACGTTAATTTAGTCCCTAATTATATACTTCCCTATGTTTTTTCTGTGTCATTCATTCATTCACTCATTCACCATCTATCGTGGGCCAACTACTTGCCTTGACTGTGCTGGGCACTGGGTATGCTAAGTTCTAGAACAGCAGAGACCTTGTTTGACTTGTTCACCACTCCTTCCCTAAAGCCTCACACAGTGACTGGCTCACAGCAGACACTGAATAAATATTTGTTAAATAACCGTTGAATAGGTTTTCTCTCCACCATATGGTGAGTTCCTGGAGACCAAGAACTGTTTTCATTTGCTCTATGACTATTGATTTGGAACCTAATATGTGCCGTACATTGTTCCAGACATGAAAACACTGTTCTAGACCACTGCCTTTACTTCTATATTCCCTAGCACATTATCTCTAGCACATTATTATAACAAGAGCTAACATTTACTGAGTGTTTTATATGTGCCAGGCATTAGTCGAAGTCTTATCTATTAACTCACTTAATTCCCCCAATGATTCTATGAAATAGGTCCCATTATTATCCCCATTTTATAGATGAGGAAACTGAGGCTTAAAGAGATTGAGTAACTGGCCCAAAGTCAAATAGCTGCTGGGGTTTGAAGCCAGGTGACCAGACAATAGCCCAATTTTTGACTACAGGGCTAGGCTGCCTCCAATGAGTATGTTTTGATTGACTGACTTGACTGAACTAGAGAGATCAAGGAAGAGCAGTGCTGGTGGCACAACACAAATCCATAAATAACCATCAAAGTGGTTGGGCCTCATAAAAACGACAAATTGTTATGCAATTTCCTGACCAACACTAGATATAATAGGTGCATAGTTTTTCAAGCTTACAATGTGGTAAATAGGACATAAACTATGGTATCATTTATTTCACTGAAATCACCCAGCCATAAAATGCTAAATAAAGAAGATAGCCCACTAGGCCACCCATGGAAGCCTGGAGGAAGAGAACAAACTCTAAGTTCCTACATGTTGGTGACTCTTTACTAGACTGAAGGTAAGCAATAAAGTTTTTAGGCTGAAAGTTCATTTGCTGGAGGCAGTAAAGCCTGTTGACACCAACAAGCTTACCAAGGCATTAGCAGGCAAAAAAGGAAAAGGGTGGAAAACAAGAGAATAGGAGGGAGGAAAATGGAAAAGGTGAGTCTAATGGAATATAGAGTGTGGGAGCCACCAAGAGCTGCCTTGGCTGCTCTGCTGCTGTGGTTGGTGCCCCAGCAGGAGACAGAACAGTCAAGATGAACATTAAATTTAGCCAAAGGCACATGGAGGGCCTTTTAGTCCTATGGGGCTCAGTGAAATGGAGATAGCAAGTCACTATTTGTCGTACTTTGATTTGGGTTCCACGTCAAGTATCAATAAATGGACTAGCATACAGCAAACAGACTAGAAGTAAGCATAAGGCCCAGGTTGATGGTGTGTGTTGGGTTTGGTAATGGGGGATTTATGCCACTCACATAAATGTGTGACAAGATGCAGGGGGTGAAAGCGGCTATTAACACTGATTAACTCAAAAGTTGACCACCAGCACACACAGCCATTGTTTCCACCAGCACTCGTTAGTGACGGGCTTTGTCTGGCTGGCTTCACAAGAGACAAATGCCATTACGGGAGACCAAATAACCTTATTTAGGCAGTCGACAGATAATAGAGACGCTCCAGGTATTAGCCTGACTGCATTAGTTTGATTTGTTACTACTGTTCACCTTGTCCTAGGCATTAATGGAGACAAAGGCTTGGAATTACTTGCAGCAGAGTTAAGCTGTGGATTAGAGAGAGCCTTCGTGTTTTGAGGGAAAGATAATTTTATCTGGGGTTTCCATTTCCATTTTCATCTTGCTTGATTTTTCCTGAAAGCTGAAGTCCAGTTTTTCCCTTGAATATCATCATATTCTCTCCAATTTACTAGCAATTTTAATTGTTAAAGAGAGTTACTGACCCATTATTTCCTTTAACAAGATCAGCCTTTTATCTTTTAGGTTTTTGGAAATGATTTAGGGGAAATATACTAGTGATTTTGTATATTATCTTACTTCTTGAATATTCTTACATATTATGAACTCACTTCACAATATTTAATAATATTGTTATCAGTATCTGAAAATATAAAAGGATATGCATATTACATTCATAGTTACTTCTTTAATATTACAAATTCTATATTTAATTTTTTCTGACTTCTAAATGTTACTTGTTCTAGTTATAGATGCATAATTTCTATTATTAATGATTTCAGTTATAAATACATAACTGGTTATAAACACTATTTCAATTATACACAAAATTGAATTTTAGAATCACATAAATCAGTTATATTAAGCTGTCACTGGAAAATAATGAGATAATGATATTCTAGAGTTACTACATTTCTCTCCTCACCAGACTTTTTATAGATATGGTAAGTTTGTATAATTAAAAAATAGTTTAGGGGGCTTCCCTGGTGGCGCAGTGGTTGAGAGTCTGCCTGCCGATGCAGGGGACACGGGTTCGTGCCCCGGTCCAGGAAGATCCCACATGCCACGGAGCAGCTAGGCCCGTGAGCCATGGCCGCTGAGCCTGCACGTCTGGAGCCTGTGCTCCGCAACGGGAGAGGCCACAACAGTGAGAGGCCTGTGTACCGCAAAAAAAAAAAAAAAAAAATAGTTTAGGGACTTCCTGGCAGTCCAGTGGTTAAGACTCCACACTTCTACTGCAAGGGGTACATGTTCGATCCCTGGTGGGGGAACTGAGATTCCGCATGCCGTGCAGTGTGGCCAAAAAAAAAAAAAAGTTTAATTGCACTTCTAGTTGTTGATCAATGTTTGTGATGCTGTTTCATTTTTTTCTAAAGTCTGTAATTTTATACAGAATCCTCATACTTCTCACATTTGGGGGTTAGGTTTAATTTTAGATAAATTCTAGATAACCTATGATTACTCTTTGAAAAATCTCAATTTGTGAAAAGTACTAGTTCAAAAATACTTGAATATTAACATTGTGAAATAGTTAGTTATACACAGGACTTGCTAAGCCAAGCAAACATTAAGATGGAGACAGAGCTATATCTCCGAAACTGCAAGATGTTAGAAAGATGCACAGAATGTCAAGTCTGATGACATTATAAAAAATAACAACAGCAAAAACAACAAACATATACACATGTGTGTATATACATGTATAGATATATATGTGCTTTTATACACAGAAAGATCTACAAAAATGTTTAATGATGGTTATCTGTGAAGGATGAGATTTGAGGGAGGTTTTACTCTACTTCTATAATGCTTGAATTGTTTACAGTATGTAAACATGACCTTTGGGATTAAAATAAATGGCTATTTGAAAAAGCTTACCCATCGCATGATCCTTTCCCCTCAAACCCACTCCTGGTGACTTTTAGTCCTCCACCTTAATATGATTTCATAGGAACCTACGAAGAGCAAAGAAAGCTCTTGGTGGATAAATTGTGACTAATATATTTTATAAATAGTGCTTTGAATTTTATAATATTACTGAAAGCAGCTCTTTATGTTAGAAAAAGTGGCCCCACAGGGTGACAGCACAGACTTCTTGGAAAACATTTAATGCTTCTGCTCTTCCAGTTACTTCCCTGCTGCCCTTCTCTTCCTCCTCTCTCTCCATCTCAGCAATAGTGAAACAGGATAAGCACAGCTTACTGCTGACCAGCTGTTGGGACAAAGAGCTCTCTACCCCAAATTGTTCTCAGAAAATGATTTTTTAAAAGCTCTAAAATCTGAGTCATGGTACTTTTCCTCAGCAATAAGATACAAACTCCTCTAGTCTTTTCCATGCAATTAAAAAATGAAAGAAAAAAATATATAATGGGCAGAGACTCAATAATTCAACAAGAATTAGTCTACTCTGGTCATTACCGGAAGAGAAAAGAAGGGCAGAGGAATAGGAAGGAAAAAAAGGCAAGTAAGGGAGAATTCAATCCAAATGGGCAAACTTGAAATACAGCTTCCAGGAAACAAAGTCAGCGTTCTCCAGCTCATATCAAAAAGAACACCCACTTTGGCCTTCCGTTAATTAACTGGAAAATAAATACCCAGATCTCCAGTGGCAGGACTCCCTTGTGACGCATCTTATCTTATTCCTGTCTTTAACTGGCAGGTACAGTGGCAAATGCAAAGAAAATACAGTTTTGGCCCAGAAAGTGCCCTGATTATTTCCAGTGACAATGTCAGAACATATACAAAAGGCAGGAGAGTTATCTTACCTCCTCAGTCAACATATATATTACTTGTAACAAAATATACAGGTGATTGGAAATCACTAAACTGGAAATAGATACAAGCCAGATGATCATTCTTACTTTGATGAATGCAAGTAAAGTACAACATTAAGTGGACTAGAAAAACATTTTAAAATTTGCATTTATTTGTAGCTCAGTTCTTTTGTGCAATGCAATACTAATGGCATGAATAAGACAACTCATGATTTTACATCTCTACTTTGGCAATAATAACTTTGCTTTAAAAAAAAACAACTTGAAACTGGAATGCTATACGGATTTGTATTGATATATGGTGAGAAATTCTCACTGCTTTCTGCCAGAAATCAAAAGGAACAAAAGATTCACGAATAAATCACACTAATATATTTAAGTATAATGTTTCAAAATGCAGTTGAAGGAAACTTATTGAAACAAATCACACCTTTGTGCCATTCTTCAGATTATTTGACTTGAATTATTTTGTAAATGGAATCCATTTGTGGAGTCAATTAGTCATGAGTTTACTGATTTTAGCAAACTAATTTATTAGATTAAATTTGCTCACAAAAAATAGCTGGCTTTTTCTGAAAATGTTTATTAAAATATATAGGAAAGGCCTTTATTGTAACTAAAAGTGCCCAAGTATAATAGGTACCATGTTATAATAGTAATTATTTACAATATATTTTCAGAAAAAAAAGACAATACTCAGATTAAACACAGAAAAGAAAACATCACATTTTTAACACTTGATATCCCCATTGATTCTTTATATTCCACAATTGGAAGATAATTCCCCATGTTTAGTTTTCTATCTATTCCAAGAGATCTGTGTTGAAATTTTTTTTGGCCATGAGAAACTGTGATTCTCTATGGGATCTTTTCAGCTTTGCACGCCGATTTTGGAACCAGATCTAAAATTAAGGAAAAAGAAAACAGATCTGAGAAATGTTATTTTATTATTCTTAACATTTTAATTACCACGAGTAATAACTAAATTAAAAAATTACCTGGATTCTGTCTTCCTCTAGGTTCAATTTTCGAGCTAAGTCTTCTCTGATATCAATGCCAGGATAGCAGTTTACTCTAAAGACATTTTCCAACACTTCAATCTAAGAATAAGGAAACAGTTATTTAAAGTGTTGATCTTTGGTATGTTATCATAAAATAGACTTTAATTTGTATAGCAACATAATTGCATTTAAATCTTGGGCAATTAATCTGTATGCCTTTTTTAAAAAAATTACTATCCAGAAACTGTTAAAGAGAGAGAGATAGAGACAGTCTATTGTTTCATTAATAAGGATTCTAAACTGAGATCCCAAGGTGGATAGGCTTTTGCCCAACAGGGTGTCAGTTAAAGCCTTTGTATTACGATCGTTGGTTGAAAAAACTTCCTACCTGGTTTTGAGTAAAAGCGGTTCTGGGTCTTCGGCCTCTATACCAACTCAACTCTCTTTTCAAAGAAAGTCTTTCTGAGGGTGAAAAGTAATCTTCATATTTCAAAACACTTTCTTCCGGCACTGAGTGATCCACAGTACAAGGTAATGAGATCCCATTAGGAAGACTCGGGACATGTAGACATAGGTTAACCTCTTTCCCTAAAAACAGAAAAATAAATCCCACCTTAGATGTCCAATTCTATATTCCACAAAGTTCTATAAGAAGTAATTTCAGGAACTTGTCTTTAATTTTCCTAGTAGAATTCTTCTGGGTTTCACAGAACTGACCTTTCATCGACCAAAATCCAAAAAGCAAACAAAAATGAAAACCCTGCCTTGCTGATAGAGGACATATTTTGGCCTCTGAATGTCATTTAATTTTCAGTGAAAAGAGATTTAGAATATCTGATATGGCAAATACACCCAGAGATCTTCTGAAGAAAATGAAGGTTCTTGGCATTTCCTGTGGGTGAACTTCATATCCACTTGGATCTAAGGCCGATGTTCTTTTTATTTCCCATAGGACTCAGCTGGAGGCATTAAAAGTGCTAGATTCTTCAATTATGTAATTGGATGAAATTGCAGTTTTTCTCTAAGTCTATGTAGTACGAAAAAAAGGTCAAATTAAACATTGCAAACTAATTAACAAAGAATTTTAAAAATTAAGTTGTGGCGTACCTGAAGAGCCGCAGGTCTCTGCCCAGGGCCTGTGGGGTTTCATTGATGGAACACAGTCTTTCTTCTGGTCCAGTCCTAAGATGCTCTCAATTGAAAAGGAGCAGGGCAGGGGTTTGCTTTTCCCAAGCCGAGCACCTTCTTGAAGGCTGGGAGACATCCTCGTGTGGGCTGCACAGAGCTATAGCTCTGGCCTCTCCACTCCTCCCTGGCTGGCTCTGCCCCACGTGTACCGGGCTGAACCTTCCTGCAGTTCACCTTATGGCTCCGCTGACGATGGGGGCTGGATTTAGAACGTCACTAATTAAAATCCCGTTTTAGAAAGTTTTAGCATGTCAATGAACACTGGTCCAGCCAGCAGCTCCAGGAGTTAATTGTTTATTTGTTTGCAAGTAATTAGCAACTAATGGTTACACCAGGGGGGCCACGTATAGGGACAAAAAGTGTTATCTCTCCTAAGCAGAACACAGACTTAACTTTCTCGAAAAGAAGTGATGCACAGACTAACACTCCTCTTTTATTTGAAATCATTAATGTATAAAATCATGCTTTTTATTCTGAAGTTTATACTTTCATGAACTCCAGTTACCTAATACAGGCAAGAAAGGAGAGCAGTCAAGTAATAAATAATCTAATTTAAGTGAATTTTCTTCCAAAGAAATTGGAAAAAATAATAATCCCTTAATGCTATTATAGTAATTCTGATGAAAAGGCCTGTTTTTCACATGCATATGTAATAGTGAATGTTGTCAATGAAAACACAATAGTATTTGGAGTGCAGCATACTGGAAAAGGTTGGCAATGTTATTAACACTGAGTTTAATTGTCTTCCAAGTGCCTCGATTAATTCATAAGGAACAGTTGCACCAAGTATTTTAAATAATTAATGAGCTAATTCTCTTCTTTCATCTTTTCTTTTAAATGAGAGAGATACAAGTTTATATGAAGATTCATATGTAACCGCCTCCAAGCAACTAAAAAGTATGACTATTGAAACTAAAGGAAGAATTTCTCTCCCAACATAGTTGTTTCAAAGAAAAAAAAACAGTTTATCTTTTAAAGAAAAATTTCTCTCTGTTGATATTTTGAGGGACTGGAGGGTTTTCATGAGGACAATAAGGTTTGTGAAAAATAACCAAGAACAGAATATTTTAATGTCATCATCCTAAGAAAACATGAAATTAAAAGAGAAACAGACCTGCTAATTGGGAAGATTCTGAAGTGGCCACTTCCTACCAAAGTTGTGACACTTTTAGTTCTTGTACTCTCCTGCTCCTCTTCTTCCAATACCTTCTTGATGATAAATTTAACTGCTCAGCTTTATCCAGCATTTAAACAACTATTAGGCTTTTCTTGTGGGAAGAGGAAAAGTAGTCTGTGTCATAGAGGAAACAGCCTCTACAGGACTGAGCTCAACTTCATCAGATTTTGCCCTATCATGATGTCACTTCCTATCACAATGTCATAAATACCAAGCTAAATTCCTCCTTACACTAGCTCTAGAGTGAATAAAGGATCCACACACAAAGCATCAGCAGGCACACAAGATAGATTTATAAATATACAAGTAAAGCCATCCTGACAATGAATAAACTAGTAAAACATTTATACCTTGTGGAGGTTTTGCCTGTAGTGTCTTGGGAGGTAGACTGTGCAATGGTAAGGGTGACCTTACTCTGGGAAGACTTGGAGGAAGAGATTGATTCAGAACCTCCCAGATTCCTTTCTCTCCTTTGAAACATTCATGCATTCATCCATTCATCCCGCAGTTGGGTGAACATCTACTGAGTACCAGAAAAAACAGAATAGGATCCTTGCCTTCATGTGCCCATGAAGCTCACAGCGGGCGTGGGAGTGGGGAGACAGGCAACAAATAATAATTGTAAATAAGTAAATAATCTCGTACATTAACTAGGGATGAGAATGGAAAAAGAGAAAAGGTAAGTCAGGTAAGGGAGGTGGAAGGAGGCCTCACTGAGACCTTCAACCCCACAGATTAGTGTCCTAGAGGCACAAGTTTCAAGGATGCCACAACACAGGCTGAAGCAACTCCAGTCCCTAATTTCTTCTTTACGAACACAAACATTGCAATATTTTTATTTCTCCTGAGTTGATTTTATCTGGACTTACTTATAACATTTTATATATGGATGAGTAGATGGAAATAAAAGATAGCAAATAATTTCTTTTAAAATGTGGAGGAAATGTTTTCTCATATACTCATATAATGAATTTTTACATAGCACTTAACCTGTGCCAGATACCATTCTAGGTGCTAGAGATTAGTGATAAACAAAACAAGGTAATTTTAGAGAGTGATAAACTCAATGAAAGGAATAAACAAGGTGATGGTGATAAAACATAACAGGGGTAGAGGTGGAATGGGAAGAGAGTCTTTAAGTATTGATGGTCACGGAGGCCTCTCTAAGGAGGTGACATTTTAGCTGAAGCTGAGGATGAGAGAAAGCTAGCATGCCAGGATCTTGAGAAAAAGCATTCCAGTCAGAAGGAACAGCAAGTACAAAGGTCTTGCAGCTGAAAAGCATTGGAATATTTGAGGAAGAAAAGGGCAGTTAGCCAGAGAGAAGTGAGTGGTACCAGATGCTATTGTTTGGAGAGCCAGGCCTGGCTGGATAAGAGATGCCTTTATAAAGACCATTGTAAGGAGTTCAAGAGCAAAGGGAACCCACGGCAGGGTTTTAAGTTGGGACTAATATGATAGTCTGAGCTGTTTTTACTCACAACACTTCTGACACCAAATGTGTATGGGTTTTTCCACACCGAGCAATTCTCCAGTTCTCTGCAGACATCAACAGGGTGTCCTACAATTCAATTCTGACACTACCTGGAGCTAGTGCAGACCCCACAGGTTAAGGGCTCAGTCCCACGAGACTGCCCCCACTCTAGAAACTAGTTTGCAAGTCCCAAGTTGCCACGTGTACTTCTGACCAACCGACTGTACATCTGGGGTTCCCACGACCCACTTCTCAGGTTCAATTATTTGCTAGAATGGCTCACAGAACTCAGGAAGGCATGTTGCTTATGTTTACTAGTTTATTATAAAGAATACAACTCGGAAACAGTCAAACGGAAGAGATGTATAGGGCAAGGTACGGGGGAAAGGTCAGAGAGCTTCCATGCCCTCTCTGGGCACACCACCCTCCCAGTGAACACCATTTCAATGTGTTCGCCACCCTGGAAGCTCTCTGAACCCTATCCTTTAGGGGTTTTTTTTTTTTTTTTTTTTTTTTTTGCGGTACGCGGGCCTCTCACCGCTGTGGCCTCTCCCGCTGTGGAGCACAGGCTCCGGACGTGCAGGCCCAGCGGCCATGGCTCACGGGCCCAGCCTCTCCACGGCATGTGGGATCCTCCCGGACCAGGGCACGAACCCACGTCCCCTGCATCAGCAGGCGGACTCTCAACCACTGCGCCACCAGGGAAGCCCCCTTTAGGGGTTTTTATGGAAGTTTCATTGCATAGGCAAGACTGAATAAATCATTGGCTATTGGTGATTGATCTCAATCTCCAGCCCCTCTCCCCTCCCCTGAGGTTAGGAGGTGGGGCTGAAAATTACAAGCCTCTAATCTAGGTTTGGTCTTTCTGGCAACCAGCCCCCACCTTGAAGCTATCTAGAACCCACCAAGAGTCATGTCATTAGAATAAAAGATGCTCCTATCACTCTTATTACTCAAGAAATTTAGTAGCTGTGTGCCTGGAACTTGGGACAAAGGCCAAATATATTTCTTTTTATTATATCATAGATAGGACTTATGGTTTTAAAACCCCACCCTGGCTGCTACGTAGAAAGAGACTGAAGAGTGATGAATGTAACCAGGAAGATCAGTTGGGAGTTGTTTATTCAATACCTTTTTTTTTTTTTTTTTTTGTGGTACACGGGCCTCTCACTGTTGTGGCCTCTCCCGTTGCGGAGCACAGGCTCCGGATGCACAGGCTCAGCGGCCATGGCTCACGGGCCCAGCCGCTCCGCTGCATATGGGATCTTCCCAGACCGGGGCACGAACCCGTGTCCCCTGCATTGGCAGGCGGACTCTCAACCACTGCGCCACCAGGGAAGCCCTATTCAATACCTTTTTACTGAGCATATACTAATGCCAGGCATTGTTCTAGGTATGATGAAAACAGAGATAGCTGTCTGGGGCAAGAGATGAAGGCTAATAGCGGATTTGGGGAGGGATACAATTCTTCAGGAGGTTGTGGGAGACTGAGTAATTGAATAATTAGTACCAATTCTTCAATCCCCATAATATACTATACAGCCACCCCCTTGCTGTGGCCTCATAGTGGATATAGTGTACTTCCCACTCCTTAGCTTTAGGCTTGTCTATGTGACTTGCTTCAGCCAATGGGAAGTGATGTGAGCAGAAGCTTGAAATGTGCCAGCTGACTGGTTTTCCCTCCCGAGCTTCTGATATCACCATGTGGTCATCCCTGGGGTAGCTGCTGCCCCTCAGCCTGAGTCCCAGAATGAACACACAGATCCCAACCCATCCTGCGGCCTGCAGTCAAGTAGGCCAAGCCCAGGCAAACTCAGCCAAACACCAACCGACCTACAGTACTGTGAGTGAGAAAAATAAATATTCGTTGTTTAAACCATTGAGATTTTTGAAGTTATTTGACACATAGCATTGTGGAGGAAATAGCTCATCCATTCAGGGATAGAAAAACACATCCTGCTGATGGACTGGTGGAAATGAAGGAAAGAGAGGCATTAAGGATGACTGTTTTTTGGCTTGAGCAAATATAGTGTCATTTACTGGGGTGTGAAAGCCTGGATTAGGAGAGGAAAGGTTTGGCAAGAAGTGAAGAGTTCAAGTTTGGATAGCAAGTAGGCTACTGGGTTTATGAGTATGAGCTCCGGGCTGAATCTCTCAAGTTTGTGCATTACAAGCATAAATCATAGGTATTAAAGCCATTAAAATCTAGAGGTTTGCATGAGATCACCAGTGAATGGACCTAGATACAAGAAGGATCTTAGGACCAAGTCTGAGGTATTCCAACATTTGGAAATTGGAGAAGATATGCTGGAGAAGGAACTAGAGAAGGAAACAGCTAGCAAGGCAAGAGAAAAATCTGGAGATACAGTAATTGACCCAAGAGAGGAAAAAGGATCAACGAGAAAGATGGCTACAATAGCATCTCAAGTGGTCTTCCTGATCTCCTTGATCTCCTTCCCATCCTTGATCTCCTATGGCTTTCTATCAACACAGTAAACAGCCAGAGGGATCATTTAAAAACAAGTCAGTTCAGGGAATTCTCTGTCTGTCCAGTGGTTAGGACTCTGTGCTTCCACTGCAGGGGGCACGGGTTCAATCCCTGGTTGCCTGGTTGGGAATAAGATCCTGCAAGCCGTGCAGTGTGGCAGAAAAAAAAAAAGTCAGTTCATATCATAACTCTGCTCAAAAAATGGCTTCCCATCTCAGTAAAAGTCAGTCTTTATAGTGTCCTACAGGCTCTGACATGATTTGCCAGCCCCCCTTCCCTATCTGATCTTACCTCTTATTACATCTCCCATGCTCACTTTGTTCCAGCTACACTGGACCTCTTCCTGAAAACACAGGCACAATCCTGCTTCAGGAGTTTACACTGGTTGTTCTCACTACCTAGAATGTTCTTCCTTCACATATCCTCATGGACTACTCTGTTACCTCCTTCAAGTATTTCCTCAAATATCATTTTCTCAATAAGGCTTACTCTTCCTGCCCCTTTAAAAATTTCAACCTCTCTTTCAGGATTCCTGAGGCCCTCTGCCCTGCTCCAATTTTTGTTAAAAGCATTTACTACCTTTTGACTTTTTATATATCCTTTTTTGTTGTTGTTTTGATTTTGTTGTTTTTTTTTTGTGCCAGCACAGCGTAGCGTGCGGGATCTAAATTCCCTGATCAGGAGTCGAACCCATGTCCCCTGCAGTGGAAGCATGGAGGCTTAACCACTGGACTGCCAGGGAAGTCCCTTATATATCTGTTTATTATGTTTATTGTTTACTGCCTGTTTCCTATCTCTAGAATTTTTGTCTGTTCTGTTCATTCTAGCATCCAAAACAGTACTCGGCTCATACTAGATGAAAGAATAAATGAATGGTCAGCTGTGTCAATACTGCTGAGAGGCTGAGTGAAAATATACTAGGTTTGTTAACAAGGGGGTTACTGTCAACCTTGGCAAACTGGAGGGTAAAGAAAAAAGCCAGACTTGAAGTAAACTGGAGAGTGAATGGGATATTTCTGTTCTAGCAATATGCTGGACCATATTCCTTGAAAGACCCTTCAACTACAAAACAATTAGATCCTGGGTAAAAAATACCTTCAAATACATTGCTGAGATCCCCATAAGTAAGGGAAATTTTGTTTGTTCACCAAACAAAACAATAAAAACCCAACAACCAAGAAATGAAATCAGAACTGGGAGCAGTGATCAGTAAACAAATGATAAATACGAGGTAACCCACAAGGGAAAAATCCTTAGCATCACTGAAACCAGGATTCTAATCCTCAGGCTAGCGGTAGACGGGGGCGGGGGGGCACCGAACTGAACTCTCTTACTTCAGGCCACTTCAGTAATGGTTCCTGGCAAAAGCAGACCAAATTCTCTCTGGAAGAAAGCCTCCCTAATTTAGGTCCACAGGATTCCCACAGATTAAAAGTAAGCAAATATAACCTCACAATCAAAGATTGGCAAGCACATGAGGCCAGCTACCATGACATGTGTAGAGGCCAACATGGAGAGGAACTGAGGTTTCCTGTCAATAGTCAACACCAACTTGCCAGCTATGTGAATGAGTCACTTGGGAAGTGAATCCTCTGGCCCTACTCAAGTCTTCACATGACTGAAGTCCCAAATGACACCTGATCACAATATTAACAGAGACTCCAAGACAGGACTGGGTATCCAAGTCACTCCTGAATTCCTGACCTAGAGAAACTGTGAGAGGTATTAAATGAATACTACTTTTTTAAACCACTAAGCTTTGGGTGATTTATACAGCACTAGATAATTTATCTAAAAAGCTCCTCATAAAAAAAACTGGGCACAGGGAACTCTACTCAATACTCTGTAAATGGCATATAAGGGAAAAGAATCTAAAAAAAAAAAAAAGTGGATATAGGTATATGTATAACTGATTCACTTTGCTGTACCGCACAAACTAACACAACATTGTAAATCAACTATACTCCAAAAAAAAAAAAAAAAAAAAACTGGGAAGGGAGAACCTGTAGGTAGACTGGTCAAGAAAAAAAGATAGAACACAAATTACCAATATTGGGAATAAAGAGGTGATATCACTACAGAAGTTGCAGACATTAAAAAGATAAAAGAATATAATGAACAACTTTATATCAGTAAATTCAACAACTTACATGAAATAGGCAAGTATCTCGAAAAATATATGATTACCAAAACTGAGACAGCATGAAATAGAAAACATGCCTAGTTCTATATCTATTAAAGAAACTGACTTGGTTATCAAATTCTTTCCCACAAAGAAAACTTCAGGCCCAGATAACTTCACTGGTGAAGTTTATCAAACATTTAAAGAAAATCTTGGGACTTCCCTGGTGGCGCAGTGGTTGAGAATCCACCTGCCAACGCAGGGGACACGGGTTCGATCCCTGGTCTGAGAAGATCCCACGTGCTGTGGAGAAACTAAGCCCGTGCGCCACAGCTACCGAGCCTGTGCTCTAGACCCCCGAGCCACAACTGCTGAGCCCATGTGCCACAACTACTGAAGCCCGCGCGCCTGGAGCCTATGCTCCGCAACAAGAGAAGCCACCACAATGAGAAGCCGGCGCACCGCAAAAAAGAGCAGTCCCCGCTTGCCACCACTACAGAAAGCCCACACGCAGCAACAAAGACCCAACACAGCCAAAAATAAATAAATAAATTTATTAAAAAAAATTTTTTTTCAGCAAATTAGGATTAGAAGTAACTTTCTCAATCTGATAAAGGGCATCTATAGAAATAATCGGTTAACATACTATTTAGTGGTGAAAAATTGAATGTTTTCTCCCTAAGATAAGGAACAAAGCAAGGATGGTCACTTTCACCATTTCTATTGAACACCAGTGCAATAAAGAAAGAAAAAGAAATAAAGATTATATAGATCAGAAAGGAAGAAGTAAAGGGTCTCTTTTCACAGATGACATGATTGTTTACAATAGAAAACTTTTAAGAATCTACAAAAGCTACTAAAACTAATAAGTGAATTTAGCGAAGTCATACTATAAAGGTAAATATACAAAAATCAATTTAATCCCATACATTAGCAGCAAACAAACATATACTTATGCTATGATCTAGCAATTCCATTCCTAGAAAAATGAAAACAGGTCCACAAAAAGACTTGCATGAGAATATTCACAGAAGCTCTACTGATAATAGCCCAAACTGACAACTAGGTGTCTATCAGCAGGAATGCAGATAAACTATGGTATAATACAATAGTAGAATACAACTCAACAATATAAAGGTATTGATATATAGTATCAATATATGGAAAAACACTGATGAATTTCAAAAGCATTTCAAAAACATTATAAGTCAAAGAAGCCTTATACAAAAGAATACGTGAAGTTTGATTTACTGATGTGATGTTCCAGAACAGACAAAACTAGTTTATATTGAAAAAATCAGAATTTGGAGTTGGAGGCAGAGAATGAATGGGAAGAAGAATCAGGAAACATGGGGGGTGATGGTAACGTTCTATATCTTGCTAGGTTTTGGATTACACAGATGTATTCACTTGTCAATAATTATTAATACTCTAAGATTTATGCACTTCACTGTATGTAAAATTTTATCTGTTGAAGCATAAATGAGTGCTGAACTATAGTTAATGATACACATGCTAAAGAGTTTAGGGGAGAAGTATATTGATGTCTGTAACTTTAAAATGCATAAAAAATAAAATAGATTGGTGGATGGATAGATATGTGGTAATAATTAAACATTATTCTATAATTGTAAACAAATAGAACTTCTAGTCCCATAAAGTTTTCTAAAATGAGAGACATGTTCTGTGTTTGCACTATCCAATATGGTAGCCACTAGCCACATGTGGCTAATGAGCACTTGAAAAGTGGCTAGTGCAAGTGCTGGTGCAATTAAATTTTAAATTTAATTCTCCTGTAATTTATTTACATTTACGTAGCCACTTGTGGCCAGTGGCTACTATATTGAACAGCACAGACAGAGAATATTGCCATCACCGCAGAAAGTTCTGTTGGACAACGCTGGTCTAGAAGTACAGAACAATGTTGAAAATAGTGATGATGAAAACAGACATACTTGTTTTGTTCCTGACATGAGAATACTGTTTCACCACTAATATAATGTCTACTGTTGGTTTCTAATAAGTGCTGTTTATCTAGAGTAATGTTATAATGAATACAAACACAAAATATCTGTAGTGATTTATAGCTTTTAAAGCATTTTTAGTGTATTTGTGCTTAATCCTTTAATAAATCCTCCACTATTTGGTAGCTGAGAAAACAAACTGAGAGTTCAGTTGTAATTTGCAGAAGTCACCAAATAGCAGCGGCAGAGCCTTGACTTTTCTATCTCCAAATTCCCTGTTCTATTGATTTTATCAATTAATGGCCACTGTAACATCTTCACCAATGATCTCATGATATAAACATCAAAGTGTACTGATCCATTAAGAAAAAGGTTGTGAACCTAATTGGGAAAAGAACTTGAAAAAGAATAGATACATGTATATGTATAACTGAATCACTTTGTTGTACAACTGAAGCTAACACAACGTTGTTAATCAACTATACTCCAATATAAAATAAAAAGTTAAAAAGAAAGAAAAAGGTTGTGAAATCTTGCTTATGATCAATCCTCAATATCTTTCAACAATTATTTTGAGATGAGAAATAAAAGCCTGACACATTGACACTGAAGAGACTTTAGGAATTGTAAAATTGGACAGCCTATATTTTAAACATCTACATGTTCAAGGTGAAGTAAAAGTTGAGAGGTTTATGTTTTATTTTGCTTTAGTAACTTGTAAATCAACTCAGGCTTTGCTAACATTTATTTTCTAATTATGTATTTCTATTAAGTCCCAAATCATTAACTATCAGGAAAAATGCCCAATGTGTTAGGTGTTTTGGCAGAGATTTTTAAAATCCAGTCATAGCATAATAAGAAATAAAATCAGCCTGTGAGCATAATAAGAAAGAAATGCAATAAGCAAAGCTTTAATGACATTTGCCCCTTACTTCTGCACAGGAATTACACTGTTCTATTTGAGACCCTCAGTATTTTTAAATATTAAAATGTGTTTTCTAAAATAAAATACTTTATTTTTTACTATTACACATACAGTATCTCCTAGAGCAACGCTAAAGCAGACATTCAATAAATATTTGTTGAATGAGTGAATAAACGGATGGATGGATAGATGGATGGATGGATGGGACTAGGAAGAGGTGACATTTGTAAGCTGGACAGGCAATGTAAATTCTGTGTGTTTACTACTGTTGTCATTGCTTTTTAATGTGTAAAAGTAGTCCCAGTTTTCTATGAACTACTTATGTATGACTCCAGGGTAATCCACAAATTAGACATTATGACATTCTGAAACTATAATTAAATAAAAAGTGAGATGGGGGATTCATTTTTAAAATCTGAGCTTAAAATTTAAAAATCCTGAGGCACAATTCATATCTGTGACACTCTGTCATTCCTCAGGCCCTCCTCAGCCATCATTGTAACTTGAGACACATGGTATATTTCCCAGTGGCTACAAGGTTCAGGAGAGTTGGGACTATTTCACACACTTCTGTCTCTCCCAGCACGGCTCACAGTGCCCATCAAACAGGAGATATTAAATAAAGACTTGTAGAATAAGTTCACTCTATTTATAACATTTAGAAAACATTTTAGGCTTTGCTCTTCTCAACCTCAAGAGTATAGTTTCATATTTTTACACTTTCAAATCAGTCAAAATTGTTTTCAGTGTAGTGCCTTGCATACATCAAGCCCTTGATTTTAAAAATTTGATGTAAAATCATCTAAAACTCTGATACATTTCTATTTTTAAAAAAATTCATTTAATACTATGGTACATAGAGTAAAATATGATAGTCCCTTTCAATTCTACCCCATTTTTACTCTCCAACCCACTGGCCACCATTAACAGTTTAGTGCTGCTCCTTCCTGTCTTTTTAGAATGCCTTGACATAAAGAGGTAGATGCATGCACACACGTTTTCATCCACATGGAGTCAGACACACATACTATTCTGCAATGTGGTTCCCCCACACTGACAAGACATGACATCAGCACACACAGCTCTACCTCATTCTTCAACAGCTGCTTGGTGCTACATCAAGTGGAAGAACCATAATTCATTGAACTATACCCCTGATAATGGCACTTACGTTTGTCTCCAATTTTTTAAACTATAACAAACAATGACTACCTTGTTAGCACATACGCAGGAGTATTTCCATGAAAAAGTTTCTTTGAAGAATATATTATTTCTTTATCACCCAAAAATAAACCAGAATTTATTATGAAAAAAAAGAATATATTATTTTTTCGCTGGATTCTGCCATATTTCCTTCTAAGAAATCTTTACCAATGAACACTCCCACCCAATCTAGCCCTTGTCTTTATGTCCTCCCCAGATTGACAGTGGGAACAAGAAAACTCAGGGCTAGGTTAAATTAGACTCAGGATTTCCCCAGACTCAATAATCAAAGATAAAATAGTTTAGGATTTAAGGCTCCCAGGGGCTCAGGCCTACACGTTAGTGCCATTTAATCTAATCATTGTAGATTAAATGAGAGTTGTCAGTTAACCTGAGAACCTGATTGTTATTTATAACATTGTTTCTGGAGGATAAATGTCATGGTTCTTATCAACTTAAAAACAACCTTTTGAATCACAACAAACATTTATTAAACTCCAGCATATATCAGGGATGTACTAGGTAACCAGGGGATGAAATGATTTCTGCCCTCAAGAAACTCATGATCAAGAAGGTAGTCATTAATATTAATTTTGTTCAGTGTGATAATGAGATTATGGTTATATTTTTTTAAATGCCCTTCTAAAAGATATTCCACTTAAGTATATACAGGTGAAATTTCAGAATTTGAAATTTTAGGTTTCTGGGTTTTGGTTGAAAATACTTCAGGAGGGCTTGCTTCCCTGGTGGCACAGTGATTAAGAATCCGCCTGCCGGGCTTCCCTGGTGGCACAGTGGTTGAGAATTTGCCTGCCAATGCAGGGGACACGGGTTCAAGCCCTGGTCTGGGAGGATCCCACATGCTGTGGAGCAACTGGGCCCGTGAGCCACAACTACTGAGCCTGCGCGTCTGGAGCCTGCGCTCCGCAACGAAAGGCCGCGATAGTGAGAGGCTCGTGCACTGCAATGAAGAGCGGCCCCCGCTTGCCACAACTGGAGAAAGCCCTTGCACAGAAACAAAGACCCAACACAGCAAAAATAAATAAATGAACTCCTACCCCCAACATCTGAAAAAAAAATCCGCCTGCCAATGCAGGGGACACGGGTTGGAGCCCTGGTCCGGGAAGATCCCACATGCCGCAGAGCAACTAAGCCTGTGCGCCACAACTACTGAGTCTGCGCTCTAGAGCCCGTGAGCCACAACTACTGAGCACACACAACACAACTACTGAAGCCTGCGTGCCTAGAGCCCGTGCTCCGCAGCAAGAGAAGCCACCGCAATGAGAAGCCCGCGCACCGCAACGAAGAGTAGCCCCTGCTCGCCACAACTAGAGAAAGCCTGCACACAGCAAAAAAGACCCAATGCAGCCAAAATAAATAAATTAAATAAATAATTTTTAAAAAAATTTTATATTATAAAAAAAAAAGAAATGAAAATACTTCAGGAAAACCCAGAAAGAAAACAAAGGTAATTGAAGCAAGTGTTGCAAAATGTTGATAAGTGCTGCATTGGACTGATGGGTATATGTGGATTCATTGTCTCTAATGAATAGAAATATAGTAATGTGGGTTCATTATTTTCTCTACTTTTGTAAGTATAAATAACAAAATTCTCTCATTCTTCTAGGAACACCAATCAATAAATACAAAATTTCAATATAAGAATATAATAAAGATGTGTGCACAAGAGGCTATGGGAGCAGAAAAGGGTCCAGATCACTTGAGTGAGACTGAGAAGGGCTGAGGAGTGGTAAGAGCCCAACTCTGGTGTCATACTACTTCGGTCCAAATTCCAGCACTGTGCCTTTTTTTAACTATGTGACCTTGGGCATGTAACTTAGCATCTCTGTGCTTCAGTTTCCTCTATAATTAAATGGGGATAATTATAGTACCTAATTGAGGATGAAATGAGATAATACTTGCAAAGCCCTTGAAGTAACACCTGACACATAGTAAACATTATGTAAACTGCTTGCTATCATTTATTACCATTATCAATGTTACTATGAAGGCTTTTCAGAGATGTCTTCAGGTAGAGATGTTTCAAGAAAAGGTCAGAGAAAAGCAACGTAATGAAGGCCAGTCAGGTATAGGGTGTGTGTGTGTGTGTGTGTGTGTGTGTGTGTGTGTGTGTGTGTGTGTGTGTGTGTGTGTGTGTGTGTGTGTGTGTGTCTGTTGAGGGGAGTAAGAGGGAGAAAGTGAACCTGATTCCCATATTTCTAGCTTACGTGACCAAATGGATAATGACATCATTAACAGAGGGAACAGAGATGAAGGAGAGTTTACCACTTGAAAACTGTATTTCTAATCATATAAACAAATGACAAAGTATTTAGCAAACTGAATTACCTCAGAATTAAAATATAGTTCCCAGATTGAGAAAGTAAAAAACTGATGAAAAATTGGCAGCATGCAAGTTAAATGATAAAGATTCTAAAAATACTTTAGGGGATTTTATCTGGAATAGTAAACATTATTGTTATACAGCTCACATATATAACCTAAATAAATGAGTTCATTTTAGTACTAGAAGATAACTGGAAATAACATTTCAGAAATCTAGCAACTCAGATATTAGTGGAATTGCCTTAAAATAAATACATATTTCTAAAAGGTTATAATCAAATAAGGCAGGTGTCGTGGTTACCACTGGATCCTTTCACATAAGTACTACCTGAGAATTCTCGGCAGTGTTTGGGTCCCCATTAAAGCTGACATATGTATGGGGGGCAGGGCAGAAAAGAGCAAAAATCATCTCTGGAATATTTTACTTTGAGTACCCTGAGGTCATACCCCTCTCCAGGAACTACGCTTTCTTCCTGCCAACAGCCATGACATCTATTTACTTAATAATTTCTCTTTAAAATCTGAAAAAACTTTAAGGGAAAAATAAACAATTTAGCAACATATCATGTCATTGGTCTATTCATGAATATATCTATGCACCAATTTTCATTTTAATATTTTCTATTTAATTTTGAAAGAATCTTAAACTTTCAGAAAAGTTGCAAATATAGTACAAAAAACTTTTCTCTCCAACAATTTGAGAGTAGTTGCTGACATGCTGACATCATGCTCCATCACCCCTAAATACTTTAGTGTGTTTTCCTGCAAACAAGGACATTCACCTAAATAATCACAATAAAATCATCAAAGTCAGGAAGTTAACACTGATACATCACTACCACCTAATCACCAAACCCAATTCAAATTTCACGATTGTCCCAAATAACATCCTTTACAGTGAAAGGATCCAGTTCAGAATTACAAACTGCCATCAATTGTGTTACTTTAGTCTCATCCACTCAGCAACAGATCCTCTAGTATTTCTTTGACTTTCATGACCTGGACACTTTTGAACATTACAGTCAGTTACTTTGTAGAAAGTCCTTCATTTAGGGTTTGTCTGAGGTTTCCTCATGATTAGATTCAGGTTAAGCATCTTTGGCAGGATGACACAAAAGTGATGTTGTGTTCTCATTTCCTAGCAGGTAGCACATAATTTTGATTTGTCTCATTACTGGTGATTTTAACTTTGAGCATTTGATTAAGATGGCATCTGCCAGGTTTTCCCACTATAAAGTTACTCTTTTCACCTTTATAACGTAGTATTTTTTTGGCGAGGTATTTTAAGCCTATGTAAATATTTAGCGAGGTATTTTAAGCCTATGTAAATATTTTGTTCCTCAACAAACTTTCTATTTATTCACTTCTTTATATCAGCAGGGACTCATGGTTTCCTATTTTATTTATTTATTTATTTATTTATCTTTGGTTGTGTTGGGTCTTCGTTGCTGCGCGCGGGCTTTCTCTAGTTGCGGTGAGCAGGGGCTACTCTTCATTGCATTGCGTGGGCTGCTCATTGTGGTGGCTTCTCTTGTCGCGGAGCACGGGCTCTAGGCATGCGGGTTTCAGTAGTTGTGGCTCGCAGGGTCTAGAGCGCAGGCTCGGTAGTTGTGGCGCATGGGCTTAGTTGCTCTGCGGCATGTGGGATCTTCCTGGACCAGGGCTCCAACCCGTGTCCCCTGCCTTGGCAGGCGGAGTCTTTTTTTTTTTTTTTTTGCGGTATGCGGGCCTCTCATTGTTGTGGCCTCTCCCGTTGCCGAGAACACGCTCCGGACGCGCAGGCTCAGCGGCCATGGCTCACGGGCCCAGCCGCTCCGCGGCATGTGGGATCTTCCCGGACTGGGGCACGAACCCGTGTCCCCTGCATCGGCAGGCGGATGGACTCTCAACCACTGCGCCACCAAGGAAGCCCGACCGGCGGATTCTTAACCAATGCGCCACTGGAGAAGTCTCTCCTATTTTATTTAATGAGTTAGAATCTCATTATTTATTGTGACGTTGAAATGTCCCCTGATTTGGCTAATGGGATCCCCCTTCAAGCTGACTTCTGTGTTCTTTTGACACATCAGTTTTGAGCACTTTCTACTTTCTAGCACAACAAGATGTCTCAGGCACATCTTGTTCTTTTCTTGCTCTAGCCCTTGTGTCAGCCATTTCTCCAAGGAGCCCTAGTTCTTTTTAACGGAGAATGGGGTTTGGAAGCCAAGATATGGACTCAGATGTGCATTCATTGTTATTGGGGCATCTCTGCTCACAAGCCTTCTCGATGAAAAAGCTAAGAAACACATGCAGGTATGTGACATATACGCACTTTACATCCAGTTTACTCCTATACATTTATTGAAATCTGTGAGTTCACATACACACCTCTAATTCCAGTCTCATACCAGAGGATTCTTTCTAAAATTTCCCCCTTTCCATATCTGTAATTCCCTTCTCTGACAGTGAGAAATCTGGCTTCCCTTATCCTCAATATATTTACCTATTGCATCTATCCCCCTGTGTAACCAAACTGCCATTGCTACCACTCCTTCCCCGCAAAGATGCCCTAATTCCTCACTTGAGCTCTGATGCCTCGTCCCAGGCTGCCCTACTTCATGGAAGCCTTCCTTACTGCACTAGAGTACCAATAACCTAACCTAGGTGCACAAAAGACCTTCTTTCCCTGCTTGGGTTCTGACACCGCACACCCAAGCACTCTGTGTGGATACCTTCTTCACCCCACTGGGACTCTGAGACCCTGCACTAGGCTGCCCTTCTTCATGGATATTCTCCACACCCCTTGTGTTCTGAAGTCCTGCAGCAGGCTTCCAACCTGAACAAAAGCCCTCCTCATCATGCTTGGACTCCGAAACAGCCCTCTCAGGCACCCTCACCCCACATTTGCTCCAACATCCTGCTGCTTGGGGGCTGCCCCTCCAACCAAAATGCTGTTTTTACCCACCTTGTGCTCTGACGCCCCCCTATGTAGATGAGGGGGCTCACCTTGCATGGGCTCTGGCACCCCACACCAGGGTGCCCCTTTGTGAGGACGCCCTCCTCGCCCCTGCTGGCTCCAACACCCCGTTCTGAGCCCCCCATGCCTACCCACCCTGCATAGACTCCTACTTTATTTAGCCACACCTAATGGCTTTAGGGCTGAATTATTCAGAAAGGGAAGAGAAAAAAACATACAGCTGTTTTTACAAGAAATCATTGTCTTCTGTTATTAAGACTTTACTTTTGACCCTGTATATAGAACATGACTTAGCTAAATCACTCATGTAATTTTTCCTTTAAACGAATACATCTCATAAAGTATTGAGTTTACTTAAGACAATGTTAATTTGCCCACGATTTATGATATCTCATATCACTAATGTATACAGTTTCTCCAACATTTGTTTCAAATCACAACCTCAGTTAAAGATGTTTTTGGGACTTCCCTGGTAGTCCCATGGGTAAGACTCTGTGCTCCCAATGCAGGGGCCCCGGGTTCGATCCCTGGTAGGGGAACTAGATCCCACATGCACACTGCAACTAAGAGTCCGCGTGCCACAACTAAGAGTCCGCATATTGCATCTAAGAAGCCCGCATGTTGCAACTAAGAAGCCCACATGCCACAACTGAAAAAAGATCCCACGTGCCACAACTAAGACCCGGCACAGCCAAAAACAAATAATATTAAAAAAATAAATAAAGGTGTTTTTATCCAAAATCCTCACACCTTTCCTGCCACCCTGATCTCTATGCAATTCTCAAAATAGCCAGCCACTCCTGCCTTAGGGATTAGGGCGTCTGCCAGGTTGTTCCTCTCCTGGAACACCTTCTCCTCAGATGTCCCCATTGCTCACTCCAGTGACTCAAGTTTTTGTTCAGATGTCACCTTCTCAATGAAGTCTACTCTGACAAGCTTATTTAAAATTGCAACTGCCCCTCATCCCATTTTCCCTGTTGCTTTCCATAGCGCTCCCCACTTTCTAATATACTACTGATATAGTTCTAATACTACATATTATGTTTATTTTTCATTGTCTCTCTTCCTACCATCTCCACTAAACGGTAGCTCCGCAAAGGCAGAGATTTCGAATATTTTGTTCATTACCTAATAAATATTTGTTGAATGACGACAGCCATTTCCTGAGGTAGTTTGAATCCTAAAACTAAATTCAGAGCACCACCTAGTGTTCTTAGAAGGATGTCCTGATTAACTCTGAGACTTCTCTGCATCAGCCATGATATAAACAGTACTGGTTTAATCAATTCTCTGTAACTGTTTTTTCACTGCCCTCTGTGGTTCCATAGAAAGTAAAATGATTTCAGTGATTAACCTGTCATGGGACTTATTGGTTTCTCTAAGAGCAATCTCTTCTCCACTGACTTGCCTATTGCTCCCCAGAACTTCTGGGAAGTAGGAATGTCGTGAAGATCTTATATCTTTTAATCTGAGGGCATCTCCCCTCCCCACACTGCCAAAAACCAAAAACCAGAAACAGGGTAATAGCCTTTGCTGGTTTGGTACCTACACCATTTCTCCAGAATATCACAATATATATATATATTGATTAAAAATTTTTTGATTTGACCACAAAAGCCCCTAGATCAAAGTGATAAAACACTAGCAAGGGTAACGGTAATATTATTTAAAATAGTATCAGGATTCTCTAAGACAATGAGGACAATCTTCTGATTTAGAAAATATTGGCTTCTTTAGTTATGATAAAGAGGGAGAAATGAAGAAAATGAAAGCTGCCTTAAAAGCACTGAAACATTTAATATTGGTAAATCATGAAGGGAACACTTAGCTGATTTTTACTGGATGCTTATTGGGCCCAGCACTATTCTGAAAGCTCATTAATCATCTTCCCGACTCTATCATGTAGGTTCTCTATATTAAGCCCCATTTTTTAGATGACGAAATGGAGACACAGAGAAGTTAAGTAACTTGACTCAAGTCACAGAACTAGTAAAGAGTGAGGCCAGGATTCAAAGCCAGCTAGGCTGGCTCCACAGTCCATGTCTATGAGCTCACGCCCATGTATTTATTCACCTCCCAACAGAAACAGGAATGATGCTGCTTGGTTTCACAGTTCTTGGCTTGGTCAAAGAAATTAGTTTACAATGTCCTCATCTTCCAAAAATGAATCAAGGCAACCATAAAAGAAACAGGCATATACAATTATCCTAGAAATAAAGTTTCATTCTTTTCACAGTCAAGAAAGTAGAAGCTATGGAATTTGCCTTTCCAAGGATTTATGTTTTAGCCACAAATTTGCAATCTAAGGATGCTGTGGCAAAGAGCAAAAGCAACATTAATATTAAGGTCAAAGACTAGAGGGTGGTTTGCAATGGGCACAATGAAGAATCAGTTGGTCCTGGCTGCCCACCCACCTCTTTTGGAACACACTCCTCAGAACTTTCGATTCTACCCCCCAATTGCCCAAAGCTTCTCCCCACTCGACCACTGGTTCAAATGTTTTAGAGTCGATGGAATGACTCAGGTTCCCAAAATATCAATTAATATACTCATTTCTTGAATTTGGTTCATCTCAGCTGAATGCTAAGAAAACAGCTGAATTATCTGTTAAAGTGAGTCTCATTAAGGAGTGATTTATTAGGTAACATCTAGAATTATTTGCATTATATATTATACTCTCAAAATGAGCATGAATTACCCCAGAATTTCAGATTGATGGAGTCTTTCAGGGGATGTTTGTAAGTGGGAAGATTCCCAAGCTCTCTAGGTGATTCTGGAAATGGTGCCCCTCTCACCATCCTCAGCTGGAAACAAAGACTCTTTCCTAAATATTTACTTGACCCTTTAAATTTTCTAAAATACAAGGTTATTTGGTAAAGGGAAATGGTTATTTTCCATTTTGGATAGAGTTTTTCAACATGTGGTTTGAGGATGACCTGCTTTGGATTCGCCTGGGAGAGTCCCAGTCCTACCTCTGACCTACTGCATCAGAATCTTCAGCTGGGCTCAGTAATCTGCATTCTAACAACCTCCCCCAGATGACTTTTATGTGTGCATAAGTCTGGTAACCACTAACCTAAGGGGATAATTTTAAAAGGTAAAGCACCAGTGTCATTTGGGTTGTTGGATTCTTTCCTATTATATACCGCAGACCAGAACTTCAAGAGGTATCATGTAAAAACTTAATTATAAGAAGATCAAATATAATTTTAGGAGACTAATAATTAACAAATCTACTTACAAGACTGTATGTCTTTTTGTTGTAAATTATATTGTGAAACGTCTCAATGAATTCTTTGGTGGATGTTGTTTAAAGCTGCCTTGCCTTCCATAAAATTAACCTGCTAGCCAGCTTTTACTATGCTACCCACACAAGGCTCCAGTAAACCTTGAAGCATTCTCTGAACAAGCCTCATTTCCTGTATAAAAGGAACCGAGTTTGGTCAACTATACAGAACTTAGGCTGATTAAACTTAAACTGGTTATCAAAGGAGACTGCAATTCTGCAGTTTTAGAGGTGTTTTAAAATAGGAAATACAATCGTTTTTCTGGTTGAGCAGAGTGAACAGTAGCCTAAAGCTAGAGGATCCAAATGGAAAGCCTTTTAAGATTCTTTCTAGCTTTATAATTTGACTAAACTGCCTCTCCACCCAATTGAACGTGAAGTTGTTTTTGTTTGCTTTGTTTTTTAATCAGCTGAGCCTGGCAAGAATTCCTTGCCTCTCTCTGATAATATAATAGCCTCTTGAGAATCCTTGCACAGTTTAGGTGCACGTAACATACAAAAAAGGAAACCATTTAACTTGATGATAATACCCCACCCAGATAATTCAGATACCTAAGATAATTTTTCATTAGAATTATTTAGTTTGGCCAAGTTAACTGGCCGAACCCCTTCAGCTGCACCATATAACTCTTCTTCACTTTGTATTCACGTATCATTTACTCCTGATTCTTATCAATTGTCACTAACTTTCTTCTTCTTCACTTACAATCTAATTACAGTTCAACCAAGAATGTTACTTACCCTGAAAGTCTTCCTTCTTTATAGCCAGGTTGCATGCCACTGTGCTGATAGACGAGAAATGTCGAAGGCCAGAGTTGTATTGCTGAGATCTGTATGATGCCGGGTACATCCAAGCAGCTGGGAACCAGTAACACTCTAAGAACTGACTCCAAACCACCTTTCAAAAACTAAAGATCTCTTCTACAGGGTGACTAGTTGATAAACAATCTAAGGGGAGAGCTCTTATTGAAAGTTTATTGAAATCTAAGGATTATTCTGTGAAACTATACTGCAAGTCTACCTGGTAAAACTTTAAAAACTTGATTCTATTTGTCCTTCAAGAGATCATGGTAAAATCTAGTATTTGAGTTTAAAATAAGTAACTTCCATTCCCGTTACTGTATTTGGATTTGTTCCACTGTACCTGGATTTATTCCAATTTATCTGTGGAATCGGGCAACTAATAATTTTTATTCAGCATTTCTTATACTTCTTGAATGAAAATGGGATGGATTGGTGGGATTAATGGCTATTTAGAAGACACTAGTGATTCTGTCATTTTCTCTGTATAATGATTCTTCTCTAAGGAATGTGGACATATAGAGATGGACAAAAGAGGCAGAAGTTCTAATCCAGACCGAGTTCTAGAAGTAGAGCTTCACTTTTCTTTCCTGTAAAAAAAGTTAGAGGCTGAAGAAGCTATTTAAAGATTCTTCCAAAACTTTAACAGAAATGCTAATCAGTTACCAGCATAATAAATCAGTGCACCCTGACTTTAAAAAGATGTTTTGTGATTTATAGGAAATATGGAAGTCTGAATTGTGGCATGTCAGTCTCTCAAGGCCAGGTAAGAACTGACGAATTGGCAGCAAAGTCATGTTTTTAACTGAATATACTGATATGTAAGTGCTCAGAAAAAAATCTTACGGAGACTACTGTCCACGAATTTACCAGAAAGCCAAGTTAACGACACAACTGATCGCTCAGATCTGAGTTAGCCAGCACCATTTTGCTGGAGAGGGGAAACTGGACGCTTCAGGCAGGTTTGGGAAGGTTATAATCTGAGGAAACTAAAGAAGGCGCCAGCAGGGAGGTCTCCTTCATGGTCTCTGACGAAAAACGTTGCGGGAGTAGTCAAACAGCCCCAAATTCCCCAGTGCTGTCCTCACTCGAGGCTCTGGTTCCAGGAGACGTACGCCTTGCTGGGGGAAGACTGTCCCCTACGATTTACAACCAAACGCGCGGAAGCACGGCTGGCGCCCGAGGGGCGCAGTAAAACCCACCTCCGCCGCCTCGGAGGCCCAAGCTCGCAATCAAGCCGCGAGCAGTGAAGGAACCTCCGGGCCAGCCCCGTCGCGATGACGGGCGTCACCGCGAGCCAATGAGCGCGCCGGGAGGCGGAGCAGTCAGGCCAAGGGGGCGGGATTTCCCGCGCGGCAGCGCAGCCCCTTGGCGCCCGGCGAGGGTGCCAGACCCATCGAGAGAGGGCGGGTTGGGGTCAGCTGCTGCAGGCGGGCGGGCGCGGGAGCTGTGGGCGGCCGCCGCCTCGTCTTTTGCTGCGGCCCTCCCTCCGCCACGATGCCGGGGATCGACAAGCTGCCCATCGAGGAGACGCTGGAGGACAGCCCGCAGGTAAGGTGCGGGCGGCGGCGGGCTGCGAGGGAAGGAGCGGGGCTGGCCGACCCCAGGCCTGGCGCCGCCGCGGCCGCAGGTGCCAGCCCTGGCCTAGGTGGGCGCCGCCCCCAAGTGCCCCCGCCGGTAGCGGGCGGCGCCCCGATCGCGGAGGCCGGGCCGCCCTACCGAGGCCCGCGTGGGCCTGCTCCGCTGGGCCGAGAGCCGCGCGCGGGGTCTGGGACGTCGGCAGGCTGCGACAGAGCCGCGGCCGCCTTGGCTCGTGGGCCCGGCGGTCACATACGCGCGCGGGGCTCCCTTGTATTTGACAAAAGATGCTTTATAATCGCCGTGATGTGAGGTGGTAAATCCCGAACCTGGAATTTTCTCTTCGAAAACCTCTTCGGAGAGAATGCAGAAGGAGAAAAGACCCCGTAGACTTAATGATTTCTGACCAAGCTAGGGAAGGAAATGGATAATTTTGGGGGGGGAGATGCTGAAAGGCTGTTGATATGCCCGTGCGTAGAGTCCTCGGCGAAGCCCGTCAAGGGTCCCGGAGCCTCTCGGCCGAGTGTCGTGGCCGTGAGTGTAGCCGCTGTCACTCGGACCATGCACGCCGAGTGGAGGACGGCGCCTTCGCGGCTCCACGACTGCTGCGCCCTCGTTGCAGACTTGGCTTTAGTGAACTCATCAAAATAAAAGCCCTGTGTTTTGTGCGTTGGGGATGATGCTAGTGTGGTTGCTCTAGCTTAAGATAGTCCAGGAACACGTAACCATTACTGATGTTTTCAGTACTGAAGAATGAAATCAGCGATGTTAAAAACCATGTTGGTAGGCGCTGTAACTTGCGTTGAGAAACTTCATCCCTAGGTCTGTCTCTTACACAATAAGGGATTTCAGACGGTGTTGCTGGTTGGCTACCACTTAGAATGAAGAAAATTTTCTGAAATGTTCATTTAGAACTACAACTGCACATATTTCATGTGTCTTGACGGTTTAATATGACTCCAAATGAACAGAAGGGAGGGGCTAGATCCCCCTTTACTGTATGATATGTCTGCCATGGATGTGGTGCCAATTTTGATTGCCAAGTTGAAGTTGGGCTCTGATTGTGGAATTGGTTTGTTTTTTTTCACGCTGAAAGTTATCTTCACAGGCCAGTTCCTGCTGGTAATGTACTCTTATCAGCCTGTATTGACACAAAGAGAAACTGACTTCTTGGCTTATTTTGACTGCCAGAATAGCCAGTTCAAATGCTTAACGATTTCTGTAGTATAAAGTCATAAGCTACATTTGTTTCAGATGTTTAGCAAAAATTTTGTGGGATGTATTGCTCAGGTGTACTTTTGTCATTTTACTTTTTTATTTTATAAGACTCAACAGGTGCCTTACCTTTCTTCTCATACCTGGGCTCGCTTTTATAGCTCATAAAGACTACACACTGCTCAGAATGGGTTACACAGTGCCCTAGCCATGACTTAGGAGGGTATAATCTCTTGACTCATCTAATTTCTTGGACTTTTCACACAATTAGTTTACAACTTGAGCTTCTTTTTTTACAAGAATGTGCTGTATTAGTATTAGTTTTATGGTAATTTTTAATGAAATAGCCACGTTGATAGTCTTTCAATTTCTAGAAGTAGTAAATTTGAACTAGTTAATGTTTACTTGGGAAGATTAATTGGGACAACTGGGATTTAGAAGGGTAAGACACTGAGAAGCAATTCTTGGGGAAAACCTGTGGCAAGATGGAAAGCCCTGGATTGGGGATTCAGGATATAAGGGTTTTAGTCATTACTGCCGCTTAGTACCTTCTACTTTAGGGCAAGTCACTTAACTTCTCTGAACTTCAGCTGTTATAGATAGTGAATGTTTTAATCTTTGTACTTGATTATAAAAGTAATAGTTGTTTGCTTCAGAAAAATTGGAAGATACAGAAAGCACACAGTTACCTGTCGTGCGCCCAGCAGCAAACTCTGTTAACAGTTTGCTTTCTTTTTTCTAGTTTTTTTCTCTTACACATTCTAATGTGATTGAGATTATATTGTGCATAACGATTTTTATTTGGCTTTAACTACACATTGTAGCTTACGTACCTTCACACGTTATTACATACTGAATAAAAAATTCAAAGGTTGCACATTTCCTTGACTCACTTAATATAGTTGTCCTGTTGTTGGACTTTTAGAGTTTTTCCCAAGTTTTGCTGTTATATATAGTGCTAAGATTAATGCTTTTGGGCATCAATTTTTGTTCTCATCTGGACTATTTATCTAGGATAGAGTCCAAGAAGTTGAGTAACAAAGAGGAGGAAAACTTCTAAAGCTCCTGATAGAGATGTTTTTATTAGATTATTTAATCCTAGTCAAAAATGGCCTGCCAGTTGCTGTGTAAAAAAGTTAGAGCCTGGGAGTCTTGAAGGACTACGCTGAATTACAATTATCCTTTTTTAGTTTTAATTTAAAGTAGCGAAGTATTAAAATAGGAGTATATTTGCAAGTCCAAATCCAGCTGATTGCACATAAACATCTTTAGAATTATCTTGCACAAACCATACCATTCTGCAAAAGATACCATGTTGAAGTAGGAAATCTTAAGACTATACTAGATGCCTTATCAATGCTTATATATTGTTTTGAAAATCAGAAACAAAATTAAACTTTCTATTTAGTAAGAAAAGATATGATCTTTAAAAACATAATTGATTTTATATGTAGATAACAATCTTATCAATGATCCATCTAAGCTAGAACTGTGAAGGCAAACTCCAATCCCAAATGGAGGCTTTTCTCTTTGGCATAATATGAAATACTCAAAGATTATGAGATGTACTTTTTTTAAATTCACATTTTGACATCTCTTATATTGAGATGCCCCTTACAGTTGATGTTGTTTTACTTGTAATTGCCTGCAAATGTACACACTTGGTTATTTCTCCTAGTGACATGAGTGGCTAAGTGCAGCCTTTTAATGTTCAGCCAACAAATCAATTCACAGCCACTTGAAGGATTATCAGTCTTGTTTTTGTCTGAAAATATTTGTTTGACAGCTAGTAACATGAAGCAAGTGCTGCCATCAAAACTTGCTGACTGGGTATCAATAATTTGGAAGAAAATATTGGAGATAAAAGTGGAGCACTTCTGAGAAATATTTGTCACCTGCTCGTGGCACAGAATAATACTGGATGTGAAAACATGGCTAGCGGTGTCTCTTATGTCAAAAAATTACCCACAAGAGTTGAAATTTTAGGGTTATATTAAACTTGTGCAACTTGTGTTTTCTTTTTTGTGTTTATATGAGAGTTATATAAAAAATTCTGTCAAAGATCTGTTTCCATAAATATAAAGTAAAAACTTCAAGACATTAGAAAACCTGAATTCATAGCTTAATTGCCAGCATTGTTTTGTTTGTGACAGTAGTATATTAAACTGGCACAGCTCACAGTGGATGCCGTCATAGATTCAATGAAATGGTACCATATTGATTGCATTTTTGTAAGCTGCTAACTTTAAACAGTCATTATACAGTGTTGAACTCAATCTTATTAGCTTTACATAAGAAAGCTGTTTCAACCCTGTTTGAGGCTAAGAACATCTTTTTAATATAAGTCCACTACACATTTTTGCATAAATGTGTTATTCCTTGAATTAGAATGCTAATTTTTGAAGAAAAAAAATGTAAGTGGCACACTTTTCTTAAGAATGGCACTAGCGAAACAAGATTTCATGATGCTTTCTTTTTTACATCTTAAAATAGCACTTGGGGAATGGCAGTAGGGCACTAGAGCTAAAAAATAAAAAGATTCTGCCAGATCTAAATTTCTGGGGCATTGGGAAGTAGAGGATTGAGATAACTTGGACTTCATATACTGGCATAATGATTTTGCGCTGCTTTTTAAAACAACCATAGTGACTTAGCTTTCTCTTCTGAAAGTAGGAAGCTAAGGAATAAGTTGATTTTTAGAAACCAGCTTCTAAGGCTGAGGTATAAATTAACTATTTGTAGAATAAAAGTACAAGGTCATCTTTTAGATTTTAAGCTGTAGTTATCTCAATAATTGTTGGAATTTAATTCTTATCCTGCCTTTGGGATATAAAAAGGTGAACATACTTTGCCTTTATGCTGAGTTTCCTTATCTCTGATCCTTTTTATTGACAGTCTTAACATTTACTGACTGACAAGTTTTTACTCTTAAAGTGAAGGTAATTTTTACATGCTTATGCTCATTGTGGGGGAAAAAAAAAAAGCCTAACAACATAGAAATGTATAAAGAAGTAGGAAAATGATTCCAAATTCTGCACTCAGAAAAAACCTAGTTAGCATTTTACAGGCCATGTTGGGGAGGGGAAGGGGTACTATGGTGTTATTTTGGATTATGATGGGGAGGGGGTTGGCACTACTAGAAGAGACTATGGAGAAAGAGAAATAACCAGGGACTTCCCTGGTGGCGCAGTGGTTAAGAATCCGCCTACCAATGCAGGGGACACGGGTTCAATCCCTGGTCCGGAAAGGTCCCACATGCTGTGGAGCAACTAAGCCCGTGCACCACAACTGCTGGGCCCACGTGCCGCAACTACTGAAGGCCGCGTGCCTAGAGCCTGTGCTTCGCAACAAGAGAAGCCACTGCAATGAGAAGCCCATGCACCGCAACGAAGAGTAGCCCCTGCTTGCTGCAACTAGAGAAAGCCGCTGGGCAGCAATGAAGACCCAACACAGCCAAAAAAAAAAAAAAAGAGAGAGAGAGAGAGGGAAATAATCATACTAAGTTATCCTGAAAAAAGATATTTAAAATATTTATACATAGAATACTGTTAATATAGCCTTGACTGATTCTGTAGATTTGTTCTTAATTACAGACTTTTTAATTCATAAAAATATACCTTTGTTGTTCCTTCTAAGGTTTATATAACACAGTTGGAAAATCTATCTGTTTTAATGAAGTGAAATTGAGAATAAAGAACCCTAGCATCTTGGCATTACTATCAAGAGAGAGAAAATAGATCAAAACTCAGAATTGTTAGAGTTCTGATATCCTGTGATTTTTGCATCTTTTAGGAAAAAAAGATTTCCACTTGATTTATATAATCGTTAACATAAACTTACTGCTTTTATTTTATACAGACAAGGTCTTTACTGGGTGTATTTGAAGAAGATGCTACAGCTATTTCCAACTATATGAACCAGTTGTATCAAGCTATGCATCGGATTTATGATGCACAGGTAAAGAACTAAAGGCTGACTCAGTGCATTTGTAAAATAAATCTTTAAGCCCGTGAGGACAGAGATAGTGTCTGTCTTATTTACTGGTGCCTAGCCCTGTCCAGGGTGCATAAGTAATAAACATTTGTTGAATGGATGAATGAACATTAAGTAGTTTGTATTACAGAGCTTACATTTCAATTACTAGTGTATAGTTTGTAGCACTACAAAAGTGATGAAGATTGAAGCATCTGCTCCTTTTCCCCAAACATAGTAAGGACTTTCTTAGTGAAACTCATTGATAGTGATCTTTGCATAAGATTTGACTTAAAACCCTGTATTGTCACCAGTATTTTCCCTAATCACGCTTTTAATCTTATGGGATACTTCTCCTTTTTGAGCAGAGGATTTGTAAGTAGCTAGCCTCTATCTAGTTAGAAGGTAATAGATATAGCTCTAGTAGATATAGCTCTATCTATAGAGTAGATATAGCTCTGGGGTACTAGGAGATGAATTTTAAAAGGATATGACTAGATTATTTTGGTTGAACAGGCATAAGATTTGAGGCTCTGTTTATGTAACTTAATTATAAGCCTTAACAGCAACCTGGGTTCTATGATAAACTCTTTGGGATTAATTAAGTGTACAAGTTTCTTTTTTGCCCCTTCTCAATTTCTCTTCTTTCTGGACTCAAATTTTCATTATGTACTTTACAGTTACTGTAATAGTTACTTATTTATTTTTCTTAGTGATAGGTTGCTCAAGAATTTGATTTCTGACCACACAGATTAATATGTAAAAGAAACATTACATGTGTCATTATATTCATCACTGAAAAAAAACCTTTAAATTAAAAAAAGTATTTCCTTCATATGGCTACATTGCTATATGGTATGACTAGGTCATATGGTTGTATGTTATTAAATGCTTCTCATGGTCTAGTATCAGCATCTAGAGAGAGGGATAATCAGTTATCAATGTAGACTCTCTGAAGATTCTGGCTAACATTTTGTACAGTTTACTTCTAGCTTTAAAGCTTTAACTATTCGTTTTTATTAGCTAAAAAGAAAAAGCACACACCTGGGACACTGCTGAATTCCTTGATGGTGTCTATTTCGTGGTTTGAGTTTCCCTTTAAAGTGCTTAGTGGTAGTTCCCTTTCCAATGGCTTAATGAGGGGTTTTGAGAACATGTTGTACAATATTTATGTTAAGTGATAAATAAAAGTGGCATAGGAATCTTCAATTAAAACTTTTTTCTTAATCTGTACTACTGTGTTAATTTGAATGCTCATCTTTTCTCGTAGAACGAATTAAGTGCAGCAACACACCTGACTTCAAAACTTTTAAAAGAATATGAAAAACAGGTACTATATATGAAAGTTTTAAAAGTATAATTTAAAATATGCAGTGATACAGTATCTGTATAGATAAACAGAATTTCTTATCAATAATCCTAAGCCTTTTGGGATTCACAGAAGGTAATTTTGATATGCCGTTGAAATTCCATTATGCACTTATATCTAATTTTAATGAGTTAATGTTAGACACAGAGGTTATCTAATTTACCTCTCTTTTTTCAAATGAAGAAACTGAGGCTTGCTCAAGGTTACACAGCTGGCTAGTAGAGAAATTGGAGCTAATTTTAAATCTTTGAACTTCTAGTATGGTGTGCATTCCTGTACACCATGTTGATTGGTCACTTAGCAAACATTTTAATTAATGTGTACTACTTATATGAATTACATTATTTTATTAAAACGATGTTTTTAGAGCTTATTCAAAATTTTAGAAGTTTTCTGAAGTTATTTAAAAATTATAATGTCACTCACAAAAGACATACAGCATTGGACCTTTACCTCATCTCTGTTTCTCACTTTTCAGCGTTTTCCACTGGGGGGTGATGATGAAGTTATGAGTTCTACTTTGCAACAGTTTTCAAAAGTTATAGATGAGGTAAATGCTTATTTTATTTTGCTTGGATAAGTGATCTTATAATTAAGTTACTGAAGTTGTTTAGCTTTTATTGGGAAGTTTTATTATTAGGATTTTATGAGTAAATCTCAATGATAAAAGATTACTATTTAAAGAAGGCCTTATTTCCAAATCTTGGTGGCTGTCTTGTAGAAACAACACTATCTTTGTCTGATTAAAGCAAATTGTTTTCAAGGAATAAGCATATAGATGTGCCGTCTCTATTTTCATGTACCATTCAGCCTTTAATTGTGTAGTCTGATGTAGGCAGGGAGAGAAGAGTTAAGCTGTTAGCCATAGCTGGGCTCTTTATGGTTTCTCCGTGTTTTACATTGAGCAGTATTTTACCATTCATTTCATTAATCCTTGCTTCCCAAACAACCAATACCAACCATTAATTTCTCTACCAGTCAGCAGAACAAATCATTAAGACCTCGAAGCCAAGAGGAAGCAAGGTGGTGAGAAATGTTCGGAGAATCCATCCATAACTACTTTGTACTACTGCAGTGAAAGCTCTTCTTTTCAGATGAGCCATTAGGTAGTTCTGTCTTTTCTAGTCTCTTAACTGGAAAAGTAGTTTTTAGAAATACTTTAATAACTCATCATAGCAAAATATTGTCACAGGAGATCAATTTAAAGAAATATTTATAGGAAATGGAATTTTTTATTGTGGTAAAATATACATAAAATTTACCATTAATGACATTTCGCACATTCACAATGTTGTACAACCACCACTGATGTTCCAGAACATTTTCATCATCATCCCAAAGGAAACCTACTAGGTGCCTATTAAGTAGTCACTGCCTCCCTCCCCTCAGCTCCTGGCAACCATAAATCTGCTTTCTGTCTGTATGGATTTGCCTGTTTTGGATATTTCATACAAATGGACTCATACAATTTGTGGATTTTTGCGTCTGTCTTCTTTCACTTGGCATAATGTTGTCAGGGTTCATTCATGTTGTAGAAAGAATCAGAATTTCATTTTTTGTTTTTATTTTGTTTTGCTGAATAAAATTCCATTGTATGTATACCACATTTTATTTATCCATTCATTAGTTGACAGACATTTGATTTGGGTTGTTTTCCATCTTTTGGCTAATGTGAACAGTGCTGCTGTGAGCATTCATGTACAAGTTTTTTGTTTTTGTTTTTGTTTTTTCAAACGCCAGTTTTCAGTTTTTTGGGGTATATACCCAGGAGGGGGAATTGCTGGATCATATAATAATTTTATGTTTAGCTTTTTGAGAAACTGCCAAACTGTTTCCACAGCCCTTGCACAATTTTACATTTCTGCCAGTAATGTAGGAGTGTTCCAATTTCTCCACATCCTTATCAACACTTGTTATTTTCATTAATTTTTTTTGCTATAGCCATCTAAGTGGGTATGAAGTGGAATCTCATTGTAGTTTTTTTTTTTTTTTTTTTTTTTTTGCGGTACTCGGGCCTCTCACTGCTGTGGCCTCTCCCATTGAGGAGCACAGGCTCTGGACGCGCAGGCTCAGCGGCCATGGCTCACGGGCCTAGCCGCTCTGCGGAATGTGGGATCTTCCCAGACCGGGGCACGAACCCGTGTCCGCTGCATCAGCAGGCGGACTCTCAACCACTGCACCACCAGGGAAGTCCCCTCATTGTAGTTTTGATATGCATTTTCCTGAAGGCTAATGATGTTGAGCATTTTTTCCTATGCTTATTGACCATTTGTATATATTTGAAAAGTATCTATTCAGACCTTTGCCCATTTAAAAAAATTATGTTTATTTTTTCATGTTTATTTTACTTTACTTTTTTTGGCCGCGCCTCATGGCTTGTGGGATCCCAGTTCCCCGACCAGGGATTGAACCCAGGCCCTAGGCAGTGAGAGCAAGGAGTCCTAATCACTGGCCCACCAGGGAATTCCCTGCCCAATTTTTAATTGGGTTGTCTTTTAGTACTGAGTTTAAGAGTTCTTTATTCTAAAGTATACAAGTCCCTTATCAGTTATGTGATTGGTAAATATTTTCTCCCCTTCTGTGGGTTGTCTTTTTATTTTCTTGATAGTATCCTTTGATGCACAAAAGTTTTCAATTCTGATGAAGTCCAGTTTATATTTTCTTTGGTTGCTTGTGCTTTTGGTGTCATATCTTAGAAACCATTGCTAAATTCAAGGTTATCACGTTTTCTTCTGAGAATTTTAAATGGAATTTTTTTGACTGTCACCTAATTATGTGATAACATCACATAATTTTAGGGTTCCCTTATGTAAATGTATCAGTACCTTTTTTAACTTTTTGGCCGCACCACTTGACATGCAGGATCTTAGTTCCCCAACTAGGGATCGAACCTGTGCCCCCTGCCATGGAAGCACAGAGTCTTAACCGCTGGACTGCCAGGGAATCCCTATACCAACACCTTTTTACTAGGTTTTGTTCAGTTTCCATAATGCTGGTTGATTGTCTCTGTAGTTATTTGGCCTTTTTGGTCTTTCTTTTACCAGCTTAGCTCTTGTCATGCGGTACTTTCAACACAGCTTGCTGATGCCATGATGTTCCCCATTACCCAGTTTAAAGAAAGAGATCTGAAAGGTATTGAAGTCAAGCTTATGTTTACTTTCATTAGCTGTCGGAAGATCACTGCTTGTAAAATGTGTAATACTCTATACCTTAACCATTTCTGACTGTAGCAAGTGTCACTTTTACTTTAATTGGTTGCTAAACATTTACAGGAGCTCCTGCTAGATGTTAAGCTAGATACTGAGGAGTACTTATATGAATAAGATGTCACATCCCTTGAGAAAGCCCAGAGAAGGAGATGGGTAAACAGATAATTCTGGTACTCTTATAATTAGGGATGAGCAAGGTGCTGTGGGGGCTCAGAGGAGGGTGTCAGAAAGGCTCCCTCACGGACGTGCCATGAGCACTGAGCAAGGAAGAAGAATTTGCCAGGAGAAGAGAGTCACTGTTCTACTGGAGGGACCAGAAAGCACAGAGTTATGCGTAGAAATGCATGTGTTGTTTTGAGAAACTGAGTGTGGCTGCAATGTTGGATGTGTTGGGGGATGGCGGGAGACAACTCTAGAAATAGATTAATTGGGATTAGATCATGCTAAAGATGTTGGACTTGAGTTTATAAGCAAAGAGAAGACAATGGAGGTCTTTAAGAAGTATACCTTTGTTTTTGGAGGATGGATTTGATGCTAGGAGAATGGACCAGGAAGTTGTGAGACTCCAGTGAGGTGTGACCAGGGCCTGAACTGGGACAGTGGCGCAGGAGATGAGGCGTGTTAGTGGGCTGGAGTGGTGGGAGGTAGGGGCTGGTCCATCTAACAACCCATGTCTCAGTAGCTTGTGGTGGCTTTCTTTTTTTCCCATTTAGGATTATTACGTGATAAAATGAGAGCGTTTATAGACTTGGCTCTGCTTTCTTAAAATTTACAATCTCAGACAATCATACAGACTTATTTACAAAGTATGTATAGATAGAGTAAAAACATTGTACTAATGTATTAGTGGATGATAAACTATTTAAATTATACATGGAATAAAGACAAATGTATTTTAGAGATAGAATTAATATTTGTCTTGGTACTCTTCAAGAATAATCCGTTCCAAGGTCAAGAGACAAGACCTCTTTTCTCCATCTAAGGGAACTGAATATCATAATCTTGTCAATAAAATGTTCTTTTTATCATTCAGCATTTGAACTTATTAGAGTCAGTATCAAAAAATCAATTGGTTGGATTCTGGTACTAAATCAGAACATTTGTATATCTTAGAATTTGCAGTGTTTTTTTTTTATTTTAAATTTACTTATATTATGTATTTATTTTTGACTGTGTTGGGTCTTCGTTGCTGTGTGCAGGCTTTCTCTAGTTGCGGTGAGCAGGGGCTACTCTTCGTTGCGGTGCACAGGCTTCTCTTTTGTTGCAGAGCACGGGCTCTAGGCGCGCGGGCTTCAGTAGTTGTGGTGCATGGGCTCAGTAGCTGTGGCTTGCGGGCTCTAGAGCGCAGGCTCAGTAGTTGTGGCCCACAGGCTTAGTTGCTCCGCGGCATGTGGGATCTTCCCAGACCAGGGCTCGAACCTGTGTCCCCTGCATTGGCAGGCGGATTCTTAACCACTGCGCCCCCAAGGAAGCCCTCAATGGTTTTAAAATTTTGTTTTTGGGTCATATTACAATTTGCGGCAGGTACAATTTCTGGTGGTGTAACTGTTGTTAATGATAGTAAATGTTAGGCTAGTTGAAACACAATAACTTTTTCACTTTAAACGTTGAACTTTGAAATATTTGGAGTTTTAATAGTAGCTTAAATGGCAGTTACTGTTTTCTAAACAAAATTTAAGATAGTTCATAAATATACTAAACTGAAATTATTCTTGAACTTTTCCAGAAATATTGACATTAAAGGAAGTGTTTCAGATTGCTAGTAATGGTAAGCTCTGAATACTTTGTACATTTATTTCTTGTATTGATGCATTTCTTTATCAATACAAATCTGTGGCCAGATTTTATGTAATAATTGAAAAGAATGAACCTAATTAAAAGTTTAAGTGAATATTATTTAAATCCTTGTTATTTAAGTTGCACTATTTATGCTAGAAGAAATATTTTAAAGGAAGTTAAATCTTGTGGTTTGTTATCTTCGTAATACCTAAGAAGGCAGTATATTTTCCCTTCCTCATTTTCCTGTCTATTCCATATTTTCTTTAATGAGCATTTGCTATTTCTGTACTAAAAAATACTTCAAAAAACTTTTAGTGGACTACTGTTTCCTTGGAATTAAATGTTTTTACCAATTTAATAAACAGAAACATACTTTAGGGGGAAATTTGGCTGTGGGGGACATTTGGGTGGAGTGATCACATAGTAGGGAATTCTTATTTTGCTTTAGTACATTTGTTGAAAGATGCACATGTGAAAACCGTTAAAGCACTTATAAGTTTTGCAAAGTACTGTTGTATATTTGTTAATAGTCATTTCTGTTTTCCAGATCATGATGCTGCAATTAACAGATATAGCAGATTGTCAAAAAAAAGAGAAAACGACAAGGTGTGATACATATTACTCCTTCAGTATCACAATTAACAACTGTTTCATTAGGTGGTCTCCTTTCTTCAGTTTAAAAGTGGTAGCCAGCAGTTGCTTTGTGTGCTTTGCTGTATTGCCCTTAGTTTATTCTTTCCTTCTAGTTATTTCAAAGCCTTTCTGTTAATTGTTAATTATCAGACAATTAATAATTGTCTTTTTAAACAAAATATTTTTCTGTTGATAGAGTTTTATAAGTAAACATAACTATTCCAAAAATGTAATTGATGCCCAGGTGTAACATTGCCTCCTTTTGCTTTGTATTTTGATAACACTGCATTTGTTTTATATATGTATTCAAAAGTGTGTTCTGATATACAGTGGTTAAAAAGTTGAATTGTTACATACATAATTGAATGAAATTCTGTTTTGAAGACCTCCTCATTTACGGGGAATATATATATATATATATATATATATATATATATATATATTTTATGCTTCTTCAAGGAGTGAAATTCAGAAATATTATACTACATTTGAAGAGAAATGCGTTTGAGTAAAGAACAAAGAACAGAGTATTAACAAGTTCATCTAGATGCTCCTTAAGATCATTTCTCTCTCAGTGCCTAGTCCAAGGCTTGATTAGAGTAGGCCTCCTCTAGATGCTTGTGAGTGAGGTGGTCTCTGTGCCCAGGAATTGGCGTCTGCAGCCTTGGCTGCGGCTGCTGGTAGGGACACAGTGACCACTCTGGGAATCCACAGTTGGGTATGATTACTATCCAACAGCCACTGTGACCCAAAAAGGGAATGTTTCTCTCACAAATTCAGTACAAAGATCTGCTTTCACTGATTACTTGATGGTGCAAATATTTATAAAATACATACATTTTTAGATCTACATTACTTTGTTACTTTGCCATAGAGAAGCAGTTAAGGCTCTAAGTATGAACTTTGTTTTTACATTGCTTCTGGCTGTTCCAGGTATTTTTAAATACATTCTTCCACTAATTCAATTTATTTGAAAAATTTATTGAGCACCTACTACATGTTGGGTACTATGGGGGAACAATGTGAGTAGGCTCCACCTCTGCCCTCAAGGAGTGGATAATCCACATCTATCAAAGGCTTCCTGTATGAAGGCATGTGACTAGAACAGCTGCCAGAATACAAGGATGAAGAGAACACTGAATTATCACTGAGTTAAGTGCAGTAAAGAAGTCTTAACAAAATGCTGGGAGAGCAGAGAGAGGACAGTATATCTTTGATTGGTAAGTTGGGAAAGGTTACACTTTAAGTACCTTAAGCAGGAAAAGCAGGAAAAGAGAAGAGAAAATGTATGTTACGTAACAGGTGCTCAATAAATATTTGTTGTCTGAATACAAGAACTCAAGGGACATAGTTTAAGTGTGGGTGAAGGAAAACAAGTACAAGAAAAGAGGAGCAGTAGGGAGAGAACCAGAGAACTAGGAGGCAAGTGGTATGCTGTGAACTGAAAAAGGTCAAAGATTAATGACTAAGCTAATACCAGACTGTTGTCTGCTTTTCCTCCATGTGGTAGACCTTATCTGCCATGTTTAGTTTAGTTACTATAGCTACTATAGTTACTATAGTTCATAGCTATGTGTAGAATGCTGCTTTTAATGTGCATTTTAAAAAATAAAGTGGTTGGTAGTAAAACAGGAAAACTATCTTAGCCAATATTCTGCAGGATTTCTATCTCAGAAAATAAGACAGCTATGTACAATTGCTGGTGATGCACCTTTTTCCTTGGGTAGTCTCTTCCCCTCAGCCACTACTAAAGATAATTCAAAATTAAATAAATAATAGTATTTTTAATCTTTCACTCAAAGGTGAAGTATGAAGTAACAGAAGATGTCTACACTTCCAGAAAAAAACAACACCAGACCATGATGCATTATTTTTGTGCATTAAATACTCTTCAATACAAAAAGAAAATAGCATTGTTAGAACCTCTACTTGGGTACATGCAAGCTCAGGTGAATATTGTACTGTGTTCTGGATTATAACTGTCTTAAGAACTTTATATTAAGTTTGATTTTTATGTTAAATGTAAGGATATTACAAACTAAGGTCAAATACTCATTTGTGTCTGTGATTTTAAAGCATTTTTTAAAATGTCAGAGTGCTGTTTTAAGGAAGTTAGGGAGAAGGGTTTTCCTAGCAAATGAAGATTTCAAATATTTTAGGGTAGATGAAACCACTTACCTTGTATTTAGACCTTGCCCATCACAGCTGGGGACAGAAAGATAAATGAATTCCAAAGCTACTCCTATTGCTCAAGCTTCCACTCACTCTTGCTTCATAATAGATCTGAAAGAGAATGGACGTGTTTGAACTTGTCTCATGTTCCTGGCATACTTCCTGAGTTAAAATTAATGGATGAACTCCAAAGTATTCCAAGGGTTGTACATCAGGAAGGAGGCTAGAAAATTAAATTTGGGTAACATAAGATGAAATAGCAGTCCCCTAAAAGCAAGAGTTTAAAGAAATTTGAATATTCCTTTGAATATAAGTACTTATTATTCCTCAGATATAAAACTTATCTTTGTAGTAAACATGAAATAGTTTATCCATATGACTTACTTGAAATATTTTAAAATATATTTTCCAATTTTAAAAACTTGCTTACTATATGCATGTGTTAATATATAAGATGATGCACAGTGAAATTCAAGTGTAGTTTCTTCAGTGGCTCTATGCCCAGTAGAAATCATTGTAAACTACAACCTATTTTTACACAGTTGGAAATAATCCTTTGTTTTTTACTTAACTATGTATTTTGGTGATTGTTTATATGATTCACTCTAAGTATTTTGTGTGTATGTGTTTCTGTTGTTCAACCTCCCATTCCCATACCCTCTTGCCCCAGATAAGTTTCTTTAAGATGGGTTCTGAAAATCTCAATGACCAACTGGAAGAATTCTTAACTAATATTGGAACAAGTGTACAGAAGTAAGTATTTTCTTCCTTAAAATTGAAAATGAAGTTATGAGAATGATAAGTTAACAACTAAATACCATAATCTAAAAATATTTACCACTTAATTTCTGAGTGGCTATTTTCCCTGCCGTGAGAGTGTTTCTCGAGTGGCTCGTGGATGCTTCTTGGTTTTCTCACCATCTTTTCCACAGAATTTGAACTCTGAATTTCATAACAGTGTCAAATCTGATGGTATTTTATTGATTGTAGACTAGGTTTTATGTCTGAATACAACAGACACATAATAATTATCCATAAGTGAATTATCTTCACAGTTATCTGAATTGTAGGGGATGGATGGGAGAGTACTAAATGAATCTTGCTTTGCAAGCCATGAGAGATTAAAGAGACAGAGAAAGTAGTTCTAATCAGGTTCAAAGTCTGAGCAGTGATGTGGTTAATCTGCAATATGGAGGGAGATGAAAATGATTGTTTTAAACGCACAGGGCAGAGCAGTTTGAAAATTCCTCCAAAGTATGAGTCATTCAGTGTGGCTTCATTAGTTTTGGAATTTGGTATTGTTCCCAAATATCTAAGTTTCCAATAAAATGTAAAGCTGCTTTATAACACGCCACTTTAACCACCCATGCCACTGCTGTTCTCTTTAGGAAAATATATACAGAACAAATATACAGATAAATAAGATTGGTAAGGAGTTCTTTGTCTGTTGTAGTTGGTAGTAAATAATCTGTTCCCTCTGTTAGTGTTCGCAGGGAAATGGACAGCGATGTAGAGACCATGCAGCAAACAATAGAGGATTTGGAAGTAGCCAGTGACCCCTTGTATGTGCCTGACCCAGATCCCACAAAATTTCCTGTTAATCGAAACTTAACCCGAAAGGCTGGATACCTTAATGCTAGGAAGTAAGAAAACTATTGTTATTTTCATATATTGTGTATCAATTAAGGTAATAGCAAGTGAATATAATAAATGATATCTCCAAACTGTTCTGATTTTACTAAATGTTGAAACTTTTTACTAATACCACTATTAGTATTTATGCCAACTTTTTGACAGATGAGGTACATGAATAATTTTCAAAAGTAAAATTCTATTTAGATATTTATCAAATGATTTAGAATTATTTTAAAAAGTGAAACCAATTTGAGTTTAAATAAATCTAGCATAACATGTGAATGCTATTAAATATCATTATCATACTTTAAAATATATGTAATTACACCATCAAGTCAAATTTTAGTTTTTACCTAAAGATGGGATAAAGCAAGTTAACTCTAACAGTAAAATAAATTCTTTTGTTTTGAATTTATTCCCTTGAAATACAGTTGGACTGTATTTTATGGAGCATCATAACAGCTGTAATTTGATCATTTCCAGCCTTGTTTTGGAAATATATACATGCAGAATCACACAAGTGGGTCAGTTTATGTGAATTTATTTTAGAGACTGAAAACCTGATGTTTATATTTTCTACGCACCTTGGTGCCTTTTTGCAAGGTGGTTCTTTGTGATGTGCTTTACCTTTATCTTGTGTCTGGCTGATGATGGGATTTTAGGTGTGTTGTTATTAAAGAGTGAATGTACTTTCTTCATTTAGTAAAACAGGCTTGGTGTCATCTACCTGGGACAGACAGTTTTACTTCACACAGGGTGGAAACCTAATGAGTCAGGCCCGTGGGGACGTAGCAGGAGGCCTGGCCATGGACATAGACAACTGTTCAGTAATGGCTGTGGACTGTGAAGACAGGCGATACTGTTTTCAGATCACTTCTTTTGATGGCAAAAAGTTAGTATTTTTCCCTACTATTAAAAAAAATCTGTCATATTTTAAACTACTGAAATGTAGGATAATTCGTTTTCACTTGGACATTGTACACATGTTAGAATTATTATGTATTAAGATAATTTTCTTTTTAATCTTGTAGAAATTAGTTGAATTTTCCTTTTTGACTTAGATAAATGATGTCTTAATATTTTGAGGTTGTCAAAGCAAGTTTATGTGGTAAAGACCTGGGATTTCATGTTAAGAGACTGGTCACTGAAAATCCAGCATGGTATGGGGAAGGCAGCACAAGCTAGTGGAAAGAGCTCCAACCTTGGGGTCAGAAAGTTCAAATTCTGGATCCACTACCTACTTTGCAGTGTTAGACAAGTTACCTGACCTCTCTGAGCTTCAGTTTTCTACATGTAAAATGGAGGTTGGGGGGTCCTTCATTTCTATTTTGTGAATTGTTATGTAGAATAGAAATCTAACATATGTAATGTGCCTAGCATGTAGTAGGTGCTAATAATAATATTTTTAAATGTTAATCACATATTTCTGATCAAATTAATTATTTAGGCCATTAATGTTTACGTGCCATTTTAAAACTTCTATTACCTTTGCATTAAACAAGAATCCCATAGAGCAGCTTTTAAAACAAATTTTTGAGAAGCACAGAACAATACAAAAAGATGTATGAAAAAAAGCTATAATCTCATTAACCAGAAGCAATAATTAACTTTTTGGTCACTGCCTTACAGTTTTTATTTTTTATTCTAAGTACATTTTTAAAATAGCTGAGGAAATACTGAATGTTTATTTCATATTCCTTCTATAAACAAACAATGAATGTCAATTACTGTGTGTCATTTATCACACTGGATGTTGGGAGTCCCTTTGTTCATTTGTCAAAATTACCAAACTGTTAACGTTACTGGATGTATTTACATTTTTGTATTTCCAGTTTTTTGCTAATGCTTAACATGATTTCCCATTTCACATTCCGGGTGTGATTCAAAATTAGTGAAAAAAAATTTTTTCTAACTCTTAAATATTAACATCTATAGAAAAGCTACATATCCCTATGTTAGTGATTAATATGTTGAAAAGTTTTACTTAACCATATTCAAGGAAAAATAATAAATAATGAAGTAAAATTAGTATTTTCTATTAGGACCACTGATTTATGTTTGAAATATATATGGTAAGCGTCAGAAAGTTGAAATGCATTGTCTTAGTGTCAATGTACCTTTGTTGTAGTCTGCCTTCTGAAAACCAGCACATTTCTTTTTTGGTACATCTTGGCATAGATAGACAAAGTCAAGAGTTGTTAAAATCTGAGTCCTGATACCTCTGATAGTCTCCTTTCCTTAAGATACTGGTTGGTTATGTGTTTTCTCTTTGTTTGTTTCATACTGATGTGTATCTTTAAAGATAAAAATTTCTCACTCATGTTAAAAGTACTTTAGAAAAAAGTTGACTGTCAAACTTTTTCTCTTTTTTTTTCAGGTCTTCAATTTTGCAAGCAGAGAGTAAAAAAGACCATGAAGAGGTAAAATTTTATCTACTTAATTTCTTCAGCATCATCTTAAGATATTTTTCTGATGACAAAACATATTGATGTGTTCATTATAGAAATTTGGAAAATCCTAGTTAATTACAAATCTTTTTTTCAAAAAAGTCTATTGTCCTCAAGCAACATTCTTAAGTTTTGCATGGAATTTTACAACTGGACCTATAAGGAGAGACCTTAGAGATCATTTCTTGCTGTCTTTTTAAAAGCTCAAATTCAGAAATGACCTTGTGACTGCTGCTTTCTGGCAGGCTGTTAGTATCATGAGGCGAGTTTAATCTATTCCCTTCTCTTACCAACTCTCGAGACAGTATTTGCTGCATTAAGAACATAGTGGCAGATGTAGCATGGCAGGAAGCAACTAAAGCTTAAAACCTTGGGGAAATGAAAGACAGAAAAACAAAAATTTGGGAGTGTTTGTTCTTCCTCGTGAGTCTTTTGTTTTTGGCTCCATTTTTACTTGTCGTTCACCAAATATGGAAGGTAAGTTGTTATTATATAATTGTGCTGGTAAAAGACAAGTTTAGAAATTATGTAGAGATCAACTTTTATTTACTTCTTATGGAAAAGAGTAGGTATTAAAACGTGCTTCTGGTCTCTGAGGAATACAGACATATGGCTGTTCTTTGCAGGGTTTACCAAACAGAATATTAGGTTAGCTTTGTAAGGCTCCTTAGGCACTGGAATACTTGAGAGTGAAGCAGAGGATGTGGGGCAGAGAGTGTTTTCTGTGTTATTTATAAACCTGAAAGGGAAGTATGTAAAATACGTTCACAAGGAATATATTTAGCTCTTAACTTTTTTTACATTGGTATTAATCATGGTATCTGAGTCCAGACTGTCTTATTTGGTGGGGATTAGATATAATTTATATTAGATATAAAAAAATTTATATTAGATATAAAAAAAATTTATATTAGATATAAAAAGATAAATATAGACTATTAAATTACAGTTTAACATGATAGCTATATTTTTTATTTCCTTGTATGAAATAAATCTGGAATTTAAAAATAACAAATCTGTTCAGTGTTCTGTTATACCTTCATATGTTGTACATATATATGCTTTTGCATATAGGAAGGTATTTATCTCATAAGAAAGATTATATGTTATTTCTTCTAGTGAAACTTCTATGTCAGTTAAATATTAAACATTCTCTTTTAGAAGGGAAGCATTGTAGAAAAAAATATTAATCGTATTTTTCTATTTTCCCTTTTGCAGTGGATCTGTACAATAAATAACATATCTAAACAGATATATTTAAGTGAAAACCCAGAGGTAATATTTTTATTTTATGTATCCAGATATGGCAAAATTGAATAATTCTGTGGCTTATATGGCTTTTATTGTATTTTCTCAAGTTCTGTAATCTTTTAATTTGCCCTTGAATGGGCAGCTTTCATATATCATGAATAGAATGAGTATCTGGTCTTCCTAGAACAGTAAATTATTTCAGAACGTACTGAAATCAGTCAACCAACAAATGTAAGTAGACATCAACCTTGTGTTTAGCACCATGTTGAGCACCATGGAGAAAGGGGATATAGAAGAAAAATAGGCCATGGCCTCTGCCCTCCAGGAGCTTATGTATGTGGGAAGAGAAATCTAAAACTTTAAGTAACATTTCATATAAATTGAAAGTGTATGGTGATGACTGAAAGCTTAAGATTTCAGAATATTAAGATCAGTATGGATTTTAGTTTTAGAGAAAACTCTGTGGAGATGGCAGAAACCTGAGCTAGGTAGGATTTTTCCAGATTTTGAGGAATTTTGTGAAATTAGTTGTATAATTAGAATTGAAAGGTCTTGTTGGAGAATAACAGAAAACTGAAATGTGCATACAAATCACCTGGGGACCTTGTTAAAATGCATATTACGTTTCAGTAGGTCTGGGGTGAGGCAGCCTGAACTCTCAAGTTTTGCCAGTTATGCTTTGAGTAGTGGGTATCAAATCACGTGAACTCAGCAGTGTAGACAGAGTTGTAGATGCAGTCCAAACATGCAGGCAGAACCCGGGGTGCAGAGAACTCTGGAAGGACCAGTGAGTCCTAACTGCAGTGTAGTTGGGAAGAGACTTGGTTTAAGAGAGGAGCCATCTGACCTCTGCCAGTCTTGGTAGGCCCAGCTAGGCTGTGAACCTGGCTGCCTCCCAGGGCTGTTTGGGGCTGATGGGAGGCTGGGGGTGGGGGTTACGGTTTCAGTTGAGGCAGATCGGGGCTAATTTCTCTAGGAAGCCCTACCCTTCTAAGTCTTAAACTGTCGTTGGTGTAGTGGTTAATTAGACAGGACTGTTGGGGGACATGTAGGAGGCCATTATAGTTTAGGTATGAATTGAGGGTCTGAACATGGTGGTAACCTGAGGGAAGAGAGAAGAATGAATCATAGAAACAGGTAAAAAGAAATTGGCTGGACTAGTTAGCAACTGACCGATGTAAAGGATGAAGAAACCGACCAACATAAAGGATGAAGGAGACAAAGATGACTTCCAGGTTTTAAGCCTGGATGAAGGGAAGAAATGAAGGGAAGAACAATTTGGAAAAGAAGAGTTCTGTTTTTACCATAATGGTTTTGAGGTGCCATCCAAGACACATATGATTTGGATGCCTAGGAAAAAAGTTTTGAACTAAAGAAGCAAAATCTCATGACCTGAAAAATACTAGTTGTTTCTGTTAGTTTTATAATGATCTAATGAGTTTAATCTAAGAATATCAGTGCTAATTGTAGAGAAGTCTTCTGCTTTTAGTAACTTGATCTCCTGCCAAACTTGCTTTTTCTTTCTGTTATGTCACTTGGGAAGAACAAAAAATTAAAATGCAAATTAGATGACTTGTTAATACCTAAGGAATACAAAGGGAATATAGTGTTTGGATTTGAATAAGTCAGGCTTATTGTACTCTCCTGCCAATTATCAGAAGTCAGAGTTTTAATATTTTCCAGATTATCCAGAATTATTTTATTTATATTAATGAGAAGAAATTTTGATCGATTTGTGGCATTGTCTTTATACTTTTGCTAAGACACAGAAGTGCAAAAATGTTTTGTGATTATTTTTTCTAATGTACATGCTATTTTATTTAGCTTGTGTTTTAAATTATTTAATAAGTTTAATATTTTAATAAGTTTTTAAATATTTCTTATGGAAAGCTTTTTTCAAATTTGGCCGAAAATATCCATGATAACTTTATTAATAAATACACAGATATTTCTGAGCATAAATACATTCCGGAAAATCATAAAAACTTCAGGATCATGGTTATAAAATACTTTAATATTTTGTGACTATTTCCTACTCCTTTTAAATTTCTTTATTTAGCAAATTTGAGTGCCCATATGCTACGCACTGTACTAGGCACTAGCAATACAAACCTTAATCTAAAAAAAATTTGATAGTTAAAATTTAAAGAAAAAATATTTCCTATTATGTATATTAGTAGAAAAAAATCAGATTTTCCCCCTAGATTTACAGGAAGTAAGAGGAAACTTAAGTTATAATGTTGTGAAATTAATTATGTGTCTTAATACTAAGACAAGAGAATGTGGAACAACTTTAGTAACTTCAATTTACATTTTAAGTGTAACTCAGGGACATTCTGACAGTTCAGAGAGTTATATTTAAACTTTTGGTTTTCTTGCTTTACTAATTCATCCTTTTTTTTAAAAAAAAAATAGGAAATTGCTGCACGGGTAAATCAGTCAGCTTTGGAAGCTGTCACTCCTTCCCCGTCTTTCCAGCAGAGGCACGAGAGCCTGCGGCCAGCAGGGTGAGTTACCAGTCTCTGGGCTCTTTAAAGAACTATATGGGCTATTGAAAGTGTTAGCAAACACTTTGATTTTAGCAGTGTTAGTTACATTAGTACGAAATAGTTCTAGAAAATGTATTTCAAATAGGTAAATTTACCAGCAAGAGTGCTAAATAAATGATGATTCCAAATTTCCCTTGTGTTTATCTCTAGGTTAAAGTGATTTACGTTTCTGAATTTAGTAATTGGAAAGAAAAAGTCTTTTGATAAAGTCTTTTGACAAAGTAACTGTGATTTGGGATTGTGTGTATTAAAATTTGTTCTCATCGACTTATAAAATTGTATTTTCTTTTCTCATAGTTTAAGTGTTTAATTTCCAAAAGAGAAAACTAAATGCAATGCCTTCTTGTTTTCTTCTGTGCTTAGACAATCTCGGCCACTGACAGCTCGAACCAGCAGTTCAGGATCCATAGGATCTGAGCCCACAAATTTGGCTGCCCTCTCTCTAGATTCTCTCGTTGCTCCAGACACCCCAATACAGTTTGACATCATTTCTCCTGTGTGTGAAGATCAGCCTGGCCAGGCAAAAGCCTCTGGCCAGGGAGGCAGGTGGGTAATAGGAAGGTCTGTAGGGCTGTAGGGCTTATGAGCCAATTTCTACAGTTGAGAGCCATCTCTCATATACCTTGTGCATCAGCTGTGTTTTACTTTCTTTGTTTAATTACCTAACAGAATTTTGATAGTTGAAGAAGAATCATGCAGGCTTTTCTCTGTTTTTTGCCTCAGTTAAATGAGTTAAGATAATTTAGTTTTAAAAATACTCAATTCTGAATTGTTTATCAGATCTACTTCTAAGGTATTTACTCTTAAAATTACAGAAGAAAGTTTACAGTCCTATTTTTACATCATGACAATATTTTTAAAATTCTTGAGAGTAATACATGTGCTACAGGTTTATTAGAAAACGTTATTTAGGGGACTTCCCTGGTGGTCCAGTGGGTAGGACTCTGTGCTTCCAATGCAGGGGGCCCGGCTTCGATCCCTGTTTGGGGAACTAGATCCCGCATGCATGCCACAACTAAGAAGTCCACATGATGCAACTAAGAGACCCGCATGCCGCAACTAAAAAAAAAAAAAAGTTATCTTGTGTCAGAATAAGAAATCTCCAGGAAGGAACTAAAACATTGTCATGCTATGAATTATTAATAAATTATCTTTTGTTTATATGATGAGAAATCCTTGTCAAAGCAGTTAAAATTTTTCTTTGGCTGTGGATGAAGGTAACGTGGCTTAAGGCAAATCATTTATTAAGTAGGTGGGGCACCTAATAAATTGATAATGTAGTAATTTGGATATACATGGCCGTGACCAAGAAAAGATAATTTACTCTTGATCACAGAAATATACTTAGCATTTGATCTGATAGGTCAGACATGTATTAGGGAGATCAATTTCATGTTATCTTAAAGCCAGTGTTATCTTAGAACCACTTAGCTCTCTGTTTGTCTATAAAACCTACTTTGGATTGTACTTTTCTTCCTTCGTTGTGGGTGTGTCATGAGCCATGCACACTAAGGAGGGAGGTAGCTTCCATTCTCTAGTTAGCTTTTCTTCTTGCATTCTGTTACGTATGTCTTGAGAAACACAGGTTTAAAACTAGAAAATGTTCAAATTATCATAGTTAACTTGCGACATGTACTTAGAGGACCTAAAAAAAGGTTTTTTACAATCCAAGGAAATTCCTGGCATTTTTCTCATGTACCTAAAGTTGAAGCTAAATTAGCCATTCCTCTGTCCTACTTTATTTAAATTCAAGAACTTTTGCAACATGTTTTATTATAATGTTGATTTTTGTGTGTCTATGGCTAAACATGCAATCTGTCCACATCTTCTAAAATATAGCAACTTTGAGTTCAGCCTATTAACTTAGTGTGAGGGCAGAGGCCTTCATCACAAGTTAGTTGGTCATCAGTAGTGTTCCTTAACAGGAAGGGGTATTTTGGAGCTTTTTTAAAATGTATGTACAAGGTTTTGTGACTTTTAGTTTTTAACTCTGGGTTCAATGATTGAGATTCCTTCCATGTGGCTCATGGTAACTGACCTCTGGTTCATAATTTTTTAAAATACTTTTCAGGCGTACAAATCCATTTGGAGAATCTGGAGGAGGTACAAAATCTGAAACTGAAGGTAAAACAAGTGTAGTATTCTTATATTTTAGAAATTCTCAGAGCAGTAAACTATGTGAAGAATTTGATGTTTACATTTGTTTTGCTGTATGCTGTTTTAATGGTATCTATACTTCACAGTTTTCTCTTTTCACTCATAGTACACTTAAAGCAACAGAACTTAATCAAACTTAAGATTTCATTATTCACACAAAATTACAGATTATGATACTTTTGACCTCATAGTCAGATTTTCATTCCATAAGATATCCTTTGACCTTTTCCTAACAGCTGTTTTCTTCTGGTTTTGGAGCATAACTTTTTTTTTCTTTTTCCCATAGCTATTTACTTTGATATAATTTCAAACTTACAGAAAGGCTGTAAGCATAGTAAAAGGAATTCTTTTTAACTCAGAAGTACCAATTGCCAAAGCATAACCTTTTGCTATTTGAGTTTGAGATCTTAATTCTTCTATAAGATGAACACTGTAGTTAGGAGTTATTTCTAAATGCTTCTGCTGTGTTGAATTTTTCATTGGAAAACCTAAAGAAAGCAGTGTATTTTATTCCTTAGGAAAAGAAATTTGGGATTTAAAAATACATAATGTACCTTATTTTGTTGTAGATTCTATTCTTCATCAGTTGTTTATTGTCCGATTCCTTGGTTCTATGGAGGTGAAATCAGATGACAATCCAGATGTTGTTTATGAAACAATGCGCCAAATCTTAGCTGCCCGGGCCATCCATAACATCTTTCGTATGACAGAATCACATTTATTAGTCTCCTGTGATTGTTTAAAGTAAGTAGTAACCTGTCCCTCAAAAAACTGTAGGAAAAAATGTTTACATAACTTTAGCCTAATTAAAATTTGTCTCCCAAATTTTTAATTATTATTATAGGTTAATTGATCCACAGACACAAGTTACAAGGCTCATGGTGAGTTCTGCATGTTTAAAGCTTTATTTTAAGTCTCTTTGTACATATACACGTCTTACATCTTTATAATAATCCTGATTCTGTATATTCAGATATGGTAGCATGAATTATGATTGGTCTTTAGGGTGTTATAATTGAGTCTATGGCTATCTCTACAAAAAAGTTGTAACATTCCGTGTAACTTAAAGAATCAATGCAATCTGGTGTGATACTTAGTATTTATATTTATCCCTCAGTTAGGGAGCATATATCATACACTAAAGAAACTAAAAATTAAATTAAGGGATTAAAAGGCCAACATGATTGAGTTTATTTTATAATTATCTGTTTTGAAATAGCTGCAGGCATGTGCTTCTATTTAATCATTTAATAATATAGACCATTTTTGTTACTGAATTTGAATTTGTAAAATGTGTTAATGACTAATAAAACAAATTCAGTATTCAACAACCTTTTAATTTCCTGACAATCCAAACCAAATATGACATTGTTTGTTCTTGGATTACCATTCGGTTAAGAAAAACAACTGACTCTAATGTTCTATTTAGGATATTAAACAACTTAGTACATGAGTTTGTCATATGTAAGAGGGCTGTTTTAATGGTTTGAAAAATTTCATGTTTGCTTCTGATGTTTTCTGTGGCAGTTTCCATTACCCAGTGTAGTTTTGTATGCTACACACCAGGAAAATAAGAGGCTTTTTGGATTTGTTCTTCGGACATCAGGAGGGAGAAGTGAAAGTAATCTGTCATCAGTCTGCTATATATTTGAATCAAACAATGAGGGTGAAAAGGTACGTGGCTTTTCAAAATGTGTTTCTGTTGTGAAATACATGTCATAGTCAAAGTTCTTACTAAGATTTCTGGAGAAAAACTCCCAAACTTTGCCTAGTCCAACTGAGCTGCTTGACCAAAGCCTCTTGTTTTGAGGAGAGCTGAGCTGATGGGTTGGGCCATCTGACTCCACAAACCTGTATCTTCCTGGCCATTGATAGCTGTTGCAATCTTCTGGCTTTGTTAACTTATCCTGGGAATGCAAAATATTCCCATAATCAGCCATTTCCAAATGTCTTCATCTTAGAGTAGCAGCAGCAGCTGCTTGCTTTCTTCTTTGCAACTGTACCATCTCAGTAATGAATCTGAGATAACAAGAAGTGGGGTATGTGAAAGAGATGAGAGCCAGCAGTGGCAGCTCACAGACTCTGAAGAAAATACACAAAGGATTGGTTTTGGGGCTGGAACATTCTTAAATCAGCTTTTGTTTGAAGCAGTGTATTAAAATGAGTTATAAAACTAGTTACATCAGCCATTTGGATACTTGATGTAAGAACTGCCTGAGTTTTTCTTACTTGTTCCCCCTTTAGATTTGTGATTCTGTTGGACTGGCAAAACAGATAGCTTTGCATGCAGAACTGGTAAGAATCCAAGACACTTAATTATCCAAGAATGTTAACTAAAGTAATATAAGATCTTTCATATTAGCAAGTAAATAAAAATGATTTTGCTATGCAAGGTTAACAATAGATGCTATTCCTGATACATAGCATTTAGAATTTGGATAAATGGCTAACATTAGAATGTAAATTTTTGGTGTGCTTTCTCATATAAATGCAAATAATAATTTGAAAAGGTTACAAAGGTAATATTAATTGACAAGTTAAAATTTAAAGTTATTTCATATTTAATTCATTAGTTGTATTCATCTGGTCTTCAGGATCGCAGGGCATCAGAAAAACAAAAAGAAATAGAGAGAGTAAAAGAGAAGCAACAGAAAGAACTCAGTAAACAAAAACAAATTGAAAAGGTATGCAGTCCTAATGTCTAGATCTTCTCTGACTAGATATGATGTTTATGAAGAGTTTCCTTAATTCAGCACTGTGACTTTCATATTGGAATTTTCAAGTGAAGGTCTGTTTCTACTTGCTCAGCCACTTCATACATAACCAGATGATTCATAGCATAGTAGAAAAGGATGACATCTGTCTTCTTGGCTGCGCCGCACGGCTTGTGGGATCTTAGTTCCCCAACCAGGGATTGAACTGGGGCCCTTGTCTGTGAGAGCTCGGAGTCCCAACCACCGGACTGCCAGGGAATTCCTGACATCTGTCTTCTGATACAATGTTTACATTATAGTTATATTGACATGTAGTGTGACTTGCTGTTTAGCAAACATACTACATATTCCAGAAGAGGTTGGAAGGTTGTCTCTGTCAAAGTAGGTCTTTTGAGAGGAGATATATATATGGCTTTCATCAATGGTAGTTGTGTGTGTGTGTGTGTGTGTACACACACACACACACACACACATATGTATTAGAGAGAGGGAAGGGAGGGGATGTGGAGTGATTCATTATGAGCCTTTTCTGTAGTTTATAATGAGAGATAATGATGGCTCGAATGTAAGTTGTTGGCCATAAAAATGGAGAAGAGTGACATGTTGGCTTTTATAGGCTTTCTAGAAAAGTGTCAAAATTTACTTTGGTGTTGCATTGGTTGTGTGTAGTCTTTCTTTTCAGTAAGTTGCCAGAATTATGCATACATATTTATGACAGAAGAGTTGAAGTGGCTCTCAAGTATGTATTTAACTGCTTACTTTCCTATTTGATTGCAAACAATTAACTTTAAGTTTCTTTTCTGTCTTTTCCACTAGGACTTAGAAGAACAAAGTCGGTTGATAGCTGCTTCCAGTAGACCAAACCAAGCCAGTAGTGAGGGGCAGTTTGTTGTCCTTAGCAGTAGCCAGTCAGAAGAGAGTGATTTGGGAGAAGAAGGAAAGAAGAGAGAATCAGAAGCATAAACTTATCCTTACTTTTTGGTTGATATTCGCCCCCCACCCCTTTGAATTTGTTGACAATTTCTGTGGTGAAGTGGCACAAGGTAACAACAATGCTGAACTATCAAGGAGACTAAAATTTATATTTGCTTGTTTATTTTAACTTCATTTTTTAAACTATGACTAACCTTGATAACTTAGGTTTGCATTGATTTTTTTTTTCCCTTAGAAATAATATACTATGCAGTAACTTCAAATTCCACATGTCTAAAAGAAACCTGTTCATATCCCTGAAGTAGATTGCTGAGGAATTACAGTTGCTCAAGCCTGTTCTTCCTTCAAATTGTGAACTTATTACCTTGCATTGTAATTGGCTGTGACCATAAGAAATCATTTATTCTTCAGCTTCAGGTATTCATGGATATGTTCCCTCTCTTTCATTAGGAACAATTGCTGGCAGTGAGGAAGCTTTTGACTGAATAGGTTTAAAATCCTTATACAGATAATTCTACAAGTTTGCAAATATTTTAACAATGTTAAATGTGCAATAGAACTTTTACAAAATAATTAGAATAGAGATTTTAGACTTAAGGTTTCAAGTTGTGGCAGGTGGTACTGTTGATTTCAGGGCATTTTCTTGGATTGCTCGCATTTCTCTGATGTACTACACCTGATGCCAGTGGGAAAGAAGCTTAAGTGTCTTCAGTTCAAGATTGCTACAGCCCTTGGCATTTTATTATCACATTCTTAGTTCTCAGGTTGGGACTTGAATTGTTGCTGCAGAGCAGTAATGGTTAAAATAAGATTTTGGAATTTATTAAAAGGGATTTTTTTTTTTGTTCAAATACATTTTAGATTAGGATTTAACATGTAAAGATATTGTTACAGGATACATGGTATTTTCTGCATTGTGTGAAATAATTTTTATTGAAAATCAAGTGACATTTAGAAAGAAGTTCTATAGCAATTGTTTCCTGCTTAAAAATTCTCAGAATTTAGTTTAAAAATGTAATCTTTTAAATTTCAGACTGATAGCCCACAGTATTTTCATAATTCCATGTTTTTATAAAATACTGATCATCACTTTATATCTGTGAAGGCAAATAATATATGAGAATAGAATAATTTGCACTAATTATTGTTAATACTTGTCCTCTTTAAGTAAGTAGAGTGAAAGGTCTAATTCCATGAAAGACTGAAAAGCAATTGAGTGCTTGTTATAGGAGAGTCAACCCAGGAAGGATTTTAACCTGGTGCCAAGGTTAAAATGACATTTCTCTACTGCCTAATTCTGTGTCAAAACTTTTTTTTTTTACCTTGGATTTTTAACATTGCTGATAGAAATTATGTTCCTGTGTTTCACATGTAAAAGTATATATGGCCAAGTTAAATATATTGAATAAAATATTTTACACAGTCATGCATTTAAAGTTTTCAAGAGATTAGCCACTAAGACTAATTTTACAAGGGAAAAGCCTTTTGTTATTTAACATATAATTTTTTCTTTTTAGTTCTGATTTAGAAATGGCATATAGTTCTCACAATATAGTGTGGGTGTTTCACACTGTATATACATTGTTTTCTGTAGGAACGGGATAGATAATTATATATAGTATCATGATTTTTTTTAGCCATGTGCCAAATGGGAATAATGATTACTTAATCATTATTTTGAAGCCTTATGTTACCAAAACATATAGTAAAAAAGTAGAAATTTATGGAATACTTTTTGAAAGAAGTTTATTTTGTCCTTGCTAAAGGGAATGCTTTCACAGTAGTTTGTGTATCATTCCTTTTGTAGAAATTGAAATTTCTTCTGTGGTCAGCATTTGCTTAGTCACGGCAGGTCCTGCTTTTAAGACCTTTTTGAGAATTAGTAAGCTTTTTGTTTCAGTAAGTCTTCTACTATAAAGTTGTCACCTCACTTAGTTCAGGTGTAACTTGTCAGCCACCGTGCAGGGAAGGTGGTCAGCATTAGGAGGCAGTTTTACTAGGCTGGTGCTTTGCATGGTAGCGTACTACAGCCCTTGGTGAGCACTCTGGGTCAAAGTGTAGGCTAAAGTTAAGGGTACTGGCAGACTTAGGGATGCTGGACAGACTTGTGGTTCCTTTTACATCATGTTTTGATAGGAATTTCCACAATAACACACCCATGTCTATAGGTCAGACCAAAGTGCTTTCCAGTGCCAAATAGAAGTTATGTGTGGGTTTAACAATTTTAGATGATTCAACTTCTGTTCCATTACTGTAAACCATATGAACAATTCCATTACTGCAGATATTTAAGGATCAACTTTAATAAATTCTGTGTTTTGTTTAAGGAAGGCTCCCCGTGGATTTCTGCGTAATGTTAAAGCTGATCTTTGTTACCCTTTGAAATCCCTTCAAGCTTTTGGATGTTTTGGTGGTGATTGAATTAGCTTTTGGGATATCTTTCTCAGACTTGAACTTGCACTTAATGGTTTTAGAGATTAACAAAACTGATTCTTTAAAAGGAAAGAAATTAAGTCTACTTAATTCTGCTAGGCACTCTTGCTACCTATGTCAACAGTACTTTTGTAACTATGGTAGTGAAGTCAATAGATAGGAAACTGATGATTCCTTCCCCCTTGTAAAATTGGGAAAACTTGCTAACGAGGGACTAAAACTGTTGCCTTGAACACAGTCCCCAGTCTAGTTTTTGCCATGTTTACAATGATTACTTCGTGTTTAATTTCAAAAGAATTCTCAGATTCCACAGTCTAGGGGTGGTAAATTTATGTTACTTTTATGCTTGAGGAAAGGATAGTATGGTGTGCATACCATTCTACATAACATATAATCATATGTGGTAAAGGCATCTGAGTTAATTTTGAATTATATATAGGAACTGCAAGTATTTAAGATTTGAATCTTCTTATACCTGCTGACAGACCCTAAGAGCCTGTGTTTTGTAAAACCTCTGCCACCCAAATTAATAAAATGAAAATATTAACGTTGGTTTTGATAACAGCCTCCTAGCATTCAAACTGTACTTTAAATATTCAAACACACTGATTGTAGCAAGCAAGCCTTTGACTTTATTTTTATCAAGTTCGGCTTACTTTTCTTTCATGAGATTTTTTTCTTCCGTATTAATTAATAATACATAATAATTTGAAACTGGAACTATATTATACTTTTTAACTAATCTCTTGTGGCTGTACTCGTGTAATTTACTTAGGTTAATATGAGAACTGGGGATTAAGTTATAACTAATGTGCAAAACCACTTTGTATATTTGGTGATTTTGTAATGTAAGTGAATTGGTTCATATTTCACTGATATTGTTAATCATGCATATACAGTTAAAAATTAGGCTTCATTTCCCTTTAGAATTAAATTTGAAAAACTCGACTTTATGTAATGGTGGTATACATGTGGAGTGAAGAACTTATTTTTTCATTTTGTCAAAATAAGTATTCCTGACAAGGCTTCAGGAAATATGCTGTTAGGATATTTTTAATGTATAATAAAGTCCATGATTTTTTTATAGTCTTTTTTGTATGAAATATTTGATATATACTCTGAATTTTACTTCTCCAAGTAATTTCAAATGATGCTTATAAAACAATTGGACTTTTTCTTAATCTGTTATGATACTGTTATTACACATCTAACCCTATTGCAATTCCATAACAGCTAAAATGGGAAAAAAATGTCACTTATGGGGAAATAATACTAATTCATATCTAGTGACTTTTTTCCTTTAGAAAAATTAAGAGAATTTTCAATAATTACCCTAGACATGTTACAATGTATACTTGCTATATTGGGTCCTATTCAAAGAAATTCCTGTAATTTAAAGGGTCAGGTTATTGTGTACACCAGCTTAAGTGGCTTGGGCCTGTAGTTTTAATACTAATGCATATTCATCCCCTGTGCTCTTTATGGTTTCCTGTAGCACTTACCAAGTTCTGTTCTTCTACTGGCAGTTTGTTTTAATTTGTTTTGAATTTTGTAAAATGTATACACTTGTAGAAGGTCCAGGGAGTAGATGAAATTAACTTCAGAATTATGTAATTTATCTAGGTGCATGTATATCTTAAATATATTTGTGTATCGACATACATATAATCTAGCACCCATTTATAAACAGACACCACAATTTGATTAAAAAAAATAAAAACTATTCATGCCAGCTAATTTTGCAAATTTTTTATGTGAAAACTGTATTATTAGTAATTTTAAGTCTGTGCTTACTGAAATAGTCTGTATAGCCATGAATTCCTACATTAGAAAGAAATCATATAACTTCAGTTTCCTTAAGAAGGACTATATTATGCTAAAAAAAAAAAGTATGCTAAGACTAAACATATAAACATCAAGCTATAACTGACTGGGCCTGTGGTCATCATGCTGCCTCTCTGTTCTCTCTGTTGATGTGCCATATAATGGTACACAGGTATGGCTGAATGAATGTCTTCTTAGTTTCCTTCCTCGCTTCCACATACAGAAACCTGTACTTAAATACAGCATAGAATATATAGAAATAAAATTTTAAACTAACACCTATAACTGCTTCTATCAGTGAGCCCTTCCTCTGTGTATAGTAGTCGACTAGGTTCAGTACAGAAATCATAAGCCATCATCCATTTGAAAACACTTGTAGTGATCACATTAACCAATAAATGGCAACCCTTAGCCAGGGTTTTATAGGAAGAAGGAACGCATGTATCCCATTAATGATGAAATCGCAATTGAAGGTTCTCTTTCAATTAACTGAATTACCTCAGTAATGGACTCTGCAAGTAAACGGACAATAAACTGGCCTTGGGACTTTTGTACAAGAACAGCTAATTTTAGGGTCATGTACTGGGGTCAATACTTTATTCACTGCAGTCACTAAGACATTTTATATATGTACTTCTCTATAAGAAGGATTACTGTTAAGAATTATGAATTATCAGAGGTAGCATTTATTATTTTGAGCATGTAGAAATGTGGATTTATACATTTAATGTAAGATGAATACAGTATTAGAACTGATGTATCTTAGTTAATTGAAATTTTTACTGTTTGGGTTTTATTTTTACAAAACTGCCTTTCAGAATGCCAGCCATCTGTTGAGAGGCTATGTTCAGAGTGACTTTTTAAAGAATGTAGACTGCATTGAGATTTTAGTTGCTAGGTAAAGTGAGAAATATGAATCAATGTAACAAGTCACATTTTAAGAAAGACATCTGTGGAATTATATACCTTTTCATCCAGAATAGTTTGATTACCAGGTTCCTGTGAAAATTCCTTGTTCATAAAGGTCATATTCTTTGTAAAGGACATATGCCTTTAGACGATTGGGTAACGGAAGAAATGACATGAAGATGGGGCAGCGCAAATGTAAACGTCCCATACACTTCCGGATCTTGAGGCGGCACAAATGTTTCAGGGAGCGAGGGTTTGCTAAAATGAAAAACAGGCACATTATCCAAAAGAAAGAATTGCTTCATTTTTTAGTGATCTTTAGCAAATGTATTTTGTACTTAAGCCACCAAGATTTTCATTTGCTCTGACTAAATGGAAAAGTTAATTGGGAAATAGCTTTCCACTTCTCACTGCAAATCTCGTAGCTGTGGTTTCAGAGCCATGTCACGTTAGAGTCCAAAGACTGGCATCAGTTGTGGGTCTGGCCTGTGAGACCTAAAGCTCCTACACCTGTGGGTATTATCCCCCTGTCCTGCCCCTTGGGGTCAGGCTAAAAACTAAAGATCACTACCTGTGGGGAAATTATATGAAAGAAATTCTTCTTAATTTGACTTATGTGCTACTGTGAAAGAATTTGATTTGAAGGGTCATTTAATATCCTCTGTAGCCTTAGATCTTAGCATTTTCTCATCCCTGTTTTAGTGCCATTTCATAGTTTTTAATTCCTGTGTCTATGGTGTTCCATAGGATCAGAAGAAAAGTATTATCTACCTATGTAATAAATAATTACCTAACAGATTTTATCTATTGGGAAATGGTAGTAAGTACAAATTAAGTGTAGTTGTAAATGGTAACATTTTTTAGATAGGAATAGTATTTTTCTTCGTTTCTTTAGGTCAAGCTTTTAACTGAAGAGAACAATGTTCTACAAAAGAAATAAGAGTTCAGTTAGTATTTTTTGGTAAGAATCGTCAAGAAAGAAAAATACTCACTCAAGATAAAATGGATTTCTGACCAGAGCCTCTGTTTTTGGAGCACAGCTTTCAACTTTGAACAGATCCTAACTTGATCAACATAATCAAGCATCACTCGAACAACCTTTCCAGAGAGATGTTGCAGCCATGACAAAGTTATTACTTCGCAGAACTGAGGAAGAAAATCAGAACTATGAAAGTAAATGGAAAACTAAGTATCTGTGGTTTAACACAGTAATCAAAAGAACACTAAACTCGGAGTCAAGAACCAAGGTTTGAAGTTCCTCATTTATAAACTAAGGTGTTGAACAAGAAAATATTTCTTAGCTCTAACATTTGGAAAAATATTTACTACCAAGTCTTCCAAACTTTATAAGATAACGAGGGTTTAAAACAGACTGTTACCTAATAGCTTTTATCCCCTTTGGTTGCCTGCATGGCTGTGTGGAATAAAGATTACCTTTCCAGCTTCACTTGCATCTAGATGTGGCCATCTGACTAAGTTCTAGCCAATGAGATGTCAATGGAAGTGTGAGCAACTTCCAGAATGCTGTTAAAGGAAGAGCAAGGTGTGTGCTGCTTCCTCCTGCCTGCCTTCCTGCTGGTTGGACTGTGGATGTGAGTTTCTCCTGTGAATCATGGAACTGTCCAATTAGAAGTCTATTTACTCTCGCCTTTATTTATAGGAGAGGGGAGTAAGCCATCTTATTAGAGCCTCTCTTATTTGGGGTTTTCTATCATTCATAACCTATTCCCACTCTGATACTTGAAACGTATGATAGTTTCTGCCTTTAAGTAATTTACATGTCCTTACACAAGATGCCCATGTAAGAAGGCAAATAATACTATATGAAAAGTCAGGAAATAATACAAGATGACATATTGCTTAAATACCAAGTTCTACATTAATCATAACCTAAAAGTAATATACAATATTAAAATATTTTCCTTTTCAGAATTGACTCAAAGTTCTTTCTCCATTTTATTTATATTTTCAGATTTTAATAATATGAATTCAGGTATCTATAGTGCATCTATTGTGTGCTAAGCACAGATCTGTAAGCTGAGGAAAGTGGTGAACAAGAGCTTACATTCATGTATTTGTGGGGGAGATACATAATCAGTAAAATATTAAGAATTTCAGAAACCGATAAGTACTATAAAAGAAATGAAAAGCATTAAAGAGAATGATTAGGGAACAGAACTACCTTAGGTAAGATGCATAAGGAAGGGCCTCTTTGAGGAGGTAACACTTGAAATGAGACCTGAAGGGTGGCAGCTATTTGAAAAATCAGGGGAAGAGCTCAAGTTGGGGAAAATAGAAGTGACCAATTAAGTAGGGGGAAAATAGGAGACTGTGGTGTGATGACAACTAAGAGAAAAATGTCTCAAGAAGAGAGTGGTCAACTATATTTATTGTGATCCTTTTTTCATCAAAATGTGACCAAAGAAATCCATTAATCAAATGTTAGAGCCAAAAACCTAGGGGTACAAGTATCAGGAACCCAGAAACATTTTAGCTAGATAACTCACTTCTTCAAAGAAAAAACATAACTGGTATATAAGGCTGCATTTATTTTTCACAGCCTTGTTCAGATGTTGCTTCATTAACTAGAGTTAAATCACTTTTTCCTCTGTTTCTATACCTTTTACATCTTTCTACTATCATGTTTATTTTATCATATTTATCGTATTAAAATCTTTCCCTCCATGAGCTTCTGGAGGGGATGGAGTTTTATCTTTTGCTGTAGTTCAGGGACACGGATAATGACTACATAGGGTGACACAGCCGATACTGTGCACTTACCATAGTATCTTTGATAACTGTAGATGTCCAGCCTTCAACAAAAGTATAGAAAGGATGAACTTTGTCTCCATGAGGACAGTCAAAGCATCGCTCTGTGTCATACCCATAATTCAACAGCATCCTGAGCATGACTTCATCTTTCAGCGTGTATTGAAGTGCTGATGGGAAATGTAAAGGGTTGACTTTGCAGAAGTAATTAACGTTGGCCCCATGCCGTAGCAGCAGGCTTATCAGCTCATAGTTGCCCATCCTTAGGGCTACCTGGAGGCAGTTAACTGGGTCTTGATTAGGCAGAGCTCCAGCACTCAGAAGCAGCTTAACTGAAGAGAGGTCACCATTTGATACAGCAAAATACAAAGCTGACTTCCTGTGGTCATCATAGTGTTTGCGAATTCTCTGATCTAGCATGAAATTTACATCAAACCCAGACTGGATGAGAAGTTCCAGGCATTTGGGGTGTGCTCCTGCTGCTGCACAGTGAACTGGACTGATGCCACTCTGCTTAATGGCAGCAAAATCTGTGACTGGAACCAAAATCTTCAGAGCTCTGAGAAAGAATTTCAAAGTGCATTAAAAAATAGTTTTTGTTAAGATGCTGCATTGACCTGTATATGATTGCTTTATACTAGCACTGGATGGTATTAGCATCAGTTGGTTTTTAGACACCCCAACCAAAAAAAAGCATAGTCCTGCATCCAAAAACTCAGATACCACGTAAAGTTAAATGAAACTAAGGTGTACATATAAAACTCAGAATTACCCCAGTCAGTGAAACCTGAGGCTCCCCATATTGCCAAACGACCTGAAAATAAAATAGTTTTATGTCTCTTCAGGGTCTACAGAGGATGTCTGAATTTACCACTTTTCTAGCTGGTCAAGAGTTTCTCACCTTTAAAAGGGGTGTTGGAGTTGTAGGATCAGAGATGAAGAATATAAAATTCCCAGAAGCTGCCCCCCCCTCCAAAACCCCATGGCTATTACTATTTCTATTATTTGCAATAATGTAGTTGAACTTACAACAAGTGGCCTCTGTCAGCTGCCACATGAATGGGCAGGTGGCCTGAATTCTTAGGGATGTTGGCATCAGCTCCATACTCCAGCAAGAGAGTTACAGAGTCTGGATTTCCTCCACTAGCTGCTTCAAGTAAGATGGAAGAAGAATCAGAGGCCTGACCAAGAGCATTAGCTCCTAGGAGGAGAAAGAGTGATGTTATGCAGAGTCTTTTCCACTGTATTGCTTAAGTATTCTTAAAAGTGTACCACCACTACCAAAAAGCAATTATTGAGCAGCTACTTTAGCAAAACACTAAGAATCAAAGACATAAAGTATGTACCTCCTGTCTCAGGCAGTTTACAAACTAGTTGGGGAGAGAAAATGGTGTAAGCAGTCTCTAAGTTATAAGTAGGTTGGCTTTCAGAGTAATTTTATAAGTTATTTGTTTCTAACTTAAAAATCCCAGGAGAAGTAATTTTATAGAAGATGGTTTTATTTCCAGACCAGCATACAAAAGCTCGCTTACCTCATAACACACTATAAGATCGTCTAACAATCCTGTTGAACTATGTCACCATGACATCTAATGAAGATCTTACGGTGGAAAAGTGTATTTGTTCTTTTTAACTTGTTCCTAGGAGACTGTTCATACTAAGAGACACTAGCTGTTTTTAGTTGAAGATAGGGACTGCTGATAGTTAAAAGGGTATATTGTAGTACGCTGTAAGCTAAGTGCTGTGTGAGTGGTGTGGATAATAAGAGTACAGATACAGGCTGTCTTCTTGAAGATCTCAGGGCTGGAGTTGTGAGCAGGGCTGGGAGGTGAAGGAAGGAGGGAGGAATTTGGGGTCAGTTGTGGAAGGCCTCTCGGTAAAGGCTTTGAAGAAAGAGTAGCATTCGAATGGACAAAAGAATAGGAGGACACTCTGGGCACCTTCACAACTCATATAAAAAAGATATAGTGACTTTAGTGTGGACTCCATAATCTTCAGAATATAAGGACTCTAATATTTATTGACTGTCTTGCATGTGTAAGCAGTAAGCCAAAGCCCATTTAAGGTGTATGTTGGCTCATCACAGTCATTTGTTCTTCTCTGTTCTTTATTTTGGCAATATCATCCACATACAAATTCTATTTCAATATATTATTCCTAATTTATATGGTGTCATTGTGCTTTACATGGAATGGCACTCTATTGCTGTTTCAACTTGGAGGAAACTGAAAGATCTTTCTTCATGGAAAAGATTATGATGAATCAGATCTCAGTCTTAAAAGCTCATATAGTTTTAGATGCAAAACTCCAGACTTAAGTGGAGTTGTACCGTAGGAGGAGAGATGAAAGTGACTTCAGTCTTTGGAAAATTATGTCCCCTCCTTACAAGTGCAGAATGGGGTACCCAAATGATGCCATTCATTGAATAATCCATCTTGAAAATGAATTCCTAGAAGACAGATTATCATCTCTATGTTCTGGAAGGAATCCATAAAATGCTTCCTACAGAAGAATTCTCACTGTAGCATTTGATGAGGAATAATCCATTTTAGGTGAGTGTTCTCTTAGTGAAAGTTCTACATAGAACTATGAGAAATCTATTATATGCACCATGTTTTTTCTTTTACTGAAGAACTTATTCACATTTTTTGCTAATACACATAATATATATGTCCTGATTATCATCGCTCAATTAGATAACCCCTTCCTGCATATTTTTGTCTAATTGAAAAATTTGTAAATGGATTAAAATATTTTGAAAATTAAAAAAAAAAGAATATAGTGGCTCCCCCAGAACCCCATTCCTAGAATGCATTAAGAAATGTCTAATAAGCCCCCATGTAATGAGTACTCACTATGTGCTGGTTTCTTTATGTATGTAATAATTTCTAAACTTCACAACAACCCTAGGAAGTAGATGCTAATATCTTCATTTTAAAGATGAAGAAACTGAGTTTCATTGAGATTAAATTACTTCACCAGAGATGCACAACTAGTAAGCAAGGTAGTCGGGATTCATGTACAGGTGGGCCAGACCCAGGTGCTATTTCTATGATGCCATGTTGCCACTCTAGCAGTGCAGGGTAATAAAGTAATGTGATTTGGAATGAGACAGAAGTGGGTTCAAAGCTTGGCTCTTCTATTTAGTAGCTGTGTGCAAATGACTATAAGGGGCTTACCTAAGGGAAATGCTCTCTCGCTGACCTCACTGAGGTCAACCGATACTGGTTTCTTTGAAAGGTTAAGGATTTAAAATCTGTCGCCTCTCCTGTTTCTTTATATTTTAATCAATGATCTACACAAAAGGTTGCTCTTTTTGTGTAGATGAAGGATCCAGTGTTTACTTTGTTATTCCAGCTAATAACTTTAGACATCTCTGGTATCACTCATTTAAAACATCTTACTTAAAAGGTCTTACGGCCATTGATTGGGAACTAGCCTCCCCTATACGATAGGAAAGATTTAGGTAAGTCTAGAAAGCAGAAAGTTGTTCTTAAATGTAGGAGTCCCTGCAGTCTAGAAAATTGGACACCAGGACCGTCTATTGTTAGAGAAAGAAATAAGACTTCTGGATGCAAATGGGGAGGAGAATAAAGAAGATAATTCTAATATTGGGGCTTTATTAAATCTTGGTAAAGATTTGCTTCTTCGAAAAAAAGCTTTAGATATTACACTGCTTCTTCTAACAGTGTCATCAATGAGGGTCTCCTCAAAGACAGTTCTCTGAGCTAGGATCTCTGCCAGTTAAACCAGGATATAAGATGGCCACAGCTATAGCACGGGTGGCAGGGGAGGGAGTGTTTGAAGGGAAGTTCTACAACTGGTACCATCCCTGACCCTCACTTTCCTCAAGGGTAAAATGAGGATAATGCCTACCTCACAGGGTTTGTAGAAGATTATTTGAGATAAAATAAGTAACTTAATACCTGGTGCTTAGAGAGTACTCAATACATATAAATTGCCTTCCCCTTCTCTCAGAGTTTTGTTTATTACTAGAGGGGAGAACTGGGACCCAAAGAGAAGAAATCAGGAAGAATTTCCTAACAACTTAATTCATCTGGTAACAGGTTGGACTGCCTCATAACTTAGCTTAGGCAGAGACAACGTGAAGGGGATGTTGTGGAGTGTTTCATTCTATGAATCTAGAAAAGAACACCACCACACAAAAAATTAAACAAAAAACAACCATCCTCTTAACATGGTCAGGGTACATTAAATAAAAGAGTAACCTGCATCCTAGTAATTTTAGGGAAACTGCTTCACAGCAAATAAGAAATATGCAATCCCTATTTTAGGCTCTTTCAATAGCTAATATTAACACACACTTCAATAAAATATTAAGTTAGGCTTAAATAAAATGTTAACTTCTATTACACTGAAGCTCTCCATAAAGAGGAGAACGCTTAGGTCATGTTATCCTTTAGTAGTGTGCTGACTGTATAGGAAAATCTTGCCTTTCTGCAGTAATAGTTCCATGGTTTTAGTGTGTCCGCTTTGGGCAGCAAGAGCAAGAGGAGTGAATCCGTAGGAGCTCTTTGGGTCAGGGTGGGCCCCAGAAACCAGCAGGAGCTTCACTATGTCCCGTCTGCCCAGCCTGGCTGCTTCGTGGAGAGCTGTCTTCTCATTGACACACCGCAGATTGACATCTGCTCCACGGCTGATCAGCAAGGCGGCCATATCGTAGGAGTCCTGTAGAACAGCTGGGAGATTAGAAGTGAGGGAGGCATCATGTTCAACCGGAAATTAAGGCCAGAGTATCAGATCAGCTAGTTTCCCTCAGGCTTCTTAAGGAGTTCTTCCTACCTATCCCCCATGTACCAGCATTTGGTGTTTAGGAAACGGATTGTAAAATGAGGCATATATCAAATAATATTAACAGTGTTTTACATCAATAGGCTATTTGCTTTTCTGTAAACCATGACCAATTATTCATTGTCTGTTGGCTGCTTATGTAGCTGAAAAACAAAGTTTTCATTTATCATCTTTATGTTCTCAAGAAAATGGGAACTTAAGTACCTAGTACAGTCCTAGAAACGATTGTAGCTGCTTTACATGAGGAAAAACAAAAACAGCAATAATTAGGAAATTATTGTTAACCTCACATTTTGTTAACCAATATTCTCTAATTGGCATTTCTGCTGTTAATTTGCATTGGATGATAATCTTTAGTCCTTCAAGATTCTAGAGCACCTTAATTTATCCATCTCCCTATCCATTTGCTAATTGTTGGCACCAGCTGTGTTTGGGGAATCTTGCTAGGCGTTAGACACTGAATCAGCATGAATTCTGCTCACAACCATTTATAATGTGCCATATCAAGGGCTATAACTGCACTAAGACTAGGAATATAGAGCGCCAAGAGTGTTGGGTCTTTTGTAATTCATTGAGCTGGCACTTTGTGTGCTCTTTCATTTTGGAAAGATGAAACATGTCCTTTGTTTTAGGAAATAATTTTCTAGACTTGTCTCATTGACGGTATATTGCCTCTATGTTGTCTGTTCTCTTTCTACCATTCCTGTTACTCACAGGCTGCTCCTCTTCAGTTATCATCCTAGTTCTCTTAGTTATTCTTCTTACTGATTTTTCATTTCTTATCTTCTTTTTCTGGAAGCTTTCCTAACTTTATCTCCTCGCGTTTGAGTTTTTTAAAATTTCTGCCGTCATATTTTTCATTTTCAAGAGTGTTTTCTGTTTCGTTCTTCATTTTTTTTTAGTAGTGTCCTGCTAGTTCATTAATTTTCATTGATTTCTCTGAGGAAATTAATGATAATTTCCCCCTACCTTTTATTTTCCCCTAAATAATCTGTTTCCTCCAAGTTGTTTATCTTTGTTGAAGACTTCTCTCAGATAGTCCTTGGATGTCTGCTCATGATTAAGAGCTGGGGACTAAAAATCTGCCTAGAAATTCTAAACATTGACTGTGGTCTTAACTGTAGGTTAATATGCCTGGGCTATTTGTTGGGGAACCTCCAGTTTTAGTATTTTTAGTTCTTTCTCTTTGAGCTGATCAGATTCTCCAAAGAAGCCTCCTCTTGGAGGGTGAAGTTCTAGCTGCTGGCTTTCTAGAATTTGGTGAAGAACTGGGAGATCTCAGCCTATGTGCTTAATTCCTCCAGTGTTTTCAATCCAGTGCTCTTGCCCTTGCCAAATAACCCCCAGTCCAGAGAGCCTCTGCTCACACTATTCAGAGAAAAAACTTCCGAAATTCTGCTGGGTGGGGGAAGAGTCTGACCCAGCAGGGTGGATTGAGAGAAGTGATCTAGATACCTGACTACTTGTTTCTTAATAGTTTTCAACCAATTTTTCTATTTTAGCTGCCCATCCTTCATCCCTGCTCCATGAGGTAACTATAGCCAACAATTTCCAGGCCTTTTGATATAACTGTGCTGGTTTTTGGCTTTCCCCACTTCAAGTTAAGATTTGGCTTTCTTGACACTTACTAGTCATCCATCTGCTCTTCTGATTTTTAAAAATCATGTTATTGTTGTCTCCTCTTCCATTCTTCCCATTCTTTGTATCTTAACCCTTTAAAACACTTGACGAACTGTAATCCTCCTGAAGACTCAGGAGGCAGCAGAATTACTCATTCATATTTAATCTGCCATCTTTACCCAACCATTGGCTGCTTCTTCCTACTCTGCTCCTTTCCTATATTTCTTATACAAGAATTAACTTGTTCAACTGAGGTACCATGTAAAAATGATCAGCTCATAATTGGGCAGAGACTTTCCCTCAGGCCACCTCACAGGCCAGCCTATATAAAGCTTCTTGAGGGTCAGGTACCCATGTGTGGTTATTTGGCACCAGAGTGACACTGCTGCAACTATGCACAAGAAACTGCCTTTGAAACCTGTGGGCCTGGAGGACACTCAGAGCCACAGACTGTTCTCCAGAGCTAACGTGTTAATTTACCTGTAAGAAGAGGAGAATTGCCTTCGACGTTCTTGGCATTTGGATTGCAGCCATTGAGAAGAAGAAAACAGACATTTTCTAAGAGGCAATGGCTGACAGCCAAAAAAAGTGGTGTTTCACCATTGTTGGTGGTTTGCTCCCACACACTGGGTTTTGAAGCTGAAATAAATCCAGTAGACCACACAGATTAAGATACAGAAATAAATTATAAATTTATTTCTCAGAAGCATCAATAAGAGTTATAAAGGGAGTTTACCTTTCAGGGTTATTTCCAAAATGTTCTTATTTAATTGCACTGCAGCCTTATGGAGAGGAAGCCAGCCTATCTCATCTGCTTCATCAAAAGCAGAATGGTACTTGGTCAACCCTGACAATACATCTTCCTTACCTATTAACAAGTCAAATGAGAACATATTCACATTTGGCACATATACAAGGCAGCCCATACTGCTTCTGAATTCCATCATCAAGGTTAGTGCATGAGACAACAGTATTCTAGCACTACCTTTAATGAAAGACAAATTTAAATGGCATAGGACAAACAAGCAGTAAGGCCTTTCATCTAGCATTCCATACCACCTGGACCTGTGAATACCCGTCATCTTGTTACATACAGAAAACAGCTCTGTCCACCGAGGAGCCCAGGAGCTGTTTGCTAAATTTTGCTGAAGTAGTTTCTCCCAGGAAAGGCCCCATCAGACTCTTGACAATTAGCTGTTGACCCCATAGTGTTCGGCACTTGGGAGATCCTGCTTCTAGGCTTCCTGAACTTAGAGGGGAAATGCTACCAGTTGTCACCATTACATCTTACCACAAGTTGAAGGGGATAGAATAGGAAGAGTACTTAACTGTCTCTATTGTTTCAACTATCCTCTTACAGTCTGCAATCAAAAAGCTGCAGAGAAAAAACATATGAATGTAATTCCAAAACTGAGGAAAAAACTAAGGCATTTGATAAAACAAAAGGAAGGGGTAAAGGCAATAGTAGTTAACCAGGAATGAACTCATATGAGGCAATGACTGAGGCATAATAGAAATACTTCAAAACGCAAGAGGGAGGAGATACGGGGATATATGTATATGTATAGCTGATTCACTTTGTTATAAAGCAGAAACTAACACACCATTGTAAAGCAATTATACTCCAATAAAGATGTTTCAAAAAATAAATAAATAAAAGATATATGTATATATATTCAGAAAAAAAAAAAGGAAAAAGAAAACGTAGTATGGCCCTTAATGTGTTCCAGGGAAACTCCCCTCCCATGTGTCTTCCCTCATCAGCTTCTTTAGGGCAAGAACTTTGAGAGCCTGGATTACAGTTAGCCTTCAATCAGTGTCTGCTGAACTGAATCAAACATGCCTAGGACTGAAATGTCACATTGTCACATGGTAAAATTTAAATGGCCACTCTATAATGTCAATGATTCTAGCAAAAATTATTATTGAAAAAAATAGTAAATAATCATGGTGTAAGTTTTAAAAAATATTCATGATCAGAATCTGTATTCAAAAAACACAATCAGCAGTTTTTTAAAGTAATATTTTTATTAAAATATTTAAAGTTTTAAAGCTCAACTTATAAATCTTATATTATTTTAAACTCTAGTAAATAAGGATTGTCACCTTCCCTTTTTCTTTGATTATTCAATGAACCCAGCTTGAAAGAAATAAATTCCCTTAGACAATCTGCCCTACTTAAAATTTAGTCAATCTCCCTATCTTAAAGTCAACTGATCAGCAACCTTAATTCGATCTGCAGCCTTAATTCTCCATTGCCATGTAAGGTTACATATCCACAGGTTCTGGGGATTAGGACTTGGGACATCTTTTGGTGAGGGGGGGGCTTTATTGCTCCTGTCTCAAGTATATTCTATTTTCCTAATTCCTTCAAGTGCCTGATCAAATCAGCAAGCCTTGCTAAGTATCATACAATTCTTGCAAGTCTAATGACTGAAATTTATAACTGTAGTCAATTTTAATTTCTTTGAAACATTTCAGTACTCTTAATCAAAATCTCTTATGCCTTTCAACCTAAAATCATGACTTCAAAGTTAATCACAAGGTTTAATCACAAGGTTAATACAACAGGTAACCCAATGAAATCCAATTTATTTACAAAACTTTTAACTATTTAAAGATTATTCCTAAATTTAACATAAAAGTGTAGGAATAGTGTAGTAAAGAATGCAGACTCTGAAGCCAGGCTGCCTGGCTCATTACTTACTAGCTCTGTGACCTTGGGTAAGTCATTTAATTTCGCTATGCTATGCCTCAGTCGCCTCATCTCTAAATGGGGAAAATAATAGTACCTACCACATAGAGAGGTAATGAGAATTAGAATTTAAATGAGTTAATACATATTTATGAAATGCTCAGAATAGTGTGGCACACAGTGTTCAGTCCATGAGTATGTTACTTAAAAAAAAAATACTGTAGGTTTGATATACTCCAACATCTCTGTATTTAATTACAAAATCGCTTGGGGTTAAAACACATTTATCCCATTTTACCTCCATCAGGCAAATAGAGGTCACCACCCCAAGCAAATGGGTTTAATACCCCTGAAAAATAATTGTAACTACTCAGGGGCTTGAAGTTCTGATCACCCAGAGAGCATTTGACTAGCTGTGCTTGGCCGCAGACAGCCCATATCTAGGGCAATTATCTTACTCCACTGAGGGATCCATGGGGTCCTTTTCTAGTGTTGTCATACCAGAACTCTGAGTTCACACCCTTCAGAAGGGGTTAGTCTCTTCTGGGTTTAAGTTTACATAATAACTCCTTTTGATTTGAGTAGATTAAAGACTTTACCCTACTAAGGTTTCTGTGTCTTGGTTGGATTTATGCATTTCCTTAGCTCCCCAAAGAAAAGATGCATTAGTGTTCTCTAGTCTTACATATCCTCATGTATTTCTTCTTTCTGATTTCTCATCTGCCTCTCCTCACCCATATTTGCTAGTAACCTCCTCCAACTATTTTCTTTCTTTTTTTAAATTAATTTTTATTGGAGTATGGTTGCTTTACAATGTTGTGTTAGCTTCCACTGCACTACAAAATGAATCAGCCATATACATACAGATATCCCCTCCCTTTTGGACTTCCTTCCCATTTAGGTTACCACAGTGCATTAGGTAGAGTTCCCTGTGCTATAAAGTATGTTCCTATCAGTTGTCTATTTTATACATAGTATCAATAATATCAATGTGTCAATCCCAGTCTTCCAATTCCTCCCTCCCCACCCCCTTCCTCTTTGGTATCCATACATTTGTTCTCTATGTCTATGTCTGTATTTCTGCTTTGCACATAAGGTCACTGATACCATTTTTCTAGATTCCACATACATGTGTTAATATAAGATACTTGTTTTTTTTTCTCTTTCTGACTTACTTCACTCCGTGTGACAGTCTCTAGGTCCATCCATGTCTCTACAAATGACCCAATTTCATTCCTTTTTATGGCTGAGTAATATTCCATTGTATATATGTGCCACATCTTCTTTATCCACTCCTCTGTTGATGGACATTTAGGTTGCTTCCATGTCCTCGCTATTATTTTCTTTACTGCCTGATTAAATTCTGAATTATTTCCAAATTTCTCCTGTCTGGTCACACATCAAGTCTCATAGATATTCAGCTCCTTGGATTCTGACCCTCTCTTCTGTTTTTGTCACAACACTAGCATCAGTGCTTATGACAAGGCTCAACTGTTGAATACTTATACTATGTTGCCAGTGAGATACCATTACCTCTCATCTTCAGGTGACTGCTGTGTAGTTTCCAGCTTGTGAATATCCTGTAAACTCTGTTGAATGATGAGCTGGGTGTCAAACTCATTGTCTATGTCTTCATCACTGGTGTAATTATCCATGTGAAATGCAGACAGATTTACTTTAAAGTCAAAATGAATTAAAAATATTTTCCAGTTGTGAAAGATTATCAACTGATTAAAATTATAAATGAAATTCAGAAAACTAAAAAATTAATAGGATTGATAAATGAAAAAGTGCAAAATTTAGAACACAAAATATTCATTAAAAATTTTTTGAAAACCCCAAACAGTTTTCTGAACTGACACAGATTCAACATAAATTAAAAGTTTTCCATGAGCAGCCATCTACTTAAAGCTTATTCAGGAAACACAACCTTTCATATAAAACTTAGGTCAGTGCCATTGTAACTATGAAAATGTTCATATCAATCTATTTTAAACTTGGCTTATGAGTTTTTCTCATTAATTGTAGCTCTCACTCCAAAGAATATCTTTCCTACACGCAGGGAGTATAATGCTGAAAATAATATTTTTAGTTAGTAAATACTAAAAATAAACATGTTATAGGAATAAATATATTCTCATAACATGTAACAGGAATAGTGGGAAAAAAAACCCCGGTATATTTTACTAGGCAACATCTCAAAGGTATTAAAAGAACATTTCAGTTTTAGCATAGAATAGGTTTGATCACATACCAAAGACTTTTTACCTTTTATTATATCCTTTAGGACAGCACTGAAGTTTTCACTGTTAAGGATTAGCACATCAGAATTTTCATTTATATTTAGGATCTCCACTCCCATGTAGTGACCATTCCATTAATAGCTTTACTATAAATACTTGATCATAAGACAGTCTGGCACATTCTCCCTGTTTTTTATATGTGGTTTAGCTCTGTTTGAAAACATGATCTCTTTTTTTCACTGCTGTATTCATTAAATTTAAAAGATTAAACATTCTATTCCTGGAATAAAATGCTTTTGCAGGGGGTTGGCCATGTGAAGTGAATTCGTTCTCTTAGGGCTCATGCACATAGACACTACAAACCAGAATCAATTTTCTACTTAAGAGAGGCCAAACATTTTGCACTGACTGAATTATCAAAAGTGACTGTCCCAAGGGTCCTGATTCACTGGGATGCTGCACCTACATTTTCTTTGGATTACACAGCTGTGGCCTAAAATGTCCAGGGAATCCTAAGGAAGGAATAAAAGATAATAAAATAAGATAATAAAAACATGGTAGTAAAATTTTGACTATAATTTTGTTTTGATGAAATGTTTAAAAATTGTTAATATACACTAATACGTTAAGTGCATACTAAATAATAAGAATAATAACTGCTAAAAATAACAAAGCGCCCACCTGGTATTTCCAATTAAATATGAAGCAGATGCCAAGAAGCATGATACCACCTCAAGTGTGTAGGATTTCCCTCCAGTCATCTCACTGCCTTTGCATGTCAATTCACCGCTTTGCGTTTCCTTTCCTTGTCACAGGGGTACTGTGAGAAATGGAACTAATGTTTTAAAAGTATGAAGAAAGGGGTTTCATTCTGAAATTGTTTCAACATTTTCCTTATTTACAATTTATTTATTTTTGTATTTGAAATGTTTGTGTATAATCACTTCACATAGGTGAGTGGAAATTATTACTGAAGCTGATGAAATGACTTAACACTTGTGAAACAGATAATTTCTGATATTAGTTAAATTTTATCCAGTCTTCCTAAATCTGTTTTTCACATATATATCAAACTAAAAAGAGGAACTAAATAAAAGTTTCAAAGATTTTCCACATTTCTTTTCACATTTTTCTTCCACAGATGTCTGTGATCTTGAGAGTCCGTGTGGAAGGCTGTGCTCCAAGTGAGACTGGTACATCAGGGAGGAGAACAATGCAAAGACCACTCACAAAGATCATTTAAAAGAATTACACCAAGATACTTGGGTTTTATAATATATATATTTTCAAGTAAGTGAAGGCAATTTTTTTTAACTTCTTTCAGATGTTTTCTTAATTTGTCCAATTTAGTCATCCAACTGACAAAGCAGAGCAACCCCACGTTTGATCCAGTGTTGAGTGGGTTGGTCTGTTTTCAACAGCATTGCAATGACAAAATTAGTTGAATGTCCTGTGGTGGAAAGAGTTCCTTTACGTTCACTTGTCTTGTAAAGAGGACAGACATAAGCATTCGACTTCACAATCTCAGACTTTTTAGCTTGAAGAAAAAGGAAATATATTCATTTGATAAAAGGAAAACAGCCACTGGTACTAAAAGAACAACTAGTTATCTTGTAATAAAATGACCAGTACTAAATCTAAGATCATGATTATGATATTGAACATTTTAAAGTTATTATTGTTGTGTTTTTACAGCTGGCATATAATTATGGTTGTGAAACAAGGTAAATGATTTCATATGGTGCATGATTCTAGGTCTGGAGGACAGGAATTGATTTTAAAGACCTGATCACTTAGCAGGTATGAAAACACTCAAGAGGACTTGGGAGAGAAGGAGAAATTAGGGAAGAAGGAATAAAATACAGCATAGGTAATGGAGGAGATGCAGAAAGAGAAACACAGCTGCTTAGAGCTCTAATACAAGAAATCCATAAATTAGAAGCTGAAGTTACTATTTTTTTTCAGCAGGTTATTACTAAGAAAAATATACCAACTCTTACCTACTCACAGAAAGAATCTATACACAATCCTTGAAAAGCCAGATATGAGATATTAGGAATCTTTCTAAACTGAGGCCACATTTGTCATAGTTATAAATGAACTGCTTTAATAATAAAAAATGCTTAATGGGTTGAGTGGTGATTGGGTAATTTATAAATTTTTCATTTATAGTTATTTGAGAATTAAAAAATAGAGAAGAAAGAAAAAACAAAAGAATGAGCTTCAATTGTTCAGATTTGGTGGGGAAATGATGATTGCAGAAGGAGGGAAGGAACAAGTAGGTTACCCAAGGGGGCAAAATTGGCCTCCACCCCGTGTGGCTTGCAACATCTGTACCTTGGGGTACCTGGCTGGCTCCTAGGCCTAGGAGTTTCTTATAGCCAGAAAACTCTAGTCATTAGCTGGAGACTGTGTCAAGCCTATTTGTGTCTCTGAGAGGTATGCAAAGGCACTTCAGAATCAAAATATTGATGGGAAGCTCTAGACTGAAAAAGGAGAAGTGTAGCGGAGGGGCAAAGGAAACATTATATCCCATGGGATAAGAGCAAAAAGAGGCAGAATAATATTCCTAAAATAATATAAATGCAACCCAAAAAGGCGGAACAATATATTTCCATTGTAAACATTAAGTCACTATTTACTATAATTGAACAAAATCTTAATAGGTTTGAACAGAGACTTATTTGGGGAAGCAGTTATAATATCTATCATTATCTTTCCTAAAACTCTACAAAGTTCTGTTAGAAATATATTTACTTGGTTTTATCCATATTATGGGCATCAGGTCAAACAGAAGTTTGGGGTATTGTTCGGCAAGCAATCCGCTGTGAAGAGAAATTGACAGATGTTTATTAGAAATAAAATAAAATTTGCATCTTAGAAATTGCTACTTAGCTATTGGCTTTTAATACAAGAGAGGACCAGAGATATGCAGGAAAAGAAATGTAAAAACAAAACCAAACAAAACCAAGGAAGAGGCAATGAAGAATCGAGAGAAACAGAAGAAAAATATGGAAAGGCAATGTGTCAAACAGTGGACAAATATCAATTCCTGCCATTTTAAAAGCACTGTCCATGAGGCAGACACTATGCTGTCACATTTAACCTTCCCAATAGTCTTGTCCCCATTTCTAATCCTATTTCAGAGATGAAGAGTGGAAGGAAGCTCAGAGAGATTGAGTACTTTTCTCACAGTAACACAGCTCTTAAATGCCAGCATGAGGATTCAAACACAGATCTATCTAGAAAATGTTGTTTATTTTCCCTATGCTACATTGTTTGTTTCTTTGCTTGCTTGTTTGCTTGCAAGAGGAGGGAAGAAAGGGATGAAAAGATGAATACATATATAAGGAAACGTACGTTAAGAGAAATGTCAGCAGAATGATGAAAATGAAAAGAGAGATAATCAAATGAACTATGTGCAGCTAAGTCTCCTCATATCACTGTCTTAGAACCATCTCTGTAAAACCACCTTCATGCTCCTTAAGTGACTTTCCCTGCCTTGGGCTTTAACCCTCCCTTGAGAGCAAAGTGTAACCCTGACTCTGGAAATAGAAGATTATGCTTAGTAATGGATTGTTAAAGAGCAGGGCTTCAAGGGAAATAATCTTTCCCTTTCTCATATGTCTCTCTGTGTGTATATAAATATATATATACACACATATGCACTGTTTAGTTTCCTAAGCTGGAAATTCAGTATTTATTTAAAATATGTACTTATTATGTCATCAAAATGCAAGAAACAGTTTTCTATTCACCAGGAGAAATGGGAACTTTACTGTAAACTGTTTGAAACTGAGGTGCTCCTACACATTACCAAACAGAACGTAACTGTTATAAAACAGAAGGAAAATAATTTCAACTAACTTTTCTACTAGTAAGACCATTGAAATATTAACTCAAAATTGTTCAGAACCTGAAATTACTCACTCATTAACTGTCCGAGCCTGAGTAATGACTTATGGCAAGAATTCTGATATTATTTATTACTTGTCGTATTCTCTAGAAGAAGTCTTTTGGTTGATGGGGATGGCAGGGGGGAAAGGTAGCAGACAGCTTATCTCACCTATGATTCAACTACAAATGAATAGGTCTTTGCAGTTGAAACTACTGACCTTGTTCTGTCCCAGCGTGCTCCATCCAGATATAATCCGTGGATATAAACGCCATTTTCTGGTGTTCCCTCAGATGTATCAGAAGAAATAACCTGAAGGCAGAAGCACACACTAGCAATGATTTCCTCCCTAGACAACTTTGTCTCATAAAGAAAGCAGTAGCTAAATCTTCAGAACATATTCAGGGAAACTCCACCATATAATAGCTTCTTAAACTGTAAGACTTTTTCAGTAAAATGTAAATCTAAAAATATATAATACGATTCCTTTTGACATATTTATATGGTTTTACTGTACCTCATATTAATTTTTTGCTAAGATAGAAAAACAGCATTAGATTATTTGAATTGAATATTGAGATATATAAAAATTCTCTCATAAAGATAGCAAGACAAATATTATATACTTTCTTCATGAACACAAAGAATGGAAAGAAGTAGAATTGTTTGTAATGGGCTATAAAAATATGAATTCCCCATATCCTCCTTGCTTAAATACATGCCTTTGATGTAATGATATACTCTGGAGTTTAAGGAGTTTACTGTACCTCAAATTCATATCCTAGTAAATCAATAGGGATGGTATATTTTCTGGCATAATTCTGCATCGCTCCAGTTAAAAAGGCTTGCGTGAAAAAGAAACCTGAGAGCCAAAACACACGAGGTTTTCCTGAATTATACCAGTCCTATAAAGGAAAAAAAAAATGCATTATGTTCATTTTTCAACTTAAGAATCACCTGACATACAATTCCTGATTCTGGTTTTTGTGTATGTTGCCCACACTTTCCATCACAGGACGCTTTCCTGACACCAAACACACAACCTATCTTGGCCCTTCTACCTTTTATCCCTTCTAGTTACTCTTCTTGGAAAATTCAAACTAACCTTAACATTAACCTGAATAAAACAAAATTTGAAAGATTCAAATCTTCTGCAAAAAGGCAAATGTAAATTATTTGAGGGTTTATTACATTACTTAATACCACTCAACCAAAGAGAGAAAAAAAAATACCACTCAAAAGCAACCATCTTGGGGCTTCCCTGGTGGCGCAGTGGTTAAGAATCCGCCTGCCAATGCAGGGGACACGGGTTCGAGGTCCAGGAAGATCCCACATGCTGCAGAGCAACTAAGCCCGTGTGCCACAACTACTGAGCCTGCGCTCTAAAGCCTGCAAGCCACAACTACTGAAGCCTGCACACCTAGAGCCCGTGTTCCTCAACAAGAGAAGCCACCGCAATGAGGAGCTCACGCACAATGAAGAATAGCCCCTGCTCGCCACAACTAGAGAAAGCCCGCACGCAGCAACGAAAACCCGGCTCAGCCAAAAATAAATAAATAAAATAAATAAATTTATTAAAAAAAAAAAGCAAACATCTTTAGATATGCATTGTCTAACTATAGCCTTCATGTGTTGGTTCCAGTTCCTTAATCCTCTTAAACTCCCTGCCTCCACATCCACTATCCCTGTTCCAGTTTAGATATCCTGGCCTTCTTTCTGTATCATGTGTACCTCTTCTTGTTTCTTCCCTCTGTCTGCTCAGTACATCTATAACGATGCTGCCAGAGTACACTTCTCCATGCATGGTTTAGATCAAGTTTTAGCATCTTTAATTCTTCAGCAATCTACTACTACCCTACCAAATTAAAGTCTAAAACATCTTAGGCTCCTATTCAAGATACTTCACAACCTGGCCCCAGATTGTATTTAAAGATCCATCCCTTTTAGTTCCCCTTTAAAAATCTTACATTCTAATCAGAATGTACTTTTGGTGGTCTCTTCTCTGCACTGGGTGGACATCTGTTGTTTTTTCTGCTTATCTTAAAGTGGCACTACTCTTATATCTCTCTGGAGGATGAACCCTCCTACACTTTCAATCGAAACACTTCTGGTGGTGGAAATGCACCTTCTGGAAGTGGGCATGTCATTCATGCCTAGCTGATCATACCTGCAGTCATAGTGACTGATTCAGGAATGGACATGTGACCCAATCAAAGCCAGAGATGTAGAGACTTTTGCTGGGACTTTTGGGGAAAAGATTCACTCTAAACTCTTTGAAGTTTTGTGGATGTAAGGCCAGAGTTGCTGTTGCTATCCTGCTACCGTCAGACAAGAACCTAACTGAGAATGGAGTTAACCCACAGAGACTGGAGCCGAGAGAAGTGCAAGAAGCCAGGATCAGGCAACCACATTTACACCCTAGGCCAAATGCTGCCTGGAGTCACTTTACTCCCTGGCTTTTTCAATTACATGAGGGAACAAACTTAATTTTTGCTTATGTCAAAATTTTTACAACAGAATCAATCCTAAATGATATAGTGCCTTTCATCCTACAGCTGTCTCTTAAGTCCTCTTCCTTTATTTGTAGTGTCCAAAACCATTCATCATTTAGACCAGCTCAAATGCTACCTCATCCAATAAACAAACTCTGCTTTCCGAAGTAAAAGAACTCTCTCCCTTCTTTGAATTCCCAGAGCATCTTATATGTTGCTCTTAGCTTTTTCTTAGATACATAGATTATCTTCCTGTAGACTATTGGCAACTTGAAGGTAACCTGGCAACTTTATCCAGCAACAAAGCGCTTTAGACAAAGTGGGTCTCAATTCACATTTGAATGAACAGATGAATTAACAAAACGAACTTTGTCTCTGAGTGAGCAGCACACTATGGGAAGAAGCCAGCTTTGCTCCCTGGGAAGAAGAGAACAAACCACTGCTGGAGATGTTGCAACAGTACAAGCTGTCAGATAAAGAAGAAGAAGAGAAAGAGATGGAGCTTGACAAGGGTACAAACCAAGCAGAACTAGTATCATGCACAAGAAAGCTATAAAAACCCAGAGGCAAGTGTATAGAACGTTCCCTTGCTCACTCCAGGGCTTCATTTAGCCAAGAATGTCATGAGTGTCTGGGTCAGCTACTTACACACAATCTCTGAATTAGCTACCATTTACTGAGCGCTTAGTGCACACCGTAGGCGCTAAGTAATTTACATGCATCATCTCATTTAGTCCACGAAATAATTCAGTGAGTTAGGAATTATTCCTCCCATTTTACTGATGAGGAAACTGGGGTGTAGAAAGATGAGTATCTTGCTCAAAGTCACACAGATACTAAGTGTCGGATCCCAGATTTAATCTGAGATTCCAGCCAGTGTGCAAAAAGCTTAAAAAAAAAAAAAAGGCACAGGCAGGAGGAAGGGAAGGTAAGTAGAGTGAACAGTGAGAGAGAAATGAGAAAAGAAGAAAAAACTCCAGATGACTCAATTTGTTTAATTTGTTAACTCTAAGAATCATTAGGAGGTAAAGTCAAGAGTCCAGGGGAGAAAAAGATGATGGGAAAACTGTGCAGCTTCTGTAAGGGTAAGAAAACAATAGGGAAGATCCATTCAGGGGAAGAGATTTGTGGTGAAGGATGATAAACATGCCCAATAATGAGTGAGATTTTCCTTTCTCATTCAAACAGAATGATTCCAAGGGGAAAGCCAATTTCGGAAAGTAGAGTTTGATATGAACTTTATATTAACAATAACAACAAAGGAAATTTGTCCTGGATATTATTCCAGCTGGCACCATACCAGGACCCCTCTAGGGGACCAAGCTAAAGACTCTTCAAGGCCCTTCAGGAACAAAGCAATATACGAGAAATGTAAGCACTTCCGATTAAAATTTCAGAAAAGTTTAGGAAATGAAAAAAAGCAAGATTATGTCAAGGGGAGGATGGAATTAACTATATGTCAGATACTTTTGATAAGGGACAGAAACTACTGAAGCCCGCGTGCCTAGAGGCTGTAATCTGCAAAAAGAAAAGCCACTGCAACAAGAAGCCTGCACACTGCAATGAAGAGTAGCCCCTGTTCGCCCAACTAGAGAAAGCCCGCACACAGCAATGAAGACCCAACACAGCCAAAAAATAAATAAATTTTTTAAAAAAATGTAAAAAAAGCCCTTATATTCTGATTCTTTTGTTAAGTGTATAATCTACATAAAAAGCTCCTATAAATTAATTTTTAAAAAAATTTTCAAAGAAATATGGGCCTAGGAGATGAAGAGGCAATTCAAATCAAAGAGGAAATAAAAAAACACCTAGAGACAAATGAAAACACAACAATCCCAAATTTATGGGATGCAGCAAAAGGAGTTCTAAGAGGGAAGTTTATAGAGATACAAGCTTACCTCAGGAAACAAGAAAAATCTCAAATAAACAACCTAACCTTACACCTAAAGGAACTAGAGAAAGAAGAACAAACAAAACCCAGAGTTAATAGAAGAAAAGAAATCACAAAGGTCAGAGCAAAAATAAATGAAATAGAGACTAAAAATAAATAAATAGAAATAAAATAGAAAAAAAATCAATGAAATTAAAATAGAAAAAAATCAATAAATAAATAAAATAGAAAAAAATCAATGAAATTAAAAGCTGTTTTTTTGAAAAGATAAACAAAATTGATAAACCTTTAGCCAGACTCATCAAGGAAAAAAGGGAGTGGGCCCAAATCAATAAAATCAGAAATGAAAAGGGAGAAGGTACAACCAATATACACTACCAAATGTAAAATAGATAGCTAGTGGGAAGCAGCCATAGAGCACAGGGAGATCAGTTTGGTGCTTTATGACCATCTAGAGGGGTGGGATAGGGAGGGTGGGAGGGAGACACAAGAGGGAGGAGATATGAGGATATATGTATATGTATAGCTGATTCACTTTGTTATAAAGCAGAAACTAACACACGATTGTAAAGCAATTATACTCAAATAAAGATGTTAAAACACACACACACACACACACACACGAGATATCGCCCTGCATCTCTCAGAATGGCTATCATCAAAATTAACACAAATAACAAATGCTGGCAAGGATGTGGACAAAAAAGAACACTTGTACACTGTTGGTGGGAATTTAACTTGTTGCAGGCACTGTGGAATATGGAGGTTTCTCAAATAACTAAAAATAGAACTAACACATTACCCAGCAATTCCAGTCTCAGATATATATCGGGAAAAAAACAACACTAATTTGAAAAGATACATGCACCCCAATGTTCATAGTAGCCTTATTTACAATTGTAATATATGGAAGCGGCCTAAGAGTCCATCAGCAGATGAATGGATAAAGTAGATGTGGTATATATATACAATGGAATACTACTTGGCCATTAAAAAGAATGAAATTTTGCCATTTGAAGAAACATGGGTGGACTTGGAGGAAGTTATGCTAAGAGAAATAAGTCAGACAGAGAAAGACAAATACTTTATGACGTCACTTATATGTGGAATCTAATAAATACAACAAACTAGTATATACAGCAAAAAGAAGCAGACTCACAGATATAGAGAAAAAACTAGTGGTTACCAGTGTGGGAGTGCAATGTAGGGGTGGAGGAGTGGGAAGCACAAACTACTGTGTGTAAGATAGGCTCAAGGATGTATTGTACAATGTGAGGAATAAAACCAATATCTTGTAATAACTGTAAATGGAAAGTAACCTTTAAAAATTTTATAAAAAGATTAAAACAAACAAAAATAGTCCCATGAAAAACTGGCCTAGGAGATGAATAGGCAATTCACAGGAGAGAACACAAACAGCAAACACACATACCAAAAGAAGCACAGACTCACTAATAATCAAAGAAACTCAAATTGAAACAAAGATATGCTTGACCTATCAGATTGGCAAAAATTAAAAAGCAATGTATGAGAAAGCCTATCTCTCCACATCTTCACAAGTAGGGTTATTTTATTATTAGCTTCTATAGTGAAACAGATAAAGCGTTTGTATAATAAAAGGGCAACTGAACACTGAGAGGTCATATACCTATGTGAATTTCCAAAATGTATTTTGGGGGCTCTCCCCACCCACTATCCTCACATAAGCATCAACCATAGGATGGGGGCAAGCAGAGGAGTTGGGGAGGAAAAAGAGTGTGCTGCCTTACACATCCTTTATGTGTGAGATTGCAGGGTGAAGCGTTCGGAGATTTCAAAGCACTCCATCTTTTCCCTGGTTTTATGAGATAAGAGATAAGAAGCACTGATTTCTAGATAATGGACAATTATTGATAAATCCAAGCCTCAGGCTCTTTTTGTGATTTACCATCAGTAGGAAAATCACAAGACCAAGTTGTGAATCTTCAAAAATATAAATGTCACATATTACTTGGGTTTGGGTAAAATAAAATTTTAATTTTCTACTAGTACTTTGAAATGTGTATAATTTTCAATATTCTAAAATTTTGATTAGATTACCATGAAACTACTAATCCATTTCATCTAACTCAGAGACATTCAAGTGACCACAGCCAATTTCTAGTATCTCTTCTAGTATCTCCCAAAAAATGAAATAATGTATACGTTATAATATATATATATTATATATAATTTTTAACCTGTAAAAAGTTCAGCCGGGCTAGAAAGTCTGTGATGTAACTTCCTAGGGGTTTAAGACTTGGGTATGATCGTCGGGCCCATATTTCTGGAACCTTTCCAACAAGCAGACTGCCAGAGAGTGCCTCCAAAGCAGAATCCATGACAACCACGCCCTTAATAGCTTTTTCAAGGTCCTGTAGAGTGTTGCGTATAGTTTTAATTAAACTGCAAGGAAAGAAATTGTGTCATCAACATATATGATACTAAATACCAACATACAGTCTTTCCAGTAGAAGAAATAGCAGGATACCATTCACAGCTTTATGGGAGTGTATTCCCAAAGTGTGGTCACCTCCCACTTGATAATATAAAGTAATTTTAGGTGATACTTGGATGCACATTTTTCATCTTATTTATTACATATGTATTTTTAAATATAGAAAATAATATAACTTGTATATCAAAATTGGTGCTTTCAAGGTATTATTGCTTAAGACCAGGCAAATTTAAACAGAGAATGATTTAAGAAAAAATATCAGGTAAATAATGTTATAGGTGACATGCAAATATGAAGAAAGTTATAAAGGTACGATACAATGGCTGAAACTTTGGAAACACTGAATTAAAACATACAGTGTATATTCATTTATACCCTTGCAAGTACTTTGTTTCCCACTGAGGCCCAAACTGCTAAGAACACCATAAATATACCTGAAGTGAGGGTTTTAGCCTAGAAGCCTAAGCAACTGAGAGAGAGTATGTTATGATATGTAAATACATATGGTATTTGTATAAGAATTACTAAATTAATTAAGGCATCATAGTGTTTTAATATGCTTCATTTTAAAATTTCAAAAAGTCTGGAAACTGAAACAAACTTGGAAACACTAGAAAATTCATAACCAAAACAATTCTCCATTCCTTAAGCCAGTATTTAACTGTAGAAAATTCAATTTGAAAATTCAAAGCAGGGGCTTCCCTGGTGGTAGAGTAGTTAAGAATCTGCCTGCCAATGCAAGGATCACAGGTTCAAGCCCTGGTCTGGGAAGATCTCACATGCCGCGGAGCAACTAAGCCCATGCAGCGCAACTAGTGAGCCTGAACCTTAGGGCCCACGAGCCACAACTACTGAACCCATGTGCCACAACTACTGAGCCCACTTGCCACAACTACTGAAGCCCATGAGCCTACAGCCCGTTCTTCTCAAAAAGAGAGGCCACCACAATGAGAGGCCCGCGCCACAACAAAGACTAGCCCCTGCTCGCGGCAACTAGAGGAAAGCCCATGTGCAGCAACAAAGACCCAACACAGCCAAAAATAAATAAATAAATAAATATATTTATTTAAAAAAATTCAAAGCAAATAATTTGTTTGCTATTTTAGGGTACCTAGTCAATCCAGATAGACTCAGGAAGAAAATGGGGGGGTGTATATGTGTCAATGGCAGAAAAATGACAAGAGATGTATTTACACATAGACCAAGATAAGGCTCATTCCATCTTCACTTCCTGAGGAGAAGAGCAATAGGTGGGTGAGAAATTATGATTAATGAAAATTTTTAACCAGTAAAAGCAGATCTCTATTTCATCACCATTTTTACATTATAGAAGATACCTTCCCTTCTGGGGCAGAAGATTATGCAACTTTAAAAAAGGAGAAAAACTCTAATGAAATGGCAAGTTTTGATAATATTTTCTTAAACTTTTAATTCAATACCAGTGTAACTTTTTATGAACTTTGGTTGGTAGCCTTCTGAATAACTGGGTATAGAGCTCCTTACTTGTTAAATCTTTCCATTTCTTGTACTAAAACAGTATTCATGCTCTCTTCATATCTCACGGGATACTTGAGTAGTGCTGATTCAATGTCAAAGTCATTTGGTAGCTAAGAGAATAGATTTTGAAGATCGCATATTACTCTCAGAATAAATAATTAGTTTCATTCAGCTATAATATCAATTATAGATAACATTAGGCAATTACTATGTGCCAAGTATTATGCTAACTGCTTTCCAAACATTATCTCATGTAATCTTTACCATTCACTATTAGGTGGCCATCATTATCATTTAAGTACAGATAGGTTAAGTAAATGCCCAAGGGTACAGAGTCCAAAAGTGGTCTGTTTAAATCCATAGATCTCTAACACTAAGGCCCATGCTCTTTACTACAGGATAGAGTACTATGAAGAAGATATACATTTCTGAAAAGTTGTGTAATTTTCTTTTGTAAATTGAATTTTATTTTCCATTAATAAAACTGATGTACCACTTCATAACTCTTTTTAATTTATTTCCAATAAATTATCAACTGGCTCAAAATGGATTTGCTTACATCACTATCAAATAATTAATGTATAAATGTAGCAAGGTTCCAGGGCATAGGGAAAGAGAAGGCCATTGAGTGTCTGATTTCAATGAGGCATCTCAGAGACACTTGAGGAGAAGCGATAAAGGGGACTTTGGGGTTGGTGATCAAGCCCCAAGACAATGGAATTCACACTCTTAAAGAGGCAAAGGAATTTCCCTATGGGGGAACTCCCAAACTAAGAAAGTTGAGCTGCCCAGACTGTCCCCAGGCAATGGTCCTTGGGTGGTACAAAAGAATTCTAAGTCATATTAGGTGGTGTCACTCAAGGCACATTTGGCTCAGCACAAACATTCTACCCCAATTAAGTCCTATATGCCACTTCCAGGTAACTTCCTGCTAGGGATCTTGTAAGAGCCACCATTTTGGGAGGGCAAGAACCTTGCCCCGAAGAGATAAACCACACAAGAAGAAGGGGCTGAGGGTGAGAAGAGGCAAATGGCAGAAGCAGAAGTCCAAGGGTGGAGGTTGGCGGAGACTAGCTTGATTTTACCCAGGGGTAGAAGGCAGTGTTGCTCCCTTCTCCTCTCCAGTGGCCACAGCCAGGCTTAAGGTGAGTAGGCTCTACTTAAGGACTGGTGTAAGGCAAGGGTACCAACTGTGAGAGTAGAGTCGGTGCCATCCGTGGTTTTTCAAGGCAGATGGGGTAGGGGTCAGGTTCTGCTCTGTCAGAGTGCCTGACACTGAAATATGGGGATAATTATAGTATTTATCCTGGAGGGGAGTTGTGAAGATCTGTGCTTAGCACCATAAAGTCCTCTTAGTAGTTCTTTACTGAATTTAAGACACAGAAAAAAGTGAGAAAAGAGATTATCATTCCACTTTACCAAGAGGGCTAAGTACATTGGGCTGTAGTATGGGGGGGAAAAAAGGCTGTAGCTGTTAATTTAGTGCTGATCTTATTTCCCTGTGCCTCCTCACTTCTGAAGGTATAGATTAAAAACCATTCCCTCCTTGAACCAGCAAGTTCAGACCATTTCCTCCATTTAAAAAAAGTAGGTCCGGGCTTCCCTGGTGGCGCAGTGGTTGAGAGTCCACCTGCCGATGCAGGGGACACGGGTTCGTGCCCCAGTCTGGGAAGATCCCACATGCCACGGAGCGGCTGGGCCCGTGAGCCAGGGCTGCTGAGCCTGCGCGTCTGGAGCCTGTGCTCCGCAACGGGAGAGGCCACAACAGTGAGAGGCCCGCATACCGCAAAAAAAAAAAAAAAAGAAAAGAAAAAGTAGGCCCACCATCTTTATTTAGAAATAATAATAAATCATATATTCAGTAGCTTATCCACAACTGTAGTTACTAAGAACTTACTATTTGCCAGGCATTATGCAAAGCACTTTAATTTAATGATCTCCTTAATGTTCACAAGAACATTACACAGCTGGTACTATTATCACCACTTTACAGATTTGAAAACTGATGTTCAGAAAGGCAAAGTATCTCACTCAAGGTCATAATGCTGCTAAATGGAGTTTTCAAGTTGACATTTCAATGCCATTTTGATTTATGTTATATTACAAGTAACATATCTTAAGCTAAACATTACCTTGTTGAGAATATCTTTGGTAATTTCTAGTAGAATCTGGTCAGCACTTCCTGAGGATCCTGTCTGTTTGGAGCCTCCTTGGGTGAGGAGCAAGGACTCAAAGAGGATTTTTGTTTGTTGAAGATCTTTGGAGATATCAACATTTTCATGTAATCCAAATATCTCAGGGTGTTGAGTAAATGGAAGTTTCTACCAGAAAATAGATTCAACAAGCATCACATTTTCACTGGATACGTTAATTCATAAGGTAGACATGTGCAGACCAAAAAGGGTTAAAAATCAACTAAACATCAAACAACAGAGGAATCAAACTTTTCCAGTTTTCAGTAACTACTAGAAACAAAATATATTGAAAGCTGATTGAACCATAGTACTTGTCTAATCCTATACATTATGGGGGACTACTTCACTATTTGCTTTTTAGAAAAATCACACTTGAATCTCACCCTATTTTCAGTGATATCAGTTACCTTAATGAATTCAATGTACTCATTATAAGTGCCTTTGGGAGGTGCAAAATAGTTTCCACTGGGAGAAAACTTATAATGAGAGTTTTCAATTATGTTTGCGTTATAAAAGTCAGCCAGCATGGTTAAGAGGAGACGTCTGTCCCAATCATCTGTCACTCTTCCTCCATAGTTACACTCTCCAGTCAGGTAAGAGATAGCTTCAAATGGAATTGTATCATATTCATTTATAAATAACTGAAACAAAGGAAAAATGAAATGAGAAAAACCTTAAAGTATTTCATTTCATCTCCATTTTAAGATGGCCTTAAATATCTATCAATCAATCAATCATCCATCAATCTATACACATGGAAGTGGGGTTGGAAGAATTATCATCATGGTTGTTTTGAAGCCCCATGTCATAAAGGCCCTTATCACAGCACAGAAGCAGAAAAATACAATATTCTGTGGTTGTCTCGTTGGATTAATATATTTGGTAAAACATGACAGAAATAATGGGAAAGTATTGGAGTTGGCCAGACCCGAGTTCAAATCTTAGCTCAATGGGTAAATTTACTTCTTAGCTTTGGTTTTCTCCAAAACAGGGATAATACCCACCTTACAGGGTTGCTGTGAGAATTAAAATTCATGTAAGTAATGTGCCTAGTTCAAAGTCTGAGTGAGTAGTAATTTATAGCGGGCATTTGATCTTTTTCCTTTGGTGGGGGGCTGCTGACCATCTCATGCATCTCATGTTTCATTGTAAGTCTACAGAAACTGAAAAAGCCGACCACTCACTTTCTCAGCCTCCATTATGGCTAAAGCCTAGGCTTGTGACCTGGGCTTGGAAACTCAGATGTAGCCATCCTAGACTGAACTGGGGTTTAGGGTGCAAAGAAGCAGGAACAGCAAAGAATTTTTTTGATGACATCAGAGAGTATGTAGTAGACTAGTGTCTGTGTGGCAGCTATGAGCTGTGGTGTCTGATATTTAATAAGAGTAGAAGGAATGCTGTTACCAGACATGATATGATTCTGGATATGACTGTGGATGCCTTGGCTCTCCAGCCATCTTGGTGATTCTGTGACCTACCCAATATTCTTTCAATAAATTCCTTTTCTACTGTTTTTGTTGACTGATAGAGCTAAATTGTAGATCTGACTGAGTGGAGGCTAAGAGTAGAGTATAGTGAGGACCTATATAAAGCCAACACTGAGGAGGGCACTGCAAAAAGAAAGAACTAGGGTCCTTGATGGCAACACTTTTGTTGAATCAACCAACTCCAGAGTCTGTCCTTCCTCTGCAACTCTTTTTTATGTGAGATAAAAAGTTTCATTATGGTTTAAGCCAGTTTGAATCAGGTTTCCCATTATCTGCAGCAGAAAAATGCAGATGGAGATTATGCTTTATAAGCCAAAATTATAATTATTAATACCATCTAGCCAACTATTAGTGGTGTTGGGAGAACTGAATAAGTCATTCTAAGCAAAGGGAATTGCCTAGGGCCTGGTACACAGTGATCCTCCATCAATGTTAGTTCCTTTCTAATTTTACCTGTAGTTGTCGAATACTGATGCGTAAATCTGATTCATTAAATCCATATGGAATATTCCAACCAAGAGGACCAAATTTCTTTCTCTCTTGCACAAGGGCATGAAAAAAACAAACTCCAAAGAGTAACTTCTCCCATGCCTTTAAGATAAAAATATGCAACAAGGAAAAAATCTGATCAGGTTTCCATTACTAAAATGAGGGGAACTGATGATCTTTCATTATAAGGTTCTATGATCATATATCTCTACAAACTTTTATTTAGAAAGACTATCCAAAATAATGCTTACTATAAAAAGTATTAATCTTATGACTTATCCAAAACCTCCAAGCTAGACAAACTACAATAACATTATACTTTATTAAAATGCAATAGTGCTAGAGAGACATGCCAAGATGGCAGAATAGGAAGACCTTGAACTCACCTCCTTCCTTGATACACCAAAATTACAACTACTTACAGAGCAACTATCTATGAGAACAAACTGAAGGTAGAAGAAAAGATTTTCCACAACGAAAGACATAAAGAGAGAACCACAAGATGGGTAGGAGGATCAGAGACATACTGTAGTCAGGACCCAGGTTTGCTGACCCACAAATGAGAGGAAAATCACAATTATAGAGGTCCTCCCCAAGGAGTGAAGGGTCTGAGCCCCACATTGGGCTCCCCAGTGTAGGGGCCCTGCACTAAGAAGACAAGCCTCCAGAACGTCAGGCTTTGAAAGCCAGCAGGGCTTATGTTCAGGAGAGCTGGTAGGCTATAGAAAACAGAGACTCCACTCTTAAAGGGTGTGTGCAAAATCTCCTTAGTGCTGATGTTTCCTTCCATGCAGGGAAACTTCAATTAATGTAACACTCCTGGATTTTCTCCATCCTTATACTCACTGGTGGAGGGAGGAGTACCTATCTGACGGGTAAATTTGGGGAAAGTCAAGCAAATATGCTTTGCTCAGCTTTTCCCTTTTCTCTCTTAGAAGTGAGCTTCCGGCAGGGAAGGAAGTTTTCCTCTGTTCCTCTGGGTAGATAAATGTACTTAATTCTGGGTTCAGTAATACTAAGCCCACTTGTTCACAGATGTAAACTACATCTTCCAACCTAGTCTATATCAGTAATTAAGGTTATAATTTGGTTCCCATATGTTTGTACTTTTTCCTGTTTCTTAACTGGTAAGAATTTGGGCAGAGAAAAGGAGTGCTATTTATTGGAACTCCTAACGTCCTCAATACCACGTGCAAAACTTTTTTACATACGGATACATTGAAGAGTGTTATTAATATGTCAAAACATTATTACTAGAATTTCCATGAAGGCAGATTTTTTTGGTGACGGCAGTGTCTATTTTACTCTCACTGCATTATATCGTACCTAACAAACATATTTGTTGAAAGAATAAATAAATGATGTTAAAATAGATTGCTACTCTTGGGTCTTAATTGTCTTAATCAAATGCACTGTTGGACTTTTGTACAAACTAAGAAATGTTCATTCATTCAACAAATATTTATTTGAGTATCTACTACATGGGAAGCAGAACACAAACAACTGGGAATAAAATAACATAGGTAGAATTTCTATCTTCTTAGGAAATGCCTAAAGTTTAATATTAAATAAAATATTTATGTTTTCATATTTTTTCACTATAAAAACACATTTTAAAAGTTCCAGAGGCTGAGCATTACCAGTTCCTTTCCCTCGCATCCATTGAAAAACTGAGGATCAGAAACTGGATGAGTGAGATATGATTGGAGGAGATTTAGCCGAAGACCCGTAGGAGGCTCATTAGTCATTTTTACTCCATTCTGTAGAATTGTTACTGGGAACTAAGACAAAATAAACAAAGAGCATTACTCTAGATAACCAACTCAAGTCCTAAAAATACATACACTAGTGGATTAAAAATAGGTATAAGGGAGGACTCCAGAAATATTTTTAAAACCTCTTAAGGTTAAGCATTTAAGATATACAATATATCAATAACACATAACCAAATAAATGTACTAAACTCCATAGGAAATAAATATACTTTTGGAGATGGGTAACTTGTGAGCCAAAGCCTAAAGGATGAATTACAGCCTTCGGGAGAAAAATCTTCACATATTTTTTCCAACATGGGCATCCAGGAGACAGCGAGGTGACAGTTCTGTAGGCAAACCCAAGTTCCTTCCTCTATTGCTGCGTTAATCATTTTTGTTGCAATTGGTCCTTGTCCCTGTCCCAGTGAAATAGCTTGAAATTTATTTCCAGACATAGCTTTATCATTTGCAAATTTCAGTAGGCCTAAGAGGGCACAAAAAAATAAATGGTTTCACTGCTTACTCTAAAATTATAAAATGTGCCTTATGTTTCAGTGTATAAGTATTTAATTGTGAATAATTCTAGTTACCTTTCCTTATAAATACCGAATTTACTGATTTGCACTCATCTAAGAAATAGATATTGAACAAGATGATTTATTTATAATTTATTAAGTTGACATTATGCACTTACTGGCCATGGGATCTGCTCCTGGAGATAACACAAAAATTAAGGGAATGGTGCAATTTGAATCCAAATAACTCTTTGCCAAATCAAATGGTGGAGGCTCTACAAACTTTTTCCCTAGTTTGTCAGTTACATAGTTAGTTATGGCTGGACTTATCTGTTGAAGAGAGAAAAAATATGATCTTTAGAGTAACTTTTATTTCACATAACAACTTTGATTATTACTGAAAACCGACAGAGTAAACTATGAGTCTAATGGATAAGAAAAGCATGCAGCATATCATAGGCAAAGCGCTAATTTTCCTAATATATAAAAGGTATCTATAAATTGATGGGACAAGACTAACAATCCAAAAGAAAATGGGCAAAGAAGATAAACAGTTTATAGAAAATGAAATAGAAATGGATCTTAAACATAGGAAAAGATGCTCAACCTCATTTAGTATAGCAGAGACTGCAAACTGTCCCCATTCTGTGTCTCCTTTTGGTAACAGAACCCCAAGTTTTCCCAACCTTTCATGCAGCTAGATGTGGCTATGTGACTAAGTCTTGGCCAGAGAAATACAAATGGACATTATATATGGAGCTTCCAGATCCTATTTTTTATAAGGAAACTGTTTGCCTTCAACACTCTCTTTTCCTGTTCAACAGATGTGGTGTTCATGACCCAGCTTCAATCTCACTGACAAGGACCACACTTTAGGAGTCTTCTCTAGCATGAGAGAAGGAACTTGAATCTATGGATGATCTCAAGAACAGAGGTGCCCTGCCAGCCCTCAAGCAAATACTCTGGGCTGTTAGGAGAGATAGAGAAAATAACTTCAGAATCCTACTGATTCTGTTTCTCTGGAGAATCCTGACCAACACAGACTTTAACTGAATTTGGTTTAATGCAATTAAATCCAACTCAACTCACAGATATTTACTGAGATGTCCAACCATCTGCCAGGTACTGCTTTAAGTCCTGGAGATATTGAACAAAATAAGACACGGGTCCTGACCTCAAGAAGCTCAGAGTCCAGTGGGAGACCCTACCAAGTAGACAGACAATTATTGTGTATTCCAGTGTGGTCAGTGTGGTGTTTAAGCACAGGATCCCAAGCATGGCAGACAAACCAGTAACCCCACACGTGGTACTGAAACAACATCTCCACTGGTCATCAGAGAGCCATTCTGTGGAATGCAAATAGGCAGGGGTTTCCCAGATGCAGAGCTACTCATTCCTAAGTTTACCATGAACAAGGGAAGCTATTTGTGATAAAATAATGAATAAAGCACTGTTTTGGCCTTCAAGGGACTTATTTTCTAGTGAAAGGAACATATATATATATATACATACAACTATCAGGTAGGAAAGAATGAGGTACATTTTAATAATGTACAAAGGTCTTTGGGAGTTAGAGTAAGGAGAAAGACTCAGAAGTCACGTAATTATATAGGCCTCTGTTTGAACCTACTCAGAGACTGAATGAAGCATTCGATAATGCTCCATGTGAAAAAAATGTAAAAAAAAAAAAAAGGAAAAAGAAAAGACAGGACCATTGCAATCACTTTCAATACCTTCATTTTATATGTGGTTGTAACTGGAACTCAGAAAGGTGAAGTGACTTACTCAAAGTTTTAAGATACATATATAAGCATAGCTTTTAGTTTTTGGGGTTTTTTTTTAACATCTTTATTGGAGTATAATTGCTTTACAATTGCTTAGTTTCTGCTTTATAACAAAGTGAATCAGCTATACATATACATATATCCCCATATCTCTTCCCTCTTGCGTCTCCCTCACCCCCTCCCTATCCCACCCCTCTAGGTGGTCACAAAGCACAGAGCTGATCTCGCTGTGCTATGCGGCTGCTTCCCACTAGCTATCTACTTTACATTTGGTAGTATTTATAAGTTAGCTTTTAGTTTTTTGTTTAAAATTTTTCCTTTCGTAACACTATAACACTTTTCTCGAGTGTATGAAAATTTATTTCACCTAAAGAAAGATTTTTGTGCTTGTTTGAACTAATAAAATTATGACACATTCAAGATTTTTTACTGTCTTCTGCTTCTAGTCAATATTGAGGAAATGGACCAGATTTACCTTCTTGCCATAAAGAACTAAAAAATGGGCAATATTAATGAAACAGCCATTTTCAGACATAAGGCTGTTCAGACAATAGGTGGTACAGGATAGTGATTCCTGATAAAAAAAGAAACAAACAAGGTGAGACCTATTATCCCCTTGACTTTCCTCTGGGAGATACATTCCAGACTGTGGAACAAGGAGAGCAACTGAAAGTGGTACAACACAGTGTTGCTGAATTGGGAAGACAGGCATCAGAGTTCAAGGAGGCTCAGGCTGCTGGAAGTTTCAGAGTTCAAATCTGAAGGGAAGTATCCAGAGAAAGAGCTCAGAAATCTGCATAATATTGTCCTTCTGTCTTTGCTGAACACCATGGTATGTATACATAGGCCAAGCAAAGAGTGACTGGGGAGCTGTGAACTTGGGATATGAGGAGCTACCAGAGTTCATGAAAGGCTGGGAATCATTCAAGTTCCCAGTAGCCACAATGGAGAGTCCTTGGTGATCACTTGGGGCATTCAGTAAAGGCCCTAGAAGGACCACACTTTAGCCATGGAACTAAACTATCCATGGAGTAAAGGCTATTCTATACCTGCGCTAACAAATCTTAAAACAATCTTTGAAAGGATCAATCTGAATTTAACTGTATAGTCAAAGGGGTAGGTAAACCTTTTCTATAGAGAGCTAGATAGTAAATATTTTAGGTGTTGTGGGCCACATACAATTTCTGCTGCTTATTCTTTTTCTTTTCTTTTTAAAATTTACTTATTTTATTTATTTTTGGCTGCATTGGATCTTCGTTGCTGCACATGGGCTTCTCATTGCGGTGGCTTCTCTTGTTGCGGAGCATGGGCTCTAGGCGTGCAGGCTTCAGGAGTTGTGGCATGTGGGCTCAGTAGTTGTGGCTTGTGGGCTCTAGAGTGCAGGCTCAGTAGTTGTGGTGCATGGACTTAGTTGCTCTGCGGCATGTGGGATCTTCCCAGACCAAGGCTCGAACCCGTGTCCCCTGCATTGGCAGGCAGACTCTTAACCACTGTGCCACCAGGGAAGCCCTATTATTTTTCTTTAAAACAACCCTTTAAAATGCAAAAATCATTTACAGTTCATGGGCTGGACAAAAATAGGTCACTGGCTAGATTTGGCCCAGAGGTGTTGTTTGCTAATCCTGAACCAGCAGAACAAAAGTCAACAATCTTTAAAGGAAGATGACAAAATCAAAATCATAAACAATGTTGAGCATCCAACCAAACATTATTGGGCATGCCAGGATGTGGGAAAATATAATCTATAACCAAGAGTAAAATCAGTCAATAGAAACAGATTCAGAAATGATGGAATTAGCAGTCAAGGATTTAAAAACAGTTATTATAACTGTTTCCAAGTATTTAAAGAAAAGGATAAACAGAATGAAAGGAGAAATAGAATATATAAAAAAGAACAAAATGAACGTTCTGTAAATGAAATATACAGTTGCTGAAACAAAAATTAATTGGATGGAATTAATAGCAGATTAGACACTACAAAAGAAGAAATCACCAAATTTAAAGATAGCAATAGAAACTGTCCAAACTGAAGTACAGTGATACAAAGGATTTTAAAATAATTAACAGAGTATCAGTCACCTATGGTATAATATCAAGCAGTCTAACGTATATTTAATTGGAATCATGGGAAAAAAGTATTTGAAGAAATAATGGCCAAAGTTTTTCTCAAGTTGAGGAAAACTATAAACCTACAGATCCAAGGAACTCAATGAACCCACATGAGCATCTGAAATAAAGGTTAAAGTACCAAATAACAATAACTTTAAACCTAGTACTTCATAAATGGCAAATTATCTGGGTTCCAAATAGAACACATTTGTCTTTTACCTTATCAGGTCTTAAGCACCGAAGAATTATGATTTTCTGTAGTTCATTTAGCCTTGTATCCATTGGTGCTGGAAATTTAGCATTGTGTGGCTCTTTACTATCGTAGATCTCCCGCCATTCAGCTATATTGTCACAAAAATGATTCCTAATGGAAAGAAAAGCTTAATGATTATCCTTTCATTGGGAAAAAATTTTAAAAAGAGATTGTTGAATGAGGAGATGAATCAAGACAGCTATAGAAATATTTTTTAAAAATCACTAGATTACAAATTTACCTGTTACTATTCAATGCTAAGTCATTGTGTTTAAACAATTACCTGAGTCCTTTGAACGCAGGAAATTCACTTGCACGACAGATTTCCTCCCAGCTTTTATCCTGTAGCCAAGTTGGATCAGGATTTTTCTCAGAACTCTTAAGACTTACACCTCCAGTTAAAAGAAACATCAGTTCCTGGTATTCAATCTCTTTCTTTGCCCTGTGTTCCCAAAATAAGGACTGCTGTAAATTGTTGTTTTAAAATTGAATGAAGTCAATTTCTGCTTATATAGCCTGGATAAAACAATCAGAACTGACCTACCCTACTGCTATAAACAACTAGGAACTGGAAAAAAAAATAAACAATTGTTTTTAGAAATTATAATAGCTAGTGCAGGACTGTGGGCCATGAAAAAAAGGGAGACAAGGTGATCCCCATGATTGCCTCAGCTAACCGCCAGGAGGCACTTTTCAGACTACAAAGCATGAGGGTAATCAAATCAGAATCTAAGAGTACTGCTGAGTTGAAGAGACAGAGATCAGAGTTAAGGAAGGCTAAGGTGGCTGCAATTTGTGGGCAGAGTACCAGAAGAGAGGAAGATACATGGATGAGGAGCTCCAGAAATCTGCACAGAAATCCTTTTTATTCTATTGCTAAATGCTGAGTTATGTATGAGTAGGGTAAAACCCCAGGAGGACAGGCAAAGCATATCTGGGGAGCTGCAAACTAAGTAGCTACCAGAGCTCACACAGGAGTGAATATATGAGTTATTGCCAACTAGAGTTGAATCTTTATTGAACACCAGAGGAGTTCAGTGGTGACACTGGAGATACTTTAGTAGTGAAGCTAACCTAGCTGTAGAATAAAGTCTACTCTAAAACTGTCATAAGAAATCTTAAAAATAAGACTTGAAGAGGTCAAATGAATTCAGTATAATTTAAGTACCTGCAAAAGTAAAGTCTAGTGCTCTTTAAAGCAATTAAGAAAAGAGAGAAAAACAAATACCGTATGCTAACATATGGAATCTAAGAAATCTATAATCATATATGGAATCTAAGAAAAAAAAAAAAAGGTCATGAAGAACCTAGGGGTAAGACAGGAATAAAGACACAGACCTACTAGAGCATGGACTTGAACATATGAGGAGGGGGAAGGGTAAGCTGTGAAAGTGAGAGTGGCAATGGACACATATACACTACCAAAGGTAAAATAGATAGCTAGTGGGAAGTAGCCACATAACACAGGGAGATCAGCTAGGTGGTTTGTGACCACCTAGAGGGATGGGATAGGGAGGGTGGGAGGGAGGGAGACGCAAGAGGGAAGAGATATGGGAACATATGTATATGTATAACTGATTCACTTTGTTATAAAGCAGAAACTAACACACCATTGTAAAGCAATTATACTCCAATAAAGATGTTAAAAAAAAAAAAAAAGACCCAGCACTTACCAATGTAAAATTCACAACATCCATAACCAGGAGAAAAGTCAGTACATAGATGCGATGTAGAAGTGATAGAGATGATATAACAAGCAGATAAGAATGCTAAAAGAGCTATTATAAACATGCTGAAGGAGTGAAAGTGAAACATGAACATAATGAAGAGAGAAGTGGGCAAAATAAAAAATAACCAAATGAAACTTCTAGAGATAAAAAATTAAAATCTGAAAGAAAAATTCACTGACTTTTTCTCAGATTTACAGAAATTGAAAGTATGCATTACCAGTAGACCTACACTATAAGAAATGTTCAAGGAAATTTCAGGTAGATGGAAATTTGAATCAACAAAAAAGAATAAAGAGCATCAGAAATGGTAACTAGTAGATAAACATAAAAGACATTTTTCTGTTACTTATGTCTCTTTTAAAAAGTAATTGACTATAGCAAAATAACAACATGCTGTGGGCTTTATAACATATATACAAGTAAAATGTATGACAATAAAACAAAAGCTATGAGGGGAAAGTTAAAAGTATATTGTTTTCAGTTCTTATATATATATGAAGTAGTATAATTTTACCTGAAGATAGACTATAAGTTCAAAGGTATACTATAACCCTAAACAAATCACTAAAATAATAAAACATAAAATTATAGCTAATAAACCAACAAAGGAGATAAAATGGAATCATAAAAATACTCAATTTAAAGAAAAATAGATTTATAGAGACGTGGATGAGCCTAGAGACTGTCATACAGAGTGAAGTAAGTCAGAAAGAGAAAAAGAAATATCGTATATTAACGTATATATGTAGAATCTAGAAAAATGGTACAGATGCACCAGTTTGCAAGGCAGAAATAGACACACAGGCATAGAGAACACATGTATGGACACCAAGGGGGGAAGGGGGGTGGGATGAATTGGAAGATTGGGATTGACATGTATACATTAATATGTATAAAACAGATAACTAATGAGAACCTGTTATGTAAATAAATAAAAATAAAACCCACAGGTTAAAAAAATAAATAAAACAGACACTAAGTTCCCAAAAAAATAGAAAATGAGGAAACATGAAACAAAGAAAAGATGGGCAAAACAAAATAAATCATAAGATGGTAGATTTAAACATAACTCTATTATCTCATTAAATGTAAATAGTCTAAACAATTTCATTAAAGGTAGTGATTATCAGATTGGATAAAACAAGTAAGACCTAATTACATGCTGTCTATAGACACAGTTTAAATATAAAACAAATAGGTTAAAAGTAAAAGTATGGAAAAATATATACCATGCTAACACTATTCAAAAGAAAGCTGGAGGGGCTACAATAATATCATACAAAGTAGATTTCAGAGCAATAAATATTACCAGGGATTTTAAAAAGTCAAGTCAATTTATTAAGAGGACGTAACAGTCCTAAACATTTATACATCTAATAACAGCATCAAAACACACAGTAATATTGATAGAACTGCAAGGAAAAGTCTCTATAGTTAGAGATTCCAACTCTCTCTCTATAACTGAACAAGTAGATAGAAAATCAATAAAGATATAGATGATATATGGACCATCTTGACCTCCTTGACATTTTAGAACATTCCACCCAAGAACAGCAAAATATACATTCTTTCCAAGAGTACACAGAACATTTACAAAGATGGATCATATTCTGGGCCATCTAATGTCTCACTCATAAAATTTCTGGAACAGGAATAACTATAGAGACAAAAAGCAGATCAGTATTACCTGGGGCTGGAAGCAAGAGCAGGAATTGAATAAACTGGCAAAAGGAAACTTCTGGGGATGATGGAAGTGTTCTAAAACTGGATTTTGGTGATGGTTGCACAATTATATAAATGTACTAAAAATCATCTAACTGTATTCTTACAATGGGGGAATTGCATAATGTGGCAATTACACCTAATAAAGCTGAAAAAAAGAGGCTATCTCTATTGAGTGACTTACATTTATATTAATAGAAAAAGGTGCACAAGAACATTTACAGTGTATTCCCTTTGTGTAAGAAAGGAAAATAAGAAAAACATAAACAAATATATATAAACACACACGCACACACTTCACAAAAATTTACTCAAAATGGATCATAGACCTAAATGTAAAATGCAAAACTATAAAATTCCTAGAAGATAACATAGGAAAAAACCTAGGAGGTTTTAGGTATGGCAATAACTTTTTAGATACAACACCAAAGGCACAATCCATGAAAAAAAGAATTGATGAAGTGGACTTCATTAAAATTTAAAACATTTGCTCTGCAAAAGACAGAGAATAAGAAGGCAAGCTACACACTAGGAGAAAATATTTCCCAAAGATGTATCTGATAAAGGACTGTCATCCAACTCAACAACAAAAGATGAACAACCAAACTGATTAATAAATGGACAAAAGACCTAACAGATGCTTCACCAAAAATGATATAAAGATACCAAATAAGCAAATGAAAATATTTTCAATATTATATATCATTAGTGAATTGCAAATTAAAACAAGATTACACTACGCATCTATTAGAATGGTGAAATCCAGAACACTGACAAGACCAAATGCTGGCAAGGTTGTGAAGCAACAGGAACTCTCATTCATTGCTGGTAGAATGCAATGGATTAAGGAATGTAACCTATATGCTTGTTGAGCCTCTTCTGGGATCTGTGATGCAGAATGGATTTAGACTTTCACTTAGGACCCATTTTCAAAGTAATTTTCACAGAGAAAATATTAGTCAAGAAGAAAACTCTTTTAATATTTTAATGGTCCCATGAGTGAGAAAATAAAGGTGCTCCTTCAGCACCTTCCCCTGCCCAATATGTTCTGGCCCGAGTTTTTGCTTTTTCCAGAGTGTGGGTCAGTTTCAACATTCAGGACATCAAGGACCACAAGCCAAGATTCCTAAAAATGCTGAGATGCTGCATGGAATCTCTTGGAATACAGTTTCTTATAAAACTAAACATACTCTTACTCATGATCCAGCAATCACACTTCTTAGTATTTAACCAAATAAGTTAAAAACTTATGTGCACACAAAAACCTGAAGTTTTATTCATACTTTTCAAAACTTGCAAGCAACCAAGATGTCCTCCAGTAGGTGAATAGATAAACTAAAGTACATCCAGACAATGAAATATTACTCAGTGCTAAAAAGAAATGAACAATCAAGCCATGAAAAGACATAGAAGAATCTTAAATACGTGTTATTAAGTGAAAGAAGCCAATCTAAAAACTCTCTTTCTTTTTTTTTTTTTTGGCCACGCCACACGGCTTGCAGGAACTTAGTTCCCTGACCAGGCCAGCAGTGAAAGCACCGAGTCCTAAGCGCTGGACTGCCAGGGAATTCCCTGAAAACTCTATTTCTTGATCTGAGTGGTAGTTATGCAGATTTTTGCTTTGTACGAATTTACCAAACTGTACCTGAACATTTTGTGAGCTTTTCTGTATGATCCAAATTTTAAAAATCAAACATCAAAACACCAATACTACTATAGAGAAATGTACAAGTAAAATCATGAATTATGCAGAGCTAAAACATGATATCCTTCTGTGAGAAGCCATTGATTAGGTTTTCCAGGCAAGTTTTTTTTTTTTTTTTGCAGTACGCGGGCCTCTCACTGTTGTGGCCTCTCCCGTTGCGGAGCACAGGCTCCGGACGTGCAGGCTCAGGAGCCATGGCTCACGGGCCTAGCTGCTCCACGGCATGTGGGATCTTTCCGGACCGGGGCACGAACTCATGTCCCCTGCATTGGCAGGCGGACTCTCAACCACTGCGCCACCAGGGAAGCCCCAGGCAAGTTTTTAAAAGAAAGAAAAAGCAAGTAACTTACAAAAGAAGATTGGCACATAATAAAAAAGAAAACAATAGCTTGTCCTTCTCAAACAGTGATCGGCATATATTACAATATAAGTTGTATGTGAAGTGGTCATTTAAATATCGTAGGCGCTTTTCCAAAATTTTGGATTTGTTACTGAAAGGTTAAAAAAAAAAGGAAAATATATTGAGTCAAGTAAAACTAAGAAAAAATAAGTAACATATGAATTAACATACAAGTTGTTTTTATTTTATCGAAATAACCACTGTTAAAAATATGAAACTACACACACACACACATACACACACACACACACACACACACGTGCATATATTGGGTTCACCAAAAAGTTTATTCAGGAAAATACCCGAAAGAACTTTTTGGTCAGCCCAATAAAAATGGTGACATCTGAGTAAGCGCTCTGGATCGTACCAGTGTGAACTTCCTGGTTGTGATACTGTACTATAGTTATATAAGATATTATCATTGGACAGGAACCCTCATGCACTATTGGTGAGATTGTAAATTGGTACATAGTCCCACTATGAAAAACAGTATGGGGGTTTCTCAAAAAAATAAAAATAGAACTACTATACAATCCAGCAATGCTACTTCTGGGTATGTACCCACCACAAAACTCCAAAAACACTAATTCAAAAAGATATATGCACCCTATGTTTACTGCAACATTATTTTTTTTTAATTGAAGTATAGTTGATTTACAATATTGTGTACATTTCAGGTGTACAGCACAGCGATTCAGTTATACATTTATATATATACATATAAATCTATATATTCTTTTTCAGATTCTTTTCCCTTATAGGTTATTATGTAATATTGAGTATAGTTCCCTGTGTTATATAGTATGTCCTTGTTGGTTATCTATCTATAACCATAAATTTGTTTTCTGTGTCTGTCTCTCTCTGTTTTGGAAATAAGTTCATTTGTGTCTTTTTCTTTTAGATTCCAGATACAAGCGATGCCATATTTGTCTTTCTCAGTCTAGAATACTTCACTTAGTATGAGAATCTCTAGGTCCATCCATGTTGCTGCAAATGGCATTATTTCATTCTTTTTTTATGGCTGAGTAATATTCCACTGTACATATATACCGTATCTTTTTTTTCTCTCTCTTCTTTTTATTAATGTAGTATATCATATTGATTTTTTTAACATCTTTATTGGAGTATAATTGCTTTACAATGGTGTGTTAGTTTCTGCTTTATAACAAAGTGAATCAGCTATACTTATACATATATCCCCATATCTCCTCCCTCTTGTGTCTCCCTCCCACCCTCCCTATCCCACCCCTCTAGGTGGTCACAAAGTACTGAGCTGATTATCTTTTCAAATTATGGTTTTCTCTGGATATATGCCCAGGAGTGGGATTGCAGGATCATATGGTAGTTCTATTTTAAGATTTTTAAGGAACCTCCATACTGTTCTCCATAGTGGCTGTACCAGTTTACATTCTCACCAACAGTGTAAGAGGGTTCCTTTTTCTCCACACCCTCTCTAGCATTTATTATTTGTAGACTTTTTGATGATGGCCATTCTGACTGGTGTGAGATGATACCTCATTGTAGTTTTGATTTGCATTTCTCTTATAATTAGCGATGCTGAGCATCTTTTCATGTGCCTTTTGGCCATCTGTGTGTCTTCTTTGGAGAAATGTCTATTTAGGTCTTCTGCCCATTTTTTGATTGGAATTTAAGTGTCCATCAATAGATGACTGAATAAAGAAGATGTGGTATATATACACAACATATACTTAGCCATAAAAAAAGAAAATTTGCCATTTGCAACAACATGGAAGGAACTAGAGTGTATATGCTAAGTGAAATAAGTCAGAGAAAAATATCATATGATCTCTCTTATATGTAGAATCTAAAAAACAAAACAAATGAACAAACAAAACAACACAGAAACAGATTTATAGATACAGAGAGCAAACTGGTGGTTGCCAGAGGGGATGGGGTGGGGGCCATATAGGTGAAGGGGATTAAGAGGTACAAATTTCCAGTCAGAAAATAAATCAGACATGGGATGCAACATAGCATAAGGAATATAGTCAATAATATTGTAATACTTTTGTATGGTGACAGATGGTTACTAGACTTATTGTCGTGATTATTTCTTAATGTATTTAAATGTTGACTCACTATGTTGTACACCTGAGACTAACATAATATTGTACATTAACTACACTTCAGCTGAAAAAAAAAAGATGTAAGAACTGGAGAAACTGGGTAAAGGGTACATGGGACCTCCCTGTACAGTTTTGTGTGTGTGCAACTTCGTATGAAGCTATATGTTAAAAATGGGGTATAATTCTATGAGAAAATGAAATATGGTTTACACCATCTCTCTATTTTCAAAATTCTAAATTTCTTATTGTACTCCCAAATGACTGAAAACAATCAGTTAATTAAAAAGCACCTACTGAATATCTATTAGTGTGAGAATCTAAGCTGGGGAGGGAACTGTAAGAGATAAAGAATTATGAAACATTTACCTGCCTCAAAGAAGCATAAAATCTAGATCAAGATCCATATGTTAAAAAAAAAAAAGAAAAGTAAGAAAACATATGGACAAAAGTGATTACTTCTGGATGGGTTATGACTAATAATTATTTTCTTCTTTATACTCTTACATGCTTAAAACTTTTGCAATAAGAATACGTTGCTTTCATTTTTTTAGTTCAATTTTTTCAGTAATACTTATGGGAATCTAAGACGATACACCCATTCTAGGAAAGTTTAGCAGTTACTTAAAAAAAAAGAAACAAGCAACTACCACATGATCCAGCAATTGCACTCCTGGGCAGTTATCTTGGAGAAATGAAAACTTATGTTCACACAAAAACCTGTCCATGCATTTTATAGCAATTTTATTTGTAAAAGCCAAAACCTGGAAATAACCCAGATGTCCTGTAATAAGTGAATGATTAAACAAACTGTAGTACATCAATATCATTAAATCCTCTCAGCAATAAAAAGGAGTAAACAATCTAAATGAATCCCCAGAGAATTATATTGGGTGAAAAAAAGCCAATTCCCAAAAGTTACATAGTGTATGATTCCATTTATATAACATTCTTGAAGTGACAAAATTATAGAAATGTAGAACAGATTAGTGGTTGCCAAGGGTTACAGTCAGCATGAGAATGGGAGGAAGATGAGTATGGCTATAAAAGGGCAACATGGGTATCCTTGTGGTGATGAAAGTACTCTGTATCTTGACTGTGTCAACATCAATATTCTGGTTGTGATATTGTACTACAGTTTCTCAAGACATCACCATTGAGGAAACTGCATAAAGAGTACATGGGATTGCTGCATTTTTTCTTATAATTGCATGTGAATCTACAATTATCTCAAAATTAAAAGTTTAATTTTTAAAAAGTAATACTTGGATCCATGGGAATGGGATGGAAGGGGAGGGGGTAGTGACACTTCTCTGAGCAGACCTTCTGTATGGGATTTACTTTTGGAGTCATATTGATGGCTTACGTACTCAAAAATATAATTAAAATCAACAAGGAAAAGGGGGAAACTCTAAAATGAAATATAAAAATAAACAAATTACCCTAACTGTATTTCACGTGAATAACAAACATCATCATACTAAAGGAGGAAAAACTAACCCAAGTAACTTTTGAATATAGTTTTTTGCATATAAAAACAAAAAGACTGTAAGTTTCTGTGTGAATACATGCATCCAATTCTCTTTAGTATATACCCAAGAATTGCTAGATTTGCTGGAAATACTGGATCATACGGCAAATCTATGTTTAACATTTTGAGGAACTTCTAAAAATGTTTCCAAAGTGGATGCATTATTTTACAATCCCACCAGCAGTGTATGAGGGTTCTGATGACTTCACATCCTCGACACCTATTATTGACATTTATGTCAATTCTTCAACTTGAACATCCTACATCATGTAGGGTATGTTAATTCAAATTCCAAATCCCAACTGGGAAAGTTTAGGGATTTCAATCACTCAGGAAAGATTGTTCTACCAAAAGCCCATGTAGAACACATATGCTAGGCTCAAATCATATTTTTATTCTACTTAACAAGTTACTAAATACCAGATATTGTTAAAAATACTCTATAAATATTATCTTTTTAATTCTCATAACAACTCTTAAAGGTAGGTATTATTATTATCCCTATTTTATAGATAAGAAAAATTGAGGCAATTACAGAAAAGTTAGCTGACTTGCCTGTATTCATGCAGCTATTATGTGGCAGAACTGAAATTTAATCGCTTACTCCAGTCTAACTGCAAAATCTGTGCACATTCAGTAATTGGTTAAAGTGAAAATATCTAGCAAATGATTAGAAATGTGGGGCTGAAATTTTTTAGAGACCTCAAGGCTGGAGAAAGATATACTGGAGTTGCTAGCAAAGATAGGTCATGTGCTTTATCAAAATATTCAAAAGAGACGGGCAAAAAGACCTAAAGCTAATCCCTCTATGCCTAAATCTTGAGTAGAAGTGAAACAAAACTTAAAATAGAAATGAGGCCTGCTTGCTTGCTTTCTCCTTCTTTCCTTCCTTCCTTCCTCCCTTCCTCCCATCCTTCTTTCCTTCCCTCTTCCCCTTCCTTCCCTCCCTTCTTCCTTCCTTCCTTCCTTCACTTTTCCCATACTTTGTAATGTTCTATAGTGAATATGTGTTATATAAACAGTAAGAAAAAAATTATATATTTTAAATGGAAGGATGGTGAAAATCCAACCTAGGGAGCATGAATGAAGCTAGAGAATGTTTACCTGTCATGAATAGAGTTGATATAAAGGTTCACAAACCAGATGAGAGAGTATTGGTACATGGGATCAATGTTAGCCAGGTCTGCAATGCTAAAGAATAATACTGATGAATGTTTAGCAATAGGTCTATAGCCTTCTCGAGACTCTGCTATTTTGAGTTCTGTTTTTTCTGCAATCTAGAAGAAGAGAAAAATCAAGATTAAGAAATAGGAGATGTTTTAATTATATATTTTTCATATAATGAAATTTATATTAAAAATATCCCCTAACTTAATGACAAAATTATACAGGAATAGTTTACATCAAAGGGCTTTACTATGCTAAAATCTATTTTAAAAAGAAAGGGAGGGGGCTTCCCTGGTGGCGCAGTGGTTGAGAGTCCGCCTGCCGATGCAGGGGACACGGGTTCATGCCCTGGTCCGGGAAGATCCCACATGCCGCGGAGCAGCTGGGCCCGTGAGCCATGGCCGCTGAGACTGCGCATCCGGAGTCTGTGCTCCGCAACGGGAGAGGCCATAACAGTGAGAGGCCCGCGTACTGCACAAAAAAAAAAAAAAAAAGAAAAAAAGAAAGGGAGGGACTACCCTGGTGGACCAGTGGTAAAGAATCTGCCTTCCAATGCAGGGGACACTGGTTCGATCCCTGGTCCGGGAACTAAGGTCCCACATGCCGTAGGGCAACTAAGCCCGTGCACCACAACTACTGAGCCTGCGCGCCTCAACTAGAGCGCCTGCGTGCCGCAAAACTACAAAGCCCAGGTGCTCTGGAGCCCGCGGGCCACAACTAGACAAGAGAAAAGAAACCCTGCATGACACAAGTAGAGAGACGCCCATGTGCCGCAATGAAGAGCCCACGCATTGCAACTAAAGCTCCCACATGCCTCAGCGAAGCTCCTGCATGCTGCAACTAAGACCCAACGCAGCCAAAAAAAAGTCTAAAAAAGAAAGAAAGGAAAAGGAAGGAAGGAAAGAACTAGGGAGAGAGGGAAGAAGAAGAGAGGGTGGAAAGAAGGGAGGTAAAAGAAAGAAAAATCTCTTTACAGATTGAAGGTGTAACTACCCACCAATCATCTCTTTCTTATTTGAGGAATACAAAACTGTCAATCTTTCCTTATTCTTTGCCTTCATCTGACATGTATCTATTATTGTCACTCACCCTCTTTTATTTTAATAGGTCAGAGATAGAGAGGGAGATGGAGAGAGAGACAGCAAGTGTGCATGTGTGTATGGCTTAAGGTGTCAACATGTGTACCAGAACCCAGCACAAAGTCTGACAAAGTAGGAATTCCGAAATATTTGTTGGCTGATGGTTTGATACATTAAGAATACCTTTTTACAGTGAAATTCTCAAATTTTTAACTTTTCTGGGCTGAATAAGGGTATAGATATTTAACCCCAAATGAAAAAATTTCTCCAAGATAACAGCCCTTCCAATGACAACTCAATCTGATAGGTTGATATTCTACAGGAAAAACATGTAGAGCATTTTTCCAACCCTCTCTCCCTTCTTTGGAAATGCTAGCCACAGACTCTCTTGAATAAATGTGCCTATGTAGCCATGTTTATATTGAATGATCCTGTTTATAGCTGATTAAATCAGGTGGGAGGGATAGAACCAGACCAAAAATAAGCTAATTAATTTTCCCGCCAGAGAATGAGAACTTTAGGAGCATCAAAAACTGAAATCAGGTGGTACTTGGCCTTAGTGCTAAAAGGTAATGGTATCAGAGTTGGTTTCTACGTGCAAGATAAACGTACAAAGGAACAGTATAAAAGTTTTACAGAAAAAATTGGTCTCCGGATGGAGCAGAAAGAAGCACATATGAGAACGACACAACCTTAGAGAAAGGGAGAGACAAAGAGCATAGAAACTTAATGCTTTCCATTAATTCCTGAGGCCTGTATGTACTTCCTATAATTGGGAAAATAAAATATCCCCTTGTATATTTTTTATTTAAGCTAATTTGAGTAGGTTTCTGTTCCTTGCAAGCAAACTTTCCCCCAAATTACAGTGTAGCTACAATTAAAAAGTAAGGTTTGAACCTCAAACTTGACTATAAGTGAAACAAAGTTATCAACAATGGAAATTAATGACATTTTTACAAAAGAAAGCATAATCTTGGTATTCTCATTTTAACCTCCTGTTATTTAACCCTTAATTTTTTCAGCTAAATGCCATTTACCATTAACAGCAAGCAAAAACATTTAGCAAATATTGTTATTATTTTTAAAGAGTAAATAATAATTTAACTCAGGTTCCAAGGCTTAATCTGCAGTGTATTTATAAATAGTGTTATATTTATATATACTTGGCTGCTTAGTATGAAACACTAAACTCAAGACATATAGAGTTTTGATTAATTACCATTAATGGCCTAAAATCAAAGGACAAGACATTTTCTAACAAATAAACATTGTGAGCACACGATGTTAAAAGAGGAGAATTTATTATTTGTAAAAATTTCCGGGGCTGTGCTATTTATGTATATTATACTTTCCAAGAATCCACAAGACTAAACTTCAATCAAGACAACTTTTGCAGGGAGGAAAGGCTTTGAAACTTATAGAACAAATTCTTTTTTTTTTTTAAATATTTATTTATTTAATTGCACAGGGTCTTAGTTGTGGCATGTGAACTCTTAGTTGCAGCATGCATGTGGGATCTAGTTCCCTGACCAGGGATCGAACCCAGGCCCCCTGCGTTGGGAGTGTGCAGTCTTATCCACTGCGCCACCAGGGAAGTCCAGAACAAATTCTTAAAGTTTTGTTTGTGTTTATTTAATCTTATGGGTTGGGATAAAAGGGAAAAGCAGGTTTTAGACTATGTGGGAACACTTTGCTCTGAAGTTGGTTTATCTTACATCTGGGTAGGTGGGTGGATAAAAGTCAGGGCCAGATACAGAGCATGTTTTAAATCAAAATATATAGTGAATTCTAAATTATGTTTGTAATGATTAATGAGACCCAGTCAAAAAGATATTATGATTAAATTTCTCTCTTTTTGTAAGATGAAGTATTTGAACCAATAAATACTGATATCTACTTTCCTCTTTGAGTCTAATAGGAAATAAGCTGATAAATGCTTCCTGTCTTTTCTTCCCTTTGAAAAAACACTGTGGTGAGAGGAAAATGAGGAATGGGTTCTGCTCTGACGAACATTAATTGGTAAGGCAGACATTATAGAATATCTCAGCCATGGTCCCCAGATGGGAGGCTACCACAGCATATTACTCTAAGACACTACTCCTTTTGGCTCTCCTGAAATGAAAAGCACAAACACAAAACAAAACAGTACACCTGGCTAGAGAGAGTCATTACCATCACATTCATATAAAACTAAACCCATCCCAAGGGGAAAGGTGCCTAGACCTTTTGGAAATCCTCTACCCCAAAACTGGGGTGCATGGCGTAGGGTGCAAACAGGAGGATGCTGAGCAACTAGTGAAATTTCTATTAGGTTTCTTTTTATTTTTTAATTACGCCAATATTAAGGTGTGTTTAATTCATTGGGTGGGCCAAGGAGGATTGAAAGGTCTGAAAATCAGTAAAGTTAGCCTACTAAAGTCATTCTGTATTATCATTTCATTATATGAACTTGGGCCTTAACTACTTTTTCTGGGCCCTACTTTTCTCAACTATGAAATGCTAAAGATGACAAATAGCTAAGGCTTCTTCCACCCATAACACTGTAGGATTATATTTTTTAAAAGATGCAATATAAAAATACCATTTAGCTGTGTTAGATGAATTTGCAATAAGTACATTATTGTATGTGTCTTCCTTCCTCTACCTGCCACTCCCAACTCTCATACCTCTCTCTCAGACAAAAGACAAGGCAATGTCAGAAGATCATCCTTATTAGTTCCTAGAACCACTTACTGTCCAATTAACCAGCAATTACCTTCACACATCTTAAGTTCCAACCAGGAACAGAGGCAAGCCATATTCCCAAACTTAAGTTTTAGGTGAAGAGTCAATTAAAATTTGAATGAACCTGACTAGCTTATCCTACCTACACAATAATAAAAAGTATGCTTAAAATTTTTTTCATTCCAAATTTATTTCTTCTGTGTATAGGTGCCACAGAGATGACACCAGGTTTTGAATGATTCAACAGTATAAGATATTCTCTTATGAGTTTAAAATTAGTTTCTATCTTTTGGTATTTTATGAATTCTTTTCCTCTGCCCATAAGCCTAGTATAGCACTTTCCTTAGGGAGTGGGAGCACATTGGACTCTTAAGAATCTAAAAATTTCTAGGATTCTTTTTTTACCTGTTGTTTCTTTGTTATCTCATTGGACATCAATTTAGCAGAGTCTAAGACTTTAATTGCACTTTCATCTTCTAAAATGTTCCCTTCTGAAGATGATAATGTTTCTAAAATTTTTTTCTCTATATCTTTTAGCTGTTTCTTATTAGCTGCAGACTGAAGAATAAGAGCATTTCGTTCCTCTTCTAATTCTGGTCTAAAAAGATAAAAACATTTAGTCTAAATTTGTAGTATTTTATCCAAATATTAGATATCCCAATTTTGTAGACAGTTAAATAATTTTGTAGACATATAATACAAATTAAGATGAGTAATCTCTTTATCCTAACCTAAGAAAAAAATGCTCCCATGAAAATAATAATTTGAGAAACCCAAGCAAAAAAAAGCATTAATTACATATATGTAAAATGTGGCAATAACATATACTACAGTAAGTCTAAGAATATGTTAAATTTATCCATATGGCTAAGCTCATTGTGTGAGAATAAGAACTGGAAAAGAAACTCAGAATATGAGACTTCTTATCTATTCCTTGGCTTAATCATATTCAGTCCCATTTTCATCATCTCTTCTACAACAGGAGACAGAAAAGATGACTCATCCTACAACTGGCTCTTCAAGTAAAACACAAAACTCGCACTTATATCTTAACAATGAAGGTATGAAACTTCAAAATAACATAATTCACCATGTTACAGAATATGTTATGACATAGTTCTGTCTTGGATACTGCGCAAGTGGGATAAACACTGAAAATAACAAAAGAACTTCATGGTACATATTTTCACTTATAAGTTGATTTCATGTAATAGACTACTTGATAGTGATATATTAAGCTTCAAGTGGAATCAAAGGTTTCCTTCAGGAAGCAATTCTTTACTAGTAGCCCTTCTAGGTATCATAATATTTTTTCTCATTTAAAAAATAATACATGCTAGCAATGGAAAAATACATAAAGTATAAAGAAAATAATAAGAATTATCCATAATCTTACCAATCCTAAGGATTATCACTGTCAATATTCTCTCTCAATCTTTTTTTGGTATATATGGATATCCATTCATGCATTAACTTTTTAAAAACAAATATTACCCCTACCATATATAGGTTTGTATCCTGCTTTTTCATTCTTGTCCTAAGTATTTTCTTATTTCATTAATATCCTGTATATGTCTTTGAACACATTTCTGATTTTGTCTGTAGCATACATTCCTAGGGATGAAATTTTTTGGCTCAAACAGTCAGATACAAGTCAGAAGTCATGGCGTATCACCTGAATCCTGCTACCCATACTAAAAGCCCAATATAACATGGTTGGTTTATAACTTACTTGTTACAGAATGGCTATTTTAAAGAATTAAATACTTATTTAATTTATAGTGACAAAATATAAAATTTTGACAAGGTTTCAAAATAATCACATAACAAAAGTATTAATGGCCTACAAATATTCCTCTCTATACCCCATGGAAATATCTAAAAAAACACGTACCTTTCCTTTGCAACAACAATACCTAGTAATTGATCTTCAAGTCCTTCTGGAGTTATCATGAAATTGAGCAAAGATAGTTTTGTAGCCAGCTCTGGCATATAGTGTGGATTCCTCAGCTTTGTGGTGATATAAAACTTGAAATCAAAGGAATACTCAATAATGACCTCACCAAGTCTGATGCAATCAATGCCACCTGTATTTCAGAAAAAAAATGCAGAATAAATAAGCCAAAGTTACATAGCCCATCCCCCCTGTTAAAGCCCTTCCTAGGTTACAAGTAAAAAGTCATAAAGTAATTTCAAATAGAATACAAAAAGGTGTTGCAAAAGTCACATATAACACAGAGGCAAGTAAGAAATTATACAGCAGGACTCATTAATTCTGGGGTACTATAAGACATTTTCTCTGGTTGTCATGGAGCCTTCTAAATCAAGATTCCTTTTGATCTTACTTCTTCCATTACTTTTCAATAATGATTCCAAAATTATTTATATATTGCTAAAGCTCTTAAAAGTACTAGAGCTTGACAGAGATAAAATTTTTATAAGCAGAAAGATACATGGTGGGCAACGTCAACCTAAAGTCAACTCTGGTCCACATTAACCACTACTATTCATAGTAATGGACTTTGTGGGGTCCTTGGTCACAAGATAAAGGAATTTCAGGCTGGCTTCAACTTCATGTTCTCTACTGAACAACAGTCTAGGTAACAGTGATTAAGGCAATGAAGGTATTTACTTTAGAATGTCTGATACTTGTTCCAAATTTCCTTTCATGCATAACAACGACACAGAAGTTCTGCGTTAACATTATTATTAAAATATGTAGTGCTTTTCTTGCCTCAGAGATAATCCAATCACCTTTCAGTTCTACCAACTAATATCAATTGATTTCTACCTTGTTTAAAAGTTTGTCTAAGTAGTAAAGGCTCCAAAGACGGATCCAGTTCTTCACCAACATTTTCTAATAGAAGTGGAGTTCCAAACTGAATACAGTTTTCCAGTGTTCTCATATAGTCTGAATCTGATAGCTTAATAACACTAAGCTGATTTTCTTTCTCAGAGTTTTTGATCCATTTATTGGCTTGACCCTGGGGGTCAATCATTAAAGGCCTAGAATATAATAAGAAATATTCTGAGGGGAATAAATAGATGTTGAGATTTCTTTAAAATTATATAATTTACATAATAAACATCATCATCAATCTGTACAAATACAAAGTGTTTCACGTACATTACCAGGATTAAGCTTCACAAAATTCCTGTGAGAAAAAAGTGAAAAGGAGTTTTATTCTCATTTATTTATTTATTTATTTGTTTGTTTTTGTGGTACGCAGGCCTCCCACTGTTGTGGCCTCTCCCGTTGCCGAGCACAGGCTCCGGACGCGCAGGCTCAGGGGCCATGGCTCACGGGCCCAGCCGCTCCGCGGCATGTGGGATCTTCCTGGACCGGGGCACGAACCCATGTCCCCTGCATCGGCAGGCGGACTCTCAACCACTGTGCCACCAGGGAAGCCCCCCGTCATTTATTTTTGAAGTGAAGAAATTCAGTCTCAGGTAGTACTTTGCCCAAGGTTCTAAGGTTAAAAAACTAGTGCAATGTCAGAAGTAGGACAAAGAGCTGTGTTTTTTCCAACATAACATACTGTTTTCATGGTAATTTTAATACATGTCATCTGTTAACATAATATAAAAAATAATCCTACGTATTTGATAAAAACTTAAAATAAGAGATCCACTAGCCTATAACGGATTTCCTTAGGTTATGAGTAGAACCATAAACTAAGTTTCCAAGTTTAGTTTAGTATATATTTGAGATCTATTTAGGAATTTTTTCTATGTAAGTATGGTACAGACTTTGTGTTTAAGAACATATGATTCATGGTTTCAGAGAATCAAAATATGATGTGCTTTCCTCTTCTTCAGTGATGATGCTGTCTTAGGTTCCTTTTATATTCAGTACAGTGCATTAAATTATCTTTTAAAAATATAAGCACAGAAAGGGGAGTTTTCATTCCATGTCACTTTGCCTTTCCCATTCTCCTTCTGTTTCAACAGCTTCTAGGGATAAAAATCCCCTTTCCCTTTGCCTAAAAATAAGCTCTTTAATCAACTACTCCCAGATAACTTTGTTCTTTTATTTTCTTTCCTTTCCAAAAAACAAAACAATCCAATACTAGCTGACTGGTTGTTTTCTTTCTCTGCTCAAACTGTGCTGAAATCTTATTGAAAGCACAAAAAAGTACAAACACTAGTTAAAATTTACTTTTGCTATCATAGCAAACAGAGGAAAAGTGTTCTGGAAATGAGAAAGTTATTTTGCACACAATTGCTTAAAAGTTGTCTAGTAATTAGACTAGATGCTTTTAGTACCTTTCAAGGCCCTGTTTAAAGGGACATTTTTTCTTCCTTACATATCCTTATTATTGGAAAAATATGGTATTTGTTCATTCCCCTGCAAAAAGTAACTATTTCTGTCAATTAAGATTTTTAATGCCTATCAATATTCTTGGTAAAACCTAAATCAATGTTCTCAGCAATGCAATAATTAGAGATCCTTTTTATTCTAAAAGAAATCCAACTTCTACTTAATACAACTTTCTGTATTACAAATACAATTGGAAAATTGAGTTGTGTCCATCAGAGAAATAACACCATGCCAAGTTATTTGTATTCTGTATGTACATGACTGTAGGTATGAAAGTAATGCTCATCTACATTTGAGATCTTTGGGCAGTCTGAAGAAAAAAGCATTATCAATCTATGCTTCTGACAGAGGTAGTAATTTTGGGGAAAACAAAGCTTTGCTGTTAAGTAGCCAGTAGCCAGTGTTGTATTAGTAAACGATAATAAAGCAGAAGAGTAAGTATTTTCATTGTGTTTAAAAAGTAAGCAAGGGGGGGCTTCCCTGGTGGCGCAGTGGTTGAGATCCGCCTGCCGATGCAGAGGACACGGGTTTGTGCCCCGGTACGGGAAGATCCTATATGCGGCGGAGCAGCTAGGCCTGTGAGCCAGGGCCGCTGAGCCTTCGCGTCTGGAGCCTGTGCTCCACAACCAGAGAGTCCACAACAGTGAGAGGCCCGTGTACCGCAAAAAAAAAAGTAAGCAAGGGGCTTCCCTGGTGGCACTCCATGGTATGCAGTGACATCTTTAAAGGAAAAAAGGAAAACCAAAAGAATCCAAAAAACTGTCAACTCAGAATTCTAAACCCAGCAAACAATATCTTTCAAAATGAAGATGAAATAAAGAAAAAAAGCTAAATGAATTAATTGCCAATAGACCTGTACTCAGGAAGTGCTGAAAAATATTTGTCAGGCAGAAGAAATATGAAAATAGATAGAAACATAAAGAAATGAAGAAGTCTAAGGGCATTCCCTGGCATCCCAGTGGTTAGGGCTTGGTTCTTTCACTGCTGTGACCCAGGTTCAATCCCTGGTTAGGGAACTAAGATCTTGTAAGCTGTGCCACCACAAGGCCAAAAAAGAAAAAAACAATCAAAAAGTCCAAAAATGAACATAAACATAAAAGACATTTTTCTTATATTTAAGCACCCTAACATAATTACTGTCTAAAGCAAAAATAGTAACAATGTATTGTGGGATTTATGACATATGAAAAATAAAATATACAATAACAGCACAATAAATAGGAGAGAGACATTGGAACTATACTGTTGAAAGATTCTTATACTATATGTGTAGCAGTATATTGCTATCTGAAAGTATTCAGAAACTAAAGATGTGTATTGTAAACTCTAGAGCAAACACTTAAAATAGGGAATATATAACCAACAAGCAAATAGTGGAGATAAGATGGAATCATAAAAAAATTCAATTAATCCAAAGCCAGGTGGAAAAAGAAGATAAAAGGAACAAAGAACAGATGAGACAAACAGAAAAGAACTTGTAAGACAGTAGAGTTAAATCTAAATGTATCAATAATTCCATTAAGTATAACTGATCTAAATACTCTGATTACAAGTGAGAATTATATCAATTATATCTCTATTTTAAAAAACAGAAAAAAAGTCATGTAATCCCTCCCATTTAAAAGCTTCAAATGGTTGGTAATGTTCTGCATCTTGATTGTGGCAGGGATCATATGACCATAGGCCTTAATCAAAATTCATAAAACACTGCACCTAAAAAGGGTGAATTTTATTGTATATATCATATCTCAATAAACCTGACATAAAATTAAAGAAAAAATAAAGTGATGAGAAAAACAAAGACATTTTCAGACCAATTCACAAGTCCTTACTAAACGAAAGACTGAAGGGACAAAGATAGCATTACAAATCAGTGAGGAAAGGAAGAATAACTCAATAAATGCTGCTGGGGTAAATGGTTATCATTATCAAATAAATAAATAAAATTAGATCCTTACCTTTCATCACATCCAAAGATGCAAAAAGAAGCAAGCAACAGGGTTCTAACTGTGAACTGCTTTCCCAGTTCACGACTCTGTTTCTGAGAACTATATTCTTGACCTACTCATGTGTGTTACTACAATGGCTTGGCCCCCAGCCATAGGTGACAAGACCTAGTATGGATATTTGTCCCACACTAAACTAATCAGATTTTTCTCTCATGGGAATTTGAACTTGTACTTAATGGTTCTGGTTAATGTATATTATTCAACTGATGTGTTTTGTGAACTTAGGAACTAAGGCTTCATTAGGGAATGGCCATGTGTACAGAAGAACAGAATCAGCATATAATCAGAGACAGACCAATGAAGCAGCTGCACAGAGAAAAACACAGAAAATAGGTCCTACAGTGAGGGAGAGAAAGAGAGACAGAGGGAGAGATTGAGACTGATTGGGAGAGATACCAATTTTCATTGGTATTTTCATTACAAAAGCCTACTGGCTCAACTTTTCTCTGAGGTACACTTAAGATACTCTAAAGTGAGTAGCCAAAAGAGTGAACATCAGTTACATTACTGGGTTCTGCTGTTAGGAGGCAGAGAGAAGAGATTAAGCCTCTGTGGTCACTTACAGTGTCCAGAAGGATGATAGCCATAGATGAACACATTGGTCCCAACTGGCAAGAAGTGAAGTCTGGTCTATAAGGATGGAGACTCATCCCTCAGAACTGACCCAGTCCATGACTTATTGACCAGACAGTCCAAAAATAACAGGTAGAAAGGAGTAACACCATTGAAATATTACTGTATTAGAAGAGTCATCTTTCTGCCAGAAAATGACAGATTGTTTTCTTCAATTTACATACAATCCTGAAACCTCTGGTTTCCCTGGATTTCAGTTAAGCCTTATAGATATCCTAATAGCATTTTTGAACTGCAATTTAAAAAATCTGAATGGCCACCAAATGCATAGAAAAGGGTTCTAAAACAGAATACTCAGGGTCAAATATTCTGTTAAATAGAACTTGCCCTGCTTTACAAGAGAACACATTTTCTGGAATAGCTAATTACACTTCCTCGGATTGTAATAAATTTTACTAATTGCCTAGAAGTTTCAACCTAAGGATGTTCACTCTCAAGTAAAATTTTGAGTGGATAAGCACTCAAAACACATACATCAGTATTTCAGTAAAATGATACTATCAGTATAAAGGAGACTTAGACATCTTGAAGTATCTAGTAAGTTTTCCAAAGAATATAATAAACAATACCTCAAACTTTTAGAATGTAAGATTTCCTTGTATCTTTAATGTATCTTATATCCCAAAAGAAGACTGAAATTTCCATTACAGTTATAAAGGTAGCAAATGGGATACCCTATTCCACATTTCACTTAACATAATAAATAAGAACAAGGATTTGGAAGTTAAATTGCCTGGGTTCAAATTCTTACTCCACCATTTACTAGCTCAGTTATCTCACTACATTTCAAATTAGTAAATCACTGTGGGCCTCAGTCGTCTCATCTGTAAAATGGAATAATAAGAACTAACTCATAGGAATTTGTGAGGATATAAGGCACTTACAAAGTACCTCAAGAATATAAGAACTCAATAGTATCTATCATAGTATATTTGACATAAGATCCCAAGAAAAGACTTAAATTAGATGACAACATGACTAAATAACCATTTATAGGAAACTATTTCTCAGATGAGAGTAATTTCCCAAGTTTTTGAAAGTGATATAAATAAAAGGATAACAATAAAAACCATTTGGAAAACTCATATAGTTATCACACTATCAGTGATAGTGTTGAAAAATATACATGAAATTGCATAAATTATTGTTATAGTATCATGAAAATGGGTAGAAATACCTAGTTAAAATAAATACATTGAATAGCCAAAACCTGCCAACGGCCCAAGTGTCCGTCAACAGGAAAATGCATGAAGTTATATAGTCATGTAATGGAATACTACTCAGCACAAAAATTAGTAAGATTATGCTGTGTGGAAAAAGCCTTATACAAAAGACTACATACAGTATGATTCCATTTATATGAAGTTCTAGAATAGGCAAAACTAACCTGTGATGGAAAATAATCAGAATAATAATCTCCTATGGGATGAGGGTGGGGATTTACTGGGAAGGGACAAAAGAGAATGTTTTATACCTTGACAGAGGTTTGGGTTGCACAAGTGCATACTTTTGTTAGAACTCATTGAATGGTATAGTTTTAAGTTTTGTGTATTTCATTGTATGTAAATTTTACCTCAAAAGAAAAAAAAAACAAATATTGAACTTTAGTTAATGGTATGCATGCTGAAATATTTGGAAGGAAGTAGATCCATGTCTGCAACATATGTTGAAATACATGAAAAAGGATGAGTTGATGGATGGATAGAGGGATAGATAAGAATAATAAAATGTTAATTGTAGGATCTAGGAAGTAGTAGCTATACAGGCACTTTAAAATCCTTTCAACTTTTCTCTATATTTGAAAATCTTAAAATAAAATAATTGAAAAATAAATACTTTATGTTCCTTACCAACGCCTGGAGTTATTAACAATCACTCCATTGTCTATGGAGAAAGTATCTGTAGGCAATCCAGCAATATTCCAAGCTCTAATTTTTACTGGATCACCCAGGGTCTTACTCAATGAGAACTCCTCTGAACATGGGATTTTTTTTTGCTGTAAGAAATAAACAAATTTCTTTTGATGTTTTCTCTTGTCTTGTTGATTGAAATATTGTTAACATTAAAATACTGATTTGTTATTAGATATTGTTTAATAATTCTAAAGAACAAAAAGAAAACTGAAAGGAAAGTTGGACTATGGAAGTATTTTACTGATCAAACAAGAAGAAAAAAAGAAAAACCCCATATTTTCAGTCATTTCTCCCCTTCTCTGTTTTTATTATCATCTTTTCCCCCCAGATACCCCAACACATACTTTAAGTGTTCTATATAAAGAAACTTATGAAATATAAAACCATTACCTTGCACAACATGCTCCAATCTTCTGTACATGTTTGTCGAAAGCCAGCAGTGAAAGCACCAAGGTAGGCTATTACTCCTGCTGATACTAAGACATCACCAGTCAAATTTTCATATACTATCTGAAGGTCATCTGCAGCTTGAGACCATCTGGGAGATTAATCAAAGGCAAAATAGCCTCATCATAGAGAATGATCTATGATAGTAATTGAAAGGGCTAGGGGCTTCTAGTCCAAACTCTATAACAAAATGCCATGAAATGTTGGGCACTTGCTTATCTATAAGCAAGGAGGTTGGGTCCCTTCTAGCTCTAACATGCTATAATATATATCTATGTTATACAAATGATAATCTACCTTTGATTATTAGAATATTAGGCATTTCTTACACGACTTGTTCTTTCAGAATAAGCAAAACAAAAAAACCACCAGCATTTTGTCTAATAATTTTAATCAGGATGATTTGGTCTAGTGGCCCTGCTATTTGTTCCTGAAAAACATAGGAACATTTGCAATTCATTACCAAAAATTACATTTAAGTTGTATAGCAGCTGACATACTAATGCTAAGGTTGATATTTTTTTGCATTTAATGAAACCTTTACAATAAAAAGTGCATTACAAAACCATCCAATCTACCTTACAAAGTATTGTCAAAAGTATGTAACTTTATCATGCTATTCATTCAACAAATGTAGTTAATAACTATGACAGTTGGCTGGCCAGTACAAATAAATAGATTAAAATAAAGCTAACTGGCTTTGTTGTATCAAGTCAGTTATCCGAAATAAATTTAACAAAATGAACCATATATCCACTACTCCCTCCCATTTTATTATGAAAAATTTTAACATACATAAAATTGGAAAGAATTGCACAATGATCACCCACATACTCACCACTTAAAAATTACCATTTGTTTTATTTGCTTCTTTCTCTCTCTCTCTCTCTCTTTTTTAACATTTGAAAGCAAGTTGCAAACACCATCCTTGACATTGATATTCTGTTAGGAGAAGCTTAGCCAGGTACTTTATAGAAAGTCCCACAATCTCAACCAGCCATTTAAAAATCAGTAATCATAATAAATATCCAAAGAAAGTCACATATTCAAGCCCGACCTTGTAAAATATTGTTAAAAGGAGTAGAAATCTGACCTTGATTTTTCTCCACCTAGTCCTCCAATTAGTTTTGAGGCTCTTTCAAGTTTCTTAGCACAGAGTTCCACCTGGTCTTCTAAACGAGCCTTTTCCTCAGTTTTCTCAAGAAATGTTGCTTGTAAATTTTCCAGATGATGTTCTACTTCTGCTAGTTCTGCTCTCTTCTGATTCAAAAGCTCCATTGTCTCAGCTAAGGACTTCTGAGCTTCTGTTAAGCGGGCTTTCTTAGGAGCCACTACCTGTTTGGGAACAATATATGCAGCTATAATGTGTACTATATAAAACTGACAATCGACATAATCCTTTATAGATATTATGAATTTTAAATGTTTATTTATGATTATAAATACATTTATCACTTATAACAATGAATTATACAAATTTTAAATGCCTTAAATCTTACATCATATTTTTATATGCAGAAAAGTAAAATATATTTCTATGTCTTATAAAATATATAAAATCATTCTGGACTAGCAAACAGTTATCTATAAAATAGGCAAGTTATTCTGGACTAATAAAAATGTCATAATATGTAGCAAGAATAGCATAATATATAGCAAAATAATGAGAAGTTGCCATTCAACTGCTGCAAAAAAAATAGAAAAACATGTAACAGGAGTTACAAATGCTTAAAAATACATGAAAGTGCTTTTTTTTTTTTTTTTTTTTTGCCATTTCCAAGTCAGCTTGGAAATTCTCAATGTCTTCCCAGTCAGCTGAGGCTTACATTTGCCTTGAGGGGATTAAGACAGTAGCAGTAATACAAAGAGAAATAAAGTCTCGGTGTTCAGCTTCACTACCAAAACTGAATTTTCCTCAACAAATCTTGAAAAGTGACACTTTGTTGAGAGAAAAAGAATTTTCTAAATTTCTTATTTTATTATGCTCATTAGTATCAATATATCAAGAATGGGTTCGGCCAACTTGATCAGAGTGTACTATAAGCCACCAGTAGAAGGAATTTACAAGATGACCAAAGAGAGCATATGTCCATTTGAAAGAAGGGAGACCTAAGTCTTCTGGTACATTGCTGTGAATGAGCTGAAGGGTAAGAGGAAGAGTGAGGCAAAGAATCGGATATTGGGGCTCCCCTGGTAGTGCAGTGGTTAAGAATCCTCCTGCCAGGCTCCCCTGGTGGCGCAGTGGTTGAGAGTCCGCCTGCTGATGCAGGGGACACGGGTTCGTGCCCCAGACTGGGAAGATCCCACATGCCGCGGAGCGGCTAGGCCCGTGAGCCATGGCCGCTAAGCCTGCACGTCCAGAGCCTGTGCTCTGCAACGGGAGAGGCCACAGCAGTGACAGGCCTGCATACTGCAAAAAAAAAAAAAAAAAAAAAAAAAAGAATCCTCCTGCTAATGTAGGGGACACAGGTTCGAGCCCTGGTCTGGAAAGATCCCAAATGCCACAGAGCAACTAAGCCGCACCACAACTACTGAGTCTGCTCTCTAGAGCTCACGAACCACAACTACTGAAGCCTGTGTGCCTAGAGCCCCTGCCCCGCAACAAGAGAAGCCACTGCAATGAGAAGCCTGTGAACTGCAACGAATAGTAGCCCCCACTCACTGCAATTAGAGAAAGCCTGCACACAGCAACCAAGACCCAGTGCAGACAAAAAAATAATAATAATAAAATGATCAGATATTGAATTAGGAAGCTCCACTTTCTACTTTGGACTTTGAAGAAGACCTTGCTGGATATCTCCCTTCAACCCCTCCATAAAAACATGAGACAGGTGCATCAGAATTAAAATAGCATGTGGAGGTGTAGAGTGGAAAGTCAGAAAACAACCTGAATACCTTAGATTCTCAGCTTTATAGAAAGGATCCAGAAGATTCCACATGTGTTAATTAGCTGAGTTGAGAGCTTGCCGACCTGCTGAGATTACTATGGGGAGGGACAAGATGTTCAAATGGAAGAACATCCATTAAAATTAATTTTAGGGCTTCCCTGGTGGCGCTGTGGTTAAGAATCTGCCTGCCAATGCAGGGGACACGGGTTCGAACCCTGGTCCAGGAAGATCCCACATGCCACGGAGCAACTAGGCCTGTGCGCCACAGCTGCTGAGCCTGCATTCTAGAGCCCATGAGCCACAACTACTGAGCCCATGTGCCACAACAAGAGAAGCCACCGCAGTGAGAAGCCTGCGCACCGCAACAAAGAGTAGCCCCCACTCACCGCAACTACAGAGAGCCTGTGCGCAGCCAAAAATAAATAAAAATAAAGTGAATTTATTTAAAAAATTAATTTTATTTCTTTAACAGGTGTATAAAGGTCTACTCCCCTGAAATTTACAGTCACAGTCTGTACCTCTCTACAGGTACATATACCTTATTAAGAATATCTTCTCAATCATTACAGCCTGATCACTCATCCTACACTCTGAGGTTGTTCTAAACACATGCTATCATGTATTTCCATGGGTATTTTTATTTATATTTCCTGCTCCCCTTGGTAGAATTCTGCAAGCTCCTGAGGACAACGCCAGTGTTTCCTTGGTCCTTTGCTAGTCAAATTTACAAAATGCTCTTAACCATTCTCTACTCTCCCAGGAATTTGGCCTCAGTGGGTACTCCAAAAAAGACTCCCTATCACTGCATGCCATGGCTTGATTCCACGCTCCGCCTCTTAACCCTACTGGAATTTTTTACTTCTGACCTTTGCATCAAGATTTTAATCTGCCACTTTGCCCTTGGTGTTTTGGATTTTTCTTTGCTTCTGCAGTCCCCTCATAAAACTTAATTCTCTTTTGCCCCAGGTCCCTGTAGCTATAGGTCAGTCTGGCCAACTCCAATGATCATCCCTGCTCTCACTTACACTAGTCCCAAACAGGTTATGTCACACATAAGTATTCTCTTCATGTACTAGATACTCAGTTAATGTCTGATGATTATGCTGCAGCAGGACAAATTCTTTGTGGTATCACTTTTAGAAACTTCTTAACTAGTAAATATCGGCATAGATTTTAACTTATGGGAATATTTCAACACAAAATGGATGCGCTGATCCTCAAAATACCTTTGCAACTCTGTCATACACTTCCATAGCCATGATCCACTTACACAGACCCTCAGCTGCAGAGGAAGCTTTAGCAACCTTAGGGGGATCAAATTCAGGGTTTGTTAAGTATTCACCACGAATCTTCTGCATAACAGTCACCTATAAAACAAAGATTTAGATCTTAAGATTTCAACATATATCACGCAACCATAGATGAAAAATTAATCATACACAGTAAAAAAAAAAGTATATAAAAAAGTTATGTTGTCTTTAAAAACCAAGGTGAGTACTTTGAGATATTTTTAAAATAAGCATAATTGTAGCAGTCATATTTGTGAGCAAAATATGCAAACTTATTACAGATAGTGAAACAAGGTATTTCTTCCAAAAAAATTAAAAGACTTGTGTAGTTTGGGAAAACATATGGAAATAAGGAAGAACAATTAAACATAAATAAATAGAAGTTTGGATGAAAAACAACTATACTTTTTTACCTCACAAATTTGTATATCCAATTTATTAAGAAATAAACTATTATAAGGCACTTGGAGAACTCTTTCATGTCAATAATACACTAAAACAGTAATTTATTCAATGACTTTTGATGGTCTGAAAGAGGAGAGGTTTTATGTATTATGAGAATTCATAATAGTCATTAATAAATATAATATTCATTTATTTATTATCTTAATTCTAAAGACAGACTATCTTCTTACGTTTTATATAATATTGCAAAATGTTAAAGATTTTATACATCTTGGCAAAATTACATTTGTAGAAAAAATCCAATGAAACTCACCGGAATGTTGTCCTTGTCATATTCTCTCAAATCTCTTAGGAAATTCATATCTCCCAGAAGTTTTTTGCTAGGTCCCCAGTAATCCAATATCTATAAATAAAATTTATGGAAATTTATTAGATGTGCAATTAAATATGCTTGATATAAAACTTTTCTTCTTGAGGTTTAAGATATATTAATCCAGAGAAACTATACACTGTACTTTCAAAATATAAACCTACATCTCCTTGGAAATGAAATAAAGAGACTTCTCTCCCTGAGAACATGTTAAGCATATCAAATATTTAAAATATGTATATGAACTTATATATTGACTTTATTATTAAAAATTAAACATTAGAAGGCAAAAGATATGATTATTTCTCTTTAGAAAACTTAAGAAAAGCAGCTGGTATAAACACCATCACAATTTTCATATAAGAAAATATATTTTTTTAATTTCAACTTTTATTTTCCATTAATCTTGACTTTCAAACCAGAAAGGTAGTGCCATAGACTGAAAGTTTGTGTCCTTTCCCCAAATTCGTATGCTGAAGCCTACTCCCCAGTGTAATAGTATTTGGAGGTGGGGTCTTTGGGAGGTGGTCTTTGGTGTGAGAAATAGACCTCAGAGAGGTCCCTCACCCATCCACTATGTGAGGACACAACAAAGAGATGGTAGTCTATAAATCAGGAAGTGAACCCTCACCAGACACTGAATCTACTGTAGTCTTGATTTTGGACTTCCCAGCCTCCAGAAGTGTGAGAAATAAATTTTTGTTATATATAAGCCACCCCTATCTGTGGTAACTTGTTATAGTAGCCCAAATGGACTAAAACAGGTAGCAAATATTTTTCTTATAGAAAATCTCCTCACCTACCTAGACTTCCCAAGTGGAATAGAGAAGAGAAAGCAGAAAGACAAAGATTATACACTGCTCTGTCAGTTATAAGATAAAGCACATGGTACTTGTGCTAATAAAAGGTGTTAAATAAGTAGCTGAACATTCTTTTTATTAATTTCAGAAGCCTGATGGGGTGTATGTGTATGTCTATCTGTGTGTGCGTGAGAATAACTTGTTAAGGTAAGAGCCTATTTATTTTCTTTATCTTTATTATGTCAACGAAGGATAGAATGGCCAAAAAAAAAAATCCCAATTCTCCAATTCAGGAATTCAAACCTAGGTATTGTAAAAACCTGAAAAGAAAATAAGTCTATAAATTTAGTTTAGGATAGATGTTACACCATCTTTTTTAAGGGAGATACCTTTGAATAATAATTGTAATAACAACAACTAACATTTAGTAATAAATATGTAATATTTATTATTATAAACAGGTTACTGTTTATAAGGCCTTATACGTAAGAGCTTTATATGTATTAACTAATCTAATCCTTGCATTAACTTTGTGAGGCAGGTACTATGACAATCCTCTTTTTACAGAGTTCCACAGAGGTTAAGCATCATCCCCAGGGTCACATTGCTAGGAGGGTCAGAATTTCTGAATATAGACATTCTGGCTCCAGAGCAAATGCTTTTAACAATGTCACTGTACTGCTTAACAGCAGAATTTTTTGAATGCTCAGAAACACCTATATAACCATATCACATTCTTGAGACTCTTAGCTGGAAAAGCACAGGTGTCTCACCGTTCATTCAACCCCACCCCATGACAGTGGGGAGTTCCGCATAGACAGAAAAGGAGATGGAAACAACCGGAACTACATTTTTCTGATGCTATACTGCCTTAGCTTTATCTAGGATACATATAATCTGGAAAACAATATATCTGCCCTGAACTGGGTACTGTTGACATTCAATTTGATAATAGTTGCTGTACAGTGTTCTGTACATTCATGAATATGATATAAATCTGTGTCTAGTTATTACCTTGCCTCCAGTTCCTGAAGGATCTGAAACTTTTTCTGGTTTTATATCTTTCATAACACAAACAGCTGCCATAACTAGTTTAACACCAGATGGAGGATTCTTCATTGACTTCACAATTGTAATGTCAGCTGGCTAAATAAAAAGAAAACAGGGTATCTTCAGAATAGCCTACTTTTAAATAATAAGAGTTTCAAAAATAATGTTGGAGAATAATAAAAGCATAAATTTTCATTTGAAACTAATTGTTTTTTGCTTTGCATGGTTATGAAAGAATTAACAAAAGAGAACTTAAGTACAGTAAACCAATGATTCCCAAGTGTTTGAGAGTTCATAGGTCCTTATGAGAATATGGTGACAGCTAAGAATATTCCAGAGAAAATATTTTTGCGCACATGCACAAAATTTTTATATAGTCACATGCCAAGCCCACACATGGAATCCACGTTAATAACCCTAAGTTAAATAAAGACTTAATTCTATATTTGCTTACATGTTAGCTTTACCCACCAAAAATGAAAGAAGAGGTAAGTTCCAATTCCAAACTTATTTTCTAAAAAGGTATATATTATTACGACAGACACAACTGATTCAGTTAGTTATTATCCACTCCAGTATCCTTCTGACTACCCTTGCAATTGCTGGAAAGCTAAAAATTTATCTTAGTTTCCCATGCAGCTAGAGTTGTGGGAGGTCGTTAGGTCCTACCATCAGATCACTTGAGTGATACTAGAATTCAGAATGAATAAGTGAGGAGACTCAGGGCACGAGGCATCTGTTTTGCTGATATGGATTATGGTGGAGGCAATATGGCTCTGTAAGAAGGCTCTGCAGGCTTCCAACTCAGAGGGATCATTCCTCTGGTAGATTAGTGCCTCAGTTTAGCTTTGTGAGTCATTCCTGGCAGCTCGGCCTAGAATCTATTTACTTAGCTCTTCCAAGAATTCTGTAATTTATTTATAAAATTCCCTAAAGAATCTCTGCTAACACTAAATAGTCAATTCACTTCTCTGCAACTGAACCCTAACTCTTTTCTATAATACAGTATTTGATACTAGGAAGGGTACAAACAACTGAAAGGGAAACCTGATACTGATAACTTGAACTGGTGGTGTTTAAAGGCATCAAGAATCCTGTGAGTATCAGAGGATACAGTACTGAAAGTCCATGGTACACAGTGATAAAAGTTACCTAAATTCATGCTTATGGTCGTCTAGAATGGAGTGTCTATTAAAAACAAACTTTGTCAAAATGATTGGCTCCTGTGATAAACGTCTAAGGAGAGAATGAATAAAGACTACTGGGTAGAATGTGGCTTTTAAATGTGACAGAGAGCAGACATGAAGAAAATAATAAGCTCAGAATTTTAATATTAAAATTCTGGTTAAATTCCTGGTTCACAGCACAGTGACAGTTTCTAAATATAAATGACCTAACACAATCTTAAGTCTTACAACTACAAGTCTGATATAACTGAAAATCAGATATAGAGTTTGATCCTGAAGATGCTGAATTACTGATAGGTTGAGCTCGCCATCTTGTCAGGTATCTTATGTGAAAGTTGTAGCAGTCCCTAAACTTTCTGGCACCAGGGACCGGTTTCATGGAAGACTATTTTTCCACAGATGGGGGGTGGAGGGTGGCCGGGGGATGGTTCAGTTGATACTGCAAGCCATGGTTCAGGCGGTAATGCGACCGATGCAGATCGGCAGATGAAGCTTCGTCTGCCCGCCGCTCACCTTCTGCTGTGCGGCCACATTCCTAACAGGCTGCGGACCAGTAGCGGTCTACGGCCTGGGGGCTGGGGACCCCTGAGTTAGGGCATTGATTAGGAAAAAAGGCAAAGAATGGGGTCTGAATATCCTGAACTTCCATACTACACTGGGCCTCCCTAGTCAACAGAAGCTGGTCTCTCTGCTCTGTTTGGTGAGGTTATTCTGGTTTTGCCTAAAGACCCTGTAGAGTCATACACAACACAGTGTAATGCAGACAGGTGTGACCCACATCTATATTGGAAATGATCTTTAGGTTTTGCTGTACATGCATGTCCAGAAGGCTGCAGAAAGGTAGCTCAACATTCTATTTAACATATGCCTCCTGGTCCATGTACAGAACCACTGTGGCCTCTTGGAGATTATTCCATTCCCACTGGAATATCCTGAATGAAAATTATAAATAATACATGAAAAGCAAAAAATATAAGATAACAGTATAGCAAAAAGGAATTGTTAAGAGTCAAGTTTCATTTGACTGGACAAAAAAAATATAATACCACCCACTGAAAGTGAACTACACCGAATTAACCAAGTGTCTCTATGCAGTTTTACTTTGTTGATGAAACACAAGCTAATTCAAACACTCGCCTTTAGTGTATCCAGTGCAGACAGAGCTGCTTCCAAAGCTGGAATCGCCTCAGCTAGATCACTTTCACACTCATTTTTCAGAGCTTGGGCTTCTTCAGCCTTTCCGCTGGCTATCTCTTCATCAAATTTCACAAACTCTCTTTTTGCTTCCACTTGTGCAGATTCTTTCTCAATAATCTAAAGAAAAGAAAGAAAGAAATAAAGACATTTCCTTAAACATCCTAATGCTTTCTCTATCCTAGAGACAAAAGAACATTTGAAGATTAGGGAATCCGACATATCATTTTGAAGGATAAAATGAGGAGAAATGTAAATACACGTGACCTAATTTGGTAATGGGCTCCCCATCTCTCTTCAAAAACAACAGAAACCACACGGAACCCAATGAGTCAACTGAAAAGGGTAACATCCCTAAGATCTAGTGGCAAAAAAATTAAGGCTTATTTTCAAGGCTGATTTTACATATTTCAATTGTCCTCTGACATCAGTTTTTAAAAATTCAGGATACTTTACCTGCATCATATGTGCGTTTTCAATTTTAGCTTCCTCCAATTTGGGCTGTAACTGAACAAGCTCTATTTTCATTTCACCAACCTAAGTAAACAATTTGTCATTAGTTTTCATAACTACAATAGCTATGGAAGCCAAACAGAGAAAATTGAAACTTAAATGTATCATAAGGTACTGGGGACAGAAAACCTTAACTTTTTTTTTCCAGTTCTTTACATGATAAACAAAACCATGAGACTGTGGCCAGTTTTCTTCACAAAAGACTTTATCTTCCTTGAGTATGACAGGGCAGTGGAAGAATGCAGTTGTTGAGGAAGAAAATCAGGTAGAAAAAAGGTGGCAGCTCGGGCTATCCCTATTATACTATGTGCCTGGTATACAGTGCGTCCAGACCACCCCAACACTCTGTTGCCTATGTTGAAATAATACTAATAAGTATTACTAGCACTTGACTCATTTAAAAAAAAACCCAATCTTATATTTAACCAGCTATTACAATAAAAAGTCAACCCTGACATTATATTCTCTCCAAATGCCAAAAAATTAAGAATAAAACTGGGTGTATTTGAGTCTGTGTGGTCTGGGAAACTCAGTGAACTTCTGTAAAATTCACTTTACTCATCTGTAAAATGAGGATCATAAAAGTGTCTACCTCATGGAGTTGTTATGAGGAATAATTGAAGGAATGCACATGAAGCACATAACACAGTACCTGGCACATAATATATTCTCAATAAATTATAGCTCTTCTATTTCCCATTATGTATTACCATTTGAGCAGCTCCTCAAATTTACCTGAGACTCAGCAAAAGCTAATTTGTCAAGTCCATTCACATATCGCTGTTTTGCTTCCATTACAGCTTGTTGCCTCTTAGTCAAAAGCTGTCGAAATGAGGCAATAAGTTCAAGGTAAGAAGTAGCAGTAACATAGTTATGTCGTCCTAATGTGTGCAAGAACCTAAAAGAGAGGCAGATAGCATATCTTACTATAAGTAATGGGTTTTACAGAGTAAGAAGTAAATTCGACATAGCATTAACAACAAACATTTAAGAATAAAGGTTAATTTTATTCAGAGGCTGCTGAATACTTGAAGTTTACAAAATCCTAGAATTTTACACAGAACCATTTCCTAATATCTTGTCTACAAAATATCAATGGTGTAGTTAAAAAGCACAAATCAACAAAGATATGTCTCAAAAGAGAACTATAGCAAGAAAGATATAGGTAGGTCTTTTTACATGTTTCATATGCCAGGAGGATCTAAGAGACCCAAGATACTGTACAAAAGTATAGTAGGAAAGGGGACTGCAGATAGCATAGCAAGAATGAGTCATCATTCCTTGCACACGTGTCACATGTTGGTTGAACAGGGTTTGGCCAGAAATATGAGACTACTACCCATACACATAAAAACAATGGATGCAATGATGTTTCACAGCAAGTATGTAGACTAGAGCCCACTGATTGGTGTTAACTGTCCAAGCCAAACATGCTAGCTGGCTGTAAAACTCTGGCAATATACTATGAGCATCTTTGAAATGAGGATCTCAGAGATGAACAGAGGTAAAGCTTATACTTTTAAGGCATCCACAGCCCACCAACCATCTCCCTCCTTGTCTGAGAACTTCCAACCAGTGCCCCAAGAGCAATGTTTGTTCTGTGAAACCTGCCACCATAACCACAGCAGATCAGAGCAGGATTGGGCACTGGACACAAACAAGGCTAATCATATTTTGGAATAAATTGAGACTAGAGAGCTGGAAACAGCCAATCAATCTCTGCTACAGCTGGAATTGCAAGAAGTAAAATTGAGAATCGAGAGGCACACAGTTTCCTCCATATATACTGGGAAGTAAAAAGTTCAGTCTGTAAAGAGAAAGAAGAAAGCAGATGCCCCAAGAGAAACAGGGATGAGAAACAGAGAAAAAGCATTTCTGGGTTTGTGGTGGCTTTTTAACTCCTGCTTCCAGTCACTTCTAAGATACAGCTGTATTCTTTCCCTTAAACTTTGTAAGGTATCCCTGTATCTTTGTAATAAATTCCTCTCTTTGTGAAACCTAGATCAAGTAGCTTTCTATTACTTACAAGTCTTAACTTATTAAATGATTGGAGAGACTTAGAAGCCATAGAAATCTTATTAAAATTTTAGGCTTTCACAAAAAAAGATGCTTTAAAATACAAGGCATTATTGTAAAATTTATTAATATTAACCTTTCTGAAAGATGCATAATGGAAGTGTGAAAGTGTTTGCAGATTGGAACTATCTCTCGTCGTTCAACTTCAGTAAGCTCCAGTGTTTCTAAGAATTTCACAGCTACAAGTTCAAGAGCGTCTTCCGGCCATGGCTAAAAATAAGAAAACGAAAAGCAAATAAAAGTTAAGACGATTAGTCACACTTCAGTTATATAAATTGTCTTCCTGTGTGAGAAGAATTTGGGGTTGAGAAAATTAAAACCTTAATAGGGAAAATAGAATTAGGGGGATTAAGGGCACAATGAAAGATCTAATAAATATTTTATACAGTAAAATTAAAGATAACGCAATATAAAGGAAAGGTAGATAATAATTTACATATCAAAGATATACTACACTGCTTCCCTAACTCTTCCACTTGGACATCTAGTAGGCACCCCAAATTTAGTAGGACAACGGCACAGGCTGCTTAGTTGCTCTCCTAATACCTATCAGCCCCCTTTCCTTAGGACTCCAATTTTATTCTAGATAGCAATATGCCCAGTTATAATACCACATTTCCTAGACTCCTTTGCAATTCAGAGTAAATAATGACATATAAGCAAGCTCTCTAGAGAATGACATAGAGCTGGCATGGGTCCTTTTTGCCCTACTTTCCATTATTCTACTTCGTTTCCGTAGCACAGATGTGAAAGCTGGAGATGTAGCAGCCACATTAGACCATATGATGACTCTGAAGATGGAAACCACATGCTAAGGATAGTAAAGAAGAACATGGGGGGGCTTCCCTGGTGGCGCAGTGGTTGAGAGTCCGCCTGCCAATGCAGGGGACGCGGGTTCGTGTCCGGTCCGGGAGGATCCCGCGTGCCGCGGAGCGGCTGGGCCCGTGGGCCGTGGCCGCTGGGCCTGTGCGTCCGGAGCCTGTGCTCCGGAGAGGCCTGCGTACAGCAAAAAAAAAAAAAAAAAAAAAAAAAAAAAAGAAGAACATGGGATTCTGATGACTTTGTTAAGTCACAAACGTCCCAGTCTGCTTACCTTCAATTTTTTTTCTATATGAGAGAGGAAAAGAAAAAAAAGCCTATGTGTTTAGTTTGGGTTTCTGTTACTAGCAGCCCATTATAATTCCTACCTGTTATAACATCCAAAGTTGAACATTTGATTTTCTTCCTCACAAATTCACTTTTCTTCCAGTATTCCCCATCTCAGTGAAATGGTTCCTTTGCTTTTCCTAGAATATACCAAGTGTGCTTCTGCCTCTGGGCCATTGGATTTGCTGTCCCTCTGACTAGAACCCTCCCCACCTAGACCTCCATGTGGTTCACTCTTTCACATCTCTGTGCAAATGCCAATTTACCAGGAAGGTCTTCCCAATGCACTCTTTCTAAAACAGCATTCCTTCCCTCATTACTCTTTCCATTATCCTGAATTTTTTCTTAGCACTTACCAATATCTGACATATATATTTATTTGTTTTTGTCTGTCTCCCTGACTCACCACTAAAATGTAAAGTCCACAAAAGCAAGGACTTCTTCCTCACTGCTGGTATCTTCAGTGCCTAAAAGAGTTCTTGTCAAATAAATACTTGAAATATTTATTCAATGAAATAATTTATGTTAAATGAGTAATTAATCTCCATTTTCTCATTAGAGTATTTTCCAAACTTCATTTCATTTAGATTCAACAAGATGCTTGTAATTTTTTTCTTTATAGTAGACCATATGCATTTTAAGATCAATTTTTTCAGTGTCTGGCCCTCTATCCTGGTAAAAGTCAAACTTTTTTGATCAAGCACCCTATTAGTAAAAAAAAGTTTTAAGCACATACTACCAGTGTGCACATACTTATTAACAGATTATATGCATATGGTATTACTGTACTAATATATATTTTTTAAACCTCAAAAGAGGTATCTAAAGATTATTAAGATAAATGAATTTTTGTAAAATGCCAAAATAAGTGTCATATGACTTTTCCGATCATGTAACTCTTTTTATACTGAGAAAGCTTCTCCCAAAAGCTCCCTGGTAGACTTTAAATCCAGATCCATTGGCAAGCAATGGGTCATGAACAGGCTCATGTGTAAAATGGTCAACAGTAAGAGGAGTGAGAGCACCAATGCTGACTTAGACCGACCAGGAATGAATCCCTATTATACATGGCTACATGGATAGTGATTTCCCAAACAAAATCAGAATTCTGTCAGCAAAGATGGAGTCGGTAGAAAATGGCTGTTGATAGGTAACCACGCTATCATAAGCTAATACTGCAAGTCACGACACACCCTGGGGATAACCTTTATTATTTAAACAGTTGATATAAATCCATATTCCAAATAGCCTGCTTAAATTTGTTTTTACCAATGTCTTACCAGATCTTGTTAAGTAGTCATTGTTTTTGCCTTATAATGTAGCTGACACAGAGCTTGAGCTAGCTGCTACTGGTTTATGACATTCTCTTACTATCCACATACAACTGCATTATGTATCTTCAATTTTTAGTTCATTGCAGGAATCCCTCAGGGTACCTTGCATACCATCTGTGACACATGGCCACTTGACGTACAAACTGAGCAAGGGTGTCAATGTTAATCCATGTGAAATATTTCATACAAAAGCGAATATTCCAGTAAATCCTTCCGTTATCCTCTGAGTTGTTTTGGCACCTCTGGTGAGAGTACACCCTACTTGGGAGAACAGAGATCTATCCAAAAAGTCAATGACTTCCTGACTATGTGACACAGTGGTTTACACTCACTTCCTGAGCTTAAAAGAGCCAGGCCCCAAACAATGTCATCAGCGCCCCTGACACAGGTTCTATAACCCCAATGTTCCACTATAAAATCTCTGTTCCTCTCTGTTATCCACTTAATCTCCCTTATCTATTTGCAACTCCTAGTTCCACCTTTTAAAAAATTTCCCCCAACAAGTATGAATCACATATAACAGAACAGAAAGCCTCATGGTTATAAAAAAAAAATCCAGAAGTCGTAGAATTGTATTTATAAGATTTCACAAAAGAAAAACTTATGGTTGGACAGGCTTTGTTCATTTGTTTGTTTGGTTCTGGTTTGGGGCTACTTAATGGAAGCAATATTAAGATATAGTTTGCATAAAGCAAAACTGTTTCACACAGCTTTTATTGTTGTATAAACACTAAAACATCCACTAGCTGAAACATATTGCAATCCTCAAAAGGGTAGAATTAGTTTTTCAAACATGCAATTGATAAATAGGCAAGAGAGAATAAAACAAATTAGTATCAGAAATTTATCTTTAAAAGAAATTATCCAGGGTCAATCTATAGTCCACATTCTATTAGGCATAAAACAAACAAATAGAAGGCACCAGGAGCTACCCTTCTCAAGAGCATAAATACTTAACGGTTTTACACAGGCAGTGACGATTTGCCTTGTTTAAATGAGGTGGTGGCCTGCATCATTTGCTGCTGGCATGACTGAAATTGCCACCAAGTTGGTCTTCCTGTTTCTTGTTTTGCCCCACTCCAAATCATCCACCATATAGCCTCCAAGTGTTTTGGGTTATTCCTAAAATATTGATTAGCTAAACATATGTTAATGCCTCCACAATGTCTTTGGGATAAAACCAAATTCCTAGGCACATTTACAAATTCCTTTATAGCCTGGCACCCACTTAAAGCTCCAACTTAACTTCTGCTGCCCTCATTGCCAGTCAGCCATACCAAACTATTTGCCCAAATGAGCCATGCTCTCCCCACTGTTCCACCTTTGCACGTACTAACATCTTGTGATAGTTAATTTTATGTGTCAACTTGCTATGGGCCAAAGGGTGCCCATATATTTGGTCAAACATTATTCTGGGTGTTTCTGTGAGGTGCATTTTTGGATGGGTTCAATATTTAAATGAACAGACTGAGTAAAGCAGGCTACTCTCCCTAATGTGAGTGAGCCTCATCCAATCAGTTGAAGGCCTGAATAGAACAAAAAGGCTGACGCTCCCTCAGGTAAGGAGGACTTCCTCCTGCCTGATGGCCTTCAAGCAGGAACACCAGTTTTTTCCTGCCTTTGGACTCAGATGGAAATATCATTTCTTCCTAGGTCTCAAGCTTGCTGGCCTTCACACTGGAACTACATACCGTCAGCTCTTGTGGGTCTCCAGCTTGCCAGCTGCAAATCTTGGAACATGTCAGCCTCCATAATCATGTGAGCCAATTCCTTATAGTAAATATATGTATAGATAGATAAATATCTCTCTCTCTATATATATATCTTTACACATATACGTGTGTGTGTGTATATATATATATATATGTATATATAAAATACATTCTGCTGGTTCCTTATACACCCCCTCCTCTATGTAACGAATTCATTTTCCTATTTCAGAGAGTCACTGCCTTAATAAGTACACATTTCCCACACCAAGACTATGGCTCTTTTATATAATTGTTGACTGCTCATTTGCTGACTGCCTTTTTTGTCTTCCAGTCTAGAGTGTGAGCTCCTTTTGGGGATCATGTAGTCTTACCAGTCCCTGGTGCTGCCATTAGAGTAAGTGATCAAGAAACACTTGATGAATGTAAATTAATAGAGGTTGAGTAAGATTTCAGCAAAATTCCAAAAGATTTAGTTGTCCTTCCCCCCCAAATTACAAACCTGAAACCAGTCAATGGTACAGCAATTGATGAGGGATGGGAACTGCCTCAAGTAATTTCGAAAGGCATCTCCAATGGGACTAAAGGCCACTACAACATGAAGATTATCTTTGCAGCGATTCACAAAGAAAGCAAACAGCGCTAAGGGACTGAATTCATCGTGTTTATTGCCAGCCTGAGCCACAGGATGAACACCCTAGGGAATACCAGAAAAAACCTCATAAATAAAAACAGGTATGCTGATAAGATTACTAGATATTGGAATATTAAGAATTTTTATTACTCCCCTTATAAATATCTTTAAATTTTTGCTTTTGTATCAAAATAATGGTTTTGTCATAGCTTGCACTTAGAAGACTACTTTCAATTCCGTAATTCTATAATTTAAAAACAAATATCTGACAAAAATTTAACTTATAAAAATACAAAAGTTCACCAAGATATATGTGTGGGACTATAATTCAACATTGTTTTTAGGAGGAAAAAATATAAACAACTAAAGTGTCCAGTTAAAAACATTATAGGGACTTCCCTGGTGGTCCACTGGTTAAGACTCCACGCTCCCAACTCAGAGGGCCTGGGTTCGATCCCTGGTCAGGGAACTAGAGCCTGATGCCACAACTGAGATCCTGTGTGCCGCAACTAAGACCCGGTACAGCCAAATAAATAAATAAATATTTTAAAAATAATAAAAAATAAAACCATTATTAAACATCCATATATTGTAATTTTATACAACTGTTAAAAATAATGAGATGCATCAACATGTGCTATGGCAAGATCAGCAAGATAAAATAAATGCAAGAACAAACTGTGCAACAGTATGTATAATATGATCCTTTTTGTTAAATTAAAAAATATATAGGTGCATATGTGTGAGCACATACACACTTTTTTATGGAAGCAATCACAAAGAACTATTAATAGTGGTTACTTTGGGTGAGATGGACTTAAGGGAGAGTGAGAGAGAGGCCTTTATATTTTATCTTGGACATGCTTCTTGGTTTATATCATTTTTTTTTCCATTTTGGACGTTCTTATGCTGTTTGAATTATCTAATTTTATTCTTATAATATTTGTATTTTTTGAAATGTTAATAGAGTTGTTTGGTAATGAGATTATAGGTCATTTTTAATTTTCTTCCCTTGTATATCTCTATATGAGAAAGGCATCTTACATGTGGTTAGGAATAATGGCTCTAGAACCAGACTTCTTGAATTCAAATCCCTGCTTGCAGCTGATTACCTACGTGACCTGAAGGCAAGTTACTTAACCTCTCTGTACCTTAGTTTCCTCATCTGTAAAATGGGGAAAAGAGTACCTATATCAAAGGATTGTTGAGGAATCAAAAAGCCATTACATGTGAATACTTAAAATAGTTCTTTCCACACAGGTAAGTACCTTTCAGCTTTTTATATCCTACCTTTCTCCTTGTTCAAAGCAGAAAAGGTTTCATAGTCAATAAATTATCTTATAAATAGATTTAAAATTTTTTCAATAGCAAATTTAGGGAGTGGTCACAATGATCATACAATTTCCAATGTTATAACAATGAATTTATTTCTAAAAGAATTCTCTACTATAGATATATGATAGCTATATCTATGGGAAACGGTAAGTCAACTCTGTATATTCATTCTGACAGTAATTCTCAAATTACGACTATTATGATCAGTGTCAATCTATGAAATTATGTTCAGGTGGTCTACCTGCATTAACTCTGAGTTAACAGGGGGACATTCAGAGAGAGAAAGGTAATACATGGTTGTAACTGTAGAACAAGAGTTCATGAAAGGGCCAGGATGGTGATATAAATATAGGGGTTATTTACACAGAAATATTGGTTAATGCTTCTAGAGTAGAAGTAGGGAGTAATATCCACACGCACACGCGCACACACACACACACACACACACACACTTTGGGAGCACAACTGATTCTGGGGAGCAAGAAAAAGACTAGTTACTGAAGGAATAATTAGGGAGATAGGAAACAAACTGAATGAAATTTCATAGCAGTCCAGAGAAAGCAGAGTTTAAAAGAAGGAATGATGAATTATTTCAAAGATGAATCACAATTTTAAAAGGGAACTGAGAAAATATCACTAAATGTGGTAAATAAGTCACTGCTACACTGAGAAAAATACTGCAATAATTTAATTCTGCAAGGAGTGCAAATGGAACAGTGGAAAAGGTAGTCAGGAAACAGAGGTTTCTAGAACTCAGAGGTTCTGAGTCTAGAACGCTGATGTTGACGTCAGAGAGATGTGCTGAGTCTATAAGAGGTGCCCTCTAGGCAGTACCAGGGCCAAGCTACACAGGTCAGTTATAGGAAGTGAGGTTTACAGTAAAATGTTTGCCAGATGGATGAAATAAGCAAAGTGGTCTTCAAAGTGGGATGCAGGGTATGTAAAGAAATTAATATAACTTCTTTTAATTACCTTTTATATCTTTAAAAATTAGTATAAAGCAAGCAAAAACAGGAATGCATTTTGGTACCCCTGAGTTCTGACCATGACTATTTCCTTGTGGAAAAACTGATACGGTGTTCCTAGGGTGGAATATGAAGGAAAGAAGTTCTTAAGGCTACTGTTGGGTCATACCATAAAAGAGTGAAGCAATGGAAAAGTTTTGTAGCAAAGTGATGAGAAGAAAAGGTAAACAATAGCTACAGTGAGCAGAAAAGCCTTGCAAAGCTTAGAAAATCCCACTCCCCAAGGTGTCCTATTCCTTGGGTAGGAGTGTGGGGGATGAATTTATCCTATAAATTAGGAGAATTACGATTCTTTAGCAGCCTTAGCCACGCCAGGCCATGAACTGGTAATGTATCAGATTTACTGAGGGCTTTCTAAGCGCCTGACATTCCATAAGTGCCTTACATTCCATAAGTGCCTTATTTCACTTGATCCTCAGAACTCACAACAACGCTGTGTAGGAGGAACTGTTTTGTGTATATAACAGTTTCATTCCATAGACAAACAAAGCAGGGTGCTTGAACAACCAGGGTGAAACCATTTTACTCCACATGCTATCACTAGAGGCTGGAATGAAGCATCCTGGTGTGAGTGATAAAATCTGTGTGTAAAAGTAGTTACGGTACATGAAAGGGGAAATTACTAGCTGAACTCTTGTATGGGAAGATCTTAGAAATGGGGGTCAAAGGTCAGGACATCTGAAGTAGTGGGTGCTTCAAAAATGTATTTTTTTGTCAATTAAATCACAAAGCATGACTCTCAGATACATCAGAATTAATACAAGTAGTTTTGTTAAAATTTGAAAATTTTACTAACCCGTGGTAAACCATAAAAGCTAATCAAGTGTTTTAAAGCTATATTTTCTCATATCACTGTAACCCTAAGATATGATTTTAAATCTCTAATCACTCAGAAAACATGCTAAATAAGATCAAATGGATGAAACACACTGTCATCATTATGGAAAAAATGAATTAAAACTCTGTCTAACTATCGAAGCTGTTTAAAATTCACCAAAAAAGTATTAAAATAGTATACATTAATTTTTCAATTACCAAAATCCTCTGCACAAGATATATTTATCCTGAAGAGCAGAAAAGCTTCAAGACATGTTGGGAGCAGCACTCCCTAAAAAGCACTTACCTCCATCACTTCTTGTTTTTCATCTGCTGCAAAAATATTAGGTACTTCTCCAGTATTGAGCACACTGTCGATATCCTCTAGAAAAGCTTCCTCTTTAATCTGAGTGTCCGTGATTAGAAAGACTGTCTTCTGGCCCCTCATGCCCACATTCCTTAATAGAACCTTAAAATAAAAATGTACTTATAACCAGAATCTGGTGGAAATCTGTTGGTTTTGCTTTCCTTTCTTTTGATAACATCTCAAATTTAGAGTAGTACCTCTTCCATTTTGGTGGGGCTCTCAATCTGGGCCTCCATTTCTCCCACCCTTTTGGTGGGAGACTCCAACTGGCCAGTTTGCCCACCCCTTAGACATACTCATTGATTCAGAGTCTTACTTCAGGGACTGAGATGGATTTGAAAACAGAAAGAATCTCTGTCCATCTAAGATCGAAGATATAAAGACCAGTTCTCTACACTAACTTTTAGGATGTAGAATTTTAGTATGTCAGGGTCAGAGAAAGTTTAAAAAGTCCAGTAATGTCTCTCTTATTTTTTTCCACTTTAGGTCATCTCTCTTCTGGGGCCTGCAGAGCCCTAGGCACATGAGGATGAAGCCCCAAGTATGCACTCCACTATTCTATTTGTTACTGGAACAGCAACACAGCTCCAAAGAAACTATTAAGATTTGACAACATTAATGACATCATCATCCTCATTGAGGTTCATATTTAAGTCTACTGGAAAACATACATTTACCTGAAATAAGGCCTCTCTGAACTAGAATAAAGGTAAAATCAGCAGCAGCCATGGTAACAGCAGTGGATAAGACTTAAGTCATAAATCCTGCTCTGCTGTGCATACCTTCTCTCAACTTCAGTTTCCTCATCAGTAAAACACAGAGACAACCATACCTGCTGCATTGAACTGTCATACCTATAGAGTGACAGCATGTATATAAAGAACTTAAAACAGTGCTCAGCACACACAGTAACTGCTCTAGGGATAATATTATTATCATCATCACCAGTGTATTTAGCACACAGCTATACAGGTTGGCTCTCTCTTTACAGATAAAATAATGCATTGTAACACATATATGTAGAATCTAAAAAAAAAAATGGTTCTGAAGAACCTAGGGGCAGGACAGGAATAAAGACGCAGACGTAGAGAATGGACTTGAGGACACAGGGTGGGGGAAGGGTAAGCTGGGACGAAGTGAGAGAGTGGCATGGACATATATACACTACCAAATGTAAAATAGACAGCTAGTGGGAAGCAGCCACATAGCACAGGGAGATCAGCTCAGTGCTTTGCGATCACCTAGAGGGGTGGGATAAGGAGGGTGGAAGGGAGATGCAAGAAGGAGGGGATATGGGGATATATGTATATGTATAGCTGATTCACTTTGTTATACAGCAGAAACTAACACACCACTGTAAAGCAATTATACTCCAATAAAGATGTTAAAAAAATAATGCACTGATATTATTTTAGACACTAGATTTGCTCACAATTTTACCTTCAGGTCCTCTCTCCATTCATTCATACCATAGCTCTTAGAAATTTCTGGTTGGAAAATTTGCATTTTTGCCATGGATGTAGCCAGACGAGTTAAAGATTGACGACCACTTCCTCCAAGTCCAACAAGCAAAGCATTTCCACCAGACTGCTTTAGAATTCGACATATTCGTGATAAATGTTCCAATACATACCTATGAAATATCGATATTATTATACTTGAAAATATGAATATAAATGTATATTTACACATAAGTATCATTTTGCTTTCCTAGAAAAATGGACCTTGCTGCCCCATATATTACTATCCCAATTTTAAAGAGGTAATCATCAAAAAGCATGATTTTTCAAATGCAGTTGCAATTGGATCATTTGATGTAAAGGAAAACTATTTGAGGTACAAATTCAGGAAAGGTACTATACAAATTATAAAAATAAAATGTAATGGTAATCATTTATACTGGGAGTATATTATTGCTTTTATTAAAAACATTTCTTTGGGAATTCCCTGGTGGTCCAGCGGTTAGGACTCTGGGCTTTCACAAGGGCCCAGGTTCAATCCCTGGTTGGGGAACTAAGATCCCACAAGCCACACAGTTTGGCTAATAACAAAACAAAACAAAAAACCCCCAAAATTTATTCAATCTTTTAATACTGGGATTTCTATGTGAGAAATAGAAAATCAGTTATATACAAAATAGTAAATTCAGGAAACGTAGCCTCACTAGTAATTAGGGGAATTAAAACTAAAGTCACAAAGTAGGCATAGAGGGAACTTACCTCAACATAATAAAGGCCATATATGACAAACCCACAGCCAACATCGTTCTCAATGATGAAAAACTGAAACCATTTCCACTAAGATCAGGAACAAGACAAGGTTGCCCACTCTCACCACTATTACTCAACATAGTTTTGGAAGTTTTAGCCACAGCAATCAGAGAAAAAGAGAAATAAAAGGAATCCAAATTGGAAAAGAAGAAGTAAAGCTGTCACTATTTGCAGATGACATGATACTATACATAGAGAATCCAAAAGATGCTACCAGAAAACTACTAGAGCTAATCAATGTATTTGGTAAAGTAGCAGGATACAAAATTAATGCACAGAAATCTCTTGCATTCCTATACACTAATGATGAAAAATCTGAAAGTGAAATCAAGAAAACACTCCCATTTACCATTGCAACAAAAAGAATAAAATATCTAGGAATAAACCTACATAAGGAGACAAAAGACCTGTATGCAGAAAAGTATAAGACACTGATGAAAGAAATTAAAGATGATACAAATAGATGGAGAGATATACCATGTTCTTGGATTGGAAGACTTAACATTGTGAAAATGACTATACTACCCAAAGCAATCTACAGATTCCATGCAATCCCTATCAAACTACCACTGACATTTTTCACAGAACTAGAACAAAAAATTTCACAATTTGCATGGAAACACAAAAGATCCGGAATAGCCAAAGCAATCTTGAGACAGAAAAATGGAGCTGGAGGAAACAGGCTCCTGGACTTCAGACTATACTACAAAGCTACAGTAATCAAGACAGTATGGTACTGGCACAAAAACAGAAATATAGATCAATGGAACAGGATAGAAAGCCCAGAGATAAACCCATGCATGTATGGTCACCTTATCTTTGATAAAGGAGGCAAAAATATACAGTGGAGAAAAGACAGTCTCTTCAATAAATGGTGCTGGGAAAGCTGGACAGCTACATGTAAAAGAATGAGATTAGATCACTCCCTAACATCATACACAAAAATAAGCTCAAAATGGATTAAAGACCTAAATGTAAGGCCAGAAACTATCAAACTCTTAGAGGAAAACATAGGCAGAACACTCTATGACATAAATCACAGCAAGATTATTTTTGACCCACCTCCTAGAGAAATGGAAATAAAAACAAAAATAAAAAAATGGGACCTAATGAAACTTAAGAGCTTTTGCACAGCAAAGGAAACCATGAACAAGACGAACCCTCAGAATGGGAGAAAATATTTGCAAATGAAGCAACTGACAAAGGATTAATCTCCAAAATTTACAAGCAGCACATGCAGCTCAATATCAAAAAAACAAACAACCCAATCCAAAAATGGGCAGAAGACCTAAATAGACATTTCTCCAAAGAAGATATACAGATTGCCAACAAACACATGAAAGAATGCTCAACATCATTAATCATTAGAGAAATGCAAATCAAAACTGCAAGGAGATATCATCTCACACTGGTCAGAATGGTCATCATCAAAAAATCTACAAACAGGGCTTCCCTGGTGGCGCAGTGGTTGAGAGTCCGCCTGCCGATGCAGGGGACGCGGGTTCGTGCCCCGGTCTGGGAGGATCCCACATGCCGCGGAGCGGCTGGGCCCGTGGGCCATGGCCGCTGGGCCTGCGCGTCTGGAGCCTGTGCTCCACAACGGGAGAGGCCACAGCAGTGAGAGGCCCGCGTACCGCAAAAAAAAAAAAAAAAAAAAAAAAATCTACAAACAATAAATGCTGGAGAGGGCGTTGAGAAAAGGGAACCCTCTTGCACTGTTGGTGGGAATGTAAATTGATACAGCTACTATGGAGAACAGTACGGCGGTTCCTTAAAAAACTCAAAATAGAACTACCATACAACCCAGCAATCCCACTACTGGGCATATACCCTGAGAAAACCATAATTCAAGAAGTGTCATGTACTACAACATTCATTGCAGCTCTATTTACGATAGCCAGGATATAGAAGCAACCTAAGTGTCCATCAACAGATGAATGGATAAAGAATATGTGGCACATATATACAATGGAATATTACTCAGCCATAAAAAGAAATGAAATTGAGTTATTTGTAGTGAGGTGGATGAACCCAGAGTCTGTCATACAGAGTGAAGTAAGTCAGAAAGAGAAAAACAAATACCGTATGCTAACACATATACATGGAATCTAAAAAACAAACAAAAAAATGGTCATGAAGAACCTAGCGGCAAGACAGGAATAAAGACGCAGACCTACTAGAGAATGGACTTGAGGATATGGGGAGGGGGAAGGGTAAGATGGGACAAAGTGAGAGAGTGGCATGGACATATATACACTATCAAATTAAAATAGATAGCTAGTGGGAAGCAGCCGCATAGCACAGGGAGATCAGCTCGGTGCTTTGTGACCACCTAGAGGGGTGGGATAGGGAGGGTGGGAGGGAGGGAGACGCAAGAGGGAAGAGATACAGGGATATAAACTGATCCACTTTGTTATAAAGCAGAAACTAACATACCATTGTAAAGCAGTTATACTCCAATAAAGATGTTAAAAAAAAAACAAGAAAAAAACTAAAGTCACAGTCAGATACCATTCCACTCTCCTTCGACTGACAAAACTTACCAAGTCTGGCTATCCTAAGTGTTGTGAAGGGTGAGAAACAATGGAAGCTCTTAAAAACAATAATTATTTTTGAAGATACTTTGGCAAAACTTAGTAAAGTAGAAGATGCTTACATACCATGACACAATAATTCCATTTCTAAGAATATAGCCTAGAGAAGTTCTTACACATGTAACTAAGGAGACATGAATGTTCAAACCATTTTTTTAATTACATAAACTAGAAATTACCTAGAAGTCTATCTCAGAAGAATGACTACATCCTGTTAAAATTATACAATGCAGTGCAATACAGTAGTAATAATTCATCTTCTGTGAATTTCACAAACAATCTAGAATAAACCAACTTGCAGAGGAATGTGCACAGTATGCGACATGCAAAATAAGATTGCATATATGTTTAGGAACACACACAAAGAAACACATGAGTTTCTTTTTATCCCCGTATGGTACAATAGGGATGCAGTGAGGGAGGGCTGGCTACCCAAGGGACTTCAAATAAATTGCTAGTATTTTATGCCCTTTTTTTTTAAATCAAAGTATATTTGATTTACAATATTGTGTTTAGTATTTTATGTCTCAAGCTGGGTGATGGGTACAAGGTTGTTCATCATAGTTTTATCTTTTCGTACATTTTAAATATTTCACAATAAAATTTTATAAACAGTAATTTTAATCATCAATACCAAATATAGGTACCTAAAAATGACAAGATTCATTCTTGTTTTGTGAGTTTGATTATACTCATCTAAGCATTGCTCCACGATGTCACTAAAATCATGAATATTTGGAATTTCAATATAAACTCTGTCATCTCCTTCAAGGTCAGGATTCATATAGTCACCAAACATGAGATTTCTTAAGTCCTCTTCAGTTACCTATAAAATGGAAATCAACAAATTATATTAAAATTTTTTCTAAAATAATTTGAAAACAAAAATTTTTCTGAAATAAATTTAAGAAAGTTTAAAATTTTTTTCTAAAATAAATTTAAGAAAATGTTACACAAAATTTTGTTTTATCTATGTTATGGGATGATTATCAATTAGATAATTCTTTTAAATATTAGGATAGTAAATAATATACTTGTAAAATTAACACCTGAAATTATATTATACCCTTAGGAAGTAAAAAGAAAACAGTTTTTTCTATCATATAAGCTTTTTGCCCCCAGGGGCAGGAAAAGTCATTCTGAGCAACTCCCATTTTGTGAGTCATTACTAAGGGATGGTCACCATGTTAAGCACCTTATATCTATTATATCATTCAATCCCTATCATATAACTTCTATGTTATACACATAATTCCTCTGAAAGCAAATCTTCTCAATATAAATACCTATCTATGAGGAAAGTTAAAAGAATATGATCATTAAGAAATAATAGTTTGTTATAAAGCAGAAACTAACACACCATTGTAAAGCAATTATACTCCAATAAAGATGTTAAAAAAAAAAAGAAGTAATAGTATTCTTTCAAAGATAAGTTGATTGTAATAATTCATGCTATTGGATTGTTTTAACTTAATATATTTTTAATCACTAAATATACTCACTGGTGCATTCCCTTTCCTCAAATGTGAAAAGATACTATCAAATGATTCTTTAAAATGGTCTCTTATAACATTTTTGGTTAAAGTGAACAGCCAGCATCGGTCATTATCATTAATGAGACGATCATAAAACACTCGGAGAACCTCATGCACAAACAGACGGATCATAGTGTGCTTGTTCTGCACGGCATCTCTTTCAATGAGCAAGCAGCCCCGGATGACACGTGAAAAATCCCGCAAGTTGAAAGTGTAATGAGATTTTGTGGGAGTGGGCAAAAGATTTTCCATGGATTGTTTATATATCTGAATATGAAAAAAGCAACAAAGCAAAAATAAAATGCTTATAATCAGCAAAGTCAATAATATAAAGCCAACAACAATGTAATATACTGTAAAAGACAGTATATTATATAAAATATTTTATTTATCCTATCAGATCATATTGACTTGGAAAATTGTATAGTACTGAGTCTAATATAGCATATATCTATTTCTTTTGGTTTATAGCACTCAACCAGGCATTACAAAGTTGAGGGAACTTATTATTATCTGATTCCATCCAAGCTCAAGAAGTGACAATGCTTTTATTTCCCAGTAATTATGGTTGTTCCATTTAAAGGCGAATGACCTGGGATTAAATAGTTAACAAAAACTTTAGTAGAAAGTGAAATCAGATAACTCATTCTGAAGCGTTCGAAATGAAGAGGATGATGAAACAATTTTCTTTGACCACCACTGACTTCAAAACAAATCAACGTGTTCTCTCCCTTCCCTTCTCTCTCTTGTTTTCTCTCTCCCCTCTCCTCCTCCTATCTTAATTGGCTATAATATCAAAATGAAGTATATTTTTACTACATGCTGAATTCACCAAATGAAGTTTAACATCCTCTTTAAGAAAGGTAAATTAAACCTTTTATAATATAGCCTGAAAAAAAATCCAAATGAAATTATTTTTTATTTATATATGTTCTCTAATTCATCTCCCCTAATCTCCACACATGGTAGGTCTACAATACATCAAAGACAGAAAAAAAAGAGGATCCTTTCTGTATCCTCTTTTGCCTAACCAACTCCCCTCTCTTTCCAGGAGATGCCTGAAATATAACTACCATATTTTATAAATAGAAGAACTTTTCTGTATAAGTACAGAAATTATAATAATGTACTATCTCTTTGCTCATAGTTTCTCTATTTTAACAACCCAATTTTCCACCAGAACAGGGGCAGAAGAACTTTAGAAAGATACAGTGCTCTTGGAAACTGATGGAATGATTCTAGGGAGCTTTTTGCTTCTGGTTGCAGTGATGCCAAAGTGAACCCCACTGTATCAAGGATCCAGAAAGCTTAGTTCAATGAGATTATCACTAAATTACCTTAGATACATTTTTTTCCCTTTTACCATCACCGATGAGGCTGGCTCTGGCCTCTGAGCAGAAGCAGGTAACACACCCTGAATAAGTTAAGGGCTGCTCTTTGGCCATATGGGCAATCTTGTTTTCTAGTCCCACCCTTGTATTCTCTTTTTTTTTTTTTTTTTCACTGCTACTCCTAAGTTATGTGGTCTGGCAAAAATAATGTATTCATAAGCTTCTTAAGTTTCTTTTTTTTTTTTTTTGACGCAACATGAAGAATGGGAACGAAGAGAGAGAAGGGAAAATTAGTAAATACTAGAGTAGGGACCCAACAATTAGGGAAACACCCACAGTATGGCAGATATTGGTTCTGGATGATTTCCTTATAATAACCTTGTGAAATAGGTATTATCTCCCATTTTAGTGATTAAAAAGTAAGTTTCTGGAAGGTCAATTACTTGCTCAAGGCCAGATAGCTAGGAAATAGCAGTCAAGACTCAAACGCAGTTAGATTCCCCAATTTCAAAGCCTATGATCTTCCTGTTCTCAAGCCTTCCTAACAGCTTCTCTGACACTGAAGACTAAAGTGGCTAAGGGAAAAAAGAAGTTAAAAAAAACAAAAAGGAAGGATCAAATAAGGATATATGTAGTACTAAAACACTCTATTGCATTCTTTGCTCACCTCCATAGTCCCATTGACAATTTGGTTCCCAACTAAAAAGTACTCTGGAGGAAATTCTCGAGTCCTAAGGTAGAATGCTACAATTGATGAGAAGATTCGGACCATGGTTTCATCACTAAAAGTATTAATAGTGCAGATGTTGAAATGTCTAATAAAACGGGGAGTGACTGGATTTCTTCCACCACCTGGAGGGCCCATGGCAGCAATCAGTTCTATGTCAACCAACGTGATTTTACTTGTGTCCTTAAGGTCATACCTTGAAAGCACATAAAAATTCCAAAACGATCAGTTATAAAGCCAACAAGATGGATTGAAAAGTAGATCTCCTTAGAAAATTAATCTGATTTTAGCTTCTTTAAATGGAAGAAGATTAGATAATGCTTGGAGTAAGAGAGAAGTTTTTTTTTAAGGATTTCTATAATTTTTATTTCTTTTTTTTTAAATTGAGGTATAACTGACATAACATTATATTAGTGTCCGTGTACACCGTAATGATTTGATATTTGTCCAAATTGTAAAATGATCACCACAATAAGTCCAGTTAACATTTGTCACCATACATAGTTACAAAATTTTTTTTCTTGTGATAACTTTCAAGATTCACCCTCCTAGCTACTTTCAAATATGTGATACAGTATTATTAACTATAGTCACCATGATGTACATTACAGCCCCTGACTTACTCATTTTATAACTGGTAATTTGTATCTTTTGATCCTCTTCACCTATTTTGCTCCCCCTATCCCCCACCTCAGGCAACCACCAATCTGCAGAGAAAACTTGTTTTAAAGCAGCACTCTATTTCTCCTTTCAGTGACACTGATTCTGTTGCCCAGATTCTGAGTATCTAGAAGGTCCCTTCCTCTTGCTCTTGCCTTTCTTTTTTTCAGTTCTTTCCAATTTGACTCTCCTTTGCCTCTTCACACTCCAAATCCAGAAGTATGGATGAGAGATCAATCTTTTTTGTGAATGGTTACAGGTAAATGACAATATGTCCCACTTTGCCTAGGACAATTGTTGTTTGTGCCTGTCCTGTAGTAACTATTAACACTCCCCTTTTTCTCTCAGAAATGTCCTGGTTTGAACAATAAACTATACACTTATTCTACTTACAGCTAAGTCCTGATTTCTTTTTCTCATCTCAAATCTTATCTTTGGAGCACAAAAGAATGTATAAATAGAACCTATACACAATTTTGTTATATAAAAAGAGACCCATTAGGGAATAACAAAGCTTCAAAGAAGTTTTAATCAGAAGGGGTATACAAATGACTCAGTTTAGCTGGAACCACTCAAAGTGAAAAGCTGCTTATTTCCAACAGGTCATAAAGTCCTTTAATATTGAAGTTCTTGCAAAAAAGGGGGGTGGTTATGGAAGAAATCTATATAGCCAGTTCTTAGTCTAAAAGTACCATAGAAAGTATGAAAATATGACTTGATTTTTGGCAACAACTCTAGTAACTGTCAATAAGGGACTGGTTAAGTAAATTATAGCAAGATCCACAAAACTAAACAGTACTAAAAGGGAACAAAATGAATGAGACAGACAAATAATATCGATAAATATTTAAGTGCAAATAAGTTGCAAAAACATTATATGTAATATGGGTCTTTTTTTAATAAAAATATATTTATATAGAAAAAAACCTTGGAAGAATAGGGAATAAACTATTAACAGTGGTTATCTCCTGGAGGCAGGATTCCAAGGGCATGCAATAACAACAACAAAAATATAATCCCAAAATATGACTTAGCTTCACAGTTAGGTTACCCTTGCCTTGAGATAAAAATCATGGCATATTAGGGATTAGGAAAGTATTTTAACAGGATGAAATGAAGAATTATTAATCTGAACTAAAAGATACAATGTCTTATTTGTTGGAAACTAACCATGTCATCATAAAATAGGGTGGGAGGAATGGAAGAGTTATCTACGAAATTGCTGTCAAAACCAAGCCATCCCAAGGATACAGTAGTCCCAAATAGTTATAGATAATATAAAGAATTTTAAAATGGTAGAAACATAGGGTGCTGATTACGGTTACTTAGGTTGGAGACTACCCACAAATTCTCAGTGCTGGTTGATGGTAAAAGATGTAATTTGTAAATTATATTTAATAATTGAAAGTAGTAGATAAAAAGGACAAAAATTAATACTGGATTATTCTTCCATGGTATAAAAAGGTATAGAAAAGTCTTCTAAAATTTTCTTTATAGGAAAATCTGAGCAACCATTTTCTTCCATAAGTAATTTGAGAAAATGTATTATTTTGATGTGAGAAATTAAAATAGAAAAAGAGAACAAGAAATAACTTCAGCATGGCTACTTAAGACTTTAATTAAATAGTTACCAATTCCCACAGTCAAAAAACTGTCGTAATAATTCAATAGGAGGTTGAGCTCCATATTTCTCCAATGCAGGCATATTCATGTCATCTATAAAAATTATGCACTTCTTTCCCATAGGTGGTCCAAAAACTCCTTTGCGTCTTTTATCCAGCCTAGCCATGATAATGTTCTAAAATATAAAAAAGAAATAGTAGTATATTTAAAGCCATACTTAACACCAGAAAAAAAAAAAGAAATTTAACAGTCTAATTATGTAAGGAAATAATGCCAAGCAACACTATGTGCATGTTTATTCATTTATATTTATTCATTTTAGGGTTATACCAAACTTCATATTCAACATCATTCAAAGAGCATATATTGAAATCCTTCTATGTGCTCAGAATTGTTACATGTTTATATGTAACCAATTGTTACACCTATTTATATATTTATATTGTATACACACATATGCACAAACACACACAAAATATTTTCTGTATTGGATACCCCAACATATCTATTAACTTTAACTTAATATCTAAAAGCACTAATCTAAATCTGTAGTATTTTGAAATTAGGGAATTCTACTGGCTTAAAACAATGAAAATGAGCACCATAGATCAGGAGAGAATGGACAGATATAAATTTAGGAATGGATGATAAAAATGGTGATTAGAAAAGATCTCATGCAGTACTTTCATCTTGGTACCTCTGGGGGTAAAGGGTGGGATGCACAGTTTCCTGTCACAGAAGGTCATACAATAAACAGTATATGGTTTGAAAGATCTTTCACTGACAGAACTTCAGTAGGCAGCAAATACCCCTAGGGGACCATCTAGGAGAGTCTCGAAAGAACAAGTTTTCTCTCTCTCTCTCTCTCTCCCCTTGTCTCCTTCTCTCTCTCCTTCCCTCTCTCTCTTCCACCCTCCCTCTCTTCTCCTTTACTTCTCCAGTTAAGAAATCAATTGTTGCTTCTTGGGCTTGAAAAAAATGATGACAAAGCTCAACAATTCAGTATTAATGCAAAAATGTTCTCTTGAACTTTTGTCCTTAAAACTTACTTGTAATGCCAAAAAGAAATTTTGAAGTTTTATTTAAATTCATAGAGGATTTACACAGCTGCTCATTTAAAATACAGTTTTAAATGCTAATCAAAAAGGCAAAAAAATTAATAACTATAGACCCATGTTTCTGGCTTTTAACTAACCTGAACCTGATTGGCACTGGTCCGTGCGGAGAAATTAACATAAAAAGGAAAGTACAGGTCCTTTTCCAAGTGATTCATCAGCTTATTCTTCACATACACTGATTTTCCTGTACCCGTTGGACCCACAAAAAGTAGCGGCCTTAATGAAACAGTGAACATATCATTCAAAAGGAGAAAAAGTCAGAATACATTTCAATTAGAGGAGGCTGGATTTAGTTGAAAACCTAAATAGTAATCAAATCAACTTCATCCAAAAACTCACATTTCAATTTATCATTGTAATTTCATAAAAGACCGGTGAAAGTAACAATTGGCACCGTTTTGCTTACTTACTGAAATTTAAATAGTAACAAACTATTATTTGAACAAATGTAACATTGCTATATGTAAAAACACTCATAAAACGAGTAGTAACATGCTTAACTTTTCAGAAAAAAAAAAAAAAAGCCAAAGTTTGTCTCCTCAGAAAAGTGATGTATTTGTACTTTTTAGTTAGAGATACAGGCAAAAGGGTGCTGTGTGGAATAGACTAATAGGATGATGACAATAAGAGAGGTTGAAAGTGTTTCGCAGTTATCTCAACAGCACAAAGTTTTTGTGAGAAACTAAATAACAATGAATTCTAAAGGTAACGGTTATATATGCCCATTAATAGCATTTTTGAATCAAGTCAGTGTTACTAACTGAAAATACTTGTCTAAAAGCAAACTCTAAGGAATTCCCTATTCCAAGGGCTTCAAAAGCAGGGTTTCTCATTTTTGAGTGGTCTGAACTAATTTTAAAGGGAAAAAAAAAAATCCTAAGAGTTTATGTTCACAGAACCCTGGAGAATCCCAGTTTGAGACATACTGAATTAAAAATTAAATACTGTCACTTTAATTGACAACTTGGCATCACATGCTACATAAAGACAAACACAAAGGCTGGCACTAAAACTGAGCAGCAGTAATCAGGTATAAAGAGTCATCTATATGACCCAAATAATGATAATATTAATTTTTAAAATTATCATTGAAGTAGAAACATAAAATTAATACTATAAACAAAAAAAGATCATTTAGAACTACAGTGATGCCTGAGAATTCATCTACGCTTTCCAGTCTGAGTAACACGTTATGGAAAACTATTTATTAAAATAATTTTACTAAATAAACACTGTTCTTAACTTGAGGTCCATGGATCAAACTGAAGAAATTCTAAGACAATATTGAGAGTTTGTGAACTTAGATGACATAGAGTTTATACCTTTACTTTCACTACCCTTAACTAAAATGGAGCAATTTATAATATAGTACCTGTGTACTTTATTATCAATAATAATATTGTTAATATTTGTCATCAATAGAAATCACAGATATTATACTGAATATTACAATTGTTAGAGATATCTCAAAAATATCACTTATGCCCATTGCTTCTTCAAAATTATGATCATCATCAGACTCACTGCTGGATCTTATTATTTAATGTGTTAATAAAAAGCACATTATTACTACTATAGCTCAAATTTGTTCAATATTTTAATAAATATATTTTAATATGTGGTTTGCTTTATAATCCTATGTTTGTACTTATTCATTCAAAAGCATTATTCTGACAAATGGTTCATGGAACAAGAGAATTCCTGTACCAGGAATTCCCCAGCATTGACAAGTACTCTCCTTGCTTAATGAAGTTTTTAATATTAGCCTCTAAATGCAAAAATGCAACTATGGGTACAAAATAGGGATAAAATAATGTTCCCTCATAAGCTATTTTTCTTTTTTTTTAATAAACAGGATAAAACTGTCACAAAATTCACGCAGAAACAGGTTCTTCATCAAAAACAATAAACCATGACATTCATGCATATAATGTAAGCTTGTCCAGTTTAAATAATATTTTTTTAATAATTTTATTTATTTATTTTTTTACTTTTGGCTGCATTGGGTCTTCATTGCTGTGTGCAGGCTTTCTCTAGGTGTGGCGAGCGGGGGCTACTCTTCGTTGTGGTGCGTGGGCTTCTCATTGCCATGGCTTCTCCTGTTGTGGAGCATGGGCTCTAGGTGCGTGGGCTTCAGTACTTGTGGCCCACAGGCTCAGTAGTTGCGGCTGACAGGCTCTAGAGCGCAGGCTCAGTAATTGGGGCACATGGGCTTAGTTGCTCCGTGGCATATGGGATCTTCCCAGACCAGGGCTTGAACCCATGTCCCCTGCACTGGCAGGCGGATTCTTAACCACTGCACCACCAGGGAAGCCCCAGTTTAAATAATATTAATGATAAATTATGGCTAGTGTTTCAAAGAAAAATAACTATAAAAGTGTTATTAAGAAAATTGGTATGGATATGTCTATGGTACGTGCTAGGCTTTTCATCTTTTTTGATGTGCTCTTCTTATTTAAGTCTGAGTCTTTTATGTTCATCTTAAGTTATGAAGAACTAGCATAGGACAGATCTCAAAAATGCCAAACGGGAAAATGTGGATCATGGTTAGTCTTATCCCTCAGGAGTACAATGAACCTGTGAGTAGAGTGCATACCTTTTTAACAGTAACACTGTAACTGACTTTTAATCTGCTATTACAAATAAAAGAAATAAAAGATGGCTTATGAGGCAACAAAGTATGATGGTAAAGACTTTGAAGTGGGCAATAGGAAACCTGGATTTCAGGTTTACCACTAGTAACAGATGTCACTATGGAAATGTCAATTAGTCCCTCAGGGTCCTTGTTATCTGAAAATGGATGACCTCAAAGTTCACTTCAAAAATCCTATGATCCTGGGCTTCCCTGGTGGCACAGTGATTAAGAATCCGCCTGCCAATTCAGGGGACACGGGTTCGAGCCCTGGTCTGGGAAGATCCCACTTGCCATGGAGCAACTAAGCCCGTGCACCACAACTACTGAGCCTGCTCTCTAGACACCGCAAGCCACAACGACTGAGCCTGTGTGCCACAACTACTGAAGCCCGTGCACCTAGAGCCCGTGCTCCGCAACAAGAGAAGCCACTGCAATGAGAAGCCCGCACATCACAACAAAGAGTAGCCCCCACTCGCCGCAACTAGAGAAAGCCCGTGTGCAGCAACAAAGACCCTACACGGCCAAAAATAAATAAAAATAAAAAAATTATTTTTAAAATCCTATGATCCTATTAGAAAGGTACTATAATATTTAAAATGCATGTTTATAATAGAGTTTCTTACTTTGCATAGGTAATACTCAAATCCATTAGAAATGTATATCTAATTGTATCCATTGTAGGGACTATGATATCTTGAATCTTGACACATTTATCTCCTAAATTAGTACTTTTAATTAATTCATTCCAGTGGATCCAGCGACCTCGGTTTTTCATCTATAAGAGAACATAAATTTTAAAGTATTATAACCATGCACTTGCTATCTAAAAGGCTCTTTTTAGCACAGTTATCATATTTGCTTTTAAAAACTTTACAGCCTTTTCCTCCTTTTTATTGTGAAATACAGTGGCTTCTCTTGTTGTGGAGCATGGGCTCTAGGCACGCGGGCTTCAATAGTTGCGGTGCATGGGCTCAGTAGTTGTGGCTCGCAGGCTCAGTAGTTGTGGCTTGCGGGCTCTAGAGTGCAGGCACAGTAGTTGTGGCACATGGGCTTAGTTGCTCCGCGGCCTATGGGATCTTCCCAGACCAGGGATCTAACCCATGTCCCTTACATTGGCAGATGCATTCTTAACCACTGTGCCACCAGGGAAGTCCCTGTCCTCTTAACACTCTAATCTTTCCAGGCTGCCTTCAAGATGTCCTTGTGCATATATCAAGAATTTATCTGAGAGCCACTCTGATGTGGCTGAAGTTACAATTGACAGGACTTTGGCTTAATGTTTTCATATTTTAAAGTAAATGGGCAATAATCTAACTAGAAACAAAATATCAAATAAACTCATATTTGTTTCTCTAAAATTATTCTCTTTGGCATATTGATCCAGGCTGATATTCAGCCAGGACATATTGGAATGGCTGGACTGATTGTTACATTATTGAAGTTCTTCTGAACCAGGGGCTAAATAGCTGCTGTCTTGATACCCTAAGTGATCCTGATTAGGGAATCCACCCTCCCCCACACAGATATCTTCCTCTCCAAGTTGTCCTGCCCTTCCCTGGAGATCCTAAAGCCTCTCACCATCAATCAACAAAAGAGTTAGCACCTGGCAAAGAGGGCGGTCTCTTGGACTCCAGTCCTATGGCTGGCATCTAAGAATCTTTAAATATTTTCTGGCAAGTTGTATATGTATATGGTTTGTGTCTGGGTGACGGTAATTTTGCAAGTTTGGGTGAGTGTTTCTTCAGTAATTCATATTCTTAATTTCTTAGGTTTTAGCTTTTATTTTTATCAAAGTTATTTATGCACTATTTTAGAGTCAAAAGTTTACACAGTTAAGGAAAAACAGCAGTTTCCTACTCTTTTCTCCTAACAGCAACTACCTTTGCCTCTTTAAGCTGGATATTTTGATATTTACCTTCAATTCTTAAAGAATATGCTTGTGTTATCACTTCTTGATTTTTTAGTTTTAGAGGTTATTCTATTCACTTCCCACTGTGACTAATGAGGATGAAACTCTCTTTCTGGTCATATTCTTAAAATTCTGTGTTAACATGGTTTTAGGGAAAGATTTCTGCACTGGCAATCAGGAGAGCTGGGTACAAGTCCTGGCTGTGCTAGTCAGTTGTGTTTCTAGGTTTAGGTAAAATTGTAATAAGTCTCTATCCAGATCTTATGGCTCTGTGAAGTAAAATTTTCATGAATCAAATAATTATGCAAATGCTTACTGTTTAAAAGAATCTTCTCGTGAATTCTTTTTTAAATTGGAGAAAATAGATTTAATTTAAATCTGAAATTATAAAATATTCTCAAAATAAGTTTATCTATACTGTCCACAAGTTACAGGAGGAGAAACTGAAGAGAAGGGACTAAAATGCTAACCACAGGAGTCAAAGTAACTCTAGGATGGAAACCCACTTTTGACTGCTGATCTAAGACTTTGTGTTTTACAGCTTATCATAACAAGCATTTTATATCATACCTCATACATGTAGTCATAGACTAGGCCTTTTTCATCAAAGTGGCATTCCCATTTACCCACAGAGTCAGGTATTGGGTTGCTTTCATCTTTTCCCAATATGACTAATCGTATGTAATTGTCAAAAGCAATGCGACCATCTGTATCACAACTTCCTCCAATGGACCAAATCAAAGAAAATATAAAGCAAGCCTGTTGGTTAAAAAGAAAAATTAATTTAAACTATTTAAAAGGAAATTTTAACAGATTAACTAAAATATAGTACATTAAGTTCTGATTAATCTACTTGGAAAAGGTCAGATTTACAAATAAAGTAGAATGGAGCACATCTAAGTCACGTAACGAATCATTCCTCTGGCACTATGTATCTAAATTAAAATTCTCATGCCAAATGACCTAGGAATTTCTCTTTTAGGAGTTTATCTTCAAATATATTCCCACTGGACAAAACGATATATGTACAAGAATATTTACTGCAACACTGTTTGTGGTAGCAAAATATCTGAAGCAACCCAAATGTTCTTCAATAGAAGTCAGCTTAATTGGAATATGCTACATACACTGGAATACATGTAGCTATTAAAAAAAAAAAAAAAAAGGTAACCCAATACTGATATGGAAAGATCTCCAAAATATATTGTGAGAAAAGATGCAAATCAGTATGTATAGTATGCTAACATGTATAAAATATGTATACATATAGAAGAGGATATGCATCAAATATCTCTAGCAGGCTACATGAGGCACTGGTAATAGTGGTTGCCTTGAGGGTGGCTGGGGGACTGGTATGGGTAGAAAACTTACTTTTGTCTTTTGCTCTAGGTACATGCCTTATCTAGTTAGAAAAATCTATCAAAAATACTTTAAGAGAAAATTTTCTGTGGCAACAAAGTGAAGGGAAAACCGTGGGAGGGAACTGCTATTATCACAGAGTAGAAGAGAAGATAGATTGAAAGAGATCGAGGCATTTGAGAAAAAGGTGGTGGATAGGAAAGTAGCATAGACCAGGGAAGAGTACAGAACACCTCTTTCCTTTGGCTCCCTGAGAGCCTTATTCTCTGCTATTCTCTGATCTCTAGACATTAACTAACCTGGACCACTGACTCCTTCCTACATATATCCTCTATGAACTCTGCCTGCAATGCTCCACCCAGCTGGTTGGATGCCTGCTCCTAGTCTTTTGTAGCCAGTTTGTTGTAGCCTACACTCTAGCTTAACATTTAGACAAGATCAATTCACCTGAAGTCTATATTGGTTTAATATTGTCACCTTATTGTTTATCAAATTATGATCTTTCATAAGTAATAGGGTGTCTTGATTCATTCTGACATATTTTACTTTCTCTAAATCGTTTTTTAAATCAGAATACCAGGTCAGGGCAACTTTAATGTCTTCAGGTATTCTTTTGGTTCTCACCAAAAAACAGCTCTAGGTCTTGTAATGTCTTTCTCAACACAAGTTTGCCAGAGGCATATTTTATTCCATAGTTAAAAAACACAATAAGTATAAAACCAACCATAATCCAAACACGAATGTGCTTGCTGGTAGGATCGTTTTCTACCACGTTACAGAGGAGTACTTCAAAGAGGCGTGTGAGAGATACAACTACATTGCTATCACTTGTAGGAATCAGTTCCTTCAAAGTGAAAAGAATAAGATACTTTACTTTCATCTTATTTACATAATAAAAGAAAATAAACATTTCATTTTAAAAATGTAGTTTTCCTAAGGTCTTTATAAAATTTAAACTTAAGGAATTTAAATTGTAGGCATGATAAAAATCTCTCAAATATTTTAGTCTAGCATATTACATTACACAGTTGTGCAAAACATATTCTTATTCTGAATTCTTTGAGAAATGAAAACTAGTAAGAGAATAAACAATGCTCTAGAGATAGTAGAAATGAAGTTTATAACACCCATTTATTCATCTGTTTATTCAACAAACATTTATCAAAAATACAGTATACCTATATACCAAGCTAGGAGATATGAAAATAAAACACATGATCTCTGAAAAGAACTGATATTGAAATTAAATAGACTAAAATAATATGGTATAATAATGACATGACAGAGTAAGTCCCAAGGTAGTGGGAGGCTACTAGAATACTTGGGATAAACAATTAGCCCAGACCCAGGTAGGAAGACAAGGAGGGAAATAGGAGAGGAATAATCAAGGAAGATTTCCCAGATGAAGGAATAGCTGAGATGAATTTGGAAGGGAAGTGTGAGTTAACCAGGTGCAGAAGGGAATAATGTTCAAGGCAGGGGAAACAACATATATACAGACATGGAGATGTGAGTGGACACAGAGTATCAAAGGGATTCTGTAGGATGTGAAAAGAGGGTGTGAGAGAGGAATGGCAAGAAATAAAACCTGAGAAGCAGACCGGGGTCAGATCCTGAAAGGCTTTATAAGCTATGTTAAGGATGTCATGCTAAGACGAAGAGGGTTCCAATGGAGGGTTTTAAGTAGGGGAGTAAATGGAATGAATTTGTGTTTTGGAATCCTCATTCTGGTAGCAGGATGTAGACTGGACCAGAGTAGCTCTATTGTATTGATTCAGGTAGGAAATGATGAAAGTCAAAACTGAAGCTATTATGGGGGTTGGTCAGAGGAACTGCGATGGAGAGGAGAAGACAGATACGAAAGTTAGCAATGAGGGAAAAACCAATAGATGCTGGGGACTAACTGGCTATGGAAAATATGGGAATGAATTATGAAAAGAAAATCTATCACTCATTATCAGAAAGATGAAGTTTATTTTATTTATTTTTTTGCGGTACACGGGCCTCTCACCGCTGCGGAGCACAGGCTCCGGACGTGCAGGCCCAACGGCCATGGCCCACGGGCCCAGCCGCTCACAGCACGTGGGATCCTCCCGGACCGGGGCACAAACCCACGTCCCCTGCATCAGCAGGCGGACTATCAACCATTGCGCCACCAGGGAGGCCCCTATTTTGTATTTTTTTACAACGTATAGTATTAGCTTTAAAATTTTAAAAACTGAAAAATGATTATTTGTATATTTTTTCTATGAGACGTTGTACAGAATCTTCATAAAGTGAAATTGTCTTTTATTTTATGCAGGGTATTTTTCCTATCTCCAAAATAGTATTTTAGGATGAAAATCTACTGAATACTCTTTTCCCTTCTCTATTATGTGGTGGTCCCCAAAAAGATATATCCCCATCCTAATCCCAGGAAGCCACAAAGGTGATCTTACTTGGAAAAAGGGTCTTTGAAGATGTAATTAAGTTAAAGTCTCAAGATGAGGAGATCATTCTGGATTATCTGGTGGGCCCTAAATTCAAAGTCATAAATCCTTATAAAAGTCACATGGTGGAGAGACACACAGAGTAGAAGGCCATGTGAACATGAAGAAAAAGACTAGAGTTATGCAGGCACAAGTCAAAAAAAGGCTGGAGCCAAAAGAAGCTGGAAGAGATAAGGAAAGAGTCTCCCTTAGTGCTACCAGAGGAAGCACATTCTTGCCAACACCTTGATTTCAGACTTCTGGCCCCAGAACTGTGACAGGATAAATTTCTGTTGCTTTAAGTCACCAAGTGTGTAGTAATTTGTTACAACAGTCCCAGGAAACTAACACAATATGTAAAGTTTTCTCACAAAATACTATATGTATATGTGAGTTTTTAAAGGTACATATTTAAAATCCTTTTATTATTTATTTATTTTTTTGGCGGGGGGGGGCACTTGGCTTGTGGAATCTTAGTTCCCTGACCAGGGACTGAAGCCAGGCCCTGGCAGTGAAAGAGCCAAGTCCTAGCCACTAGACTGCCAAGGAATTCCTAAAATAATTTTAAAATATGGAATTTTTAAATCTTTAGTTACAGTAGTTTTAATCCAAAGAGTATAGATGGAATAAATTTTACCTCTGGGTTATTCGGATGTAACTTCAGCAATATAAAACCACAGGGTGGTGGGGACTTCTCTGGTGGCGCAGTGGTTAAGAATCTACCTGCCAATGCAGGGGACATGGGTTTGAGCCCTGGTCTGGGAAGATCCCACATGCCGTGGAGCAACTAAGCCCATGTGCCACAACTACTGAGCCTGTGCTCTAGAGCCCACAAGCCACAACTACTGAGCCCATGTGCCACAAGTACTGAAGCCCATGTGCCTAGAGCCAGTGCTCTGCAACAAGAGAAGCCACCACAATGGGAAGCCTGTGCACCACAACGAAGAGTGGTCCCCACTCATCGCAACTAGAGAAAGCCCGCAAACAGCAATGAAGACCCAACACAGACAAAAATAACTAACTAACTAAAATAAAATAAAAACCAAAGGTGGATATTGCTATAATGGTGCTGTGTAAATCACTTTTAATTTAATTATAAAAGCTAAATGACAGGGCTTCCCTGGTGGCGCAGTGGTTGAGAGTCCGCCTGACAATGCAGGGGACACGGGTTCGTGTCCTGGTCTAGGAAGATCCCACATGCCGCGGAGCGGCTGGGCCCGTAAGCCATGGCCGCTGAGCTTGCGCGTCCGGAGCTTGTGCTCCGCAATGGGAGAGGCCACAACAGTGAGAGGCCCGCGTACCGAAAAAAAAAAAAGCTAAAGGACAAAAGTATTAAAAACAACTATAACTAAATTATGTTAATGGATACATACTATAAATAAATGTTAATTGTGACATCAATAGCCTACACTGTGGGGAAAGGAGGGATAAAAGTGGAGAGTTCTTACATATAAATGAATTAAGTTGTTATCAGCTTAAAGTACCCTGTTTTAAGATAATATATGTAAGCTCCTTGGTAACAACAAAGAAAATACTTATAGAAGTTACACAAAAGAAAAAGAGGAATCAAATCCTATCAATATAAAAAAAACAAAACACAAAGGAAGACAGCAAGAGAGAAAAGAGGGACAAAAGAACTATAAGATAAACAGAGAATAGTTTTTAAAATAGCAATAGTAAATTCTTTCCTATCAATAGATAGTTTAAATGTAAATAGGTTAAACTCCCCAGTAAAAAGATACAGAGCAGCTGAATAGATAAAAAAACAAAGATCCAACTGTATGGTATCTATAAGAAACTCACTTTAGATTCAAGGACACACATAGGCTGAATATGAAGGGATGGAAAAAGATATTCCATGCAAATCGTAACCAAAGGAAAGCAGAAATGGTTATACTTAAATAATATGAAGTAGACTTTAAGTCAAAAACTATCTCTAGAGACAAAGAAGGTTATTATTACATAATGATAAGATGATCAATTGCATAGGAAGATAAAGCAACTGTAAATACATATGCACCCAACATCAGAGCACCTAAGTATATAAAACAAATACTAACTGATATGAAAGGAGAGACTGATAGCAATACAATAATATTAGGAGACTTCACTATCCCATTTTCAATAAGGGATAGAATATCCAGACGGAAAATCAGTAAAGAAAGAGTGAACTTAAACACCATAGACCAAATATACTTAACAGATATATACACAACTTTTCACCCAAAAGCAGAAGAATATACATGCTTTTCCAGTGCACAAAGAATATTCTTTAGGATAGACCCCATGTTAGATCACAAAACAAGTCTTAAGGAACTTAAGAAGATTAAAATTATACCAAGTACCTTTTCTGACCACAATGGATTAAAACTAGAAATCAGAAAAAAAAAAAGAGAGAGAAAATTCACAAATATGTGGAAACTAAATAACATACTCTTGTACAACCACTGGGTCAAAGAGGAAATCAAAAAATATCCTGAGACAAATGAAAATGGAAACAATATATACCAACACTTATGAGGTACACCAAAAGCAGTACTAAGAGGAAGTTTATAGCAATGAACACTTTCATTAAAAAAGAAAAATGATCTCAAATAAACAACCTAATTTTACACCTCAAAGAACTAGAAAAATAAGAGCAAACTAATTTCACAGTTGGCAGAAGGAAGGAAATAATAAAGATCAGAGTAGGAATAAATCAAATAGAGACTAGAAAAACAATAGGAAAAAAATCAACGAAACTAAGAGTTGGTTTCTTAAAAAAATATACTAAATAAACAAACCCTTAGCTAGACTAACCAAGAAAAAAGAGAGAAAACTCAAATAAATAAAATCAGATATGAAAGAGGAGACATTGCAATGGATGACTCAGAAATAAAAAGAAATAATAAGGAACTATTATGAACAATTATATGCAAACAAATTGGATAATCTAGAAGAAATGGATAAATTCCTAGAAATATACAACCTACCACAACTGATTAGAGAAGAAACAGAAAGCCTGAATAGACCAATAACAGATAAGGAGATTGAAGTCGTAATCAAATACTTCCCAACAAAAACTTCCAGGGCCAGATGACTTCACAGCTTCACAATTCTACCAAACATTCAAAGAAGAATTAATAAAAATCCTTCTCAAACTCTTCAAAAAATAGAAGTAGAGGGAATACTTCTGAACTCATTCTCTGAAGCCAGCAGCCAGAGAAAGCCACCACAAGAAAAAAACAAAAAAACAAAAAACTATAGGTCAGTATCTCTGATGAATGTAGATGCAAAAATCCTCAACAAAATACTAGCAAACTGAATTCAACAACTCATCAAAAAGAGAATACACCATAACCAAGTGGGATTTATCCCTGGGATCCAAGGTTGGTTTAACATATGCAAATCAATCAATGTGATGCAACACATTAACAGAATGAAACATAAAACCACATAATCATCTGAAGAGATTCAGAAAAAACATTTGACAGAGTTCAATATCCATTCATGATAAAAATCCCTGCAACAAAATAAAGGCCACTTATGAAAATCTCGGAGTTAAAATCGTAATTGGGTAAAACTGAAAGCTTTTCCTCTAAGATCTAGTACAAGGCAAGGATGCCCCCTCTCACCACTTTTATTCAATACAGCGCCAGAAGTACTAGCACAATGAGACAAGAACAATGAGACAAGAAAAAGAAATAAAAGACATGCAAATCAGAAAAGAAGAAGTAAATTTATCTCTCTTTGCAGATGACATAATCCTATTTGTAGAAACCCTAAAGACTCCACGGAGATGGGAGGGAAGGGGGATACAACATTTTAGAACTAATAAATTCAATAAAGCTGCAGGATACAAAACCAACTCACAAAAATCAGTTGCATTTCTTTTCATCAACAATGACCTATTTAGAAAGGAAATCAAGAAAACAATCCCATTTATGATAGCATCAAAAAGAATAAAATACTTAAGAATAAATTTAACCAAGGAAGTGGAGTATCTGTACACTGAAAACTATAAAACAGTAATGAAAGAAACTGAAGACACAAATAAATGGAAAGATATTCTGTGCTCAAGGATTGGAAGAATGTCCATACTACCCAAGTGAACTACAGATTCAATGCAATCACTATCAATATTCCAATGACATTTTTTACAAAAATAGAAAAACCAATTCTAAAATTTGTATGGAACCACAAAAGACCTCAAATAGCCAAAGTAATCTTAAGAGAGAAGAGTAAAGTTGGAGACATCACACTTCCTGATTTCAAATTATATTACAAAGCTTTAGTACAAAACAGAATGGTAGAGGCATAAAAACGGACATATAAACCAGTGGAACCGAGTAGAAATAAACCCAACCATATATGGTCAGCTGATCTTTGGCAATGGTGCCAAGAATATACAATGAGGAAAGGATAGTCTCCTTAATAACTGGTGTTGAAAAAACTGGATGTCCACATGTAAATGAATGAAATGGGACCCTTACCTTGCACTAGACATAAAAATCAGCTTGAGATGGATTAGACTTAAATGTAAAACCTGAAACCATAAAACTCCTAGAAGAAAACATGGTGGTGGGGGTGGGGAAGCTCCTTGACATTGGCTTGGCAATGTTTTTTTGGATACGACATCAAAAGCTCAGGCAAAAATACAAAAATAAACAAGTGGGACTACATCAAACTAATAAGCTTTTCTGCACAGCAAAGGAAACCATCAAAAAATGAAAAGGCAACCTACTGAATGGGAGAAAAATATCTGCAAATCATATATATAATAAGGAATTAATATCCTAAATATATAAGGAACTCATACAACTAAACAGCAAAAACACAAACAACCCAATTTTTTAAATGGGCGTAGGACCTGAATAGACATTTTTTTCTGGAGACAACATACAAATGGCCAACACATATATGAAAAGCCACTCAGCCTCACTAATCATCAAGGAAATGCAAATCAAAACCACAATGAAATATCACCTCACACCTGTTAGGATGGGTATTATCAAAAAGATAAAAGATAATAAGTGTTGGTGAGAATGTGGAGAAAAGAGAACCCTCATGCACTGGTGGTGGGAGTGTAAATTGGTCCAGCCATTATGGAAAACAGTGTGGAGGATCCTCAAAAAACTAAAAATAGAACTACCATATGATCCAGCAATGCCTCCTCTAGATACAGCACCCAAAGGAAATGAAATAAGTACCTCAAAGAGATATCTGTGCTCCCATGTTCATTGAAGCATTATTCACAATAGCCTAGATATGGAAACACCTAAGTGTCCCCTGGTGGATGAATGGATAAAGATACTGTGGTATATATATAATGGAATTATATTCATTCTTAAAAAAGAAAATCCTGCCATTTTCAACAACATAAACAAAACTTGAGGACTTTATGCTAAGTGAAATAAGCCAGACATAGAAAGGAAAAAGCTGCATGATCTCACTTGTATGCAAAATCTAAAAGTTGAACACATAAAAAGAAGCAGAGAGTAAAACAGGTTACCAGTGGTGGGGAGGTGAGAGAAATGGGGAGATACTGGGCAAATAGTACAAAGTTACATCTATGCAGGATGAATAAGTCTAGAGATCTAATGTACAACATGATGACTTTAGTTAATAATACTGATACATATGTATCAGTACTGGAAATTTGCTAAGAGAGTAGTTTTCAGGTGCTCTCATCACACACACACAAAAGTATGTTAACTATTTGAGGAGATACGTTAATAAGCTTGACTGTGGTAATCATTTCACTACATATATGTATATCAAATCAACATGTACACTTTAAGTATTATAACTTTTATTTTTAAAATTAAAAAATTAAACGCATGCACACACATACACACACACACACACACACACACACACACACACACACACACACCCCAAGTAGAAGTATAACTAGGGAAATGTAGATAAGATCAATAGATATTATCAATGTCAATATCCTTGTTGTGATATTATAATACAGTCATGCAAAATGTTACCATGGGGAGACATTAGGTGAAGTGTATGTGGGATCTCTCTGTATTATTTCTTACAACTGCATGTGAATCATGGATTGTCATAATAAGTATTTCAACTTTTTAAAAAAGTGGATACTACATGTCTAAGGAGAAAATGATTTTAGTTATTTATCCTACCATTCTGACTTTAGACTTAGTCAAACTGAATGGAAAGTAAAGAAATTTGAGTGTATAAGAGAATTATAGTGTTACCTTGCATTTTTTCTTACGAAGACTTAAAGTGGGCTGTATTAACCAGTCAAAAAGTCCTCTCAGAAGAGCTTGATGATCTGGTTCCTGTAGAGGTCCTTTCAGCGAATTCAACCAAGAAGACACAAGTGGTTCCCATCCCAACTGTGAGGGCTCCAAATAAATCATGCCACAGCGGCTTACAGTGGCAGGCTACAGAAAAAAGACAAGTTTTCCTTTTCTAATCTGGTAGTTATTAACTAATTCTTTGCATGACTTATAAGGTCCTTCATGATCTGGCTCCTATCTTCCTCTACAGCATTCACATACACTAGATGAAACCATTTGCAGTTACAGTTCCCCAGATATGGCATGGCTCCATGTCTCTATAAGTTATCCTGTCATGATTTGGAATGCCCAGCCCCAACCAGTCTCTGTGGAGAAGTCTTACCCCTCAAAACCAGATCAAACACTCAAACTTTTTCCATTGTCGTCCTCCTCTACCCATTCCTCTCTTGGGTGCTCACCCCCTCCATATTCTTAGAGCACTTAACATGTAGCTCTGTACTGGGATATATATATATTTATTAGCATGGTTCTCATCCTCCCTAAATGAGCATACACTGTGTCTTATTCATCTTTGTATTCCTTGTGCCTAACTCGCTTTCTGACACATAATAAAAAGTACTTATTGACAAAGTGAACAAATGAATAAATGAACAAACAAAAACTACTGTTATATTAAATTATGAACTTACTGAGGCCTGGGAAAGGTCCATTGCTTCAAAGATGAGACTCATTTGAGGGGACATTTGAATGATTTCTCCACTCATAAGGCAGAGCTGAAGACAATAATTTTTCAAATGTTTATTTTTAAAAAATCTCAACCTTCTCAGGTAAAAATTTATTCTATTTATTAAAGTATCTCCTATGATATAATGGAATAAGTATTAGAATGGAAGCCAGAAAAATCTTAATTCGAGGTCTAGTTCTGTCCATTACTTACTATGTAAGCAAATATATAATATCTCTGACACTCAGTCTCTTCATCTATAAAAAGGGATAATTTTCCTCTCATAGAATTATGGGAGAGGGGAACTACATGATATATTGAAAAAAATATAAAATCCTATACAAACATCAGTTTTTGTTATTAAAAAATTACATGAAATACTCCTGATTTTATAAAGTTGTCATAAGACCTTTTTTATTAATAAAAAAAGAGAAATAGAAAAAATAGAGAATACTATGAATACTCACATACCCATCTTGTAGATTTAACCTATGTTAACATTTTGCCATATTTACTTAGTCTTTTTTAAAAGTATTTTAAAGATCATTACAAACCACGGCATTTCACATCCAAATATGTCAATATTCATCTTTAAAAATAAGGACTTTTCTATATAACCACAAGAACATTATCACACCTAACAAAATGACCAATAATTCCTTAATATCATCTAATACTCAGCCAATACTCAAATAATCTCAGTTGTACAAGAAATGTCTTTTCAACTGATTGATTCAAACCAAAATTCAATCAAGGACTATGCATTGGGCTTGCCATGTCTTCTTGGTCTCTCTTAATCTAAAACATTCCTCTTTAATCAAATATGTGAAAAATTGAAATTTATCAACTGTGTCCTTCCTGCCAAATTCCTATCTTGTCCATTATTATTAAAGCCATTGTATCCTCTCAATCTCCTTGGCTTCCACCCTTGGAATTATCATTAACTTTTAATGTTGGTAATAATTATAAACTGTTGATACCCCAAATTAATTGCATTATTAAGTCTTTAAAATTCTTCCTCTACATTTATTTTTCAGTGCTTCATCTCTGATTCATTACTCTAATCCCAATTTTGCCCCTATCTAGTTCGTCAACAATGCAGCATTTAACATTTCTGGATCTGTTTCTTATCTGTAAAATGAATGAACGGTCTAGTGCTGGATTGTCCAATAAGACAGTCAGTAATCATACGTGGCTGTTTATATTTCATTTTAATTGGATAAAATTTAAAATTCAGTTCTTCTATTGCACTTAGCCACATTTTAAATGCTCAATAGCTACATGTGACTAGTAGCTACCTTATTGGACAGTGCAGATATGTCCATCACTACAGAAAGTTCTATTGGACAATGCTTGTCTAGAATACTTTTAAGTTTCTACCAGGCTGTTTCAGCAAACATTCTCCTTCTTGCTACAAATTTGGGAGGGAGAGTCAACATTTTCCTCGCTCCCCCACGCTATTTCCCAACTACTTCTATTCCATCCTCTATTACAGCCCTTGCTCCTTTGACAACCCGTGCTTGGCTAAAGCCTTTGGCATCTGGCTCAGTCTCTTTCTCTCTACTATAACTCTGGCCTGATCCAATGTTCATAAGGGGAAACATCTCATTACAGTACCCCCACCCCCCGCCTCCGGTATTTAACTACCTTGTCTTCACTTACTTCTCCCCTACTCCACTCCAGCCATCCACCTTATCTACCTGGGACCTTCTCTCTTGGAACACTACACAGTTCTGAGCATTCAAGTCTCTGCTCCATCCAGCTCTCTCACTCATTGACTCCTACTATATTTGCTCTTCATTTTCATAGAGATTTTCATATCCCTGTTGTTTTTACTTCTTTCTTTAGGTAGCTTCTGTTCTATGGTCGAGCACTTCTATCGTTCTCATGCCAATATCTTTAAAGTCTTTCTGTATTTCCAGTCTGGCAACATTATCTACACCCACATCCAAGGTGCTTAAATTGGTAGAGAAAATCTCACAAAGGCAGACCTTGGCACTATAGTTTATAACTCATGGTCTTTAACTCCATCAGGTTCTCTACAACACTCAGATATGCTTCTATGTTTTCCCAGGCAGCTGTCTTTCCCATTTTCCATGATGGCTAATTTAAATCTTCCCCTTTCTCCTTGAGTATACAAAGAACCAGGGCCTGCCACTGCACAAAGAAAAAATAAACCATCAAAAGGATTTGCCTTCAAATTTCCACTATGAAAGCCATACATTCACCTTTCCTGCTCTCCTCTCATCCAATATGAAACAATCCTTCCATTTGGCTCTGAATCCTTAGACTTGACTGGACTGATTAACCCCTCTCTTCTGAATCATCACTATTTCTCCTCTGTTTACTTTCCCCTTTAGTTCAATCAATATGACTGACTGAATGAATGAAAAAAAGAATATGAACAAATGACTAACCACCTATGATAAAGTACTGGAGTATATGTTTGAATGCTAATTAAATTAGTTTGCTTATTTAGTATTATAATTATTTCATAAAAGCAAAAAAATAAATTGATATACTAACACAGAATACTAATACAGACACAAAAAGAATAATAAACAAATAAAATGGATCTACAATATAAATATCACAGAGCACTATATTGACCAAATGAAAGAAAACACTAAAGAGTATGATTCTATTTATATGAAGTTCAAGAACTGGCAAAACTAGTTTATCACAGTAGAAGTCAGAATAGTGATTGCCCCTTGGGGAGGATACACTGATTGGGTAGGGACATGAGTGAACTTTGTAGGGCACAATAAATTTTATGCACTTTTATTTAGGTGATGGTTATGTGAGTGTACACATATGTAAAAAAATCTTAGACTCTAAACTTAAAGTTAGTGCACATTTTATACTGTTCTCTCTCAATTAAAATAAATACTAGAAGACTTCCATTTTCTCTTTTTTTGTATATCTCATAGGTTTAAGGTAATGTACCACATATAAGCACTGAAGCAACTGATGTTTTCAAAAAAGAATGAGGGCTTTTTATTTTCTTCTAAAATATTAAAGTTCTATAAGAAACCTTAACACTGTAGTCGCTTAACTTATTGCCACCCATTACATTACTATGCCTTCCTGCTAATACAGTAATTTTAATATACTTGCATTCTAATTAAAAAATTAAGCAAAGAATTTACTACAGCATAGTTTTCATTGAAAAGATAATTTATAAACTTATTCAATTTGCTGCATCCCTTATTTTAAATATATATAGTCTGAGATGATTAGTTGTTGAACACATAACATTGTTTAAGCCTATCTGCATCTGCTTTGCTTTTTTTACTTGTGGTAAAAAAAAAATAAATTTACCATATTAACCATTTTTAACTTTACAGTTCAGTAGTGTTAAGTATATTCATATTGTGCATCTGTTTTGTTTTTAATCATGATGAGTTACCTTTTTATTATCATCCAATACTGTGTTCATGCTCTCTATCCACAAAGTGTCAATGGGACCATCAAATACAACCCATTTCCGGTCAGGCGTTTCTAATGAGGCAAATTCTCTAAAAGTGTTAGCCACAATACCATCAGTCCACTGAGGAGGAAAAAAGGAAGAGTTGGAAAGTGTCCTTAAAAAACTATAAAGTGATAATACAAAAACACTTCAAATTTCTTGGCTTAATGTGCATTGTCAATGAGAGTGGAGAATGTTTATACTGTAGATTACCTCATGGGACACGGGGTCAAATTGTCCAAAAAGTTGGCCCATAGTAATGGATTTGGGGTTTACAGTCCTATAAATGACCTTTTCTTCCTCTCCATAGCCACGTTCATTCATAAGAGTTAGAGTATCAGCCAGCATATGCAGAACTTTTGTTTTAGCAGCAAAAGGCTCTCCTACTAACATAAAACTATTAAGGAAAAGAAGTCATTATACAATAAGATTCTAAAAAATAATGGTAAATTAAATTATTTCCCTATATATGGGTATATGAAATTTTACCGTATGATAATTACTACATATAATTTTTGAAATTATATTAATTTTTCTCAGATATAAGGGAAATACATTTAACTTCTTAATTGACTGATCTCTAAATCAAATTCTCGACATTAATACCATTATCTACAAAAGAGAATAAAAAATTTCCAAATGAAAATGGAAACTTAGTAACTGCATACTCAAAAAAATTTTTTTAATGACTTGGGGTTTCCTAAGCAGAGGAGAGGAGACGATTCACTTTTCCTCAAGATTTCACTTGCTATAGTGCTCCTTGCCAAATATTTCTGAATCCCCTCTCTCCTGGCGCATAGGATTCCGCACTCTCTTGTGGGAATGAATACTAGGTAACTAAGGAATAATAAGTGCAAATGATGAGTGTTACTTCTTAGGGGATAGATAATTGCCAGCGAGGGACCTTACAGAGCTCTCCTTTCCCTCTAGCACACCTGGGACCCACAATGCTGAGATGGTGGCTGCTCTAACAGCCTGGGACCTGAGTGATTATGATGAGCAGAACCTCCCTGTTAAACTATAATGTAAACAGTACAAATGAGAAATACATATTTGTTTTGAAGTCACTAAGATTTGGGTGCTGATTGTTTCTATGGAATAACCTAGCTCATCCTTATTGATAGAAATTGGTAACTAGAAGGGCAAAAGGTATTCTTGCCATAATAAAAAAGACTAAAATAAGTGGCACTGGCTTAGAGGCTAGGTTGTGGGTGGCGGCTAAAGGATTGGCAATTAATATTATGCAATGATCAAACATTTGGTAAATTTATCCCTGAGATAACCTGGAAGATAGATAATATATCTAATGAAATTGTAGTTTTAGGGGAAAAGGATAGTGAACAGAATATTATTAGTATATATTGGCAGCTGATGGCTGTATTTAACAAGGAACTACAAAAAGAAATAAACTTAAGAAAATATGGTCAGTTTGCAAGCAGGAATGAAAGTAGAGGGAGTTGAGAAATTCAGAGACTTGAGGGATTGAATGAGGTAACTTATTCTCACTGCAATTGGTAAAACATAAACTGAGAAAATCTTTGAACAACAAAGATCAACTCAGCCTAGTATCAAGGATCAAATCAATAAGCCTAATATGTTCAAGGATACTACAAGGAAGTTTAGAAAGGTATGACTTAATAAGGACTATAGTTGTGGCTACTGGCACATGGAACTACCTGGAATCAAATAGAAAAAAAACTTATTAAATATAGTTTTTGAGAGAGTTTACTGACAAAGAAACCATGAGTCTAGGCTAAAACACATGTGAATGTTTAAGATGTAAAGAAGACTCTTAGGTGCTGAATGCACGGGGGTTGACTGTACTAATTCCCTCTATTATTATATATGTTTGAAAATTTATATAATACAAAGGTTTGGGTTTTTTAAAAATTTTGCCTTTAAAAAAATCATGACCTTTGAGACTTCAACTTTCTATAGGCAGTAAGTGGGCTGAAAACACTTCTCAGCTCCCAAGGATATTTTCTCTATTGTCCACCTCACATGTGACCAGGGAAGAAAATGGAGATAGAAAGACCTCTCAAAAGGTTGAACCGAAGTCCACAGAGCAGAGGTTACTGGAAAGACTCTCTCAGGGAGCAAAATCAAGCAGAAATAGATCCAGGTTTTACGGGGATTTCAGTTTATACAATTGGTGGGGAAAGCTCTCTAAGGAAAAAAATATATATGTAATTACAAATACAAAAATGTCCACCGCCACTTTAATGACACCCTTTCCAATAAATTATATATAAAATGATTATGACTCCCTGGAGGGGCCTCTACAAATAAGAGGTCCTGAAGTTTAAACTCCAGTAGTTTCACAATCTGTCTCTGGAACTGGGCTCCCACACGCACAGCTGGGTTTCAGAACTGCTACTGACAAGTGTTGGCTTTGTCTCCCATTCTTCAGTTTCTAAATGGGAGTATTTGCTCTGATAATCCTGCTCTGGTAAACCCACTATTATAATACTGGATGTATGCAGGGCAGATAACTTGTCTTTGTAGTTTTAGGTCTTTGGAGCAAGAAGAACAGCTTCCAAATCTGATACACAAACTATCATGCATCACCTAGAGATCCTATACTTTCAGTCTGGTTCATTGATTGATCAGATCTTTTAGGTTGTCTCCCTGGGAAAGGAAAAGTGTGTTCTACGTGCATGAAGTAGAGCAAATAACATATTTGATGATCAAAAGGGCAAATTGTGGTGGTCATTAGTGCTACATCACTGAATGAGTACTCCTTACCACTCCTTTTTGGATAGGTAACATGAGAGAGAAATAAACCTTTGTTTTTTAAGCTACTGGAATGGAGATGGGGGTCGGGGGGCGTTGTTCCCTAGCCTACCTCGCATACAAAGTTTGCTTAGTCTTTTAGTTCACAAATTTTAGTTGTTTTAATAGTTTAACTTAAAAAACAACATCTAACTTTGGCACACTATCTATAATCTTACCCATGTCTAACAATCATCATCTCATATGTCTGAATCATTTTTTCAAGAAAAAATTTAACAGGCTGAAGATTATGTACTTTGCAGGCTTCATGAGCACATTCCAAAAATTCCTAAAATAAAAGAAAAATGGAATGCATTTCTACAAAATCGTATTATAAATCATGTCATTCATGTCTTATAAATATAGACTTTTCATTTAGAAATAAGAAAATTGTATCTTCTTATATTTATAAATTATTTCTTGAAACTTTATTTTTTAATTAAAAAGAGGAACAAATAAAATTAAAATACTTAAAAAATATTAGTATTCCCCATTATAAGTTATCAATGATCATGGCACCATAGCATTGGGTGTACACTGCATGAAAACAACTCCTCTTAATAGTTTTTCCAGAATTTCACTTTTGGTTAGGATATAGAAGGACATGCCAAACAATCCTTCACACTATAGTAAAGAGAAATAAACAGAGGTTACAAAAATTATAAAGCTTTTAAAGATACAGGAGCACTTTGGATGCAAATAAGTCTAAAGGAATTAAACTTCAGAAAGGGATGAGCCTTTCCTAGGTGAACACAGATCAACAGCTAATTTTGCCTCTGGGAGCAAGTTTAGACATAGGTGGGCATTGGATTGAGCCTGCTATAGGCAGAGGGACTTTGCTGAAGTAAGGAGAAAATAACAGATACTTTAATGGTCATGTGGACTTATGTGAACCTCATAAAACTGGAGGAGCCTCAAATGCAAAGCTGGTTTTCCCATGGCCTATGCTTTTGCTGAGTCTGAAGTGACATAAGAAATCAAAGGCTTAGCTAGAAAGGCACATAGAGATTTTCTTAGTCTTCAGATGCTTATATCCTAGAATGCTGCTATAGGAAGGCCCTTATTATACAATACGACAATTTTCACTATAAAGACATTTGAAACAGAGGTAAACTAAAGCTCAATAATTCTGCAACAAAACTCTGGCTTAGGTCAACTCCTGATTGAACTGATCAACAGCTCAATCTAGCTATCTGACAAAAGGAAGAACATGGTTTTTCTGTAGGAAAATAATACCAGTTCAGCCTCTACAATTATTTTCGATACAATTTTTTTTTCTTTTTTTTTTGCGGTACGCGAGCCTCTCACTGCTGTGGCTTCTCCTGTTGCGGAGCACAGGCTCCAGACGCGCAGGCTCAGTGGCCATGGTTCACGGGCCCAGCCGCTCTGTGGCATGTGGGATCCTCCCGGACCGGGGCACGAACCCATGTCCCCTGCATCAGCAGGTGGACTCTCAACCACTGCACCACCAGGGAAGCCCCACAATTTTTAATACAAGTCATGAGAAAAAAAAAGCTGATAATCAGTAGAAAAAAAAAATTAAATAAAACAAAATCATAGTTGACCTAGATGTTATAATTAGCAGACAAAACATTAAAATAACGTTTGGGACTTCCCTGGTGGTCCAGTGGTTAAGACTCTGTGCTCCCAATACAGGGGGCACGGGTTCGATCCCTGTCAGGGAACTAGATCCTGCATGCCACAACTAAAGCAGCCCACATGCTGCAACAAAGATCCCGCACACGGCAATGAAGATCCCGTGTGCCACAACTAAGACCTGGCACAGGCAAATAAATAAATTTTATAAATATATTAAAAAATGGACAATATGACAAAAAATAGATGAAAAATGAAGAATTTAAGCAAAGATATGGAATCTCTTAATAAAACCAAATTGGATACACTAAAACTGAAAACAATAAAATATGTGAAATTAAGAATTCATTGGGGAGCTGGAGTCAAGATGGCAGTGTGGGAAGACGTGGAGTTAGCTTCTCCCCACAACTAGGGTGCCTTCCCTCAGCTGGTGGGGGACTCCAATGCCCAAGGAGATGGGAGGAACCCCAAAGTGAACCAGTAGGACATAGGGGGACTGACAGGGGAGGAGAAGTGGAGGCCAGACAGGATTGGCACCCCTGAGGCAGGGAAGATCAGGAGAGGCAGGTGGGAGGGACTCTCCGGGAAGAGCAGGACAGGAGTGGAGGGTGATCGCTTGGCCTACTCGGGCTGGGGAGCCTGCTGAGCTCCAAAGCCCCGTGTGGGTCCTGGGAGCATAGGAGGGAGGTCAGGGAGATCAGGAGAGGCAGGTAGGAGGGGTCCTTCCACACTGGAGGAGCAGGAGAGGAGAGGAGGGTGTTTTCCCTGCCCACTCGAGCCCAGGAAGCCTGCTGGGCTCCCAGATGAGGTCCCCTGCCCTCTGAGACCAGGGGTGGGGGGCATGCCTGGGCCCCTTCTGTTCCTTGAACCTAAGCCCCACCCTCCACAGCCCCAGGGCCTTTTCCAGCCCTGTGGGTACTAAGCATAGGCCCAACCCACCACCCAAATCCTGCCCTTGCTTAGGCCCCACCCTCCACAGCCAGGGCCTTCCCCCTCACCTTTTTTTTTCTTTTCCCTCTTCCTCTTTTTTATTATTGTGCTACTGATGTACCTTCCAGTTGTTGATTCATCTATATTTTCATTTTTATATTCTTTCTAACATATCTGTTAAGTTTCCTAGTCTAATTTTATTTTTTACTTTGCTATTGTTCTCTCTTTTTTTTTTTTTTTGGCCACCCCACATGGCTTGCAGGATCTTGGGTCATGAACTGGGGACTGGGCGGAAGCTCCTGTGGTAGGAGTTCCAAGTCCGAACCACTGGAGTAACAGAGAACCTCAGACCCCAGGGAATATTCATCAGAGTGAGGTCTCACAGAGTTCCTCATCTCAGCACCAAGACCCAGCTCTACCCAATAGCCTACAAACTCCAGCGCTGGAAGCCTCAGGCCAAGCAGCCAGTAAGACAGGAACACAATCCCACTCATTTAAAAAAAAAAAAAAAAAGAGAAGGCAAAAAATACATGTCACAGATGAAGGAGCAAGGTAAAAACCTATAAGACCAAAAAAATGAAGAGGAAATAGGAGGCAATCTACCTGAAAAAGAATTCAGAGTAATGATAGTAAAGACGATCCAGAATCTTGGAAATAGAATGGAGGCACAGATTGAGAAAGATCTAGATCTAGAAGAACAGAAGAACAAACAAACAGAGATGAACAACACAATAACTAAAATGAAAAATACAGTAGAAGGAATCAATAACAGAATAACTGAGGCAGAAGAACAGATAAGTGACCTGGGAGATGAAATGGTAGAAATAACTGCTGAGGAGCAGAATAAAGAAAAAAGAATGAAAAGAATTGAAGACAATCTCAGAGACTTCTGGGACAACACTAAACACACAAACATTCAAATTATAGGGGTCCCAGAAGAAGAAGAGAAAAAGAAAGGGTCTAAGAAAATATTTGAAGAGATTATAGTTGAAAACTTCCCTAACATGGGAACGGAAAGAGTCACCCAAGTCCAGGAAGCACAGAGAATCCTATACAGGATAAACCCTAGGGAAAACACACCAAGACACATATTAATCAAACTAACAAAAATTAAATTCAAAGAAAAAATATTAAAAGCAACACGGGAAAAACAAAAAATAACATACAAAGGAATCCACATAAGGTTATCAGCCGATTTTTCAGAGGAAACTCTGCAGGTCAGAAGGGAGTGGCAGGATATACTTAAAGTGATGAAAGAGAAAAACCTATAACCAAGATTACTCTACCCATCAAGGATCTCATTCAGATTCGATGGAGAAGTCAAAAGCTTTTCAGACAAGCAAAAGATAAGAGAATTCAGCACCACCAAACCAGCTTTACAGCAAAGGCTAAAGAAACTTCTTTAGGCAGGAAACACAAGTGAAGAAAAAGACCCAGAAAAACAAACGCAAAACAATTAAGAAAATGATAATAGGAACATACATATTGATAATAACCTTGAATGTAAATGGATTAAACGCCCCAAACAAAAGACACAGACTGGCTGAATGGATACAAAAACAAACCCATATATATGCTGTCTACAAGAAACCCACTTCAGACCTAGGGACACATACAGACTGAAAGTGAAGGGATGGAAAAAGATATTCTATGCAAATGGAAATCAAAAGAAAGCTGGAGTAGCAATACTTGTATCAGATAAAATAGAATTTAAAATAAAGACTGTTACAAGTGATAAAGAGGGACACTACATAATGATCAAAGGATTTATCCAAGAAGAAGATACAACAATTATAAGTGTTTATGTATCCAACATAGGAGCACCTCAGTACATAAGGCAAATGCTAACAACCATTAAAGGACAAATTGACAGTAATGCAATAATAGTAGGCGACTTTAACACCCCACTTACCCCAATGGACAGATCATCCTAACAGAAAATAAATAAGGTAACACAAGCTTTAAATGACACAATAGACCAGATAGATATAATTTATATTTATAGAACATTCCACCTAAAATTGGCAGAATACACTTTCTTCTCAAGTACAAACGGAACATTCTCCAGGACAGATCACATCTTAGGTCAGAAATCAAGCCTCAGAAAATTAAAAAAAATTGAAATTGTATCAAGCATCTTTTCTGACCACAATGCTATGAGATTGTAAATCAATTACAGGAAAAAAACTGTAAAAAACACAAATACATGGAGGCTAAACATTGCGCTACTAAATAACCAAGAGATCACAGAAGAAATCAAAGAGGAAATCAAAAAATACCTAGAGACAAATGACAACGAAAACACGACGACCCAAAATCTATGGGATGCAGCAAAAGCAGTTCTAAGAGGGAAGTTTACAGCAATTCAATCTCATCTCAAGAAACAAGAAAAATCTCAAATAAACAATTTAACCCTACACTTAAAACAACAAGAGAAAGAAGAAAAAAGAAAACCCAAAGTCAGTAGAAGGAAAGACATCATAAAGATCAGAGCGTAAATAAATGAAATAGAAACATAGAAAACAATAGCAAACATCAATAAAACTAAAAGCTGGTTCTTTGAGAAGATAAACAAAATTGATAAACCCTTAGCCAGACTCATTAAGAAAAAAAGGGAGAGGACGCAAATCAATAAAATTAGAAATGAAAAAGGAGAAATCACAATTGACACTGCAGAAATACAAAGGATTATAAAAGACTACTACAAACAACTATATGCCAATAAAATGGACAACCACTAAGGAATGGACAAACTCTTGGAAAGCTACAATTTTCCAAGAACCAGGAAGAATTAGAAAATATAAACAGACCAATCACAAGTAATGAAATTGAAACCATAATTAAAAATCTTACAACAAACAAAAGTCCAGGACCAGATGTCTTCACAGGTGAATTCTATCAAATATTTAGAGAATATTTGATCCTTCTCAAACTCTTCCAAAAAATTGCAGGGGGAGAAACACTCCCAAATTCATTCTACGAAGCCACCATCACCCTGATACCAAAACCAGAAAAAGATATCACAAAAAAAGAAAATTATAGACCAATATCACTGATGAACATAGATGCAAAAATCCTCAACAAAATACTAGCAAACAAAATACAACATCACATTAAAAGGATCATACACCATGATCAAGTGGGATTTATCCCAGGGATGCAAGGATTTTTCAATATATGCAAATCAGTCAATGTGATACACCACATTAACAAATTAAGGAATAAAGCCATATGATCATCTCAATAGATGCAGAAAAAGCTTTTGACAAAATTCAACACCCATTTATGGTAAAAACTCTCCAGCAAATGGGCATAGAGGGAACCTACCTCAACATAATAAACGCCATATATGACAAACCCACAGCAAGCATCATACTCAATGGTGAAAAACTGAAAGCATTTCCTCTAAGATCAGGAACTAGACAAGGATGTCCACTCTTGCCACTCTTATTCAACATAGCTTTGGAAGTTCTACCCACAGCAATCAGAGAAGAAAAAGAAACAAAAGGAATACAAATTAGAAAAGAAGAAGTAAGACTGCCACTGTTTGATGATGACGTGATACTACACATAGATAAACCTAAAGATGCCACCAGAAAACTACTACAACTAATAAATGAATTTGGTAAGGTTGCAGGATACGAAATTAATGCACAGAAATCTCTGGCATTCCTATACACCAACAACGAAAAATCAGAAAGAGAAATTAAGGAAACATTCCCATTGACCATTGCAACAAGAAAGAATAAAATACCTAGGAATAAACCTGCCTAAGGAGGCAAAAGACCTGTACTCAGAAAACTATAAAACACTGATGAAAGAAATCAAAGATGACATAAACAGATGGAGAAATACACATGTTCTTGGATTGGAAGAATCAATATTGTGAAAATGACTATACTACCCAAAGTAATCTACAGATTCAATGCAATCCCTATCAAACTACCAATGGCATTCTTCACAGAATTAGAACAAAAAATTTTACATTTCGTATGGAAACACAAAAGACCCCGAATAGCCAAAGCAATCTTGAGAAAGAAAAATAGAGTTGGAAGAATCAGTCTCCCCGACTTCAAACTATACCACAAAGCTACCGTAATCAAGACAGTATAGTACTGGCACAAAAACAGAAATATAGGTCAATGGTACAAGATAGAAAGCCCAGAGATAAACCCACACACATATGGGCACCTAATTTATGACAAAGGAGGCAAGAACATACAACGGAGAAAAGACAGCCTCTTCGATAAGTGGTGCTGGGAAAACTGGACAGCTACATGTAAAAGAACGAAATTAGAACACTGCCTAACCCCATACACAAAAATAAACTCCAAATGGATTAAAGACTTAAATGTAAGACCAGACACTATAAAACTCTTAGAGGAAAACATAGGAAAAACCCTTTTTGACATAAACCACAGCAAGATCTTTTTTGACCCACCTTCTAGAGTAACAGAAATAAAAACAAAAATAAACAAATGGACTTAAAAACTTTTGCACAGCAAAGGAAACCATCAACAAGACCAAAAGACAACCCTCAGACTGGGAGAAAATATTTGCAAATGAAACAACAGACAAAGGATTAATGTCCAAAATATACAAACAGCTCATGGAGCTCAATATCAATAAAACAAACAATCCACGTAAAAATTGGGCAGAAGACCTAAATAGACATTTTGCCAAGGAAGACATACAGATGGCCAAGAGGCACATGAAAAGATGCTCAACATCACTAATTATTAGAGAAATGCAAATCAAAACTACAATGAGGTATCACCTCATGCCAGTCAGAATGGCCATTGTCAAAAAAATCTAGAAAGGGTGTGGGAAAAGGGAACCCTCTTGCACTGTTGGTGGGAATGTAAATTGATACAACCACTATGGAAAACAGTATGGAGGTTCCACAAAACAGTAAAAATAGAACTACCATATGACCCAGCTATCCCACTACTGGGCATATACCCTGAGAAAACCATAATTCAAAAAGAATTATGTGCTGAAGTGAATATACCACAATGTTCAGTGCAGCACTTTTTACAATAGCCAGGACATGGAACCAACCTAAATATCCATTGACAGATGAATGGATAAAGAGGATGTGGCACATATATACAATGGAATATTACTCAGCCATAAAAATAAACGAAATTGAGTTATTTGTAGTGAGGTGGATGGACCTAGAGTCTGTCATACAGAGTGAAGTCAGAAAGTAAAAAACAAATACCATATGCTAACGCATATATATGGACGCTAAAAAAAAAAAAGGTACTGATGAACCCAGTTGTAGGGTAGGAATGAAGAGGTAGACATAGAGAATGTACTTGAGGACGTGGGGTGGGAGGGGGAAGCTGGGGCGAAATGAGAGTAGCATCAACATATATACACTACCGAATGTAAAATAGTTGGCTGGTGGGAAGCAGCAGCATAGCACAGGGAGATAGGCTTGGTGCTTTGAGATAACCTAGAGGGGTGGGATAGGGAGGTTGGGAGGGAGGCTCAAGAGGGAGGGGATATGGGGACATGTGTATGCATATGGCTGATTCGCTTTGTTGTGCAACAGAAACTAACACGGTATTGTGAAGCAATTATACTCCAATACAGATCTATTTAAATAAATAAATAAATCATTGTATAGGGACTTCCCTGGTGGTCCAATGGTTAAGACTCTGTGCTTCCACTGCAGGGGGCAAGGGTTCAATCCATTGTCAGGGAACTAAGATCCCACATGCCGTACGGTGCAGTACTCCCCCCCCCCAAAAAAAAGAAAAGAATTCATTGGATAGGCTTATCAGCAGAAATGAACAAAGCCAAGGAAAGGATCATTAATCTTAAGGACAGGTCAATAAAATTATCCAAACTAAAGAACAGATAATAAAAAACAGAAAGCAAAAACAGAGCATAAGAGACATGTGAGATGACATAAAATGTTCTAACATTCATGTAACTGGAGCCCCAGAAGGACAGGGGAGAGAAAATAGGGTAGAAGAAATATTTTAAAACATAATTACTGAGAATTTTCTGGAGAAAGCAATACACAGATTCAAGAAGTGCAGCAAATCCCACGTAGGATATGTAAAAAGCAAACAACACTAGGCACATAGTCAAGCAAGGAAAGAAAGAAAATATTTCAAACAGCCAGAGGGGAAAAAACATATTACATTCAGGGAAATATACATAAGAAAAATTCCTGACTTCTAAGCATAACAATAAAAGCCAAGAATTAATGGAAAAACATCTTTAAAAAGATGGGGCGGGGGAGACTCCTGCCAATCTAGACTTCTATACCTAGTGAAAATATTCTTCAAATAATGAAGTCTAAATAAAGATATTTCAAAAGAAAAACTGAGAGAATTTGTTGCCACAAGACTCAACATGTACACAATAAATACTGAAGAAAGTTCTTAAAGTTGAAGGGAAAAGATCCCAGTTTAAAGCACATATCTGCTGGAAGGAATTAAAAAACACTAGAAAGGGTAAATATAAAAGAATTTTTTTTTTCAAATACTAATACCTAAAGCAAAAAATGTGGAGTTTATAACATATGTAGAAGTAAAATACGTGACAACAGTACAATGGGCAGAGATGAGTGGATAATGGAATTATACCATTTAAAATTCTTATATTGTGTCTGAAATGGTTTAGAATACAAATGAGGTAAACTGTCATAAATCAAGGATGTGTATTGCAATCTGTGAGTGACCACTGAGGTAAAATTAAAAAGCCAACAGAGAAGATTAATGAAGTAATAAACATTACCTGAAACCCAAAAGAAGTCAGTAGATGAAAAACAAAGTAATACGGTACATATTAAAAAGCAAGATATTATATTTAGTATGGGCATACCTCAGAGATACTGTGGATTTGGTTCAGATCACTGCAATAAAGTAAATATTTCAATAAAGCAAGTCACACAAATTTTTTGGTTTCCCAGTGCATATAAAAGTTATGTTTACACTATCCTGTAGTCCAGTGGTCCCCAACCTTTTTGGCACCAGAGACTGGTTTTGTGGAAGACAATTTTTCCACAGACGGGCGTGGGGTTGTGGAGGGGATAGTTCAGGCGGTAATGTGGTAATGTGAGCGCCGGGGAGCGATAGGAGTGGTAGATGAAGTTTCCCTGGCTTGCTCACCTCCTGCTGTGCAGCCCAGAGGCCGTGGACCAATACCAGTCTGAGGCCCAGGGGTTGGGGACCCCTGCTGAGTCCATTAAGTGTGCAATAGCATTATGTCTAAATAACAATGCACATACCTTAATTAAAAATACTTTTTTGCTAAAAAAATACTAACCATCATCTGAGCCTTCAGTGAGTCATAGCAGTAACATCAAAGATCACTGATCACAGATCACCATAACAGATATAATAATAACGAAATTTTTTCAAAATTTCAAAAATTACCAAAATGTGACACAGAGACAAGAAGTGAGCAAATATTGGGAAAATGGCACTGATAGACTTGCTTGACTTGACTGATAGACTTGCCAAAAACCTTCAATTTGTAAAAAATACAGCATCTGCAAAGCGCGATAAAATGAGGTATGCTTGTAGTATTTTTTTTTCTATGACCCTGGCTCCCCTGCAGCTCAGTTGCAGGCATACGCAGTTGCTCAGCCACACACCTCCCAGCATTGACTCCTAGTAGTGTTTTTCAAACTGGATTCTATGAATCCATGAAACTATTTGCTATATTCATAGGAGTACAAGAGTTCTCCAAGAGAATATTAAAATTATGTATTTTCATTTTGATTTAAAAAATCATATTAGCGTATTTTGAATCATCTTGATAATCACCTGTGGTATAATACTAAAATATATAAAGTCTTTGTACCCGGTTCCAGGCACAGAGCTCCTAAAACTCTTGGAATTTTCTGAGTGATAGGAGTATCTTTTGTTATTCATAAAGAGTCCTTTCAATAACACCTGAGTTTATGCTAATGAGGTGACTTGTTGTGGGAACCTAGATAGCTTCAAGATTGGGCTGGTCACCAAAAAGACGCAGTGATTAGAGGGTTGGAACTTTCAGCCCTACCAGCCTTTGGGGAAGAAGGGGCTGATGACTGAACTCTATAAAAATTCTTGAACAATGAGATTCAAGAGCTTCCGGTACAGGGAGGGTGACTCTCCCTGAAAGGGCACAGAAGTTCCACGCTGCCACCTGCCCATACCACGCTCTATACATTTCTTCCATTTGGTTGTTCCTGAGTTGTATCCTTTATAATAAACTGGTAAGCAGAAGTAAATTGTGTTCCTGAGTTCTGTGGGCTGTTCTAGCAAATTATTAAACCTGGGAGGGGAGGGGTCAGGGAAACCCCTGGTTTATAGCCCGTCAGTCAGAAGTACAGGTGGCCAGGACTTGAGACTTCTGTATGAAATGAGAGGCAGTCTTGTAGGACTGACACTAACTCTAGGCAGTTAGTGTCAGAATTGAATTGAAGTTTTGAACACCCAGTGGGTGTCTAGAGAATCAGAGAATTAGTTATTGGTATTGGAAAACAGCCTAGAATCACCTTATTCTGATCCTGCCATAGGATGTATAGTAGTATTTGAATTTGAAGATTAAAAAAAAAAAAGAAGGCTAACATTCACAGCAAGATGGATGGACCTAGAAATATCATACTAAGTGAAGTAAATCAGACAGAGAAATACAAACATTATATGATAACGCTCACATATGTAATCTAAAAAATAATACAAATGAATCTATATGCACAACAGAAACAGACTCACAGACACAGAAAACAAACTTATGGTTACCAAAGGGGAAAGTGATGAGGAAGGGATAAATTAGGAATTTGGGATTAACAGATACAAATTCCTATACATAAAATAGATAAGCAACAAGGATTTACTGTATAACACAGGGAACTATATTCAATATCTTGTAATAACCTACAATGGAAAATAATCCGAAATATATATATATATAACTGAATCACTTTGCTGTACAAAAAAACTATAGGATGTTTTACCACTTTCAGTTTATCAACTTTTCTACCTGCGGAGGTAATATGATAGTATTATTGTATACATAGTAGTAAATATTATAAATCACAAGATAGGAAATAAAATATGTATTCTCTTACAATAAACATTATCTTTGACCTGAATCTCGTTAACCCTACTATCATATAACATAAGGTACTAAAATTTACTCTTCCTCATTAATTAAAGTGGCCAAAATAGGGGTTTATCCTCCAAACAGAATAAGTCGCTCATTTAATAAAACTTGGAAAACTATTGAGTCACCAGATGAATTTATTTGCAGAACAAGTCATTCTCACAGGTTTACTTACATGATAGTCAGCTTCAGGAAGTTTAACACCAGGAAATAAGTCACTAGTTATTCCATTAAATAAGGGTATATCATGTGATAAAAACTTTGGTTCATTTACATCTTTAATTGATCGAAGAAGCTAAAACCATCCAAAAAGTGCAAGGTAAGTTAAGTGCCGGTATTTGCCCTTCTTTCACCCCCACCCCACCAAAGTCAAAGTTTCTTTTACATGGTTCCATGGAATCCCCATACTAAAAAGCCAATACTACATTTATCAAACCTAATGGTCCTTGGATTCATACAAAGTATAATGAAAAACAGAACCTCAAAACTATCATTTCAACCCCATGTAAAAAGGCTCAAAGCAACAACTCTCTTATCTGCCTATCTATAGTTCATGATCAACCTTGCTGAAAAAGTTATCTTTCTACAGATACACTTTCTACACTTTCACAACGTGTGTATTTAATACTTACAAGTATATCTTCATTTTCATTTGGAAATTTTAGTTTTAGGTTTCCAGCAGCCACTAAAACTGCTTTTACTGCTCGCATTCCATAGTCATAATGAAATTGTGATGAGAGCTGCTCTGAGCAGAGTCTGTAGGTCATTACTATCTTCACAGACAGAGGTTTTGCATTCAAAAATCCATAGGAGTAGAGGGAGATTTCTGCTATGAGGGCATAGTTTGGAACCATCATAGCCACTGTTCTAAAAAGAACCTGAAGTATATAATAAAGGAAATATATTATTTACATAAAGGAAACCATTTTTAAAGCTGAGCATAAGCACCCAAAGATAATGTGTTGATATCCAAGTTTACTCCCCCAGTGAAGCACCTTTTCATTAATTTTGTAATTTTTTCAGGAGCACTTTAACAGTTTCATGTACTCTAATATTTTTTTTAGACATCTAAAAAAGTTTTTAGAGGTTTACCTTATAGCAAATGGAAAAGGTAAAAGGGAGATTACAAATACACGTGAGAAAATTATACCATTTTGAGTAGATTATGCTGTTACTTTTGATTACCAAATTTACACTCTTTAAAAAAATATTACCTTAAGATTATCCGGTAATTCAGAACGTCCTGCATAGCCAGGATTCATAGTAATAGCTACAAAACAGTTTGTATTGAGCTTAAGTTCTGTCCCTTCAAAATTAAACACTTCTTGCTTCTGTTGAATGGCTCTCTGAATGCAAAGGATCTGTTGAGCTACCACTGACAGCACTTCCAATTCAATTCGATTAAATTCATCAAAGCAAGCCCAAGCACCAGAAGAAGCCAATCCTTTAAAAAACTGAGGACAAGAAAAAAGGAGATGATTTTCGTAGGAAAGGGCATCATTTGTTAAAACAAAAATTTAACCTTTTTTGGGTTTTTGTTTTGTTTTTGCGGTACACGGGCCTCTCACTATTGTGGCCTCTCCCGTTGCCGAGAACAGGCTCCGGACGCGCAGGCTCAGCAGCCATGGCTCACGGGCCCAGCCGCTCCGCGGCATGTGGGATCTTCCCGGACCGGGGCACGAACCTGTGTCCCCTGCATCGGCAGGAGGACTCTCAACCACTGCGCCACCAGGGAAGCCCATAAAACAAAAATTTAACCTTTTTAAGTCAAAAGTGACAGTTAATAAAAGCCCCAAGGATAAAAACGTCTTTACCCCTAAAAAAAAAAAAGGTCAAGTAATGCTTAAACCGCATTCAGTGTTTTAAACGAGTTGCTTCAGTTTATCCAGGTTGACCTAGCTGTAAATTTGTAACATGTAATATGTAACTTTACCTTTCCCATTGCTAGATAATCTAGCCCGTCTGAACAGTTGAATACCACACACTGTACAGCAAGAGCTTTAGCCAAGTCCTTGGTGGTTTCAGTTTTTCCTGTGCCTGCTGGCCCTTCTGGAGCACCTCCAAGGTTTAAATAGAAGGCACCTATCTGAAAAGAAAAATAAACGTGAAGAGAAATCCATGCTTAACTGAAAACAAACAAAATACCCCATAATAGGACAATTGCTTATAAAGTGGATTTAGTCTTATTTGTAGCTTCAGAGAGGCAGTAATACAATTACATCATTCAGTTAATTTTTAGCACTCAATTTTCTAGCTGCACAAAGAAAAAGCAGTTTAAAGGATCTAAAAAAAAAGTGAAACTGTATCAAAGTCTCCTTATTTTCTAATACTTCATGTGTATCCCATTTGCCTTTAAAAACAAAGAGAATCCAGCCTTGAAGTGTTAACATTTGGTCAGAAAAGTTTAATTAGAAGTGTTTATGGAGGGACTTCCCTGGTGGTGCAATGGTTAAGAATCTGCCTGCCAATGCGGGGGACACGGGTTCGAGCCCTGGTCCGGGAAGATCCCACATGCCGCGGAGTGCCTAGACCTGTGTGCCACAACTAGAGCCCCCGGAGGGGCCACTGCAGTGAGGAGCCTGCACACCGTGGCGGGGAGTGGACCCTGCTCGCTGCAGCTGGAGAGAGCCCGCACGCAGCGACAAGGACCTAATGCACCCAGAGATGAATGAATAAACCAACTAATTTTTAAAAAAAAGAGAGCAGATTGCTCCATCTCCTGTAAAATAAAGTAATATAAAATAAAAAAAAGAAGTGGTTATGGTTGTAGAGATCAATGATGACAACCTCTACAGCTAGCTGCGAAGAGAGAAAACACCTAAAAGTGAGGGTCATAAGTGGGGGCCCATCAGTGGGAAAATAAACAGATGACCTACTATATAATTTTGTCTATGATTCACCTTCGCTGTTGCATTCCACTCTTGGTATGTTCTTTATTTTATCCATCCCCATAGCATTGTTCTGTACTTCTCTAACCAGTAGTGTCACTTTCAACCTTGTGAAACCCAGAGTAGTTATCAGTTACCCACCGATAAATGGTAAACTGTGACCTACCTTCGCTGGTTGGACTCACTTGTATTGTTTTTACGAAAGCTGGCGTATCCTCCAAGCGTCCTGTAGCCTGGGCATTTGGATGTTTGCCCAAGTTGCTTTTTACATATTTGGAGTCTACTGTGTCAAATCAAGCTTGAGCTGATTAAGATGGTTAAGACCATCAACTCTCCACTTGGGCATGGGCAAGGGTCCACTCGGTGACATTTTGATGTCAGAGGCCAAAAACTCCACCCTCAGAGCATGCTAACTAGGCTACTTTCTGAGCTTTCCTCCCATGAAAAAGCCTATGGCTTGGGTGCATATGCGCAGAGCAACGATTGTCTCACCTTTTTCTTGTTTTCAATTACATTTCCCCACGCTCCCCACACCTCAGCTTTATCCCATAGATATCCTGAGCCCTTCGCCTTCAGAGAGGCATATTTGAGTTGTTTTCCTATCTCCTTGCTTGGCTGCTTTGTGAATAAGCACTTTCTCTGCTGCAAACCTCAGCGTTTCAGCATTTGGCTTACTGCAGAGAGTCAGACAAATGAACCTGGTTCATTTGGTTCAGCAATGCTCACATTACAGTTAACTATGTTAACTGTAATGTAACTACAGTTAACAGTTAACATTTTTTCCCCTCTCAATTAGTACTTAAGCTCCTTTATTTTTTTAATAATTTTTTAAAATATTTATTTATTTATTTGTTTGTGCTGGGTCTTAGGTGCTGCATGTGGGCTCCTTAGTTGTGGCATGAGAACTGTTAGTTGCTGCATGCATGTGGAATCTAGTTCCCTGGCCAAGGATTGAACCCAGGCCCCCTGCATTGGGAGCACAGAGTCTTAGCCACTGGACCACCAGGGAAGTCCCAGTCCTTAAGCTCCTTGAGAGTAACATCAGCAGTATCTGAATTCTTTCTGGGTCCCCACAGTGACTAGAAAAATGGCTGGAAATTTTTATATGCATACAAGTTACAGTCAACTCTTTCCATGAAGTTTGTTTCATGAAAACTGCTATGAGAGTTTGTGAAACTTAACTCCTTTTAGATAAAATAGGGTTAAAGGACCAAGACTGTACATTTGGGGAGGCAAGGGGTATATGGGAATGCTCTGTTCCTTCTACTTAATTTTGCTGTGAACCTAAAACTGCTCTAAAAAAATTAAGTATTTAAAAAATTAATAGACCTATGAAAATCTTAAATATTTTCACATTTACTAAAATAAAACAATAGAGAGAGCTCATTAAATAAAGGCAATATCAATGATATTTTACCCATCTTAAATTTATAGTAAACGCTATACTGTTAATGTCCATTAACTTGATTGCTGGAAACCTCAGTCTTTCCCTTCTTTATAATTTCCAAAAAATGCTTACAAATGTGTTCCCTTTATTATGGATAGTAAATATAATAGGAGACTTTCAATGTTTAGTGTTGTATACAAGTGTTTAATGTGATTTTGATTATATAACTCAAAGTCCTTAGCGTCCACCTTACAAATATTCACAGCTGATTTCAGTGAGGTCTGAGGACACAGAAGCTTGAGATTCATTTACTCAACAAACATTTAGGGAGTAACTTATGTACTTGTCAATCACTAGAGTAGAGAACAAGACAGATGTGGTCTGGCCTTCAGGTAGCTTCCTGAGAAAGAGGATTTGGTGAAACTTTTTATCATAGATGCACTAGAACCTTACTCAGATTCTTTTACTGGTCATTGCATCCATCCTTCCAATTGCTGTCAGTCATCTACAAATAGCTCACAACTGTCCTTTTCTCCTGAGATCTGCCCTCAATTAATAGGAGCTCCCTTATCCACAAACACCTGAAAGCTTACTCACCCCCCACCCCCCACCCAGCCACAGGAGTGAACCGTAGCCAATGATAATAAAGGGATAGAAAAGCTAGACCCCTTTGCCTTAAAGTGAAGTACCCCTGAGATGCCATTCATGCTCTAATGCTCCCCATACATCCATCAAAACCACATCTTTGTTTAGCTTTCCCACCTGCTTTCCTCATTTCCTTATGGGTTTTTACTGAGAGCATTCCCTAGAAAATCATTTGCCCAATAATCCCCATTTCATTTCTGCTTCCAGAAAACTCAGACACTTTAATTTACTTACTCAGCACAGGTGGATTGGTGTTTCTTGATGCATCTCCTCAATTCCCAGGTAGGATTGCCAGATTTAGCAAATAAAAATACAGGATGCCCAGTTAAATTTGAAAATCAGATAAACAATGAATAATTTGCTAGTATAAGTATGCCCCATGTAATAATTAGGACATGTTTCTACTAACAAATTATTCATTGTTTATTTGAAATTCAAATTTACCTGAAAGTCCTGTATTTTATCTGACAACGCAATTCCCAGGGTTTCACTTTGTTGTTGCTGTTGTTTTCTGTAGTCATGGCTTTATCTTCCATAGCTTCCCAACAAGCACAGCCCTCAGTACTACCTGCCTACATTTCAGCTCTCCCTCTCCTATTCAACAAAACTAACTTGGAGTTCTAAGGCCCAAATGTGCTTCCTTCATCTTCTTGGCATCTCTCCCAGAACTCCACTGCAAAAACTGATACCATTTTCTGAAGCTCTGGTTTCTTCTTTAAATCTCCAGTACCTTTCTTTTTCTAATTATCCCCAACGGGAGTGACTCACGATTTTCAAACATTAGAATTCACACACTCTTGTATTCTACAAAGGCACGCAGAAGTAAATATTCACTACTATAACTTCACATAAAGGGAATTTGGGATTAGGAAGGGATAGCTGTATTCAACTATACAGATAAGAGAATAAAATGAGGATAGCCATGTTAAATTTAGACAAGGAAATATGACACCAAACCAAAAAGGAATCTTTAATGTGTGAATTAAAATAATTTAAACACATACCAATGTTCTGTAACATCTGTCAGTTAGAGGAGTAATGACAAGTCGAGGTGAGTTACCAAGGTATTCATAAGCATATTTTACGTTGCAATTAATGATACTAACATGAGCGTTGTCATATTCCCAATAATATCTAAGCTGAGCAAGCCACTGGAAATCTGTATCATGTGAGACACCTAAAAGGAATAAAGTAAAACAAGACAGATAATCCTGAAATGGAAATAATTTGAAAAATAAGTATTTTATCATCTTTACAACAGCAAATATTAAAATAATTCATGTTTTCTAACTTATGAAAAAGATCATATAAAATAAATTCTGTTGAGAGAGAAAAAGACATACAGTGTAAGTCCTTGTTTCTAAAAGCTATATATATCTTATTTTTAAGATAAAAAAGAGTCACATACCCATATCAATCATGTCCATAACCACATCTCTAGCATGGACATCAATAGTAACCAAAGCCCCCAGAGTAATCCTGGTCTGCTTTGACAGTTTTCCTCTTACCAGCTCTACAATATCATTTAGTTGATTCTGAAGTTCCTTATAGTACTTCTTTAATCCCTACAAAATAAAAAAAGCAATTAAACTAATGTTATATAGTAGCTAAAACATGTATTTCATGCATTTACTCTTTAACAATTCTGACATCATAATTTAGCTCACTATAGAAATGAGTTCTCGAATAGAGTGATTTTTGTCTAAGCATAAGAAAAATTAAGAACAAGTTTTAAAATAATTGTACAATTTTAATGCTACATGTAGAAATTGGGGGGAAGGTTACCTTTGCAAATAATAGATAAGCTAACTAAAAAAACATAGCATGTAAAAAAGAAAGTTATTTAAAAAGAATGTTATTTAAGGTAATGATTTACCTCTGTCCCACTACTTATAACTTCCTGTGTCTCAGAGGTCCAGAAGATTTGAGAAACACAAAGTACAACTTGGCCAGGCCACTCTCGAACCCAGTCTCTTCTTGCACATTCTGGATAAGCCTGAGTAATTAAAATGCATTTCTAACTTTAAAAGTTTACAAAGGGGAAAAAAGCTTAATGTTTAACAATAAAGAAGTGCAATATTTGGTACACTTGTAGGCTAGAATGTAGTCATGAAAAATTTTAGATGACTATTTAAAAGACCGGAAAATTTTTTACAAATCATATTTTTGAAATATTTATTTATAAAAGGATGGAAAGATGAGCACCAATATGTTAATAATCAGTTATCTTTGGAAGGATTTGATTATTGATTCTTCTGGAAATTATTTTCCATAGGAATTTTAGGTTTCCTTGCTGTGGGGAGTTGTCAATTTTCTACATAGAATACACATTACTTCTATTGTAATGAACTATGAGGGTTTATTAAAGTATAAAATAAATCAGTCTAATAGATTACGTATACTGATACCACGATTTAATTGAAAAGAAGACTATGCCATCTAGTAGAAAACTGACCTAGTAGCTAGAACCCTTGTATTATTTATCCATAGCTTTTCTAAAAACTTGTATGGGGCTTCCCTGGTGGCACAGTGGTTGAGAATCTGCCTGCCAATGCAGGGGACACGGGTTCGAGCCCTGGTCTGATAAGATCTCATATGCCGCAGAGCAACTAGGCCCGTGAGCCACAACTACTGAGCCCGCACATCTGGAGCGTGTGCTCCGCAACAAGAGAGGCCGCGATAGTGAGAGGCCTGCGCACCGCGATGAAGAGTGGCCCCCGCTTGCCGCAAATAGAGAAAGCCCTCGCACAGAAACGAAGACCCAACACAGCCAAAAATAAATAAATTAATTAATTAATTAAAAAAAAACCAAACTTGTATGACCAGCATATATAATTTAAACAATAGTATATTTGTTCATTTATATACAATTGAACAATCTATGCTTTTGAGTTCAAAGTATACTTTCATTTCTTCTAACATTTTTATGTTCAAAATGCATTTAAATAGATTTATTGGGGGGGTAGTCTTTTAAAAAATAACTTGTTTCAACAGTAAATGATAATAGCAGATCCAAATTAAAAACTGAAAAAAAACAACCGCGGAACAAAGTATGAAGAGTCGATACTAAAGGAAACTTTATATATATATATATATATATTTTAATTGGCCATGCGGCACGGCTTGTGGGATCTTAGTTCCCCAACCAAGGACTGAACCCGGGCCACAGCAGTGAAAGCGCCGAGTCCTAACCACTGGACTGCCAGGGAGTTCCCTGGAAACTATATTTTTAATACAATGACACCACCTTAGATAAAAGAATATTAAACATAAGGATATAAATATCTATTATTAAAATGCATTTTATTAGCAATATTTATAGATAAATGCAAATGACAAATTAACCTAAGTTTCAAAGAAGGCTGAGTTTCATATAATTGATGAGCCATTGCTAGGTACATAGAAGGTAAATTTCTATATGGATTAAGGAAATACTTTCATGGACAATGTTGATTCTTTCCTATGTGTTTTAGTTTGTTTGGAATCATAAATAGAAAAAAGGAGAGAAAAAGTCAAGATTTATCTGCAGGAACATTGAAGCTGAACAGAATAGTCACTGCAAGAAGATGATTCTCATAGGGCTCTTGGTGAAGGAAAAGGATTCCTCATTCATATAACGTGAGTTGCTGGATATAAGGCTGCAAAGCCTTTTTAAATGACATTTTTACTACACAACTGTTCCTTTGTGATCCTAAAGGAAGAAATATACTGAAGTTTATCATTCAAGATTAGGTTAATTGAATTAGCAAAAGTGAGGTACATGTAGTGCCTACGTGTTATATTTCTCTCAAATATTATAGATCCTCCGTTAATGTTGGTTCATCTCATTTTGAGTTTTTAAGTAACTGTTTGAGTGTAAATAGCAATAAGTAAACTAGATCATGCATTTAACACCCATGTCTGAGGTTCTTTCTTATCTCAGGGGCTTAACACAGGATACTTAGGTGCTCTCCCATTTGCTATTTATCTGGTTAATTCCTACTTATCCTTTGGGTTTCAGTTTCAATTTTACTTTCTCAAAGAGCCTATCACTAGCAACCCACCACCCCCATTCTAAATTATATACACCTTATTATTCTTTCTCATAACACTTTTTTCTTTTGTAGCACTTAATCACATATTATTATCAATTCTTACTACTATTATTATTTTAATAATAATGTTAGGAACAAAGAGTAAAGAAAATAAAAGCCTTAAAATAGTAAGACCTGAGGTGTTCATTTACTGGTACCCATTCAAAACCTCCTAAAAGAAAGCACTTACAGAATATAGGATATACATTAAATCCTAGGAAACATACCAGCCTGGCTGCAGCGATCACATCATGAATACTCCGGAGCATCAAATCTTCTACTTGAATGAGCCACTTTTCCACAGCACCTCGCGCTGCAGACGTGGAAATAGGTGCAATCAGCTCCACTCGCTCACCTTCAGAGCTATACATGGCTTTAATGTCCAAATTGGGAAGGAACTCCAATTTAGTGATGCCCTCAAAGCATTTTTTTAAATGAGGCTGAACTCTAAGTGGATCTTTGGTCTCTGACAAAATCTCTAACATTTCATCATTAGATAAGAAGAAAAAACTAGGGAAAAACATGCAAATACAAAAGTTTTAGTTATAATTCATCACACATCAGAAAAAGCTTAAATTATACCACAATTGATTATCCATCATACCGAGGGAAGAAAAGTCGTTTTTTTTCAAGATATGCATTAAGGCCTTTCATAATTTTCTCCAAAAGTTCATTGCAGTTCTGCAGTTTTTCCAGTAAACCTGTTAAAGAAGTAACAACAAGAACCTAAAAGAGACCAATTCGTTCCGGTCAGCACTTATATATCAGATATTATGATAAGACTTAAACATTAACTTATATGTCAAAAATGTTAAGGTGTCAAAAAAGGTTTATGAAAATTGTCAGGAAATTTTTTTATAATGTAAAACTATTAGAATTCAATAAATCACAAATATTCTTATCCAAAGATGCTAGTTATAAATGAGAAATTATGATTGTCATATTTTCATTTCTCCTATATGATGTGGAAAAAGTCTGCTAGGTTGGTGTGTGATTTAATTTTTGCATTCACAACTGTCAACTATAAACAATCTATGGTATGAGTTGGCAAACTACATCCCATGAGCTAAGTCATTTCTCCTATATGATGTGGAAAAAGTCTGCTAGGTTGGTGTGTGATTTAATTTTTACATTCACAACTGTCAACTATAAACAATCTATGGTATGAGTTGGCAAACTACATCCCATGAGCTAAGTCCAGTCTGCTACCAGTTTCTTTTTTGTTGCTGTTGTTTTTCAGCTTTTATGAGGTATAATTGACAAATAAAAATTGTATATATTTAAGACATATAACTTGATGCTTTGTTATTTGTATACACTGTGCTGCCACTGTTTTTTTAATGTTTATTTATTTATTTATTTATTTCTTATCAGTCATCCATTTTATTTATTTATTATTATTATTATTTTGCTATACGCGGGCCTCTCACTGTTGTGGCCTCTCCCGTTGCGGAGCACAGGCTCTGGACGCGCAGGCTCAGCGGCTATGGCTCACGGGCCCAGCTGCTTCGCGGCATGTGGGATCTTCCCGGACCGGGGCACGAACCCGCATCCCCTGCATCGGCAGGCGGACTCTCAACCACTGCGCCACCAGGGAAGCCCTCCCTCTTTTTCTTGATGAGTCTGGCTAATGGTTTATCAATTTTGTTTATCTTCTCAAAGAACCAGCTTTTAGTTTTATTGATCTTTGCTATTGTTTTCTTTGTTTCTGTTTCATTTATGTCTGCTCTGATCTTTATGATTTCTTTCCTTCCGTTAACTTTGGGTTTTGTTTGGTCTTCTTTCTCTAGTCCCTTTAGGTGTAAGGTTAGATTGCTTATTTGAGATTTTTCTTGTTTCTTGTGATAGGCTTGTATAGCTATAAACTTCCCTGTTAGAACTGCTTTTGCTGCATCCCATAGGTTTTGGATCATCGTGTTTTCATTGTCATTTGTCTCTAGGTTTTGTTTTGTTTTTTGGTACGTGGGCCTCTCACTGTTGCAGCCTCTCCCGTTGAGGAGCTCTGGTCGTGCAGGCTCAGTGGCCATGGCTCACGGGCCCAGCCACTCTACGGCATGTGGGATCCTCCCGGACCGGGGCATGAACCTGTGTCCCCTGCAATGGCAGGTGGACTCTCAACCACTGCATCACCAGGGAAGCCCACTAGGTATTTTCTGATTTCCTCTTTGATTTCTTTAGTGATCTCTTGGTTATTTAGTAACATATTGTTTAGCCTCCATGTGTCTGTGTTTTTTTCATTTTTTTCCCTGTCATTGATTTCTAATCTCATAGCGTTGTGGTCAGAAAAGATGCTTGATATGATTTCAATTTTCTTAAATTTACTGAGGCTTGACTTGTGACCCAAGATGTGATCTATCCTGGAGAATGTTCCATTCGCACTTGAGAAGAAAGTGTAATCTGCTGTTTTTGGATGGAATGTCCTATAAATATCAATTCAATCTATCTGGTCTATTGTGTCATTTAAAGCTTGTGTTTCCTTTTTAATTTTCTGTTTGGATGATCTGTCCATTGGTCTAAGTGAGGTATTAAAGTCCTCCACTATTTTTTTTTAAAGTCCCCCACTATTGTTGTGTTACTGTTGATTTCCTCTTTTAGAGCTCTAGGCAGTTGCCTTATGTATTGAGGTGCTCCTGTGTTGGGTGCATATATATTTATAATTGTTATATCTTCTTCTTGGATTGATCCCTTGATCATTATGTAGTGTTCTTCCTTGTCTCTTGTAACATTCTTTATTTTAAAGTCTATTTTATCCGATATGAGTATTGCTACTCTAGCTTTCTTTTGATTTCCACTTGCATGGAATATCTTTTTCCATCCCCTCACTTTCAGTCTGTATGTGTCCCTAGGCCTGAAGTGGGTCTCTTGTAGACAGCATATATATGGGTCTTGTTTTTTATCCATTCAGCAAGCATGTGTGTTTTGGTTGGAGCATTTAATCCATTCACATTTAAGATAATTATTGATATGTATGTTCCTATTACCATTTTCTTAATTTTGGGGGTTTGTTTTTGTAGGTCCTTTCCTTCTCTTGTGTTTCCCACTTAGAGAAGTTCCTTTAGCATTTGTTGTAGAGCTGGTTTGATGGTGCTGAATTCTCTTAGCTTTTGCTTGTCTTTAAAGCTATTGATTTCTCTGTCGAATCTGAATGAGATCCTTGCTGGGAACAGTAATCTTGGTTGTAGGTTCTTCCCTTTCATCACTTTAAGTATATCATGCCACTCCCTTCTGGCTTGTAGAGTTTCTGTTGAGAAATCAGCTGTTAACCTTATGGGAGTTCCCTTGTATGTTATTTGTCATTTTTCCCTTGCTGCTTTCAATAATTTTTCTTTGTCTTTATTTTTTGCCAATTTGATTACTATGTGTCTCAGTGTGTTTCTCCTTAGGTTTATCCTGTATGGGACTCTCTGTGCTTCCTGGACTTGGGTGGCTATTTCCTTTTCCATGTTAGGGAAGTTTACGACTATAATCTCTTCAAATATTTTCTGGGGTCCTTTCTCTCTTCTCCCTCTGGGACCCCTATAATGTGAATGTTGTTGCATTTAATGTTGTCCCAGAAGTCTCTTAGGCTGTCTTCATTGCTTTTCATTCTTTTTTCTTTATTCTGTTCTGCAGCAGTGAATTCCACCATTCTGTCTTCCAGGTCACTTATCCGTTCTTCTGCCTCAGTTATTCTGTTATTGATTCCTTCTAGTGTATTTTTCATTTCAGTTATGTATTGTTCATCTCTGTTTCTTTGTTCTTTAATTCTTCTAGATCTTTGTTATACATTTCTTGCATCTTCTCGATCTTTGCCTCCATTCTTTTTCTGAGGTCCTGGATCATCTTCACTATCATTATTCTGAATTCTTTTTCTGGAAGGTTGCCTATCTCCATTTTCATTTAGTTGTTTTTCTGGGGGTTTATCTTGTTCCTTCATCTGTTACATAGCCCTTCTGCCTTTTCATCTTGTCTATCTTTCTGTGAATGTGGTTTTTGTTCCACAGGCTGCAGGATTGTAGCTCTTCTTGCTTCTGCGTGCTGCCAGTTTTTACATGGCCATCAAGCTAAGAATTATTTTTACACTCTTAAAACGTTCAAAAATTAAAAGAAGAATAACATTTCATGGTACATGAAAATGTCAGTTGTCCATAAACAGTTTTGATGTAGCATGGACATATCCATTCATTTACATATTGTCTTTGGCTGCCTTCTTACTACAACAACAGCAGAATTGAGTAGTTACGAAAAGCACTGTACATCTCACAAAGCCTAAAATATTTACCATGTCGCCCTTTGCAGGAAAAAACTGCTGACTTCTGTTCTATAAGAAATAATGTCTTACAAAGGTTCTAAAGTCAACATGTAAGGGAAATCCTTGCAACTCATAAATTTCAGTACTATTGACTCTCAACAGTTCAGCACAGCTAGTTTTTCTTTTTTTTTTTTTTCTTTTCTTTTTGGCTGCATTGGGTCTTCATTGTTGTGCGTGGGTGGTGAGCAGGAGATCCTCTTGTTGTGGAACTCAGGCTCTAGGTGCGTGGGCTTCAGTAGTTGTGGCTCGCAGGCTCTATAGTGCAGGCTCAGTAGTTGTGGTGCACGGGCTTAACTGCTCTGCAGCATATAGGATCTTCCTGGACCAGGGATCCAACCCATGTCCCCTACATTGGCAGGCAGATTCTTAACCACTGTGCCACCAGGGAAGTCCCCAGCACAGCTACTTTTTCATCCAGCATTGAAACAAATCGTTATTTCTTAAGTTGAATACCAGATTAAAAAGTGGATATATATATCTATGAACTTTGTATACTATGCGTATGAAAAATACATGGTCTGTCTTTCAACATTAAAATCGCACTCAACAAGGTGCTATACTCACTAGGAGAGAGACATAGCAAGTGAAACCAACTGAGAGAATTGCTGACTCTTTTTTCCCATCACCCCCAAGCATATAGAGTCATTGAGTAGAAACTCAGGTGAATCACATGCACTACTCATTCGTTTGTATTCATTCTCTCTCTGTCTGTCTCTGTCTGTCTCTCTCTCCCACCCTCTTGCTTTCTTCATTTTATTTTATTTTACTATTTATTTTTATAAGAGGGATCACTGAGTATACATAGTAGAAGCCAAGTGAGTTAAATGAATGTTTGAAGCAGCTCCACTATACATATTAAAGAGTTATGAGTAGTGTAGCTTATGAATTGAAAAGTAAAATTATCTATGCTTTCTTATATTTTTCTGAGCTCTCCAGTTTGTATACAATGAGCAGGTTTTATTTTTGTACTTGGAAAAAAAGCCAAATGCTTTCTGTAATAGCCAAAAATAAAGATTCCCCTTTATTTGAAACAGAGAAAAGAAACACTTCACCTTTGGATCTTTTGCACAAAACTTCATGATATCTCTCCAATGTCTGTCTACTGTCTGAAACTGACGCCCTTCTTCTGGCATCTGTTGCATGATATCCTCAGAACAAAAAATGGGCTCCAAGTACAGCCAATGAGCTTGTACTTTTAACCATTCATCAATTGTTTCTTGTATTCGAATCAAACGGTCCTCCCAGGCCTTAATGAAAAGCATAGTATTCTAAGTTCCAGTTATTAAAGAAAACCCATAAATTATAGGAAGGAATATGTATTTTAAATTTATTATTATTTTTGAATCAATGCAAAACAGCTCATAGTCACTTATAGTGTCTCACATGGGCTTTGAAAAGCTCTAGGAGGTCTGAAGTTTTCCTAAATCATTGGAACTCACAATTGCAAATGACTGTAGTTATTTAGACCAATTTCCTAATCTCTAGGTGAACTGTCCCATGTCCAAAAAGCATACAGGAATACATCCTGCTCTACACCAGTAGCTATCAACCTAGGGGCTATTTTGCCCCCACCCCAAAGGACATTTGACAATGTCTGGAGGCATTTTCATTTGTCACAACTGGTGGGGTGAGATTTCTACTAATATCTAGTGGATAGAGGCCATGGACACTGCTAAACTTCCTACAATATACAGGACAGCCCCCACAACAAAGAATTATCTAGCCCCAAATGTCATTAGAACCAGGTTGAGAAACCGTGCTGTACATCAATGCATTTGGGGGAAAAAGTCTTCCTTATTGTCACTGATCTCCTAGAATCCATAAGGTATTTCATTAGCCAAAGATCATTCATATAAGCTCTTTGTTTCTTAAATATATGGCCTAAGGTCCTATATATCAAGAGATTGGCCTCATATTTTTGTTTTAAAAGCTCTAAGAGAGGTTTCAAACTTGTATTGTAAATTCTCCTTTGTTAAACAAGAAATATCTGCAAAAGCATAACTTCTTACCAGGAAAGGGTAGGTCAGCCTGATTCAAGGGAAAATGTGCAGCTTCATGTCTTTTTGGAAGAACACAACTGTTTGTCTTCTCCAAATATTGAAAGCCAAGGTGTCCTATAAATACACTCTTTATGCTTAAATTAAAATCAAACTGCCTTTTATGAATTCCAGGTTTGTCATTTATTAGCTGTGTGAACTTGGGTAACTTACCTATCCCTCTATGCCTTGGTTCCCTTAACTATGACTACTGATAATAACAGTGCCTACCTTGAGGGTCTGCTATGGGGATTAAATGGGTTAATAAATGTAAAACCCCTAGAGTAGTATCTGGCACACATTTAGAAGTCAATAAATATCAGGGGAAAAATCCACTTGTTGTTGATCTTTTCCCCATTTTATATAGTCTCCAGTTTGAATTTTGATACTACCTATAAAACTATTAGTTATTATAATTTATTTGCTTTGTGTACTTACCCACATCAACTATAAGGACATTAAATAATCTTACAGTCTCAAATATCATTTGTTTTTGTCAAGTGGACAATATTTCATTAATTATTCTAAAAGACCCTCAAGTTATTTGTTCCCAAATATAAAGTATAGTATACAGAACTTCACTACAAGTTATGAGAATATAGCATGAACTGTTGGTAGGAATGTAAATTGATACAGAAGAGTATGGAGGTTCCTTAAAAAACTAAAAGTAGAACTACCATACGACCCAGAAATCCCACTACTGGGCATATACCCTGAGAAAACCACAATTCAAAAAGAGTCATGTACCACAATATTCATTGCAGCTCTATTTACAATAGCTAGGACATGGAAGCAACCTCAGTGTCCACTGACAAATGAATGTGTAAAGAAGATGTGGCACATATATACAATGGAATATTACTCAGCCATAAAAAGAAATGAAACTGAGTTTTTTGTAGTGAGGTGGATGGACCTAGAGACTGTCATACAGAGTGAAGTAAGTCAGAAAGAGAAAAACAAATACCGTATGCTAACACATATATATGGAATCAAAAAAAAAAAAGAAAAGAAAAAATGATTCTGAAGAACCCAGGGGCAGGACAGGAATAAAGACACAGAGGTAGAGAATGGACTTGAGGACACAGGGAGGGGGAACGGTAAGCTGGGATGAAGTGAGAGAGTGGCATGGACATATATACACTATCAAATGTAAAACAGGTAGCTAGTGGGAAACAGCCACATAGCACAGGGAGTTTTGTGCTTTGTGTCCACCTAGAGGGATGGAATAGGGAGGGTGGGAGGGAGATGCAAGAGGGAGGAGATATGGGAACATATGTATATATATAACTGATTCATTTTGTTGTGAAGCAGAAACTAACACACCACTGTAAAGCAATTATAATCCAATAAAGATGTTTAAAAAAAAGAAAGAAGATTAGCATCAACTTGAAACAATCTTTAAATGAGAATTTATTCATTGCCCTTTGAAGAAAATATTTCTTTTAATTCAGAGTGTAAAATTCATGTTTTGTCTTATCAGCTATTGAATTGTATAAAGAAAATAAGAAGTGTCCAAAGTCTATTTTGTTTTATAATATAACACTCCTGCATAAACTCAAAATTATTATATTCGTTCTTTCACTTTAATACCATTTCCTTATAGCACCACCGTGTTGAAAATTTATTTCTTCTTTTCTCCTCCATGTTCAACACCATTTTCCTGCCCCACATCCACTAAATAATGACAGCAGATATTCTTTAACTGCTCAGCCAACCATTCTGAACAATTATATTTATTAAAATAACCAGATTGATTTTCTGCCTATAAGAAAAGATATTTTGAAAACTTTATGCTTCTCGGTCAAAGCTTATGTCAATAAAATACTCAATAAAGTGAAAAAAAAAAGAATATAGCATGAAACAGGGTCTAGGCTGTCTACAGTTAGATTAAATGATACAGTTTTCCTTCCAAATCTATCACTGTCATTGGAGAAGATTTTTCTTAATAAAAATATAATTTGTTCTTTTAAAAATCATTACAGTTAATGGCTCATCTGTTCTATATATTTTCACATTAATTTTAAGTTATCTATTTCTATATTTCACCAAAGCTATCCAACAAACTGACTTATTTTCACAAGAGCATATATGTAATAAGATTGCAGTTTTTATAAATGACCAGGAGTTGACTATCATATTTAACATACCTTGATCTCCTTTTCAAATGGTTTGATGAAAGGTGAGCTTCTCATTGTCTGTGTTTTTATAATTTGATCATCAAGGAGAGCCTGAATCTCGTCTACTGAAGAAAGAATACAGACTCCAGTATCACGATATAGACTTATATGAAAAGCAATATCATCCCAAGTTCGCATCATTGTATGCATGGATTTCTCTAATGAAAATTCCTAAATGAGAAAAAGAAGAAAGAATTTGGTGCATTACACAGCAATTTTTGTAAGGTAATCTGCAACTGTCTGTAAGTTAGAAAAGTTTTAAAACAATTAAAAAATTCCTATGGAAAATGACAATGTAGTTTTTAAAAATTCACTTGCTCTGAAAACTACTGCTGTCAGTATTAAAACAGACAGCAGAATGGAAGACCTGATGGATTTTCCCTGAAGTGGCTTTTCTGCAGTCTATAGTCTGAAGATGTTTTCAGTGTATTCTGAGAACACTAGATGGCCTCACTTACTCTGCTAGAATACACACACATCACATGCCACACACACATGCATCTATTTCCATTCTTAATGGAACAATTATATATCAAGACTAGCATATCATCCATGCATATCAGAATGTGGCAGAATTAACAAGAGGTCAAAGGAACCATTTCTACTCTGGATTCAGGACAAGGAAATCATAGAGAAGCAGACACTTTGTGGGGAAAAATAAGAGTGGTCTTCCACCACTTTACCCCATCTCCTCCCACTGCTAGCCAGTACTATACATTCAACCACAACAAAAACTATGATTATATGATGAACAAACTCATCAAATAAAGTATTTCAGTTGATCTTCATATTTACCTTGCTTGCACCCGCACTTATAACTTCAAATTTTTCCAAGTATGGTGTAAGGTTTAATTTTAAAACTTTCCTCATTGTAGTTCCAGAGTCTGGAGTTAAATCATAGCCTACAATTTCTGATAACTGCTTCCAGTGACGTGTTCTCATTCCTGGATTGCATAGGATGGAGACAGTAGGGATGTATTCCTAATGGTGAAAATAGAAACAATAATGAGTCACTCATTTGAATTCCATACACATACACTTGAAATTAGGTAATATACTTAATGAGTCCAATCAAAATCCCAATTAGATTTGGAAGGGGAGAAAAAGTAACAAAATTATTCTAAAGTTCATCTGCACAAATAAACATGTAGAAATAGCCAGGAAAACTATGAGAGTAAGAAAAAGGGGGGATATAAATGTTCTATAAGATATTAAAGTATATTATAAAACTACAGTAATTAAAACTGTCATATTATTATTATGGAAATACAAAGTTAAGTTTATTCTATATATTATATGGAGAAAAATACAGTATAACACAACATAATATAATATATAGTTATAAATACACACACAAAACATAAATGGGAAAAAGCCTGCAACAAAATGCCAAAATGTAACTGTTTGGAAATAAAAATTAAATATTCAGCAAAAACACTTAGTTCATCACTTTTGATACTGACATTAGAACACTTCCTTTAAAATCAGGAACAAGATAAGCATACCCATTATTAATACTTCTAATCAACACTATATTGAGTGTCTCAGCCACTGAGATAATATAAATAAATAAAAGATATGGGGGAGGAGGGGGATCAAGATGCCAGTCGCAAGACCCTGAATTCACCTCCTCCTATGAGCACAGCACCAAATTACAACTACTTTATACAGCAACTATGTATGAGAATGACCTGAAGAGTAGCAGAAAAGATTTTCCACAATGACAGATATAAAGAAGGAGTGACAATAAGATGGGTAGGGGAATGGAGATGCAATCTTGTCAGGAGCCAAACTCTAAGGTTGGTGACACACAAATGAAAAGGACATCACCACTGCAGAGGTCCTCTCCGAGGAGCAAGGGGTCTGAGACCCATGTTGGCCTTCCCATCCTGGAGGTCTTGCACTGGGAAGACAAGCCCCCAGAACGTCTGGCTTTGAAAAACAGTGGGGATTCCATTCAGGAGAGATGGAGGGCTGTAGGAAAAAGACTCCACTCTTAAAGGGCACAGGCAAAATCTCACACGGTCCAAGTCCCAGCAAAAAGGCAGTAGTTTGAAAGTCACCTGTGTCAGACCCACTTGCTGATCTTGGAGAGACTACCAGAGAGGCAGGAGGCCTCTGGGATTCCCCCTGTGGATGGAGATGCTGGTGGCAGCCATTTTGGGGATCTTGTTCTATTTGACTGACTCCAGCACTGGCAAGCACCACTTAGAAATCCTCCCTCTAGCCTATTAGTGCTGGGGGTTTGCCCTGTGCACCAGAGGGCCCACAGCAATTCTGCACCACCAGGCCACATAGTCAAATGCACAGGGATCCTGCCCCACCCACCTGTGGTCCCAAAGAGGGTGCACTGCCCAGCTACACAGTCAGCCTCACCAGGAGACTGCCCTGCCCACCAGGGCACCCACAACAACTGCATGAGTCAGAGCATCACAGCCAGACAGGCCAAGGGCCAGCCCCACCAACCAATATGCCCTCAACAGTTAGCTCTTCCACAACACAGGGAGCATGCAGCATGAATAGAGGACACCCCTGGAGCATAAAGTCTAGTAGCCAGGAGGGAGTGCGCTGCTGAGCTCATAGGATGTCTCCTATATAATGTCACTTCTCCAAGATCAAGAGACATAACAGTCCTATCCAATATATAGAAATAAACATAGGGAATTAGGTAAAATGAGGAGGCAAGAGGAATATGTTCCAAACAAAGGAACAAGACAAAAGCTCAGAAAAATAACTAAATTAAATGCAAATAAGCAATTTACTCAATAAAGAGTTCAAGGTAATAATCATAAAGATGCTCACTGAACTCAGAAGAATGGATGAACACAGAATTTTAACTAAGAGTTAGAAAATATAAAGAAGAACAAATCAGAGCTGAATAATACATTAACTGAAATGAAAAATACACTAGAAGGAATCTACAGCAGATAGAATAATATAGAAGAAAGGATCAGTGATCTGGAGGACAGAGTGGTAGACATAATCCAAGCTGAACAGAAAAAAAGAAAAAAGAATTTTAAAAAATGAGGATAGTTTAAGAGACTTCTGAGACAATATCAGGTGTACTCACTTTCATGTTATAGGGGTCCCAGAAGGGGAAAATTGAGAGAAAGGAGCAGAGAACCTACCTGAGGAAACATTAGCTGAAAACTTCCCTAACCTAGAGAAGGAAACAAACATCCTGCTCTAGGAAGCACAGAGAAGCCCAAACAAGATGAACCTAAACAGGTACCCACTGAGACACATTATAATTAAAATGACAAAAATTAAAGATAAAGAGAGAACCTGAAAAGCAGCAAGAGAAAAGCAACAGTTATGTACTGTATAAGGGAACTCCCATAAAACTATCAGCAGACTTTTCAGCAGGAACTTTGCAGGCCAGAAGGAAGTGGAACAATATATTCAAAATGATGAAAGGAAAAAACTACAACCAAGAATACTTTACCTGGCAAGGTTATCTTTCAGATTTATCTTTATCTCTGAAGGAGAGACAAAGAGTTTTACAGATAAGCAAAAAGCAAAAAGAGTTTATCACCATCAAACAGACCTTACAAGAAGTGTTAAAGGGACTTCTTAAAGGAAAAGGAAGAGGCCACAACCAGAAATTAAAAAATATGAAAGGAAAAATCTCACTGGTAAAGGCAAACATAGAGTAAAAATAGTGGATCAACCACTTATAAATCTAGTAGAAATGTTAAAAGACAAAAGTAGTAAAAATCATCTATATCTACAATAGTAGTTATGGCAAAAATTAAAAGATGTAAAATATGATATCAAAAGCATAAAACATTTGGAGGGTTAGTAAAAATGTAAGGTGTTCAAACTTAAGAAATCAACTTAAAATAGACACCTATTTGTTGTTATATATGAACTTCCTGGTAACCACAAACCAAAAACATATAACAGATACACACAAAAAGAGAGAATCACTGGGGCACTGAAAAACTCAAGTAGAAAATTTAAAAATACCTTGAGACAAATGAAAACATAACATTCCAAAATCTATGGGACACAGTAAAAGCAGTTCTAAGAGGAAAGGTTATAGCAAACAAGCCCACCTCAGGAAATAAGAAAATTCTCAAACAATCTAACCTTACCCTGAAGGAACTAGGAGAAGAAAAACAAACAAAACCCAAAGATAGTAGAAGGAAGGAAATAATAAAGACCAGAGTGGAAATAAATAAAATAGAAACTAAAAAGAAAAGATCAGTGAAACTAGGAGCTGGTACTTTTAAAAGATATACAAAATTGATAAACCTTTAACCAGACTCATTAAGAAAAATAAAAAATAAAAAAGAGGGCCAAATAAATAAAATCAGAAAGAGAAGTTACAACTGACACCATTGAAATACAAAGGATCATAAGAGACTACACAAAAAATTATACACCACTAAAATAAACAACCTAGAAAAAAATTAATAAATTCCTAGAAATGTAAAATCTTCCAAGACTGAATCAGGAAAAAACAGAAAATACAAATAGACTGATTACCAGGAATGAAATTGAATTAATAATAAAAAATGCCTAAAAAACAAAAGTCCAGGCCAGATGGCTTCACAGGTGAATTCTATCAAACAGTTAAAGAAGGACTGCCTTTGCTGAAACTATTCCAAAAAATTTGCTGAGAAAGGAATGCTTCCAAATTCATACTACAAGATCAGCACCACCTGGATACCAAAATCAAAGACAACACAAAAAAAGAAAATTATAGGCAAACATCACTGATAAACATAGATGCAAAAATCCTCAACAAAATATTAGCAAACTGAATTCAACAATTAATTAAAAGAATCATACATCATGATCAAGTGGGATTTATCCCAAGGATGCATAGATGGTTCAATATCTGCAAATCAATCAATGTGATATACCATATTAAAGAATACAAATCATATGATTATCTCAATAGATGCAGAAAAAGCTTTTGACAAAATTTGACATCTTTTTATAATAAAAAGTCTCAACAAAGTGGGTACAGAGGGATCATACCTCAACATATTAAAGGTCATATGACAGGCCCACAGATAACATCATACTCAATGGTGAAGAGCTGAAAACATTTCCTCTAAGTTCAGGAACAAGACAAGGCTGCTCATTCTCACTGCTTTTATTCAATATAGTATTGGAAGTCCTAGCCTCAGCAATCAGACAAGAAAAAGAAATAAAAGGAATCTAAATTGAAACAGAAGGGATAAAACTGTCACTATTTGCAGATGACATGATAATGACATAGAAAATCCTAAACATGCCACCAATAAACTACTAGAACTCATCAATGAATTCAGTAAAGTTACAGGATACCAAATTAACAGAAATAGGTTGCATTTCTATACACTAACAATGAACTATCAGGAAGAGAATTTAAGAAAATAACCCCATTTATGATCATATAAAAAAGAATAAAATCCCTGAGAATAAATCTAATTAAGGAGGTAAAAGAGCTGGATTCATAAAACTACAAGACACTGAGAAAAGAAATTGAAGACAACACAAACAGGTGGAAAGATATACCATGCTCATAGATTTGAAGAATTAATATTGTTTAAATAACTATACCCTCCAAGGCAATCTAGATTTAATGCAATCCCTATCAAAATACCAACAGCATTTTTCACAGAACTAGAACAAATAATTCTAAAATTTGTATGAAGATACAAAAGATCTTGAAGAGCTAAAACAATCTTGAGAAGGAAGAACAAAGGTGAAGGTATCAGCATTTCCCTGGTGGCACAGTGGTTAAGAGTCTGCCTGCCAATGCAGAGGACATGAGTTCAAGCCCTGGTCTAGGAAAATCCCACATGCCATGGAGCAACTAAGCCCATGTGCCACAACTCCTGAAGCCCGCATGCCTAGAGCCTGTGTTCCCCAACAAGAGAAGCCACGGCAATGAGAAGCCCACACACCGCAATGAAGAGTAACCCCTGCTTGCCACAACTAGAGAAAGGCTGCATGCAGTAACGGAGACCAAAAAAAAAAAAAAACGCAGCCAAAAATACAAAAAAAAAAAAAAAAGTTCCCTGATTTCAAACTATACTACAATGATACAGTAATCAAAACAATATTACACTGGCACAAAAACAGACACATAGATCAACGGATCAGGATAGAGAGCCCAGAAAAATAAACCCACACACTTCTGATCAATTAATCTATATTTAATAAGCGACTTGTATCTAGAATATATAAAGAATTTGTACAACTGAATAAAAAGAGGTAAATAACCCAATTTAAAAATGGGCAAAGGATCTGAACACACACTTCTCCATAGAAAACATAGAAATGGCCAATATGCATATGAAAAGATGCTCAGCATCATTAGTTATCAGGTAAATGCAAATCAAAACCACAATGAGACACCTCTTCACACACATTGGGATGGCCATAATCAAAAAGACGGACAGGGCTTCCCTGGTGGTGCAGTGGTTGAGAGTCTGCCTGCCAATGCAGGGGACAAGGGTTCGTGCCCCGGTCCAGAGGGATCCCACATGCCACAGAGTGGCTGGTCCTATAAGCCAGGGCCGCTGAGCCTGCGCATCCAGAGCCTGTGCTCCGCAACGGGAGAGGCCACAACAGTGAGAGGCCCGCGTACCGCAAAAAAAAAAAAAAAAAAAGATAGACAATAACAATTTGGCAAGGATGTGGACAAACTGAAACCCCCATGCATTGCAAGTGGGAACAGTGCAGCCACTTTGGAAGACAGTCTGCAGTTCCTCAAAAAGTTAAACATAGAATTACCATGAGACCCTGCAATGCCACTTCTACATATACACCCAAATCAAGTGAAACACATAAGAACACAAAAATTTTTACATAAGTACTCATAGCAACATTACTCATAATGGCTAAAAAGTAGAAACAACACAAATGTCCATTAAGTGATGAATGGATAAACAAAATGTGGTATATCCATATAATGGAATATTATTTATCAATAAAGACGAATGGGGACTTCCCTGGCAGTCCAGTGGTTCAGACTCCACACTCCCAATGCAGAAAGCCCAGGCTCAATCCCTGATCAGGGAACTAGATCCCACATGCCGCAACTAAGACCTGGTGCAGCCAAATAAATATTAAAAAAAAAAAAAAAGAATGGAGTATGAGGCATATTACCACATGGGTTAACCTTGAAAACATGCTAGGGAGAAAGAAGTCATTCACCAAGACCATATAACAACATGATTCCATTTATATGAAATGTCTAGAATCGATAAATCCATAGAGACAGAAAGTAGATTCATAGGACACCAGGGCCTGGGAGGAGGAGGGAATGGACAGTGACTACTAATGGTCATGGGCTTACTTTTTGGAGTAAGGAAGTTATTCTAAAATTAGATAGTGGTGATGATCACACAACTCTGTGAATATTCTAAGAAACCATGGAACTACATAATTTAAAAGGTGAACTTTTATATGTGAATTATATCTCAATAAATCTATCATTAAAAATTCAAGCCAATAACAAAGAAAAAACAGTAAACTAATGATAAAATAATAAGTACGTAACAATTTTTATTCAGATATGAAAGCAATCAACCGGATAGCCTCGTCCACCAGAGGGCAGACAGCAGAAGCAAGAACTACAATCCTGTAGCCTGTGGAATGAAAACCACATTCACAGAAAGATAGACAAAATGTAAAGGCAGAGGACCATTTACCAGATGAAGGAAAAGATAAAACCCCAGAAAAACAACTAAATGAAGTGGAGATAAGCCACCTTCCAGAAAAAGAATTCAGAATAATGATAGTGAAGATGATCAAGGACCTCGGAAAATGAATGGAGGCAAAGATCGAAAAGATGAAAGAAATGTTTAACAAAGATCTAGAAGAATTAAAGAACAAACACCTACAAGAATTAAAGAACAAACAGAGATGAACAATACAATAACCGAAATGAAAAATGCACTAGAAAGGGGCTTCCCTGTTTGGCACAGTGGTTAAGAATCCGCCTGCCAATGCAGGGGACATAGGTTCGAGCCCTGGTCTGGGAAGATCCCACATGCCATGGAGCAACTAAGCCCATGCACCACAACTACTGAGCCTGCACTCTAGAGCCCACGTGCCAAAACTACTAAAGCCCTCACGCATAGAGCCCATGCTCCGCAAAAAAAGAAGCCACCGCAATGAGAAGGCCGTGCACTGCAATGAAGAGTAGCCCCCGCTCGCCACAACTGGAGAAGGCCCGTGCAGCAATGAAGACCCAACTCAGACAAAAATAAATAAATAAAATAAATATATTTTTTTAAATGCACTAGAAGGAATGAATAGCAGAATAATTGATGCAGAAGAATGGATAAATGACCTGGAAGACAGAATAGTAAATTCAGTGCCATGGAACAGAATAAAGAAGAAAAAATGAAAAGAAATGAAGACAGTCTAAGAGACCTCTGGGACAACATTAAATGCACCAACATTTGCATTATAGGGGTACCAGAAGGAGAAGAGAGAGAGAAAGGACCTGAGAAAATATTTGAAGAGATTATAGTTGAAAACTTCCCTAATATGGTAAAGGAAATAAACACCCAATTCCAGGAAGTGCAGAGAGTCCCAGGCAGGATAAACCCAGGAGAAACATGCTGAGACACATAGTAATCAAACTGACCAAAATGAAAGACAAAGAAAAATTATTAAAAACAAAAAGGGAAAAACAACAAATAACATACAAGGGAACTCCCATAAGGTTAAAACCTGATATCTCAGCAGAAACCCTACAAGCCAGAAGGGAGTGGCATGATATATTTAAAGTGATGAAAGGGAAGAACCTACAACCAAGATTACTATACCCAACAAGGATCTCATTCAGATCCAACAGAGAAATCAAAAGCTTTACAGACAAGCAAAAGCTAAGGGAATTCAGCACCACCAAACCACCTCTGTAACAAATGTTTAAGGAACTTCTCTAAGTGGGAAACACAAGAGAAGCAAAGGACCTACAAAAACAAACCCAAAACAACTAAGAAAATGGTAATAGGAACATACATATCAATAACTTAAATGTGAATGGATTAAATGTTCCAACCAAAAGACACAGGCTCGCTGAATGGATACAAAAAAAAAGATCCGTATATATATGCTCTCTACAAGAGACCCCCTTCAGACCTAGGGACACATACAGACTGAAAGTGAGGGGATGGAAAAAGAAATTCCATGCAAATGGAAATCCAAAGAAAGGTGGAGTAGCAATACTCATATCAGATAAAATAGACTTTAAAATAAAGAATGTTACAAGAGACAAAGAAGGACACTACATAATGATCAAGGGAACAATCAAAGAAGACATAGCAATTATAAATATATATGCACCCAACACAGGAGCACCTCAATACATAAGGCATATGCTAATAGCTATAAAGAGGAAATTGACAGTAACACGATAATAGTGGGGGATTTTAACACCTCACTTACACCAATGGACAGATCATCCAGACAGACAATTAATAAGGAAACACAAGCTTTAAATGACACAACAGACCAGATAGATTGAATTGATATTTATAGGACATTCCATCCAAAAATGGCAGATTACACTTTCTTCTCAAGTGCACATGGATCATTCCCCAAGATAGATCATATCTTGGGTCACATATCAAGCCTTGATAAATCTAAGAAAACTGAAATCATATCAAGCATCTTTTCTGACCACAATACTATGAAATTAGAAATCAACTGCAGGGGAAAAAATGTAAAAAACACAAACACGTGGAGGTTAAACAATACGTTACTAAATAACCAAGAGATCACTGAAGAAATCAAAGAGGAAATCAAAATACCTAGAGACAAATGACAATGAAAACATGACCATCTAAAACCTATGGGATGCAGCAAAAGCAGTTCTAAGAGGGAAGTAAAAAGCAGTTCTAGGAGGGAAGAAACAAGAAAAATCTCAAATAAGCAATGTAACCTTACACCTAAAGGAACTAGAGAAAGAAGAACAAACCAACCCAAAGTAAGTTGAATGAAAGAAATCATAAAGATAAGAGAAGAAATAAATGAAATAGAAACAAAGAAAACAATAGCAAAGATCAACAAAACTAAAAACTGGGTATTTGAGAAGATAAACAAAATTGATAAACCTTTAGCCAGACTCATCAAGAAAAAGAGGGAGAGGACTCAAATCAATAAAATTAGAAATGAAAAAAGAGAAGTTACAACAGACACCGCAGAAATACAAAGCATCCTAAGCATCTACTACAAGCAATTCTATGCCAATAAAATGGACAACCTGGAAAAAATGGACAAATTCTTAGAAAGATATAACCCTCCAAGACTGAACCAGGAAGAAATAGAAAATATGAACAGACCAATCACAAGTAATGAAATTGAAACTGTGATTTAAAATCTTCCAACAAAAAGAAGTCCAGGACCAGATGGCTTCCCAGGTGAATTCTATCGAACATTTAGAAAAGAGCTAACACCCATCCTTCTCAAAGTCTTCCAAAAAATTGCTGAGGAAGGAACACTCCCAAACTCATTCTATGAGGCCACCATCACTCTGATACCAAAACCAGACAAAGATACTACAAAAAAAGAAAATTACAGACCAATATCACTGATGAATATACATGCAAAAATCCTGAACAAAACACTAGCAGACAGAATCCAACAACATATTAAAAGGATCATACACCATGATCAAGTGGGGTTTATCCCAGGGATGCAAGGATTCTTCAATATATGCAAATCAATCTATGTGATAAACCATCTTAACAAATTAAAGGAGAAAAACAATATGATCATTTCAATAGATGCAGAAAAAGCTTTTGACAAAATTCAACACCCATTTATAATAAAACCCCCCTGAAAATAGGCATAGAGGGACCTTACCTCAACATAATAAAGGCCATATATGACAAACCCACAGCCAACATCATTCTCAATGGTGAAAATCTGAAGAAACCATTTCCTTTAAGATCAGGAACAGGACAAGGTTGTCCACTCTCACCAGTATTCTTCAAAATAGTTTTGGAAGTTTTAGCCACAGCAATCAGATAACAAAAATAAATAAAAGGAATCCAAATCGGAAAAGATGATTTAAATCTGCCACTGTTTGCAGATGACATGATACTATACATAGAGAATCCTAAAGATGCTACCAGAAAACTACTAGAGCAAATCAATGTATTTGGTAAGTAGCAGGATACAAAATTAATGCACAGAAACCTCTTGCATTCCTATACACTAATGATGAAAAATCTGAAAGAGAAGTTCAGGAAACACTCCCATTTACCACTACAAGAAAAAGAATAAAATACCTAGGAATAAACCTACCTATGGAGAAAAAAGACCTGTATACAGAAAACTATGACACTGATGAAAGAAATTAAAGATGCTACAAACGGATGGAGAGATATACTGTGTTCTTGGACTGGAAAAATCAACATTGTGAAAATGACTATACTACCCAAAGCAATCTACAGATTCAATGCAATCCCTATCAAACTACCAATGGCATTGTTCACAGAACTGGAACAAAAAACTTCACAATTTGTATGGAAACACAGAAGACCTCAAATAGCCAAAGCAATCTTGAGACAGAAAAATGGAGCTGGAGAAATCAGGCTCCCTGACTTCAGATTATACTACAAAGCTACAGTAAACAAGACAGTATGGTACTGGCACAAAAAGAGAAATATAGATCAGTGGAACACGATAGAAAGCCCAGAGATAAACCCACACACATAAGGTCACCTTACCTTTGATAAAGGAGGCAAGAGTATACAATGGAGGAAAGACAGTCTCTTCAATAAGTGGTGCTGGGAAAACGGGACAGCTACATGTAAAAGAATGAAACTAGAACACTCCCTAACACCATACACAAAAATAAACTCCAAATGGATTAAAGACCTAAATGTAAGGCCAGACATTATCAAACTCTTAGAGGAAAACATAGGCAGAGCACTCTATGACATAAATCATAGCAAGATCCTTTTAGACCACCTCCTAGAGAAATGGAAATAAAAATAAAAATAAACAAATGGGACCTCATGAAACTTAAAAGCTTTTGCACAGCAAAGGAAACCATAAACAAGACGAAAAGACAACCCTCAGAATGGGAGAAAATATTTGCAAATGAAGCAACTTACAGAGGATTAATCTCCAAAATTTACAAGCAGCTCATGCAGCTCAATATCAAAAAAAACAAACAACCCAATACAAAAATGGGCAGAAGACCTAAATAGACATTTCTCCAAAGAAGATATACAGATTGCCAACAAACACATGAAAGAACGCTCAACATCACTAATCATTAGAGAAATGCAAATCAAAACTACAATGAGGTATCACCTCACACCAGTCAGAATGGCCATCATCAAAAATTCGACAAACAATAAATGCTGAAGAGCGTGTGGAGAAAAGGGAACCCTCTTGCACTCTTGGTAGGAATGTAAATTGATACAGCCACTATTGAGAATAGTATGGAGGTTCCTTAAAAAACTCAAAATAGAACTACCATACGACCCAGCAATCCCACTACTGGGCATATACCCTGAAAAAACCATAATTCAAAAAGAGTCATGTACCAAAATGTTCACTGCAGCTCAATTTACAATAGCCATCGACATGGAAGCAACCTAAGTGTCTATCAACAGATGAATGGGTAAAGAAGATGTGGCACATATATACAATGGAATATTACTCAGCCATAAAAAGAAATGAAACTGAGTTATTTGTAGTGAGGTGGATGGACCTAGAGTCTGTCATACAGAGTGATTAAGTCAGAAAGAGAAAAACAAATACCATATGCTAAAACATATATATGGAATCTAGGGGGGAAAAAAGGTTCTGAAGAACCTAGGGGCAGGACAGGAATAAAGATGCAGACGTAGAGAATGGACTTGAAGACTCGGGGAGGGGGAAGGGTAAGCAGGGATGAAGTGAGGGAGTGGCATGGACTTATATATACTACCAAATGTAAAACAGATAGCTAGTGGGAAGCAGCCGCATAGCACAGGGAGATCAGCTCCTCTGTACTTTGTGACCACTTAGAGGGGTGGGATAGGGAGGGTGGGAGGGAGACACAAGAGGGAAGAGATATGGGAATATATGCATATATATAGCTGATTCACTTTGTTATAAAGCAGAAACTAACACACCATTGTAAAGCAATTATACTCCAATAACGATGTTTAAAAAAAGGATCATACACCATGATCAAGTGGGATTTATCCCAGGGATGCAAGGATTCTTCAACATACACAAATCAATGAATGTGATACACCATATTAACAAATTGAAGAATAAAAACCATATATGATCGGGCTTCCCTGGTGGCGCAGTGGTTGAGAGTCCGCCTGCCGATGCAGGGGACACGGGTTCATGCCCCGGTCCGGGAAGATCCCACGGGCCGCGGAGCGGCTGGGCGCGTGAGCCATTGTCGCTAGACCTGCGCATCCGGAGCCTGTGCTCCGCAACAGGAGAGGCCACAACAGTGAGAGGCCCGCATACCGCAAAAAAAAAAAAAAAAAGACCAAAGGCTTAAATGTTAACAATAAACTATAACTAAATCCCTAACTAGGCTGATTAAGAAAAAAGAGAGAAAATTTAAATTATTGATATTTGGAATGAAAAAGGAGTTATCCCTATAGATTCCACCAACATTAAAAGATAATAAATAAATATTATGAGCAACTTTATGGCAATAAATTTAACAACTTTAGAAAATGGAAAAATTCCTTGAAAAATACAATTTACCAAAATTGACACAAAATTAACACAAATCTGAATATTCCTATATCTATTTTAAAAATTAAAACTGTTTTCAAAATCCTTCCCATGAAGCTCCAGGTCAATGGTTTCACTAGCAAACGTTTCTCTAAAATATTTAAGAAAGAGATAATAACAATTTTATACAAAACTCTTTTGGAAAATAGAGATAAAATTTCCCATTTGTTTCATAAGGCCAACATAATCCTGATAGCAAAACCTGACAAAGATATTACAAGAAAAGAAAATTAAGACCAACATTGCTTCTGAACATAATCTCAAAAATCTTCAATAAAATATTAACATACTATTAATATTAACATACAAAGCCTAATCTCCCTAGTCCTGTTTCTAGGACTAGAAATCAGTAAGAAAAAGACCATAAATTCAATTAAAACAATAGACAAGAAGACCAAATAGCTCACAGGCAAAGAAATACAAAATATTCTTAAATATATTAATTTAGGCTTAACATTTTATGTAATAAGAAAAATGAAATTCTTCTAGCAGATTAACAAACACCCAAGTTTGATGATATTCTGTTGTCAAGGTTGGTGAGAGTACATACTGGTAAAACCCATACAGAAGGTAATTCAACTGTAATATTTTAACCTGGAATTTACTCTTTGGCAATTTACCTTACAGTCACACCTTCACACACAGAAATTTTACACCAATATATAATATTTATAGGTGTAAAAAAGAATGAAAACACTCTATATACAATAAGAAAAGGTCTCCAAGATAAATTAAAACAAAGGGGGGAAATAATATAAACGGTATGCTATTTTTTTTCAGTATTCTATTTTTATGTAAAAAGATGGAAGGATTAGAATATATATTCACATTGTTATACATGTAAAAATACCCTGAAGTATACAATAGAAACTAGTAACATTGATAACCTAATAACAGGTGAGAAACACAGCAAGGAGACCGTTCAGGTATATCTTTTTATATTTTTAAACCATGCAAATTTATTAAATATTGAAAAAAATTTTAAGTAGTTACTTTAAAAAAATTTTCAGGCAGCTCATAGTATATCTGAGAGTGCTAGACACAGACAGGAACAATGTTGAAAAGCAGAGTTTGCACTCTGAGCATGCCGACAGTGGAAACTTGGCACTACCACTAGAACCACTGCCAGTACTGCCTTGGGAAGGTAGATGTATTATTTACTGTCACAAAAACTGTTATTATCCTCTATTTATAAATGAGGCATGAGAAGTTAAATATCTTGCACAAGTGGCATATTGCCATTACCAAGCGCAGAATTGTGATATAAACCTAGGTAGTGTGACTCCAAACCTTTCTCAGCTAATTGGTACCCTGGGTTGCTGCCCATAGTATAGGCTAACTTGTTTATTCTAGTAATTTTTTACCCTCTTCCAATCATTGTAACTGGTCATTACAGTCTTCTATTTGTTAAGTATTGTTCTATGAAGGGATTGATTCCGATGACATCATCAGGAAAGAATGAAGCATGTATTAATAGGTCAAGTTTTCTGGATTCAGCTTTGGTTTTGCTTTCCAGTTTTTCCATTTCTCTTCACTAGCACTTGATGCAAACAACTCTACCAGGGCTTTTAAAAATGTCATTAAATGTGTTTATACCTTAATAACTTTTATCTGCTCCATTACTGCAGTGCACATAGTAATAGTAGGATTCTCTTTTGGTTCTTCTTCAAGTTTCTCTTCTCCCAGAGATCGTCTTTTTGCTGCCTTTCTTTTTTCTTGTAATTCCTTCCTTTGCTTTGTTTGGAAAAATTTCAGAGTCTTAAAAATTTCTCGGGAAAATTCATCTACATCAGCTTCCATGCTTTCCCCATTAAGGTCCAAAAGCCCTCCATCCATCCACCTGAATTGAAAGAAAAAGTAATATTAAACTCAGAAGGGCTTCCCTCGTGGCACAGTGGTTAGGAATCTGCCTGCCAATGCAGGGGACACGGGTTTGACCCCTGGTCCAGGAAGATCCCACATGCCGTGGAGCAATTAAGCCTGTGCGCCACAACTACTGAGTCTGTGCTCTAGAGCCCGCAAGCCACAATTACTGAGTCTGTGCTCTAGAGCCCACGAGCCACAACTACTGAAGCCTGTGCGCCTAGAGCCCGTGCCCCACAACAAGAGAAGCTGCTGCAACGAGAAGCCCGCACATCACAACGAAGAGTAGCCCCCGCTCGCCGCAACTAGAAAAAGCCTGCATGCAGCAATGAATAACCAACACAGTCAAAAATAAACAAATAAATTTATTAAAGAAAAAAGACTAAGGAAGAATGATTAAAAACAGAATTAAGTGAAAAAAATAGGATATTTTAATTTAAAAAATATTAAACTCAGAGACTTCTGGTGTGTGAAAAGACCTTACAGATTCTTTAGGCTAGGCCCTTCATTTTATAGTAGAAATAACTGAGAACAAGAGCAATTAACAGTTTTTCTCAGTCACACAGATAGAATGATGACAGACAATACTAAAACCACAATTTCAGCTATGCTGCATGTGCAAAAATATGAATCAGACTGTAAACGGACAACTAACAGTATCCAGATGAAATGCTGATTTGACTCCATACTTCTAATTCTTAGTGTCAAATGAATGAGTCAAATGAATTAATTGCATTAAAAAATGAATCAACTCTGGAAAACCCAGGTGAGACTTTAGATATTATATTAGTAAGGCTAGGTGGCGCCTTAGCAATATTTGATGCTTCTATATAATATTTGGTTTCTCTTTCAAATGGACAGATAAATCCTACTTTTAAACACCTAGCCAACAACAACAATCAATGTACATTTTATAAATCTTTGTATATCTTTACTTAATTTTTTATTACCAGAAATTACCGTTTTTCTGTTCGTTGCCACTTCAAAACTAAATTAAAAAACTTCTGATAGGGCTCAATGTTAACTTTTAATTTATCCAGTTCAGGATATTTTGTCAGTTCCCATCTGAAAAGTTCCTCTTCTTTATTAATAAATTGAACTGCTTCTTCAGATTCCTGAATACGTTTTTGTAGTTGTCTTACATCTGTCACATACTGAAAGCAAATAATTTTTTATTTCAAGAAATACCCAAGAAATGTTATAAAAATAAAATTATATAATACTGCATAGGCTATGTCCTTGCATTTATATAGCAACTTTAAACATCAACTTCACAACATCACCATGACACAGAGCAAAAGGTATGGTTATGTCTATCTTACAAATAGAAAACTAAATCACAAAAAAAGATTACATAATTAGCAGCAGTCCCAGGCCTAAGAGTCAGGCCTCTGTTTGCCTTAGTAAGCACAGGTTTTTCTATATTATAGAAACATGTCCTGTATTAATCTACCAGCCTGCCATAGCTACTGTCTATATTTATCAGACCTGCTGCATGCGGTCCAGTTCTGCAAATTCTGCAAACTCTTCCATGCGGCGTGATTCCTTTTCTATTTCCAAAATCAGTTTCTCTCTCTTTTCTATTAGCTCACTTTCTTTTTTATGTTTAGCATTCTCAAGGAGCTTTAAAAGAAAATTATTCATGTTAACTATTTTGTTACAAAGCAAAGAATTATCAAATCAGAAATCCGAATGCTTTATACAGTAACAAAAAACATCAGCGAAGTAAAAACAAAACATTGTACAAAAATAAAACATTGACTGATATAAAAATGAAAAGAATAATAAACCACAAAACCACACAGAAAAACTTTCCTATATCTCTGAAGTGACTGTAACAATTCTTATTTATTAAATAGATACTTTAACTATTTAACAGATTCTGGGAAAATAATAAAAGCTACCATATATTGAGCACTTGTTATGTCAAGATTGATTAAACACTCTACCTATATTACCACAAGTATTAGTATCCTCATTTCAGAGGTAAAGAAATTTAAGCATATAGAGGTTAAGAGGCATGTCCAATGTCACAAAATCATAAAAGTCAAAATCTGGATTAGAACTTTGGCTTATCTAACTGAAGTCCATGCTTTTCATTACTACTATACCATCTCACTTCCCAGTTTAGGAGAAACTAGTTTACATTAGGACTTTTTCAAAATCTGAACTATATTCAGTCTTATATAAAATCCTGAATCTGCTACTTCTTCCTGGGAAAGTTACTTAACTTCTCTGAAACTCATTTTTCTCATCTATGAAATGGGGAAAATAGGAGCACCTGGGATTTTTGTGAGTATTAAATGATTTAATAGCACAGAGCTTACAATTATTATTATTAATTTGTAAATAGTTCTGACTTTTTTAATGTCAGTCCCACTTTTTTTTTTTTTTTTTTTTGTGGTACGCGGGCCTCTCACTGTTGTGGCCTCTCCCGTTGCGGAGCACAGGCTCCGGACGCGCAGGCCCAGCGGCCATGGCTCACAGGCCCAGCCGCGCCGCGGCATGTGGGATCTTCCCGGACTGGGGCACAAACTCGTGTCCCCTGCATCGGCAGGCGGACTCTCAACCACTGTGCCACCAGGGAAGCCCTGTCAGTCCCACTCTTTACAACTTTGTGGGTTAAGCCTAAGCCTGCAGGGCCATAAATGTGGCTAACCCCAAAATCATACGGACACATGAAGATACTTTTTAAAGGTAGATGGCATGTATGTATGAAAATTAAACGAACATTGTGCTTAAAATATCATAATACAAAACTACATATTGAAAAATATATTCACCTCATCATTTTCATCAAAGATGGGATTAATTTTCCAAGGCCACATAAGGACAGCTGAATTTAAAGCTAAGTCTTCTGGAGGAAATAGAAATACATCTAAAAAGTAACTCATCCGGCGTTTGGATTCCTACAGAAGAAACTCCAGGTATATTAAACCATATACAAAATCTAAAGCATTATGAAAAAGAGAACCAATAACAATTTCTAATACTCTCTCAAATTTCAATCTGACTCACATTGTTAACTGATATTTCATATTACCCAAACCATATGGGTATTTCAATAACTGTAGGGTTATTTATTTGGCTTCATACCACACAATTGCAGATTTTTATACCAGAAATAAAGCTTTTTAAAAGTTTTCACTTGCAGTTGACTTAACAGAAAGGTACTCTTGAGTCTCCATGTAGATGACTGAAAATGATGATGAAATATGCAGCTTTTGTTCAGCAACCCTTTAAATTTTTTTCTTTTAAAAGATTTTACATTTTTTATTCTTATGTATTTAATTTTGAATCTTTGTTGACAAAGATTTTAGCATCTTTTATTTTGTTTTGCATCTTCAGTGACAGTACCACTTTTTTTGCCTACCATTAGCATACAGCAATTGTCTAGAAAGAGTTTAGGGGTGAATGGCAAAACCAAACCAAAACAAAACAAAAACCTTTAAAACCAACAGATTTACCTGAATAGAGAAGTTGAATATCTTTACCCTCTATAGCTTACATATTTGCTGTATATGTATATAATATATATAATATGCAGAATGCATCATATATGTATTATGTTGCATGTAGAAATTAACCTAATAAAATCTGATTCATGTAATCAATTATATTAATAGATTAAAGGAGAAAAAGCATAAGATCACCCCAATAGATGCAAAAAAAAAAAAAGATAAAATTCAACATGCATTCACAGTAATGTTTTTCACTTAATTTTTATTGGAGTATAGTTGATTTATAATATTTTGTTAGTTTCTGCTGTACAGCAAAGTGAATCAGTTATACATATACATATATCCACTCTTGTTTAGATCCCATTCCCATATAGGTCATTACAGAGTACTGAGTAGAGTTCCCTGTGCTATACAGTAGGTTCTTACTAGTTATCTATTTTATATATAGTAGTGTGCATATGTCAATCCCAATCTCCCAATGCATCCTCCCCACCCTCCCATAGAAGAGAATTTACTAATCTCATAAAGGAACCTATAAAAAACCTATAGCAAATTTCATACTTAATAGTGAAATCTTGAAGCCTTTCCCTTTGAGATTGGGATCAAGATGACTTCTATTCAACATTACTAAAGATCCTAACCAGTCCATAATAGCAAAGAAAATAAAGTTTTAGAAATGTGTAATGTTTGATAAGGACAAAACCAAAACTGTCATTAACTACTAGTTATAAAATAGTATATGTAGACATTCCAAAAGAATCTTCAGATAAACTGTTAAAATTAAAAAGAGAAAAAAATATATAAATTTTAAAGTTAGGATATTTAAATAAAAATTTTTTAATTAAGAAAAAATTTAGTGATAGCTATTACTTTGCATATAAAAATAAATTTTATATTATAGTCAAAGTATAAAATAAATATACATAAGTTCATATAAATAAATCATTGAATAAATTAAAAAGCAGCAGAGAAGAAACAAGTCTCCTATGCAGAATAATTCCAAATAAATAATGTAGCTACCCTACTGTAAAGGAGGAAAGCACAACTCCCAGTTCTTAAGTGTGGATGCATACAGTGACTTCCTTCCAAAGGAGACAGTATGGAAAGGGGGAGAAAAGAGTGGAGAGACATGATAAACACTACTTCTGCCGGTGATCAAGCTCAACATCAAATGCCATGTTGATAATATGTATCCTTGAAATGACGTGATGAAAATGGCACTTTTCCTTTGTGATTCTCCTCCAAAAAACCGACTACCCCGTTCTAATCATGAGAAAAATAGCAGACAAATTCCTACTTCTCAAAACTATCAAGAACATCAAAAGCAAGGAAAACCTAAGAAACTCTCAGAGCCAAGAGAAGCCTAAGGATACATGACAACTAGATACAATGTGGTATCTCAGATGAGTTCCTGAGATAGAAAAAGGGCTTTCAGTAAAAACTAAGGAAATCTGAATAAACTATGGACTTTAGTTAATAATATATCAGTATTGGTTTAATAATTATAACAAATGTACCATATTAGTGTAAGACGTTAATAATGAGAAAATTGACTGTGTGAGGATGTGTGTGTAATATGGGAACTCTCTGTACTATCTACTAGGATTTTTTTGTAAATCTAAAACTTTTTTAAAGTCTATTAATATAAGTTAATTGTATTTTTGTATTCAAGTAACTAAGATAAGATGAAAAATTTAAGATATAATTTAATATAACATTAAAAGATATCAAGTACCTGAAAATATAACTAACAAAAGATGTGCACAACCTCTACAGAGAAAATTATAAAATATTAAGAGATGTTAAAGAAGAGGTAAATGAATAAATGATATATCATGAACTGGAAGACTCCACAGTGTATGTACTGATTCTCTCCATCTATTTAATGCATTTCTAATCAAAATTCCAACAGATTTTTGCAGAATGTGAAAAACTGATTCTAAAATTTATATTGGAAAGATGCTAATTCTCTACGTTTATTATCAATTTTATGCAATCTCAATGAAAATCCCAAAACGTTATTTTATGGGTTGTGATCATCTAATTCTAAAATTTATATGAAAATACTAATAGCCAAGAACAAACAAGAAACTTGATGAAGAATAGAGTGGGAGGACATGCTCTACCGGGAATCAAGAATTATTATTGCTATTACAATTAAGCTGTTGTAATTAAGTCAGTGTGGTATTGATACAAGGATAGACAAAAGGCCAATAAAACAGAATAGAATGTCTTAAAACAGATCTGCACATATAGGGACACTTGATATATAATAGAGATGGCACTGCAGAGCAGTGGGGAAAGTATAGTCTCTTCAATAAATATGTAACTGCTCATGCATATGAAAAAGTAATTAAATAGGACCTCACATCATTCACAGAAATAAAATCCAGGAAGACTGAAAATCTAAACCTGAAAGGCAAAACTAAACAGCTTCCAGAAAAGGACACAAGAAAAAAATCTTGATGACCCTGGGTAGAAAAGGATTTCTTAAACAAGATACAGAAAGCACTAGCTATAAAAAGAAAAAAAAAAAAATTTGCTCCACTTGACTACATTAAAATTAAGAACTTCCATTCATCAAAACACCATTAAAAACTGAAATAAATACAGAGTGAAATACATTAAAATTAAGAACTTCCATTCATCAAAACACCATTAAAAACTGAAATAAACACAGAGTGAAATACATTAAAATTAAGAACTTCCATTCATCAAAACACCATTAAAAACTGAAATAAATAAATCAATAATATATTCAAAACTACTACACTGAACTATACACTTAAAAATGGTTAAGATGGGGCTTCTCTGGTGGCGCAGTGGTTGAGAGTCCGCCTGCCAATGCAGGGGACACGGGTTCGTGCCCCGGTCCGGGAAGATCCCACATGCCGCGGAGTGGCTGGGCTCGTGAGCCATGGTCGGTGAGCCTGCGCATCCGGAGCCTGTGCTCCGCAGCGGGAGAGGCCACAACAGTGAGAGGCCCGCGTAACCCCCCCCCCAAAAAAAGGTAAAGATGGTAAACTTTATGTTATGTATATCTTATCACAATTTTTTTAAAAACTACTATAAATCAATTAGAAAAGGACACACAACCCAAAAGAAAAATAGGTAAAAGACATGTACTGGAGTGAAATACTACACAGCCATAAAAAAGAATGAAATTTTCCCATTTGTAACAATATGGATGGACTTGGAGGGTATTATGCTAAGTGAAATAGAGAGAAAGAAAGCCAGATAGAGAAAGAAAAATACTGAATGATATCACTTATATGTGGAATCTAAAAAATACAACAAACTAGTGAATATAACAAAAAAAGGAACAGATTCACAGATTTAGAGAACAAACCAGTGGGGAGGGGGAAGGGGGAGAGACATTATAGGGGTATGGGATTAAGAGGTACAAACTATTATGCATAAAATAAGCCACAAGGATACATTGTAGAACACAGGAAATAGAGCCAATATTTTATAATAACTATAAATGGAACATAACCTTTAAAAATTGCACATCACTATATTGTACACCTGTAACATATAATATTGTACATCAAGTATACTTCAATTTTAAATATAAATAAATAAATAAAAATTTAAAAATAAAATTTTCTTTTAATTAAAAAAAAATACTAGTATTTCACAAAAGAGGAGCTCCAAACGGTCAATAAGCATACGAAAAATTTTTTTTTCAGGAAAATGCAAATTAAAAATTCAGTAACCTCCACCCAACAGACTGGCAAAATTTTAAATATCTCACGATAGCAGGTATGGGTAAGGATATAAAACAACAGGACTCTTAAACACTGCTGATAGGAGTATAAAATTGGAACTACTTTAGAAAAGAGTTTTGCCTTAGCTAGTAAAGGTGAAAATAAGTATATCTTATAACACCTGTAAGAAATGCATGAATATACGCACCAGCGTACACATACAGAAATGTTCCCAGAAGCATTGCTTTTAGTAGCAAAAGTAGAAACAACTCAACTATCCAGAACAGTAAAATTAAAATAATAAATTATTCTATGGTTATATAATATGAGTACCAGACATCAATGAAAATAAATGAAAGTTAAGGAACAATGACATTACTAACATAATGTTGACAAGACACAAAAGAATAGAAATAGTATGATTCTATTTATATAAAGATCAAAATGAAACAAAAAGTAGCTATATTGATTAGGAATGCATATTTAGATGGTAAAACTACAAAGAAGAGCAGGAAATGACTACTATAAAAGTCAGGATAGTGTTCACATCCAGAAAAAGACAGGAGATTGTAATGGGCTTCTAGAGTGTTGACAAGCTTCTATTTCTTTCCCTGGATGATAATTACTGGATGTTTACTTTATAACATTTTAAATTGTACAATTTATTTTTTATGCAATTTTTGGTGTGTATTGTATTTTAATTTTTTTTTTTTTTTCCTTTCAGCCATGCCGTGCGGCATGTGACATCTTAGTTCCCCGACCAGGGATCAAACCCATGCCCCCTGCGGTGGAAGCACGGCATCTTAACCACTGGATCGCCAGGGAAGTCCCTATATTTCACATTTTTAAACAAAAATTAGAGTACAATATAGGAGAATAGGTATATAACCTTGTGGTGGGGAAAGTATAAGCATATGTACTACTAAATGTAGAAACTATAAAAGAAAATATTTTTTTAAACCTTTGTTAAGGTGGAACTAAAGAAAAATAAAAAAGATTACTGTAGAAACCAAGTTGACACCTCTAGGAGGTAAAGGAAGGGAAGTAGTTATGGTCAGATAGTCATACGCAGAGGGTTTCTAGGGTGCTGGCAATATCCTATTTCTTGACCTTGGTGATGGCAACATAGGTGTTCACTTTATAACTTTGTGTTTTTTTATAACTTTGTTTAACTATATGTTTTATACACTTCCAATATGTTTATCATATTTCACAATGAAAAAAATATTTTAAAATATGTAAATTTAAAAATTCTTACCTTGATCCGTGAAACCAACTCATTAATTCTTACAGTCCGGGCTTTTTCTACGTAAGATATGAGCTCCATCAACTCTTCTGTTGTCTCAGGGACTTTTAATGCATGCTCTTTGATTGCTTCAAATTCACTGCAAATACTGACATAATACCCTGCTTTATTATAGTTAAAGTAATTAATGCTCTATCACACTAAATAAATTTTATTATGATTACTATAAAATAGGAACTGTGATCCTAAGAAAATTGGTTAATTCACTAATATATCTTAAAATATTTAAGCATAACTTATCTGATATAACTCAGGATACATCATACATCTATAAAATCTATAAAATTAAGGTAACATTTTCTGTGTGACATAGAGCATGCTTTGGATCAAGCAGCCCTACGTCTAAATCCTGCCTCAGCTGCTACTAGCTTTGAGAACTTATGGAAATCTCATAGGTTTATCTTTCATATTTGTAAAATGAAGTTATTAACATTCATCTTGCAGGATTGTTGTAATACAATAATGAATAATGAATGTAAAAGAGCCTAGCACACAGTACACTCTCAATTACTGGTAACTATAACTATAATTTTTAGTATAATCATCAGCTTAATTATTATTATTATTAGTGTTCCTTGTGAAATGTGGTAAATAAAAAGATCAAACCTCTGTATACATTTAAAAATCTATGATTCTTTCAGAATATATATGTATGTAAGTATGAACCTAGATACCCTATAGCCATTATTCAACTAAAGGTATATTTCATAGAATTTTTTTCCTTGTACTTGGCAGTATCAGTACTGTCATGCCATTATTAGAAATATCAGAAAAAACCCTTGCAAAAACAAAGTACAAAAGAGGTAAGTGATTTTAAAAATAAATTTTAGTTCATGCAGGTATTTCATTTATATTATGTGAGTAATTATACTTATTCATTCATCTAATAAATAATTGAGTACCTACAATGTGCTAAGCAAAGTTCTAAGCACTGGAGATATAACAGCAAATAGATAAGTCCCTATCATCATAAAGCTTACATTCAAGTTGATGAGAGAGACAAGAGCACATAAATATATAACACAATGTTAAGTGGTAAAAAGTGCTATGAAGAAAAAAAAAAAAGCAAAGTAAAGGGATAAAGAATGATGGAGTATAGAGAAGGGGTCAGTATTTTATATAAAGTGGCCAGGAAATATCTCTCTAGAGAGGTGATATTCAAGATGAGAGAAGGAAAAAATGAGTCATTCAAATATCAGGAAAAAAGCTTCCAAGGAAGAAAAAATAGCAAGGATTAAAGCCTGAGGTAGCAATAAGCTTCGCATAGTTTAGGAATGGCAAGCAGGGCAATGTGAATACAAAGGAGAGGACGTAACATGAAATTGTAGAGATGAGCAGGAATCAGATAATGTAGGGCTTGGCAGTTAATTCTTGATTATCAAAATTTTAGGAGGATGCATTAATGTCGATAATGCAAAAAAGACAGATGATTCTACTGTGGGTGCTTTCTTCTTACTAGAGCAGAATCTGAGTCCCTTGGGGAGTGACATTACAGCAAAAGAAAAAGAGGCTGGAATTCCCTGGCAGTCCAGTAGTTAGGACTCCGTGCTTCGACTGCGGGGGCATGGGTTCGATCCCTGGTCGGGGAACTAAGATACCACATGCCGCGTGGCATGGCCAAAAACAAAAAAAAAAGAAAGAAAAGAAAAGAAAAGGAGGCAAACAAGATTACTGAGGGCAAGGTGGCCCAAGCAGATACTAAACCAAACTATGAAGTAAGAAAATTGTTCTTTAATAATTATTAATTTATTTAATAAATTGTGCTTAACATAGTGGCACATATATCCTCCTTTTGATGTTACCTATCTCAAGTATGGAACTTAAACCGGAAAGAATCAAAGAATGAAAGAGGCAGAGGAAAATGGACTTTTCAGCTGCTCTTATATCATAGGTTTATAATAAGACAGTTATTTTGTTGAAAGAATTTTCCAGAAAAGTGACAGATATTACAAAAATAAATACCAAAAAAGTCATGTCAAACATAAAAATTTTTTAAATTAACTATGGTATTGTCACTGCTCTTACTCAACGGGATTGTTAGAAATGAAGAGTCTAATACTTTACCATCTTCAACATCTTTTTGTAGTATAATTTTGTACAAAGTACAGCTGACCAATACTTAACTTTCTGAGAGTCATGTATTTTTTATTCATTTAAAAATATTTATTGATGTGATAGCTCCCTTTATTGGGTGCCTATTCTATGCCAAGCATGGTGCTAGATACTTTACAAATGTTATCTGTGATCCTAACATTAGTCCTGCAAGGAAGGTATTATTTTTCATAGTTGGCACCGCAGGAAATTGAGGCTTAGGGAAATTAAGTAATTTGTCTAGAGTCACAGAACTAGTTCATGGCAGAGACAGGATTCAAATCCAGGTCTCTCTGATTCCAAGGCACATAATTCTCTTACATTGCTTCTGGGAAAATAAACATAATGGCTAACATTTCTTGAGTACTATACTATGTTCCAGGCACTGTGCTAGGTGATTTATATAAATATTAGTTTTAATCCTTCTAGAAGTTGCAAACTGAAAGTCCTCTGGGGCCAGACAGGTAACAAATAAGTTAAATTATTTAGAGGATCAGTTGCTTGAGCACTGGATGAACAAACCAGAGGCCATTCTCCCTGTCAATGGGAAAGTTTCATCTCAATTCCATTTACCACTATAGGCCTAATGTGGCATGGTCTTGCCACTTTTTCAAGAAAAGTAAGAGATCTGGAGAGAGAGAGAGAGAGAGAGAGTGTGTGTGTGTGTGTGTGTGAAAACTCCTAATTTTGAAATGTTGATAGCAAATTCAAAATTAGTCTAAACAAAATAAAAAACAATGTGAGACAAATAAAACACATTTGCATGACACATTCAGCTAGTAGGCCACTAGTTCATGAATCCAATCTATAGCCATCCTGCCAACTAGGTATTACTGTCTCCATTTTACAGATGCAAAAAATAAACTAGGTGACACAATAAGTCAGTATCGTGGTCAGGAATGATCCCAGATCTTCCCAATATCACTGAAAGTCTATGGTTTTTTCATTACCATGCAACCTGTATCCAAAAGCTGATGTACGTCAATTTCTTTTTTAAAAAAAATCCTGGGTTGCCTCAAAACTAGTCTCAAACAGTATCAAACGAAAAGAAACCAAACCAACAAGACTATAACGAAATCCTCTTAGGAAGTAGCTATGGAGAAAAACTTGCAAGTACTTATATTTTAATCTTTTATTTTTAAACAAGAATTGTTACTAGCAAACTATTTCTTTTAGCCCCATAATTCTGAGTTTGGCAACTAATTCTACTTACCTTTCATTTTCTTTCCTATGTTTTGAAGCTATGTCATTTAGTAATATGTTTGCAAACGCTTTTGCTTTGTTTGTTAGGCCTGTCTTCAAATCTTCACAATCCAAACGGACCATAGGAAAATGAGCCCACTGAGGCAAAAGCATTATTTCTGAAGCAAGACTGAAAAATTTTCCTACAAACTTAAAAAAAAGGATTTAAAACAAAAATGCTTAGAATTTTTAAATTCAGCTGTGATTTTATAGTACAGTATTATGGTGAAATTCTTAATTATATGATATAAATATAAATTCATTTCTTTTTGCTAAGTGACTAATATTTTTCCCATTATCGCACAAATCTTTTTTCACCTGTCCTTTCATTAAAGAATTGACAAATCTACCAGTAAATATCCAATACGATGACATTTATAGTATCAATATCTGGACATGACACAAGGTGAAATTTCCCTCAGTAACTATTAAAAAAATTATCATCAAAGCCAACTCATCTCTTGGTTTAAAAACAAACCTGTATCATGTGACAATTTGTGTAGCTGACTAATATCAATACTTGCTTGTGCCATTACTGATGCCTCACTGAAAATTCTAATTCAATCTTCAGGAAAATAAATAAAAGAAATTTTTTGGTTTGGGTCAAAATAATCCAGGAGAGAAACATTGTACCCTGCTGTTACTAACATTCCAAGATATTGGAATTTATACAAATTCCTAATACCCAGACACTGGGATAATTTTTTAAAATTGAGCAAAGTAGTATGGAATAAAACCTGGCAAGCTATGTTGTGATAAGTTTTATGGAAAGTGAAACATATCTACCAACTTTGGGTAACTTTGACTTAATTTCACAATCCATTTTTTTTTATTCCTTTTTTAAAATTTTTTGGCCATGTCGCATGGCATGTGGGATCTTAGTTCCCTGACCAGGGATTGAACCCACACGCCCTGCACTGGAAGCAGGAGTCTTAACCACTGGACCATCAGGGAAGTCCCTCACAATCCATCTTTAATGTTGCCTCTACCTTCCTCCTCACCTCATCTCCACCCTCCACCAAAAGGCCTCACATTCCTTTTATTCTTCCTTAAGGAGACTTTTTCTTCATTTCCCTCTCTCTCAAATCTACCCTATTTTTATAGTCTCCAGTATTTAGTGGATTGGGCTTAAAATTTTCAATGTTTAAAGGAAATGAGGATATTAATTAGTTAGTTTAAAGACCATACTCAGTAGTCTTGGGTTTTTGTTAAAAATATACCAAATAGAGAGTTGATAGAGCTGATGGCACCTGAGAAGGGAGAAAAGATGTTTTCTCATTCTCAAAGGCCATCATCCAGTCTTTCAGGGATGTAATTAACAGATATGGAAAATAAAATGGGCTGAATCAAAGAAAACATGGCAACTGGAAACAACACAAATGTCCATTTACAGTAGAATTGATGGCATATTCATATATTGGAGTGCTATGTTATAATAAACTAGGACTATATGCAAAATATGGATGAATTTCATAATGATGAAAGAATAAAAACACAAAAAATACATGTAATATGATATCTTTCATATAAACTTACCATGGGCAAAACTAAACTATATTATTTAAGAATGCATACATAGGTGGTAACTATAAAGAACAGCAAGAAATGTCAGGATAATAGTTTCCAATAAAGAAGGGGGAAGTTTATGGTTGGAAAGAGGCACATGGGTGGCTTCTGGAATACTGCAAAATTCTAACTCTTAATCTAGGTAGTTATTAAGTTATAATTACCTATAAATCTGTACATATCTGCTTTACATGATTTTTGTATTATATTACACTTTTTAATGGAATATTTTAAACGTACAAAAGTAGGTAAAATGTACCCATTTTCCAGCTTCAACCATTATGAACTCATGGCCAATCTTGTTTTCTCTATACCTCTAACCATTCCCCTCCTGTTTTATTTTTACAAAAATCCCAAGCATCATATAATTTCCTCTACATATATGTGTAGTTCATAATTTTTTATTTCTCCCAAATAGGCATACTATTCACAACTATAGTATGTCATAATTGACAAAAAGTCCAGGGGTAGATCACTAAACCTAAAAGTAAATTTTTATATAGTTATGTAAACCATCCAGAAATTATGAAATTCTATAAAATTTCACAGCAAAATACTAGGCCTAAGAAGACAGTCACTGTGAAACCCAATGAAACATGTTCCCAGCCTAGAGATTTAGGGTTTCCAGATGCTAAAAGTTATGTCCAGGATCAAAAAATTTAGCTGTTAGCTCATAGAATATTTATTGTGCCTATTCTCTGAAGAGCATTGTATTGAGATATATGGTAAAATACAAATGAAAGAGAATATACCATCACTGATTTTATGAAAGTAATAATGCATTTATGAATCCATTATGTACTTTTATAAACACACAAAAACCAAATAAGGTATAAAGTATGCAAATTAGAAAAAACATACAATCATCTCGTAGATACAGAAAAAGCATTTAATGAGATTGGTTCAAGATGGCGGAGTAGAAGGACATGCTCTCACTCCCTCTTGCAAGAACACCAGAATCACAACTAACTGCTGAACAATCATCAATAGGAAAACACTGGAACTCACCAAAAAAGATACCCCACATCCAAAGACAAAGGAGAAGCCACAGTAAGAAGGTAGGAGGGGCGCAATCACAATAAAATCAAATCCCATAACCTCTGGGTGGGTGACTCACAAACTGGAGAACAATTATACCACAGAAGTCCACCCACTGGAATGGAGGTTCTGAGCCCCACATCAGGCTTCCCAACCTAGGGGTCTGGCAATGGGAGGAGGAATTCCTAGAGAATCAGGCTTTGAAGGCTAGTGGGATTTGATTGCAGGACTTTGACAGGACTGGGGGAAACAGAGACTCCACTCTTGGAGTGAACACACAAAGTACTGTGTGCATCAGGACCCCGGAGAAGGATCAGTGACCCCATAGGAGACTGAACAAGACCTACCTGCTAGTGTTGGAGGGTCTCCTGCAGAGGCGGGGGGTGGCTGTGTCTCACCATGAGGACAAGGACACTGGCAGCAAAAGTTCTGGGAAGCACTCCTTAGCAAGAGCCCTCCCAGAGTCTGCCATTAGCCCCACAAAAGAGCCTGGGTAGGCTCCAGTGTTGGGTCATCTCAGGCCAAACAACCAACAGGGAGGGAAGCCAGCCCCACCCATCAGCAGACAAGCAGATTAAAGTTTTACTGAGCTCTGTCCACCAGACCAACAGCCAGCTCTACCCACCACCAGTCCCTCCCATCAGAAAACTTGCACAAGCCTCTTAGACAGCCTCATCCACCAGAAGGCAGACAGCAGAAGCAAGAAGAACTACAATCCTGCAGGCTGTGGAACAGAAGCCACATTCACACAAAGATAGACAAGATGAAAAGGCAGAGGGCTATGTTCCAGATGAAGGAACAAGATAAAAGCCCAGAAAAACAACTAAATGAAGTGGAGATAGGCAACCTTCCAGAAAAAGAATTCAGAATAATGATAGTGAAGAGGATCCAGGACCTCGGAAAAAGAATGGAGGCAAAGATTAAGAAGATGAAAGAAATGTTTAACAAAGATCTAGAAAAATTAAAGAATAAGCAAACAGGGATGAACAATACAATAACTGAAATAAAAACTACACTAGAAGGAATCAATAGCAGAATAACTGAGGCAGAAGAACGGATAAGTGACCTGGAAGACAGAATGGTGGAATTCACTGCTGCGGAACAGAATAAAGAAAAAAGAATGAAAAGAAATGAAGACAGCTTAAGAGACCTCTGGGACAACAATAAACACAACAACATTCGCACTATAGGGGTCCCAGAAGAAGACAAAGGACCCCAGAAAATATTTGAAGAGGTTATAGTCAAAAACTTCCCTAACATGGGAAAGAAAATAGCCACCCAAGTCCAGCAAGGGCAGAGAGTCCCACACAGGATAAACCTAAAGAGAAACATGCCAAGACACATAGTAATCAAATTGGAAAAATTAAAGACAAAGAAAAATCATTGAAAGCAGCAAGGGAAAGATGACAAATAATATACAAGGGAACTCCCATAAGTTTAACAGCTGATTTCTCAGCAGAAATTCTACAGGCCAGAAAGGAGTGGCAGGACATATTTAAAGTGATAAAAGGGAAGAACCTACAACCAAGATTACTGTACCCAGCAAGGATCTCATTCAGATTCAACAGAGAAATCAAAAGCTTTACAGACAAGCAAAAGCTAAGAGAATTCAGCACCACCAACAGCTCTACAACAAATGCTAAAGGAACGTCTCTAAGTGGAAAACACAAAAGAAGAAAATGACCTACAAAAACATACCCAAAACACTTAAGAAAATGGTAATAGTAACATACATGTCGATAATTACCTTAAATGTGAATGGATTAAATGCTCCAACCAAAACACACAGGCTTGCTGATGGAAACAAAAACAAGACCCATATATATGCTGTCTACAAGAGACCCACTTCAGACCTAGGGACACATACAGACTGAAAGTGAGGGAATGGAAAAAGGTATTCCAAGAAAATGGAAATCAAAAGAATGCTGGAGTAGCAATACTCATATCAGATAAAATAGACTTTAAAATAAAGAATGTTACAAGAGACAAGGAAGGACTCTACATAATGATCAAGGGATCAATCTAAGAAGGAGATATAACAATTATAAATATATATGCACCCAATATAGGAGCACCTCAATACATAAGGCAACTGCTAAGAACTATAAAAGAGGAAATCAACAGTAACACAGTAAGAGTGGGGGACTTTAACACCTCACTTACAACAACAGAGATAATCCAGACAGAAAATTAATAAGGAAACACAAGCTTTTAAATGACACAATAGACCAGATAGATTTAGTTGATATTTATAGGACATTCTATCCAAAAACAGCAGATTACACTTTCTTCTCAAGTGCACATGAAACATTCTCCGGGATATATCACATCTTGGGTCACAAATCAAGCTTCAGTAAATTTAAGAAAATTGAAATCATACCAAGCATCTTTTCTGACCACAAGGCTATGAAGTTAGAAATCAATTACAGGGAAAAAAACGTAAAAACACAGACACATGGAGGCCAAATAATACATTACTAAATAACCCAGCGATCACTGAAGAAATCAAAGAGGAAACCAAAAAATACCTAGAAACAATGACAATGAAAATACCACGATCCAAAACCTATGGGATGCAGCAAAAGCAGTTCTAAGAGGGAAGTTTATAGCTATACACCCTACCTCAAGAAACAAGAAAAATCTCAAATAAGCAATGTAACCTTACACCTAAAAGAACTAGAAAAAGAAGAACAAATAAAACCCAAAGTTAGCAGAAGGAAAGAAATCATAAAGATCAGAGCAGAAATAAATGAAATAGAAACAAAGAAAACAATAGCAAAGATCAATAAAACAAAAAACTGGGTATTTGAGAAGATAAACAAAATTGATAAGCCTTTAGCCAGACTCATCAAGAAAAAGAGGCAGAGGACTCAAATCAATAAAATTAGAAATGAAAAAGGAGAAGTTACAATAGACACCACAGAAATACAAAGCATCCTAAGAGACTACTACAAGCAACTCTATGCTAATAAAATGGACAACCTGGAAGAAATGGACAAATTCCTAGAAAGGTATAACCCTCCAAGACTGAACAGGAATAAACAGAAAATATGAACAGACCAATCACAAGTAATGAAATTGAAACTGTGATTAAAAATCTTCCAACAAACAAAAGTCCAGGACCAGATGGCTTCACAGGTGAATTCTATTGAACATTTAGAGAAGAGCTAAGACCTATCCTTCTCAAACTCTTCCAAAAAACTGCAGAGGAAGGATCTGCCCAATCTCATTCTATGAGGCCACCATCAACCTGATACCAAAACCAGACAAAGATACTACAAAAAAAGAAAATTACAGACCAATATCACTGATGAATATAGACGCAAAAATCCTCAACAAAATACTAGCAAACAGAATCCAGCAACACATTAAAAGGATCATACACCATGATCAAGTGGGGTTTATCCCAGAGATGCAAAGATTCTTCAATATATGCAAATCAATCAATGTGATACACCATATTAACAAATTGAAGAATAAGAAGCATCTGATCATCTCAATAGAGGCAGAAAAAGCTTCTGACAAAATTCAACACAATTTATGATAAAAACCTTCCAGAAAGTGGGCATAGAGGGAACTTACCTCAACATAATAAAGGCCATATATGACAAACCCACAACAAACATCATTCTCAATGGTGAAAAACAGAAAGCATTTCCTCTAAGATCAGGAACAATGGCAATCAGAGAAGAAAAAGAAATAAAACGAAGACAAATTGGAAAAGAAGAGTTAAAACTGTCACTGTTTGCAGATGACATGATACTATACATAGAGGATCCTAAAGATGCCACCAGAAAAGTACTAGAGCTAATCAATGGATTTGGTAAAGTTGCACGATACAAAATTAATGCACAGAAATCTCTTGCGTTCCTATACACTAATGATGAAAAATCTGAAAGAGAAATTAAGGAAACACTCCCATTTACCATTGCAACAAAAAGAATAAAATACCTAGGAATAAACCTACCTAGGGAGACAAAAGTCCTGTATGCAGAAAACTATAAGACACTGATGAAAGGAATTAAAGATGATACCAACAGATGGAGAGATATACCATGTTCTTGGATTGGAAGAATCAATATTGTGAAAATGACTATACTAACCAAAGCAATCTACAGATTCAATGCAAGCCCTATTAAATTACCAATGGCATTTTTTACAGAACTAGGACAAAAAAATCTTAAAATCTGTATGGAGACACAAACGACCCCGAATAGCCAAAGCAGTCTTGAGGGAAGAAAATCGAGCTGGAGGAATCAGGCTCCCTGACTTCAGACTATAAAAAAAAAGCTACAGTAATCAAGACAATATGGTACTGGCACAAAAACAGAAATATAGATCAATGGAACAGGATAGAAAGCCCAGAGATAAACCTATGCACCTATGGTCAACTAATCTATGACAAAGGAGGCAAGGATATACAATGGAGAAAAGACAGTCTCTTCAATAAGTGGTGCTGGGAAAACTGGACAGCTACATGTAAAAGAATGGAATTAGAACACTCCCTAACACCATATACCAAAATAAACTCAAAATGGATTCGAGACCTAAATGTAAGACTGGACACTATAAAACTCTTAGAGGAAAACATAGGAAGAACACTCTTTGACATAAATCACAGCAAGATCTTTTTTGATCCACCTCTTAGAGTAATGGAAATAAAAACAAAAATAAACAAATGGGACCTAATGAAACTTAAAAGCTTTTGCACAGCAAAGGAAACCATAAACAAGACGAAAAGACAGCCTTCAGAATGGGAGAAAATATTTGCAAACAAATCAACAGACAAAGTATTAATCTCCAAAATATATAAAGAGCTCATGCAGCTCAATATTAAAAAAACAAACACCCCAATCAAAAAATGGGCAGAAGACCTAAATAGACATTTCTCCAAAGAAGACATACAGATGGCCAAGAGGCACATGAAAAGATGCTCAACATCACTAATTATTAGAGAAATGCAAATCACAACTACAATGAGGTATCACCTCACACCAGTTAGAATGGGCATCATCAGAAAATCTACAAACAACAAATGCTGGAGCGGGTGTGGAGAAAAGGGAACCCTCTTACACTGTTGGTGGGAATGTAAATTGATATAGCCACTATGGAGAACAGTATGGAGGTTCCTTAAAAAACTAAAAATAGAATTACCATATGACCCAGCAACCCCACTACTGGGCATATACCCTGAGAAAACCATAATTCAAAAAGTCACATGCATCCCAATGTTCATTGCAGCACTATTTACAATAGCCAGGTCATGGAAGCACCCTAAATGCCCATCAATAGACGAATGGATAAAGAAGATGTGGTACATATATACAATGGAATATTACTTAGCCATAAAAAGGAATGAAATTCAGTCATTTGTAGAGACGTGGATGGACCTAGAGACTGTCATACAGAGTGAAGTAAGTCATAAAGAGAAAAACAAGTATCGTATATTAACGCATGTATGTGGAACCTAGAAAAATGCTACATATGAACTGGTTTGCAGGGCAGAAATTGAGACACAGAAGTAGAGAACAAATGTATGGACATCAAGGGGAGAAAGCGGCAGGAGGTGGTGGTGGTGGTATGATGAATTGGGAGACTGGGATTGACATGTTCACACTGATGTGTATAAAATGGATGACTAATAACAACCTGCTGTATAAAAAAGTAAATAAAATTAATTTTTTTTAAAAAAGCATTTAACAAAATCTATCACTCTTTTGTGGTAATAGCACTTAACAAACCAGGAATAGTAGCCAACGTCCTCAGCTTGATAAAGAGTATCTAGGGAAAATCTACAACTAATATTATATTTAATGGTTTAAAAAATAATGTTTACCCTCTAAGATCAAGAACAAAAAGTGTATCTACTCCCACTACTTCAACTCAACATTATACCAGGGGTACTAGCCAGGGTAATTAAGCAGAAAAAAAAAATGAGGCACCCATATTAAAAAGGAAGAAATAAGACAATCTCTACTTGCAAATGACATATTATATATAGAAAACCCTAAACAATATACACACATATACATAAAACTATGAAGATTAATAAAGTTCAACAAGTTTGCAGGATATAAGACCAATATACAAAAATCAAGTGTATTTCTAGACATTAATGATCAACAATACAAAAATGAAATTAAGAAAACAATTCCATGTATAACATCTTCAAAAAATAGAATACTTAGCAATTATATTTTATGAAACAAGTACAAGACTTATAGAACACAAAAATGTTGGGGGAAAATGGAAAAGCACTATATGATGGACTGAAATGATACAGACCAGCCTCCCTGTAACCTATTAGAAATATGCTCTATTATGTTCAAGAATGTAAAATAAAATATGAACATAGTAAAGCAAAAATAATATTTACAAAACAATTTGGAAAACATCTGAAACAAAAATGTTACTTAATATGAGTAACAGCAGTTTAACACCAGAGAAAAAAGGATAAATGTATTTATTTATTTATTTATTTATTTTGTTTTATTATTTTTGGCTGCGTTGGGTCTTCATTGCTGTGCACGGGCTTTCTCTAGTTGCGGCGAGCGGGGGCTACTTTTCGTTGCGGTGAGTGGGCTTCTCATTGTAGTGGCTTCTCTTGTTGCGGAGCACAGGCTGTAGGCGTGCAGGCTTCAGTAGTTGTGGCTCGAGGGCTCAGTAGTTGTGGCTCACAGGCTCTAGAGCACAGGCTCAGTAGTTATGGCACACAGAATGAGTTGCTCCACGGCATGTGGGGTCTTCCTGGACCAGGGCTTGAACCTGTGTCCCCTGCATTGGCAGGCGGATTCTTAACCACTGCGCCACCAGGAAAGCCCTTAGTGTACTTAAAATGATGGAAAAGAACTATCCAAAATGAACTATAGAGAGAAGAAACTGAAAACTCTGAACAGAACTTCAGTAACCTCTGGAATAATATCAAACAGCCTAATATACATGAAATTGGAATTCCAGAATTGGGGGAAGGAGACAAACAAAAAAATTTGAAGTAATAATGTCTGAATATTTTCCAAGTTTGATAAGAACTAAACAGACCTAAGAATCTCAACAGTATTTCTTCTCAAACAAAAGAAATAAAAAAGAAACAATATAAAAGCACTTCACAATCAAATAGCTGAGAAGCATCAAAAAAGAGAAAATCTTAAAAGAAGCCAGATTTTTAAAATTACAGAAAGAAACCCAGAAAACACTTCCAGCATGACAACATGAGGAGTTCTGTGGACCTGCTCCCCAGTGAAACTGGTGAAAATTATTTTAAAAACAAGCATTTAATTTAAAGCCTCTGAAAATGGTCATAAGAGTATACAGAAAATGAAGAAACATCTATTCATGAAAATCTATGAATATTTGGTAAGAAAAGTGAGAATCTGTGGTATTTGAACCTGGATTGCTCCCTCCCTCCGTGTTCCCAGCTCAGCAAGGTTGATATTCCACTCCAGATAAGTGTACTCAAGAACACAGGGCTATCTTTCCACACAGGTTCCAGCTGGAGAGCTTAAATAGCTGTTGATAAAGCTACGTTCTTGGTGAGTACAATTAGAAGGTGGGGACTCCCTTGTTCCACCCAGATACCACTCATGGAAGGGAGGGTCTACCTTGGTCATGGTACCACTGAGAATACTGCGACATCAATCACACTTTCCCTGGCTGGTAAGGTGGTGGTTCCGTATCAGAAGAAAGACAGGAAAACCTCAGGTTACGGCTCTTCACTTCACTGAGGGTTCAACCCCTTCAGTGGGATTGTCACTGAGAGAAGCATGTCATTATCCCCATTCCCAGCTCCAGGGCCGTGGCTCAGAGATTTTGCCTGGAAGTGAAGGGGAAGCAGGTCATAAAATAGATACCTCCTAATCTTTTCCCAAAGGAATTGACTTCATTTGCAATAGAGCATGGAAAAGTTCAAGCCTAAGTGTGCCCTCAAAAACATTGGAGGTTGTGGTAGGGAGCAACTGTGAGGAAGATTCAGGGATTTGGTGAAGATTTGGGCTAAATCACAGACCGGCTAGTTTGAGGGAGAGAGCCAGGGAAGGAGACTGCTGGTAGAAGCCCTCCTAGGGTAGAATAACTATCAAACACTGACCCTGGGAACTGCTCTTTCAAGGGAGTCTGAATTTGATTAATCAGTAGAGCAATTTATACTTCCATGGCATTGTTGAAAACAATACAGCAATTAGCCAACAAAAAGTGAAAACTAACAGCTATGTGTGGCCAGAGAAAGAGAGAAGAAAGCCATTTGAAAGCATGGCCTCCCAGGAAGACTTTGGGCACACCAAAAGCTGTGGCTCCTGGAGGAGCAACATCAAAAGCTTGATACTTCAGAGGGTGGGGGAGAGAAACAGGCTTCACTAAAATAATCTACCCAGTCATTAAACAAATAAACAAGCAAATAAAAATAACAAACTGGAAAGGGGAACAGGGCCTAGAGTTGCTACAATATATTATCTAAAATGTTCAGATTCCAACAGAAAATTATGAGACATACAAAGAAACAAGAAAGTAGGACCCATACACTGGTTTTAAAAAACGCAGGCAACAGAAACTGCCTGTCAGCACAACCAAAAACAATCGAATTTAACAGAAAAAAACTTGAAAGTTGCCATTACAAATACGTTCAAAGAATTAAAGGAAATCATGCTTAAAGAAGTAAAGGAAGGTACAATGACCATGTCTCATCAGATAGATGAAAGGTTTAGAAATTATATATATAAAAGAAAGAACTAAATGGAAATTTTGGAGTTGAAAAGTACAAAAACTGAAATGGAAAATTCTCTAGAGAGGCTCAACAGTAGATTTGAACTGACAGAAGAAAGAATTAGCAAACTTGAAGGTAGATTGATAGAATTTATGCAATCCAAAAAACAAATGGAAAAAAAAATGAAGAAAAAACCAGAGCCTCTGTTAAATATGGGACATGATTAAGTGGACCAATGCATGTGTAATGAAGAAGGAAGCACAAGAGAGAGAGAAAGAAGCACAAAAAATATTCAAGACCACAATAGCTGAAAGATTCCCAAACTGATTGAAAAACACCAATCTACACATCCAGTAGTTCAAAGCACTTTAAGATAAATGCAAAGAGATTCAGAAACAGACACATGATAGTAAAAATACAGAAAGCCAACGACAAGGAGAAAATCTTGAATCAGCAAGAGTTAAAAACTGTCAACCAAGAATTCTAAATCCAGAAAAGCTATCTTTCAAAAATCAAGATAAAATAAAGATATTTCCAGATATACAAAAACTGAGAGAATTTTTTAAGCAGACCTGTCCTATAAGAAATACTAATGGAAAAAAAAAAAAAAAAAAAAGAAATACTAATGGGACTTCCTCAGGTTGAAAGCAAGTAACCCCAGATGATGATTCAAATCCATAAGGAAAAACAAAGAGTACCAGTAAAACAAATTACAAAAGTATAAAAGATAGTATAAGTACATATTTTTCTCCCTCTTTCTCTTAACCAATATTAAAAAGAGATGTATAAAATAATATGTATAATACATATCATATATATTATATCTATATTATATATAATGCATAAAATAACATGTACAATAATGTATTGTTGGGCATCTAACATACAGAAATGTAAATATATTTTAAACATAAACGTAAGAGTACAAAGAAGAAAGGTGGAGGCAAAGCTGTACTGGGCTAAGGAAATGACTACAGATGGTAAAGTAATAATTATAACAATGTATTGTTGGGCTTGTAACATTAATATATGTAATATGTATAACAATAATACCACAAAAAGGGGGAAAGTGTATAGAACTATATAGGAATAATGTTTCTATATCTCACTGGAATTAAGCTAGCATAAATCTGAAGATATTTAAGTTAGGCTTCTCTCATAAGCCCTAGAATAAACACTAAAAAAAACTTTTTTAAAAATTGAAAAAAATCATTAAAGAAATGTAATTGCTTCATTAGAAAATATTCATTTAATGTAAAAGAAAGCAGTAAAAGAGGAAGAATAGAAGAACAAAAAAGACATGAGACATATAGAAAACAAAAAGTAAAATAGCAGACAGAAATAAAACTATATTAATAATACTAAAAGTGAATAAATGACCAGGACTTCCCTGGCAGTCCAGTGGTTAGGACTCCACACTTCCACTGCAGGGCACAAGGCTTCGATCCCTGGTTGGGTAACTAAGATTCTGCATGCCGTGCAGTGCAGCCAGAAAAAAAAAAGAAATTCAGTTTAATCCTAATCAAAATCCCACCTGGCTTCTTTACAGAAATTGATTTTGAAATGTACATGGAAATACAGAAACCATAGAGTATTCAAAATAATTTTGAAAAAGAAGAAAAAAGTAGAGAACTTATAATTAATACCTAATTTTAAAACTTACTGTAAAACTGCAGAAATCAAGATTATGGTACTGGCATCAGAATAGATCTATAAATCAATGGAAAAGAATATAAAATCCAGAAATGGACCCACAAACATAGAGTCAATTGAATTTCAATAAAGATGTCAAGATAATTTAATGGGGAAAAGACAGTATTTTCTTTTTTTCTTTTTTTTGTTTTTGGCTGTGTTGGGTCTTCGTTGCTGCACACAGGCTTTCTCTAGTTGTGGCGAGCAGAGGCTACTCTTCATTGAGATACACGGGCTTCTCAGTGCGGCGGCTTCTCTTGTTGTGGAGCACAGGCTCTAGGTGCATGGACTTCAGTAGTTGTGGCACACGGGCTCAGTAGTTGTGGCATGTGGGCACTAGAGAGCGCAGGCTTCAGTAGTTGCAGCGGGTGGGATCAGAAGTTGTGGCTCATGGGCTCCAGGTGCATGGGCTTCAGTAGTTGTGGCACATGGGCTTAGATGCTCCTCAGCATGTGGGATTCTCCCAGAGCAGGGATCAAACCCATGTCCCCTGCATTGGCAGGTGGATTCTTAACCACTGCACAACCAGGGAAGTCCCAATGATGGTATTTTCAATCAATGATGTTGGTACAGCTTGACATCCACATGGAAAAAATCGAACCATGACTCATATTCCACACCATATGTTAAAATTATGTATGATGGGTAACGGACCTAAATGTAAAAGCTGAAACTATAAAAAGTCTAGAAGAAAATATAGGCACAAATATTTGTGACCATGGAGTAGGCAAACAAAAAGATAGATAGGACCTTAAAAAGAACGAACCTTAAAAGAAAAAATTGATAGACTGGAACTCAATAGAATTTAAAATGCCTGCTCCTTGAAAGACATGGTTACAAAAAGTGAACAGTCAAGGCATATACTGGGAGAAAATATTGCAAAACATTTTTTTTTTTTTTCCTGTACGCAGGCCTCTCACTGTTGTGGCCTCTCCCGTTGAGGAGCACAGGCTCCGGACGCACAGGCTCAGCGGCCATGGCTCACGGGCCCAGCCGCTCCGCGGAATGTGGGATCTTCCCGGATCGGGGCATGAACCCGTGTCCCCTGCATCGGCAGGCGGACTCTCAACCACTGCGCCACCAGGGAAGCCCATTGCAAAATATTTTGCAGATAAAAGACTTTTAGCCAAAATATATAAAGACAGCTTAAAACTCAATAATAAGAATTTTATAATAATATAGCCCAATAAAATAAATCCATTATAATTAAACAATAAGAATAAAAAACACAACTTAAAATATAAAAATTACTAGAACAGAAACTTTATTTTTAAGAAGATACATGGGTGGAAAGTAATATATTAGAAGCTATTCAGCATCATTAGTCATCAGTGAAATACAAATTAAATACACAATGAAACAACCAATGGGTCACTGAAGAAATCAAAGAGGAAATAAAAAAATATCTGGAGACAAATGAAACACAATGATCCAAAATATATAGGGAAAACAAACTTATGGTTACCAAAGGGGAAAGGGAGTTGGGGGATAAATTGGGAGTTTGAGATTAGCAGATGCAAACTACTATATATAAATTAGATAAACAACAAGGTCCTACTGTAGAGCACAGGGAACTATATTCAATATCCTGCAATAAACAATAATGGAAAAGAATATGAAAAATAATATTTATGTATATGTATAACTGAATCACTTTGCTGTACACCAGAAACTAACACAACATTGTAAATCAACTATACTTCAATAATATATATATATATATATGAGATACAGCAAAAGCAGTTCTAAGAGATAAATTATAGTGATACAAGCCTACCTCAGGAAACAAGGAAATCCTCAAATAAGCAATTTAACCTTACAGCTAAAGGAACTATAAAAAGAAAAACAAAATCTCAAATTAGTAAAAGGAAAGAAATAAATATCAGAGTGGAAATAGAGATTTAAAAATTAATAGAAAAGATCAGTGAAAACAAGAGTTGGTTCTTTGAAAAGATAAACAAAATTGATAAACCTTTAGCCAAACTCATTAAGAAAAAAAGAGAGAGGGCCCAAATAAATAAAATCAGAAATGAAAGAGAAGTTACAACTGACTCATAGAAATACAAAGGATCACATGGCATTGTTAACAACAATTATAAGACAATAAAATGGACAACCTAGAAGAAACGGACAAATTTTGAGAAATGTACAATCTGCCAACACTGAATAGGGTAAATATAAAGTATGAACAGACCGATTACCAGTAAAGTAATTGAATCAATAATTTAAAAACTCCCAACAAACAAAAGTCCAGGACCAGACAGATTTGTAGGTAAATTCTACAAAACACTTAAGAGTTTACACCTATCCTCAAACTATTGCAAAAAATTGCAGAGGAAGGAATGCTTCCAAATTCATTACATGAGGCCAGCATCACCCTGATACCAAAACCAGAAAAAGACAACAGAAAAAAAGAAAATTACGGGCAAGTATCACTGATGAACATAGATGCAAAAATCCTCAACAAAATATTATCAAACTGACTTCAACAATACATTAAAAGGATCATATACCATGATCAAGTGGGATTTATCCCAAGGATGCAAGGATGATTTAATAACTGTAAATCAATCAATGTGATACACCATATTAACGGAATGAAGAATAAAAACCATCTGATCATCTCAATAGGTGCAGAAAAATCTTTTGGCACAATGCAAATCCCGTTTATGATAGCAACTGTCAAAAAATGTGCATAGAAGAAACATACTTCAACATAATAAAGGCTATATTACACAGCCAACGTCATACTCAATGGTGAAAAGCTGAAAGCATTTCCTCTAAGATCAGGAGTAAGACAAGGATGCCCACTCTCACCACTTTTATTCAACGTAGTATTGGAAGTCCTAGCCACAGCAAACAGACAAGAAAAAGAAATAAAGGGCATCCAAATTGGAAAGGAAGAAGTAAAACTGTCACTGTTTGCAGATGACATGATAATCCATATAGAAAATCCTAAAGACACCACCAAAATAGTGTAAGAAGTAATAAATAAATTCAGGGAAGTTGTAGGATGCAAAATTAATATACAGAAATCTGTTCTGTTTCTACACGTTAATAATGAACTATCAGAAGAAGTTAAGAAAACAGTCCCATTTACAACTGCATCAAAAAGAATAAAATACCTAGTAATAAATCTAGCCAAGGATGTAAAAGACCTGTACTCTGAAAACTATAAGACATTGATGAAAGACATTGAATCAACACAAACAAATGGAAAGATATACCAGGCTCATGAAGTAAAAGAATTAATACTGTTAAAATGACCATACTTCCCAAGGCAATCTACATATTCAGTGCAAGCCTACCAAAGCATCAATGGCATTTTTCATAGAACTAGAACAATTAATTCTAAAATTTGTATGGAAACACAAAATACCCCATATATTGTTTCCCTAATTACCTACTCTTCAGCCATTTGGGGTTTATTTGACGTTCCCTGAACACCTCTAAATACTTTTGGCCTTTTCTTACGTTACATTTCCTCTCTTCTCCACCTATAAACATCTACTTCAAAGTCCAGCCCACTTTTCACTTTTTCTAGAAACCTCCACCAATTTCCGAAAGCAAAAGTAATCATTCCTTCTTGTGAGCTTCCACAACACTTTGTCCTTATCTCCATTCTAGTACTAATCTCAATATATTACAGTTGTTATTTCGATGTCTGGCTTCCATGCCAAATACAAGCTCTTGAGGATAATGCTTATGTATTATTTATTTTTGCATCACCAAAATCTTGCTATGTCTCTGAATGTGATGAAAGATATTTTTGTTGAATCAATGAATGAGTTAAATGAATGACTAGGGAAATTATTAGATGAACATATGAGTTTACTAAAATGACGTTTTGAATAAGAAATTCTGTTAACTTAGACTGAAGCATTTGTTTTTTAGAATAAAAAGATCTTAATTTTAAAAAGAAATTCAAAGACATTAATGAAAAAGAATTAACACTTACCTCTGTGTATTCATCAAAAGTATGATCTTCTGCCTGAAAAGTCTCTATCAGCTTAACTGCAGTCCCATCAAGGAGCCAATTGTATTTTTCAACTGAAAATTAATAATCTAACTTAAATCTCAGTAACACCCTCTTAAAAAGGTAAAGTGCTTGTTTTATATAGTCATAGAATGGAGTAGCCTATTCAATTAAATATTATTAATAGACTATTAACATACACTAATAGGAACAGACAGAATAACATAAAATAGACTTAATAAGCAAACCAGGTTAAATGCAAACTTTTAAAATAAAGATAATAGGGTATGTAAAATAACTTAGAGGTACAGATAAGCCAGTCAATAAAAGGTTTTGGTTAATAGAATGTCAAATAACAACTATCTATCCTGACCCCATAACACACTTGAGGAGGCTACTGAGCTGCAGACTCTTCAAAACTATTCTTAGAAATTACCTTACTTTTGCCCTTGATTTAACTTTCTCCTTATGCCAACAACTCTTCTCTCTACATTTTGGCTTTGTGACCCTGCTCCAATTAACATTCACCCTTTGGACTGAACAACAGAATTCAAGTTTCTTGGGTTTGATCCATGACTCTGCCAAAAGCTGTGCCTATGCTCACTTCTGGCTCTCTGCTCTTTCATGACAGATCCAGACAACCAAATAACTGACCAAATTCTAGTGAAATAAAATGGCATTATTTTATGGCAAAAAAAGAGATATAATATTATGTGTCATATATACCATATGTCTCATAATGTTTTCTTGCATCTTCTAAGTTATGATGTACTGCCACCTTCAGTGTTTCAAGAGCCCATTTTAACACATGTTCAGGAAGTTCTGTGTCAAGATTCACAGTTGTTGAAGTTCCTGATAGCCAAGAGGGTACTGTTTGGACATTCTAACATAAATAAAAATGACAATTCATGAAATAAATATCTGTGCAATTGATCTATATGTAGATCTTATACTATACTTTTAAAAATTCATTTCAGATTTCAGCGGTCCAAGAAAAGATAACCTGATGCAAAATAATGATTTAAAATTGTCTGTAGTCTAATATAAAACCTTAGTTGGGTTAGCTTTCTATCATTCAACAAATATTTATTGAGGAACTATAATGTTGAAGTGATTATACTAGAAAGCTCTAGAAAGAACAAACATGACTTGGATCTTGTTCTTAAGAAGTTCACAACTCAGTAGGGAACATGAGACATACACAAAAATATCAATTCATAACTGCAATAAAAGTTATAAGAAGAAAAAAGTCATTTCAAGCCAGGAAACTTTCTCAAAGAGAAAGCACTTTTAACTTAAAATAACCTGGAGGATGGAAAGAAAACAACGAGTTATAACATTTAATGTACATATACACTTTATAGATCTTCAAGTCAATTTAAAAGTTCAAAAAAGGGCCATATAAAGAAACCCAATGGGCAGAGTCACAGATGTAGAAAACAAACTTATGGTTACCAGGGGGTAAGGAGGAAGGAGGGATAAATTGAGAGACTGGGATTGATATATACACACTACTATATATAAAATAGATAACTAATAAGGACCTACAGGGAATTCTACTCAATACTCTGTAATGACCTATATGGGAAAAGAATCTTAAAAAAAAGACTGGGTATGTGTATATGTATAACCAATTCACTTTGCTGTACACCTGAAACTAATGCAACATCATAAACCAACTATACTCTAATAAAAATTTTTTAAAAAAGAAACCCAATGGATAAGAATAAAGAAATACCTGCAGAGCTTCAGCTATTCGCTCAACCAAACCCAAAACAACATCTTCCAAATCTTGAAAAGTAGGATAAAATTCCATTTTATCATCATCAAACGTCAATTCCATCTTAAATATCGGCAGCCCTCGTTGATCTTCTTGGTCAAAGAGTTTTACAAATCCTTCTACAGTTCTCTTTAAGAGCTCTTTTAGCTGCATGATGCCATAAGTTATTATTACTTTAGAAAGTACAAACTGAACCTTTAACTAAAATCAGTAACCTATTGCCTATAATTAATTCACTCTACCAATCCATTTAGTCCTGAAAATTATCTTCATTCAGCAAAATATGTTCTTAATAAATATAGTTTAAAATAAATAGGACAAAATATACAAACTTTAATTTTTCTATGGAATATCAACAATCTTAAAATGGCAACTCAGAATCTTCTACATCCTTTAGTAATTCTGTCCCTGGTACAGAAAAAGTTCCAGAAGACCCAACAATATGTTAAAGACTGAGGGGAGGAGAGGCCTGAAACCTAAGTTTGGGGGTGTCATGAGGCGACATGTATACAGGGCAAGGGACAGTAGTGTACTAGAGCTAGCTCCTACAATTATAAGAGCCAATTGTTAAACATTCAAGAATTTTGTGAGCCAGATACGAAACTCTTGGATGCTTGAAAATCACTATGGTGGGAATATTTACCCCATGGAAATTGGCAAACACTACAAACCAGGGCTTTTTCTCCTGGGGTCAGATTTCCAGCACATCACTAGGTGAGAGTGAAGCCACTGGAACTTAGAAATGTGCACTATAAGTTACCAAAGTATGAATAATGCTTTCTTATGCAGAACCAACTATTAGAAATTTAAGCAAGGTACACAAACTTATATCTAAATAATCTTCAAAACATTCCTCATCTCTTTACTTCTTATCATATAATCATAGTCCTCTTAAGAGGATAAAGGTAAAAAGGAAATCATGTATATTCATTACAGTATTACATACCAGATATATATATATATAAAAAAATTCCCTTTAAAAATGGCAAAATTCAGGCTTCCCTGGTGGCGCAGTCGTTGAGAATCTGCCTGCCAATGCAGGAGACACGGGTTCGGGCCCTGGTCTGGGAAGATCCCACATGCTGCTGAGCAACTAGGCCTGTGAGCCACAACTACTGAGCCTGCGTGTCTGGAGCCTGTGCTCCACAACAAGAGAGGCCGCGATAGTAAGAGGACCACGCACCGCGATGAAGAGGGGCCCCCGCTTGCCACAACTAGAGAAAGCCCTCGCACAGAGACGAAGACCCAACACAGCCAAAAATAAATATAAAAATAAATTAATTAATTTAAAAAATACAGCAGGCTTGGAAGTCCTTCTACCTGTGTTTAAAAAAAAAAAGGCAAAATTCATGGAATCTTTGAAGGTCTTTACCAAAAGGAAAAGTTTTTATTCAAAACTATTTTTCTAGGATTACATTTCTACAATAGTAAAAATTCAAGGAGCCCATAAAATAATTGTATAAAATTCATATTCTCTTTCTGTTTGTCATTTAAAGATGATCAATAACATTTCGAACCAAGATTTTATTGAGAACAAAACAAGAATCAATTAACTTGTAATTTCGTAAGTTCAAAAATATGTTCACTAGGATAGTACTTTTGTTAATTTACTCCAATAAAGCTATAGATAATTAGTTTATAGCCTTTAAGCATGAATCCAGTAATCAATCATAATATTGACACATATTTCTAGACTTACCTCTCATTTTATTTTTTACTTTTATTATTTTTAGATTTTATTTATTTATTGGCTGTGTTGGGTCTTCATTGCTGCGCACAGGCTTTCTCTAGTTGCAGCAAGTGGGGGCTACTCCTCGTTGTGGCGCGCGGGCTTCTCACTGCGGTGGCTTCTCTTGTTGCAGAGCAGGGCTCTAGGCACACAGGCTCAGTAGTTGTGACTCACTGGCTCTAGAGCACAGGCTCAGTAGTTGTGGCACACGGGCTTAGTTGCTCCGTGGCATGTGGGATCTTCCCAGACCAGGGCTCGAACCCATGTCCCCTTCATTGGCAGGCAGATTCTTAACTGCTGCGCCACCAGGGAAGCCCTTACCTCTTATTTTTAGACTGCTTCCAGAAATGAAGCATTTTTCTGCTAAAGTTATTTAAACAAAATTATAGTAAAAGTCTTTCTTAATTTATTTCAAAATAATTATACAGCACTATATCTAAAGATTTATTTAAAATACTAAAGTAACTTCAATAACATTATCATTTAAAATATACAAAACCTATTTACCTGATTTGACATAAGTGTGGAAACACAGTTATAAAATGCATCCAGTTTCTCAGGTTTAATGCCTTCTAGTGACTCCTTCTTGGTAAAGAGACTTATAACCTTTGGATACCAAGTGTTCATTATCTTCTCTTCTGCCTTTCTAGCTTGTATTGATAAATCATTTTTCAGTGATTCACAATCAATTGGGCCTTTACCTCTATTTATGAAAAAAAATGATTTAAAGCAAACAATAGATATTGGTCATGATACAAAATTATTGAAACAAGATAAATTAAAAAATCTTTTAACCTAAGAAAAGTCCTGAGTATTTATCAATCACTTTTTAAAATTATATAGTCAAAATATAGACTCAAGCAGGAGACATTAAAATTTTAAATGTTAATTAATAAATATGGGATTTTACCTAATTCCAGTTAAGTCTAGCAAAACTGTATTGGCAAATGTTGTATAACCAAGGTCCAATAACATTTTCATAGTTGGATGAACAATGTACAAACTAGCTAATATTTGATTTCTTGTCTGCAGATAGTTAGAATGCCAACGCTTAGAATAATCCAGGCCTCTGGAAAAGCAAAACACCATGTCAAACAGGATTCAAATGATACATTCTAAATTTTAGAAAATAATATTTATGACATGGAATTAGTATCAAAGTGAGAAGACTGGGGATTGAGAAGGGAGAAATGTACTCAGCAATGGGAAACTTAGGAGATAAGCATGTAATAAAAATACATCAAGATCTTGAGAGTTCATTATCTTCAGAGACATCAGAGATCATTTGTGTGTAAGGCAGGCTGATGGGCCAGGCATGAGTTCCCTAACTTCCACTGTACTCTGGCTCAGTTACCCTGGGTAGAGATAAACAAACTCAGTCCTTAGGATTGGGAAGAAGAGACAGAGAAATCTGTCTGGCAAACTCCAAAGCTTACTTAAGGCCGAGTTGAGTTATACATCCATAAATGTTCCCACTAATTGCATAAGCAACAACTAGATAAGTTCAATGTAGAGGATATCTTTGGGGAAAAACAAAAACAGTAGTACTATTTTTTTTTTACATGTTTTCAAAACACTTTTGAGCTTCACAGCTGTAGCCTTGAATGAAAGATCTGTTCATTTTCAATCTGTTATCAAAACCTAGATACAGTACTGTTTTATAAAAATTTTACTTACACAGGGGATTCAGGTAAACGGCCTCCTTCATCTTCAAGCCATTTAACTGGAGGTCTCACAAGAACACTCCTCACTCAAAAAAAAAAAAAGTATATATATACATATATTTTATAGATAGATAGATAGATAGATAGGTTAATGCTTCTTGACAATCCTTGCAAGACTTAACTGAAATCAAAGTTTCTAACTTTTGATAATGGATAGTATAGTTTAATATGAATCAAAATGAGTATAAGAAAAAAATCCCTTATGTGAAACAAAATCATGCTCTTGGTACAATTTCGGCCCTGCTTTGGAGGTGAATTCAGATACAGTAAAGCTTTAATAAGTTCTCAGTTTTTCTCATCCTATCTATTCAAAGGTCACTGGCATGGTCACTTAAAACAATTAATCCAATTAAAAATTGCAAAGGTTAAATCCCTAATAAATCTCCCCAAACACATTAATATTTTCTTACAATCCTGTAAATAGTATAACCATAAAGACAAAGTAAAAAATTAAAAAGCTATTAAGCACATAAAAATTACAAAAAGTACCCTTAAAAACAGTGTCCTTAAATTACAAAGATTTGACTAGGTTATAGGCTCAAAGTTAAAACTTTAAAAATATCTAAGAAATATATATAGCTAAACATATAATGTTCATTATTCATATTTCTACTTTCGATTGGGAGAGGTGGGGGAACAAGCAAGCTTGGTGTGTGTTAAATACCACTTACCCAAATATCTCTTCATGCTTTTTTCAAAATCACTTGACACCTCATTTATGAGACTTTGAATGAGTTCTTCTCTTTCTTTCCCTTCCTTTAAAGACTCAGGTATCAGCATTAACATGTGATCCAGCCATTCCTGCTGAATAGGTACTATGGGACTACTCTCTACACATTGTTTCAAATAAATATAGTTGAACTGAGAATGTAATAAGAAAAAATTAAATGTTCTAAATGGTGTAGCATTTCAATGATACATGTGAAATGTAGCATTCCAGAGTAAAAATATTATGAAAAATAACATGTTTTCAGAATAAAAATATTTTATCCAAAAGTACAACCTACAAAGAAACTATTTTACATTTTTATTTATGATGCGTTCTCTCCAAATTAATGTTCTTAGTATACTCTTCACTTTCTCAAGGCAAAACAAACATCCTTAATCTAACTTACTATTCCTTCATTTAACAAATATTCATTAATTCAACAAATATTCAGGTATTGTTCCAAATGCTGAGGATATAGTAATAAACAAAACAGACAAAGCCCCACTCTCTTGGAGATACTATTCTGGTATACTAGCATCATAATATAATTTCATAAATTCTCCCATAACAATGAGTAGTCTGACAAAAACAGACATGAACAAATGGAAAGACAGTACTTGATCTTGGTAAAGATATTTTAACATCATGAAAATTTAAAGTTGTCCCAAAATCAAGTTAATGCAATACCAATAAAAATATCTACACACATTTTTAAGAAACTAGACAAGTAGAGACTAAAGTTCAAGTGGAAAAATAAATAGCCAAGAAATCCCTGAGAAAGAATATTTGTAAGGAAGAACTATTCCTAGGAGACATTAAAACATACTATAAAGTCTCCCTGATGAGAATAGTGTGGTACAGGTATATGAATAGACACACCACTGGGGAAAAAAAAAAAATAGAAAGTCCAGGTATAGCTTCAGTCCATAGGAAAATGTAGCATATGATAAATGTGGCACCCCAAATCACTGAAGCAAAGATAAAGATTTTAGTAAATATTTCTGGGACAACTGGTTAGCCATTTGGGAAAAGATAAATTTAACACATATCTTCCAACATACACAAGAATAAATTCCAAATAGCAGAAATTTAATTAAACTAAATAATAAAACTATACAAGCCCAGAAAAAACCTGATAAAATTCTTCTATAATTAAGCATAGGGAAAGACTTTATAACTATGATTCAAATTCCAGGTACAAAAAAGGAAAAAAAGATTGACAAATTCTGACTACATAAAATTTAAATGTTTGCATGTTTTAAAAATATCATAATAAAAAAGGTCAAAAGACTACTGACAATCTGGGAGAAAATATTTGCAAAGTATATCTCAAATAAAGGGGAAAGAATGTTTAAAAATTTAGGAGATGGGTGAAACTTGAGGACATTATGCTAAATGAAATAGGCCAATGACAAAAAGATAAACACCTTATGATTCCACTTATATGAGGTATCTACAGTAGTCAAATTAATAAAACAGAAAATAGAATGCCACTTGCCAGGGACTAGGGGGAAAAGGAAATGGAGAGTTGTTTCATGAGTGTAGAGTTTCAGTTTTACAATATGAGAATATTCTGGAGATTAGTTGCACAATGTGAAAATACTTAACACCACTGAACAGTACACTTTATTTATTTTTTTTTAAAAAAAATTATTTATTTATTTATTTTTGGCTGTGTTGGGTCTTTGTTTCTGTGTGAGGGCTTTCTCTAGTTGCGGCAAGCAGGGGCCACCCTTCATCGCGGTGCGCGGGCCTCTCACTATCGCAGCCTCTCTTGTTGCGGAGCACAGGCTCCAGACGCGCATGCTCAGTAGTTGTGGCTCACGGGCCTATTTGCTCAGCAGCATGTGGGATCTTCCCAGACCAGGGCTCGAACCCATGTCCCCTGCATTGGCAGGCAGATTCTCAACCACTGCGCCACCAGGGAAGCCCCTAGTTATTTCTTTTTACTTAATTTATTTATATATTTTTGGCTGCAATGGGTCTTCATTGCTGGGCACAGGCTTTCTCTAGTTGCCGGGGGCTACTCTTCATTGCGGTGTGCGGGCTTCTCATTGCGGTGGCTCCTCTTGTTGCGGAGCACGGGCTCTAGGCATGCAGGCTTCAGTAGCTGTGGCACATGGGCTCAGCAGTTGTGGCAGCACAGTCTTAGTTGCGCCACGGCATGTGGGATCTTCCGGGACCAGGGCTCGAACCTGTGTCCCCTGCATTGCCAGGTGAATTCTTAACCACTGTGCCACCAGGGAAGTCCTGAACAGTACATTTTAAAATAGTGAAGATGGTGGGACTTCCCTGGTGGTGCAGAGTAGGTTTCTCACATGTTATGGGTTAGCAATTTAAAAACAGTTTATGTGTATTCTAGAATTTAACAAAATAAGTAAATATACTGTGGTTCATAAAAGCTAGGTTTCTGACTGGGAGAGAAGGGAGCAACAAATAAGGAAAGAGGGAAGACTAGAATGAACCCAGTGATATTAAATTGGAATAGGAGGCATAAGTGTAAACTCATGGTTTTTAAGATAGATAGACAGATGATAGAAGGAAGGATGGATGGATAGATAGATAAATTATGTTTCCTCAAGGATGAATAAGAAAGTCCACGTTGGTGAAGCATAAAATATGATACAGAGCGTGGTGAGAGGAGAGGCAGGAGAATAGGTAGGAGTCATATTACAGAAAGCCTTGCATACACATTAAGATTTAATTCTGTATGTTATGGGAAGCCACTGATGGCTATTGTAGTCAAGGGGAAAGAGGAAGACCTGATCTAAGGCTAGGACAAAAAGAGGACTGATTGGAGAAATATTCGTAGCATTTGGGGACTAATTGTATGGCAGAGAGAGGGGGAAAAAGAAGTTAAGACTCAGGTGTATTAAGCATGAGTGATTGGGTAAATAGCGATAACTAGAAGAGAGAATAAGGAGGAAGAGACGTCTTATGGAAGAAGCTGATAAGTTCATTTTTTCTGACATGTTGAATTTGAGGTATTTGTGCATCAAAATCTATGGGAGTCATCAAAATATGGAAGGTACTTGAAATCAGAAGAGAATCATCCAGGAAGATTCAAGGAAAGAGAACACTGGGCCACAGTCAGGCAGGGAAGCGAAACCCATGAAGATGACAGAGAAATAATATTTAGAGAACTAGAAAAATAAGTATAAGGGCATTTAAAAGAAAATGAATATTCAGCAGTGTCAAAAATCAGCTGGAATTGTCACTATTTTTTATTTTAGCCATACTAATGGGTATGTAGTGATAACTCATCACAGTTTTAATTTACATTTCCCTAACAGTTAATAATGTTGAGCATCTTTGATGTGCTTATTTGCCATCCATATATCCTCTTTGGTAAAATGTCTAGTCATGTCTTTTACTCATTTTCTAATTGGAGTTTTTGTTTTTATCCTGTTAGTTTTGAGAGTTCTTAAATATTCTAGATACAAGTCCTTTGTTGGATATGTGATTTGTGAATATATTCTTGCAGTATGTAGCATGTTTTTTCATCCTCTTAACAGAATCTTTCACCTAGCTATAGTTTTTAATTTTTATGCAATAAAATTTATTGGTTTTTTTATGGATTGTGCTTTTTATTTTTTGGCCGTGCTGCGCAGCACGCAGGATCTTAGTTCCCCGAACATGGATTGAACTCATGCCCACTGCAATGGAAGTGCAGAGTCTTAACCACTGAACAGCCAGGGAAGTCCCAGACTGCTTTTTTAAATTGGGTACAGTTGATTTACAATATATATTAGTTTTAGATGTACAACATAGTGATTCAAAATTTTTATAGATTATACTCCATTTAAAGTTATAAAATATAGGCTATATTCCCTGTGCTATACCATGTATCATTATAGCTTATTTATTTTATACATAGTAGTTTGTACCTCTTAATCACCTACCCCTATCTTGCCCCTCCTCCCTTTCCTCTCCCCACTGGTAACCACTAGTTTTTTCTCTGTATGTGTGAGTCTGTTTCTCTTTTGTTATATTACTTCATTTGTTTTATTTTTTAGATTCCACATATAAATGATAACATACAGTATTTACCTTTCTCTGTCTGACTCATTTCTCTATGCATAAAACTCTCCAGGTTTATCTTTGTTGTTGCAAATGGAAAATTTTCATTCTTTTTTATGGCTGAGTTATTCCATTACATATATATATATATGTATATAAATTATATATATGTATATAAATTCACATCTTCCTTATCCACGTCTTGGCTTTTGTAAATAATGCTGTTGTGAACATTAGGGTGCATTTATCTTTTTGATTAGTGTTTTTGTTTTCTTTGGATATATACCCAGAAATGGAATGGTGGGGTCATATGTAGTTCTATTTTTAGTTTTTAGAGGGACCTCCACACTGTTTCCCATAGTGGCTGCACCAATTTATGTTCCCACCAACAGTGTACAAGGGCTCCCTTCTCTCTACATCCTCACCAACATTAGTTATTTGTGGTCATTTTTTTTTAACATCGTCATTGGAGTATAATTGCTTTACAATGGTGTGTTAGTTTCTGCTTTATAACAAAGGGAATCAGCTATGCATATACATATTCCCTCCCTCTTGCATCTCCCTCCCACCCCTCTAGGTGGTCACACAGCACTGAGCTGATCTCCCTGTGCAATGCAGCTGCTTCCCACTAGCTATCTATTTTACATTTGGTAGTGTATATATGTCCATGCCACTCTCTCACTTCGTCCCAGCTTACCCTTCCCACTCCCCGTGTCCTCAAGTCCATTCTCTGCATCTGTGTTTTTATTCCTGTCCTGCCCCTAGGCTCTTCAGAACCTTTTTTTTTTTTTTTTGATTCCATGTATATGTGTTAGCATATGGTATTTGTTTTTCTCTTTCTGACTTACTTCACTCTGTATGACAGACTCTAGGTCCATCCACCCAACTACAAATAACTCAATTTCATTTCTTTTTATGGTTGAGTTATATTCCATTGTATATATGTGCCACATCTTCTTTATCCATTCATCTGTCGATGGACACTTAGGTTGCTTCCATGTCCTGGCTATTGTAAATAGAGCTGCAATGAACACTATGGTACAAGACTCTTTTTGAATTATGGTTTTCTCAGGGTATATGCCCAATAGTGGGATTGCTGGGTCATACGGTAGTTCTATTTGTAGTTTTTTAAGGAAACTCCATACTGTTCTCCATAGTGGCTGTATCAATTTACATTGCCGCCAACAGTGCAACAGGGTTCCCTTTTCTCCACACGCTCTCCAGCATTTATTGTTTGTAGATTTTTTGATGATGGCCATTCTGACTGGTGTGAGGTGATATCTCATTGTAGTTTTGATTTGCATTTCTCTAATGATTAGTGATGTTGAGCATCCTTTCATGTGTTTGTTGGCAATCTGTATATCTTCTTTGGAGAAATGTCTATTTAGGTCTTCTGCCCATTTTTGGATTGGGTTGTTTGTGTTTTTGATATTGAGCTGCATGAGCTGCTTGTATATTTTGGAGATTAATCTTTTGTCAGTTTCTTCATTTGCAAATATTTTCTCCCATTCTGAGAGTTCTCTTTTCATTTTGTTTATGGTTTCCTTTGCTATGCAAAAGCTCTTAAGTTTCATTAGGTCCCATTTGTTTATTTTTGTTTTTATTTCCATTTCTCTAGGAGGTGGGTCAAAAAGAATCTTGCTGTGATTTATGTCATAGAGTGCTCTGCCTATGTTTTCCTCTAAGAGTTTGATAATGTCTGGCCTTACATTTAGGTCTTTAATCCATTTGGAGTTTATTTTTGTGTATGGTGTTACAGAGTGTTCTAATTTCATTCTTTTCCATGTAGCTGTCCACTTTTCCCAGCACCAATCATTGAAGAGGCTGTCTTTTCTCCATTGCATATTCTTGCCTCCTTTATCAAAAATAAGGTGACCATATGTGTGTGGGTTTATCTATGGGCTTTCTATCCTGTTCCATTGATCTATATTTCTGTTTTAGTGCCAGTACCATACTGTCTTGATTACTGTAGCTTTGTAGTATCGTCTGAAGGCAGGGAGCCTGATTCCTCCACCTCTGTTTTTCTTTCTTAACATTGTTTTGGCTACCAGCTCCAGTGATAAGGAGGTTGAAATAGCATATAGTGATGTAGCCAAAAGATTTACCAAGTAAAATAGCACTTACGAGAGAGATGTCTTCACATCTTCCCCTGACTAAGAACATGCTTTTCCTAACACACTGCTCCTCTTTCTATAAAGTAGAAACTTTATTTTGTACAAACATGCAGTTATTCCAGATTAGTATAAAGGATAGACAAGGTATAGTAGCTATCGTTAAATATATACTCCTAAGCAGTGTCATTTTAAAATTGTTTTACCCTGCTTACCTCCCCTACCCTGTATCCTCCTCTCCTCTAATTTGGAGACACTCCATAAAAAATTTTCACTTTAGAGGTACTTTGCCATCTCTCTAGAGCCCTCACCACTGTCTCCATTCACTGTTATAGATGGCAGAACTTTTGAGGTGCACTGTTTAACTGTTAAAATAGTAACCACAACCTCATCAGGCCCAAAATGGAGCACAATGCATGGTAGAAGGAATATTTATGTATTTTTGGAATTTTATAATATTTAGTAAGAGTATATGAAAGTATTGCTACTGTATCAAAATATATTGTTTCAATTTAATCTATTCTGGATATGTACTAAAGGATGTTACCACAAGAGAAGAGAGCCTTCTACAGAAAGTCTCTACAGATTTTGCTATTTTACTTTGTATGTGGATTTTTACTTTTGCCTAAACGCATTTATACTTCATATCAATTATAACATCTGACACTATGTAGAAGCTAAAAATTTAGAGGGAGTAACATTATTTTCAAGATCTTCTTCAAGCCTCTTATGCGTATTAAGAGAAACCAATCGGCACCTGATACTCACTGTCTAAATATGTTACTGGTAATATGTATTTTGCCCAGTGCCATTCATTTGGAACATAATTGTTTTCTTCTTTTATTTTAAAAATGCTCCTTTTTAAGGTAAGCATCAGCCTTGTTGTTTGTAGATCTTTTGAGCAACACTATGTAAAATTATATTTAGTTGATTTAGCTATAGCAGTACAATGATAAGTAATATAAAAATTAACCTAAGGGGGAAAAAAAAAGATTGCTTTGGCTATTTGGGCCTCTTTTGTGTTTCCATACAAATTGTGAAATTTTTTGTTCTAGTTCTGTGAAAAATGCCAGTGGTAGTTTGATAGGGATTGCACTGAATCTAGATTGCTTTGGGTAGTATAGTCATTTTCACATGTTGATTCTTCCAATCCAAGAACATGGTATATCTCTCCATCTGTTTGTATCATCTTTAATTTCTTTCATCAGTGTCTTATACTTTTCTGCATACAGGTCTTTTGTCTCCCTAGGTAGGTTTATTCCTAGGTATTTTATTCTTTTTGTTGCAATGGTAAAAGGGAGTGTTTCCTTAATTTCTCTTTCAGATTTTTCATCATTAGTGTATAGGAATGCAAGAGATTTCTGTGCATTAATTTGGTATCCAGCTACTTTACCAAATTCATTCATTAGCTCTAGTAGTTTTCTGGTGGCATCTTTAGGATTCTCTATGTATAGTATCAGGTCATCTGCAAACAGTGACAGCTTTACTTCTTCTTTGCCAGTTTGGATTCCTTTTATTTCTTCTTCATCTCGGATTGCTGTGGCTAAAACTTCCAAAACTATGTTGAAGAATAGTGGTTAGAGTGGACAACCTTGTCTTGTTCCTGATCTCAGAGGAAACAGTTTCAGTTTTTCACCATTAAGAACGATGTTGGCTGTGGGTTTGTCATATATGGCCTTTATTATGTTGAGGAAAGTTCCCTCTATGCCTGCACTCTGGGGGGGTTTTATGATAAATGGTGTTGAATTTTGTCAAAAGCTTTTTCTGCATCTATTGAAATTATCATATGGTTTTTCTCCTTCAGTTTGTTAATATGGTGTATCACATTGATTGATATGCATATACTGAAAAATCTTTGCATTCCTGGGATAAATCCTACTTGATCGTGGTGAATGATCCTTTGAATGTGCTGTTGGATTCTGTTTGCTAGTATTTGGTTGAGGAATTTTGCATCTATGTTCATCAGTGATATTGGCCTGTAGTTTTCCTTCTTTGTGACATCCTTCTCTGGTTTTGGTAACAGGGTGATGGTGGCCTCATAGAATGAGTTTGGGAGTGTTCCTCCCTCTGCTATATTTTGGAAGAGTTTGAGAAGGATAGGTGTTAGCTCTTCTCTAAATGTTTCATAGAATTCGACTGTGAAGCCATTTGGTCCTGGGCTTTTGTTTGTTGGAAGATTTTTAATCACAGTCAGTGCTTCTGATTGGTTTGTTTATGTTTTCTATTTCTTCCTGGTTCAGTCTCAGAAGGTTGTGCTTTTCTAAGAATTTGTCCATTTCTTCCAGGTTGTCCATTTTATTGGCATATATTTGCTTGTAGTAACCACTCATGATCCTTTGTATTTCTGCAGTGTCAGTTGTTACTTCTCCTTTTTCATTTCTAATTCTATGGATCTGAGTCCTCTCTCTTTTTTTCTTGATGAGTCTGGCTAATGGTTTATCAATTTTGTTTATCTTCTCAAAGAACCAGCTGTTAGTTGCATTGATCTTTGCTGTTATTTCCTTCATTTCTTTTTCATTTATTTCTGATCGGATCTTTATGATTTCTTTCCTTCTGCTAACTTTGGGTTATTTTTCTTCTTCTTTCTCTAATTGCTTTAGGTGCAAGGGTGGGTTGTTTATTAGAGATGTTTCTTGTTTCTTGAGGTAGGATTGTATTGCTATAAACTTCCCTTGTAGAACTGCTTTTGCTGCATCCCATAGGTTTTGGTCATTGTGTTTTCATTGTCATATGTTTCTAGCTACTTTTTGATTTCCTCTTTGATTTCTTCAGTGATCTCTTGCTTATTTAGTTGTGTACTGTTTAGCCTCCATGTGTTTGTATTTTTTACAGATTTTTTCCTGTAATTAATATCTAGTCTCATAGTGTTGTGGTTGGAAGATACTTGATACGATTTCAATTTTCTTAAATTTACCAAGGCTTGATTTGTGACCCAAGATATGCTCTATCCTGGAGATTGTGCCATGAGCACTTGAGAAGAAAGTGTATTCTGTTGTTTTTGGATGAAATGTCCAATAAATGTCAATTAAGTCCATCTTGTTTAATGTATCATTTAAAGCTTGTGTTTCCTTACTTATTTTCATTTTGGTTGATCTTTTCATTGGTGAAAGTGGGCTGTTAAAGTCCCCTACTATGATTGTGTTACTGTCAATTTCCCCCTTTATGGCTGTAAGCATTTGCCTTATGTATTGAAGTGCTCCTATGTTGGGTGCATAAATATTTACAATTGCTACATCTTCTTCTTGGATTGACCCCTTGATCATTACGTAGTGTCCTTCTTTGTGTCTTGAAATAGTCTTTATTTTAAGTCTCTTTAGTCTGATATGAGAATTGCTACCCCAGCTTTCTTTTGATTTCCATTTGCATGGAATTTCTTTTTCCATCCCCTCACTTTCAGTCTGTATGTGTTCCTAGGTCTGAAGTGCGTCTCTTGTAGACAGCATATATATGGGTCTTGTTTTTGTATCCATTCAGCCAGTCTATGTCTTTTGGTTGGAGCATTTAATCCATTTACATTTAAGGTAGTTACTGATATGTATGTTCCTATTACCATTTTCTTAATTGTTTTGGGTTTGTTATTGTAGGTCTTTTCCTTCTCTTTTGTTTCCTGCCTAGATACATTCCTTTAGCATTTGTTGTAAAGCTGGTTTGGTGGTGCTGAATTCTTTTAGCCTTTGCTTGTCTCTAAAGGTTTTACTTTCTCTGTCGAATCCGAATGAGATCCTTGCTGGGTAGAGTAATCTTGGTTGTAAGTTTTTCCCTTTCATCACTTTAAATATGTCCTGCCACTCCCTTCTGGCTTGCAGAGTTTCTGCTGAAAGATCGGCTGTTAACCTTATGGGGATTCCCTTGTATGTTACTTGTTGTTTTTCCCTTGCTGCTTTTAATATTTTTTCTTTGTATTTAATTTTTGATAGTTTGATTAATATCTGTCTTGGTGTGTTTCTCCTTGGATTTATCCTGTATGGGACTCTCTGCGCTTCCTGGACTTGATTGACTGTTTCCTTTCCCATATTAGGGAAGTTTTCAACTATAATCTCTTCAAATATTTTCTCAGTCCCTTTCTTTGTCTCTTCTTCTTCTGGGACCCCTATAATTTGAATGTTGGTGGGTTTAATGTTGTCCCAGAGGTCTCTGAGTCTCTCCTCAATTCTCTTCATTCTTTTTCTTTATTCTGCTCTACAGTAGTTATTTCCACTATTTTATCTTCCAGGTCACTTATCCGTTCTTCTGCCTCAATTATTCTGCTATTGATCCCTTCTAGAGAATTTTTAATTTCATATATTGTGTTGTTCATCATTGTTGGTTTGCTCTTTAGTTATTCTAGGTCCTTGTTAAATGTTTCTTGTATTTTCTCCATTCTATTTCCAAGATTTTGGATCATTTTTACTATCATTACTCTGAATTCTTTTTCAGGTAGACTGCCTATTTCCTCTTCATTTCTTTGGTCTGGTGGGTTTTTACCTTGCTCCTTCATCTGCTGTGTGTTTCTCTCTTTTCTCATTTTGCTTAACTTATTGTGTTTGGGGTCTCCTTTTCACAGGCTGCAGGTTCGTAGTTCCTGTTGTTTTTTGTGTCTGCCCCCAGTGGGTAAGCTTGGTTCAGTGGGTTGTGTAGGCTTCCTGGTAGAGGGGACTGGTATCTGTGTTCTGGTGGATGAGTCTGGATCTTGTCTTTGTGGTGGGCAGGGCCGAGTCCAGTGGTGTGTTTTGGGGTGTCTGTGGCATTATTATGATTTTAGGCAGCCACTCTGCTAATGGGTGGTGTTGTGTTTCTGTCTTGCTAGTTGTTTGGCATAGTGTTTCCAGCACTGTAGCTTGCTGGTCATTGAGTGGAGCTGGGTCTTAGCATTTAGATGGAGATCACTGGGAGAGCTTTCACCATTTGATATTACATGGAGCTGGGAGATCTCTGGTGGACCAATGTCCTGAGCTCAGCTCTCCCACCTCAGAGGCACAGGCCTGACAACCAGCTGGAGCACCAAGACCCTGTCAGCCACATGGCAACAACAACTCTGTCAATATGTCTTCATCAACCATATGAGCAATGCCAATGTGGGACCCAGTACCATTCACTTGGTGGAAGAATTCTGGGTTCAGGCAGGGGACAGGCACAGTGCAGGTGATATCTGGATATTGCTTGACACTTTACAGACTGTTCTCAATGGATTTCCCTTCTTTGTTGAGCTTCAAAGCTTCCAAGATATTGGGAGCTGGGAAGTGAAAGGCAGAGGGAGGGAGCACAGGACAGGAGCAGCCCCTGGGCGTTTGCCCATGGGAGTGGCTGCCTCTGTGGTCTTTTTGATGGTAGTCATTTTGACAGGTGTGAGGTGATATCTCATTGTGGTTTTTGATTTCATTTCTCTGATGAATGAATGATAAATGAATGTTGAGCATCTTTTCATGTGCTTGTTAGCCATCTGTATGTCTTCTTTAGAAAAATGTCTATTCAGGTCTTCTGCCCATTTTTTAATTGGGTTATTTGTTTTTTTGACATTAAGTTAGTTGTATGAGCTGTTTATATACCTTGGATACTAACCCTTTACCAGTCATATGATTTGCAAATATTTTCTCCCATTCAGTAGGTTGCCTTTTCATTTTGTTGATGGTTCTGCTGTGCAAAAGCTTTCAAGTTTAATTAGGTCCCATTCATTTATTTTTGCTTTTGTTTTCTTTGCCTTGGGAGACCAATCCAAAAAAAATATTGCTACAATTTATGTCAAAAAGTATTCTGCCTATGTTACCTTCTACGAGTTTTATGGTTTCCAATCTTACATTTAGGTCCTTAATATGGATTGTGCTTTTGATGTCATGTCTAAGAATTCTTGGCCAAGTCCTAGATTTTCTTCTAAAAGCTTTAAAATAATTTTGTTTTACATTTAAATCTATGATCAATTTTTAGTTAATTTTTGTACAATAGGCAAAGTTTAGGCTGAGGTTTGGGGTTTTTGTTGTTTATTTCTTTTGTTATTTTATGGTTGTCCTATTGCTCTACCCCATTTGTTGAAAAGATTATCCTTTTTCCATTGAACTGACTTTTGCACCTTTGTCAAAAATCAGTTGGCTGTAGCTGAGTGTGTCTATTTCTGAGTCATCTATTCTGTTCTACTGATACATGTGTTCAATTATTTAAAAGTAAAAAGTTTTTAAAAGTCAGCTGAAGGTCTAGTGAGAGAAATATTGAAAAAATATCCTTTGGGTTTGGCAACTACTGGTCATTGGTGACATTTATGATGAAGTGGTGGAGTTCCTAGAAGCCAGATTGCCAAGGCAGTGGGTTTAAGAGTGAATTACTGTTTCATACCCAGCTACCTATTTTAGATTGTAAGACACTAAAGGCAAAAACTATGGAGGAAGGATGAGGATGCTAAACACATACACACAAAAATATCTTGCAGTTCACCCAGCCTCACATTAAATATTTATAAATGTTTGGGGGTTGTTTTATATCAGTTCTTACATCTAGTAAAGAGGCAAATCCACAGCCCAAGTCTCCGGAGAAGTTGGGAGGCAGAGGGAGGAGGAGGAGGAGTATTTTAAAAAGACAAAAAACTTGGATTAGCTAAAATGAGATTCTTCCAAAGAGCCTCAGTCAGTAGGAAGGTATCCTTAGCCCTCTATCCCAAGAGGGAACTTCAAGGGTTCTGGAAAGCCTGTACCCCCATCTGGTAATATGCTGCATAAATTCTTCTTTTGTGTAACCAGCTCCATAACTTTCCATATCCTTTGCTGTTAAGGAGATTTTACATGTTTTCATCTTTCCAACAATCACATCACAGTCCCATGTTGTCACCCATGCAGTCAGTGTCTTTTTTTTTTAATCTCTATCATCTAGCATGTGGGTGGCACACAATGGATTCAAAATCAGCAGTCATCATTATATCAACATCAAGACAATGAAAAGGGAGATGTATTTGCCTTTATAACTACCACTTTGGATATTTTTTTTCAGTTCTTTGGAATAACAACAAAAATATTTACAATTAATCCTCAAATAATGAATAGCAACAAAAATGTAACTCTTAAAACCTGTATAGGGGCTTCCTTGGTGGTGCAGTGGTTGAGCGTCTGCCTGCCAATGCAGGGGACATGGGTTCGTGCCCTGGTCTGGGAAGATCCCACATGCCATGGAGCGGCTAGGCCCGTGAGCCATGGCCGCTGAGCCTGAGCATCCGGAGCCTGTGCTCCACAACGGGAGAGGCCACAACAGTGAGAGGCCCACGTACCACAAAAACAAACAAACAAAAAAAAAAACCTGTATTGTCAGGCCTTCCCTGGTGGCACAGTGGTTAAGAATCCGCCTGCCAATGCAGGGGACACGGGTTCGAACTCTGGTCCAGGAAGATCCTACATGCTGTGGAGCAACTAAGCCCATGCGCCACAACTACTGAGCCTGCGCTCTAGAGCCCATGAGCCACAACTACGGAGCCCGCGTGCCACAACTACTGAAGCCTGTTTGCCTAGAGTCCGTACTCTGCAACAAGAGAAGCCACCACAGTAAGAAGCCATGCACTGCAACGAAGAGTAGCCCCTGCTCTCTGCAACTAGATAAAACCCGTGTGCAGCAATGAAGACCCAATGCAGCCAAAAATAAATAAATAAAACCTGCATTGTCATCATGGCACGCTTGTACCTTTGGCAGAGAAAATAATGTTTCTAAATTTCTTTCTTCTCTAGGATGGAATTTAGCAGGTGGTCTTAGAAGGAGCTACTCTGTAACAATTTGTTTGAACATTTTCAAAGCAAGAAATATAAAAAATTGAACTCACTCCTTTCTTTTTAATTTCACTGGTCATCTGTCAAAAGCAAACAAACAAGACATAATTAAATCAAGAAGAAAGTTTTTAAAGTAATTTTAAATTTTTTAAATCAAAAATATAAATAGTTTTAAATATATGTATTATTCTTTAAAAATACTAGTTATATTGAGACTGATTTAAAATAAGAGTTAAAATAGTATAAAGATACACTTTTTAAAGAGAAAATATAAACCTACAGTTGGAGGGTAATCTGGCTCTGGTGATGAAGGTGTTCTTTTATCCAATGTTCTGGCTAAATTTCGTTTGGCTCCTTCAATTCTGAAATTTATAGTTAGAACAATGTATGATTTTCTTGAATATAACATTAAGATATATTATTAAAACATAACAATTTGAACATTTTTTCAACTATACTTGAAGAAGAGATATTCAAGAGTTCTTTACCTTACTGAATTTTCTGTAAGAAATAAATCTCAATTGCCATTATCAATGAGTCCTAATATTCAAATTATTCATGTGTAATATAAAAGGAGACTAAAAATAATAATCAATAATGTTCAATTATAACATGACAATTTTTAAGTTAATCCTGATGCATGTGGGCCCTTATGTATGTGTTATCTCTGTTCAAATGCCACACTGTCAGAGAAGACTACCCTTACCCCTTACATTAAGTAGCACTTCCTTCACTATCCATCCCTTTTATCCTCACTTACCTTGCTTCATAGTACTTACCACCATTTGACATACTATATGTTGTAGACCGTTTTATTCATTGCCTTATCCCAATGCTCAGAATAGTACCTGCTACATAGTAGGTGCTCAATAAAAAGTTGTGAATGTAGGAATTTATCATCCATAAAATATAATTTCTTCTTTAAATAAAATTATATCATCATATAATCTGTTCATCTGTCACCAAATACTTACTGAATGTTTATATTCTGCAAGATACCCTACTAGGTTTTTTTTTTTTGGAAAGTACCTTTTCTTTTTTTTAATTTAATTATTTTTATTTATTTGTGGCTGCATTGGGTCTTCGTTGCTGCTCATGGGCGCTACTCTTCATTGCAGTGCATGGGCTTCTCATTGTAGGGGCTTCTTTTGTTGCAAAGCATGGGCTCTAGGCACGCAGGCTTCAGTAGTTGCGACACGCAGGCTCAGTAGTTGTGGCCCATGGGCTCTAGAGCGCAGGCTCAGTAGTTCTGGCACACGGGCTTAGTTGCTCCGTGGCATGTGGGATCTTCCCGGACCAGGGATCGAACCCATGTCCCCTGCATTGGCAGGCGGATTCTTAACCACTGCGCCACCAGGGAAGTCCCTACTAGGTTTTATTAAAACATAGCAGCAACAAGTTTCAAGGAATTTATAAACTGAAAGTGTAGGAAGATAAGATCAGAGTGCCATATAAAAAGTATGGGAGGGCTTCTCTGGTGGCACAGTGGTTGAGAGTCCGCCTGCCGATGCAGGGGACACGGGTTCGTGCCCCGGTCTGGGAAGATCCCACATACCGTGGAGCAGCTGGGCCCGTGAGCCATGGCCGCTGAGCCTGTACATCCAGAACCTGTGCTCTGCAATGGGAGAGGCCACGACAGTGAGAGGCCCACGTACCGCAAAAAAGAAAAAAAAAAAAGTATGGGACCCTGATGGTTCAGAGGAGGGACAAGTTCACTTCCACCTGAAGGTATATTTGAAGGTTATGTGAACAAGTTAGCATTTGCAATAAGCTTGAAATGAAGAAGAGGATCTCAGTTGGAGATGTGGCTTTCCTGGGCAGATGGATCTGAAAAGATAAAGGCCCTAAGAAACAGGAAGACAAGGGAACAATCAAAGGCAAAAATTGAAAATAAGGAGTTGTCCAATCTGCTCAGAAGTTATGGAACCAGATGGAGATAAGTTTGGAGAAGTGGACTGGAATATCTAGCTAAGGGTCTCAAATAGCAAGCTTTTTTATTAGTAGACAATGGGGAGTCACTAAGAGTTTTTAAGCATGAGAACATTTTTAGAAAGACAAATCTACCAGTTTGTAAAGTCTAAATACGCTAGAAGAGATGGCCAAAGCAGAAAGTATACAAGGGAAAGAAAAGAGACTTAAGAAAGAAGATTGAAGGATGTCAAGCGTGACAGGAATGAGGAAGAACAACTGAAGGAGGCAAAGGAGACATGGTCAGAGGCAAAAGGAGAACTAAAAGGAATTTGAAGGGAAGGATGGCCACCAGAACAATAAAGGCATAAACTAGTAAATGCCATAAAGAAAAAGATCATGTCTGTTTTGCTCACCGATCTATCCATAGCACTTAGATAGTGTCCATCAAGGTCAATAAATATCTGTAGAATGAATGATCAGAATAGTGGATGTGGAAAAGATTCTGCATATCTAGTTCAGTACTTTCTTTAATGCATGAATACTCTCAAAAATTTCAAGTTGTACCCCAGGATGGGTGAGGGGAGATGACATTCATCATTTTCTGAGGTAGCTCAATTTATTGTCAGCTAGCTCATATTCTTCGAAATAAATTTCTTGAGTTGTATCCTTTTAAATTATATTCTCTGGAGCTATATAAAAAAGTCACATTCCTCTTCTTTGTTACCCTTCCAAAACTTAGTAATACCTATCCAGTTCCTTTGACCATTCCTGTCAATAAAAGTTACCATTTATGGTGAGTTTCTGACGTTCTAGGCATTGGCATAAGATCTTTATATGCATGGATCTCATTTAACTCTCACAGAAATCCTAAGAGGTAACCATTATTATAATATTATCCCCATCTTACAGATGGGAAGATGAGGATAAGCAAAGTTACTTGACTTGCCAAATTCACATTAATAAGCTGTAGAGATGGGATATGAACTCAGGCCTGTCTAAACTCCTCCCCATTAAGCAAATCAGTTCCCTTCAAATTAGGTAGTTTCAAAATTCCTCACTCTCATTGGTAGCTATAATGGTTTAGCAACATCCATCTTATAGTGTGACCCCAGAATTCCAGATGTTGCTTGACCAATGGAGGGTGAAAATTTTCTCTCCCACATTCTAGACATTCTTCATTTATTAAAAGAGACTAAGACTGAATTAGCTTTTATGAGTAGCCTCATTTCCCTGTTGTGCCTTACGGAGCTTGACTAAATCAAAATTAAAACATGATGACACAAAACCTATGGGATGCAGCAAAAGCTGTTTTAAGAGGGAAGTTTATAGCAATACAATCTCACCGCAGGAAACAAGAAAAATCTCAAATAAACAATCTAACCCTACACTTAAAACGACTAGAGAAAGAAGAACAAAGAAAACCCAAAGTCAGTAGAAGGAAAGAAACCATAAATATCACAGCAGAAATAAATGAAATAGAAATGAAGAAAACAATAGCAAAGATCAATAAAACTAAAAGCTAGTTCTTTGAGAAGATAAATAAAATTGATAAACCCTTAGACAGACTCATCAAGAAAAAAAGGTAAAGGATGCAAATCAATAAAATTGGAAATGAAAAAGGAGAAATCACAACTGACACTGCAGAAATACAAAGGATTATAAGACACTACTACAAAAAACTATATGCCAATAAAATGGACAACCATGAAGAAATAGACAAACTCTTGGAAAGGTACAATTTTCCAAGACTGACCAGGAAAAATTAGAAAATATAAACAGACATATCACAAGTAATGAAATTGAAACCATAATTTAAAATATTCCAACAAACAAAAGTCCAGGACCAGATGGCTTCACAGGCGAATTCTATCGAACATTTAGAGAAGAGCTAATACAGATCCTTCTCAATCTCTTCTAAAAAATTGCAGCAGGAGAAACACTCCCAAATTCATTCTACAAAGCCACCATCACCCAGAAAAAGATATCAAAAAAAAAGATTAAAGACCAATATCACTGATAAACATAGATGTAAAAATCCTGAACAAATTACTAGCAAACAGAATCCAACAACACATTAAATGGATCATACACCATGATCAAGTGGGATTTATTCCAGGGATGCAAGGATTTTTCAATATACGCAAATAAGTCAATGTGATACACCACATTAACAAATTAAGGAATAAAAAACATATGATCATCTCAATAGATGCAGAAAAAGCTTTCAACAAAATTCAACACCCATTTGTGATAAAAATTCTCCAGAAAATGGGCATGGGGGAACCTACCTCAACATAATAAAGGCCATATATGACAAACCCACAGAGAGCATAATTCTCAATGGTGAAAAACTGAAAGCATTTCCTCTAAGATCAGGAACAAGACAAGGATGTCCACTATCGCCACTCTATTCAACATAGCTTTGGAAGTCCTAGCCACAGCAATCAGAGAAGAAAAGGAAACAAAGGGAATCCAAATTGAAAAACAAGAAGTAAAACTGTCACTGTTTGCTGATGACGTGATACTATACATAGATAATCCTAAAGATGCCACCAGAAAACTACTACAACTAATCAATGAATTTGGTAAGGTTGCAGGATACAAAATTAAGTCACAGAAATCTCTGGCATTCCTATAAACCAACAATGAAAAATCAGGAAGAGAAAATAAGGAAACACTCCCATTTACCACTGCAACAAAAGAATAAAATACCTAAGAGTAAACCTGCCTAAGGTGGCAAAAGACTTGTACTCAGAAAACTATAATACACGGATGAAAGAAAACAAAGATGACATAAACAGACGGAGAATATATCATGTTCTTGGATTGGAAGAATCAATATTGTGAAAATGACTATACTACCCAAAGCAATCTACAGATTCAATGCAATCCCTATCAAACTACCAATGGCATTCTTCACAGAAGTAGAACAAAAAAATTTACATTTTGTATGGAAACACAAAATACCCCGAATAGCCAAAGCAATCTTGAGAAAGAAAAACAGAGTTGGAGGAATCAGGTGCCCTGACTTCAAACTATACCAAAAAGCTACAATAATTAAGACAGTATGGTACTGGCACAAAACAGAAATATAGGTCAATGGTACAAGATAGAATGCCCAGAGATAAACCCATGCACATATGGGCACCTAATTTATGACACAGGAGGCAAGAACATACAATGGAGAAAACACAGCCTCCTCAATAGGTGGTGCTCGGAAAACTGGACAGCTACATGTAAAAGAATGAAATTAGAACACTCCCTAACACCATACACAGCAATAAACTCCAAATGGATTAAAGACTTAATAAGACCAGACGCTATAAAACTCTTAGAGGAAAATATAGGAAAAACACTCTTTGACACAAACCACAGCAAGATCTTTTTTGCCCCACCTTCTAGAGTAACAGAAATAAAAACAAAAATAAACAAATGGGACTTAAAAGCTTTTGCAGAGCAAAGGAAACCATCAACAAGACCAAAAGACAACCCTCAGACTGGGAGAAAATATTTGCAAATGAAACAACAGACAAAGGATTAAACTCCAAAATATACAAACAGCTCATGGAGCTCAATACCAAAAAAACAAACAAGCCAATTGAAAAATGGATGGAAGACCTAAATAGACATTTCACCAAGGAAGACATACAGATGGCCAAGAAGCACATGAAAAGATGTTCAACATCACTAATTATCACAGAAACGCAAATCAAAACTACAATGAGGTTTTTTTTTGTTTTTTACATCTGTACCTTTTTCTTTTTTTAACATCTTTATTGGACTATAATTGCTTTACAATGGCATGTTAGTTTCTGCTTTAAAACAAAGTGAATCTGTTATACATATACATATGTCCCCATATCTCTTCCCTCTTGCGTCTCCCTCCCTCCCACTCTCCCTTTCCCACCCCTCTAGGTGGTCACAAAGCACCGAGCTGATCTTGCTGGGCTACACGGCTACTTCTCACTAGCTATCTATTTTACATTTGGTAGTGTATATATGTCCATGCTACTCTCTCACTTTGTCCCATCTTACCCTTCCCCCTCCCCTTATCCTCAAGTCCATTCTCTAGTAGGTCTGCATCTTTATTCCCGTCTTGCCCCTAGGTTCTTCATGACCTTTTTTTTCTTGTTTAGATTCCACATATATGTGTTAGCATATGGTATTTGTTTTTCTCTTTCTGACTTACTTCACTCTGTATGACAGACTCTAGGTCCATCCACCTCACTACAAATAACTCAATTTCATTTCTTTTCATGGCTGAGTAATATTTCATTGTATATATGTGCCACATCTTCTTTATCCATTCATCTGTTGATGGACACTTAGGTTGCTTCCAAGTGGATGGGTATTGTAAACAGAGCTGCAATGAACATTGTGGTACATGACTTATTTTGAATTACGGTTATCTCAGGGTATATGCCCAGTAGTGGGATTGCTGGGTCATATTGCTGGCGGTTCTACTGTTAGATTTTTAAAGAACCTCCATACTGTTCTCCATAGCGGCTGTATCAATTTACATTCCCACCAACAGTGCAAGAGGGTTCCCTTTTTTCCACACAATCCACAGCATTTATAGTTTGTAGATCTTTTGATGATGGCCATTCTGAACGAAGTGAGATGATATCTCATTGTACTTTTGATTTGCATTTCTCTAATGATTAATGATGTTGAGCATCCTTTCATGTGTTTGTTGGCAATCTGTATATCTTCATTGGAGAAATGTCTATTTAGGTCTTCTGCCCATTTTTGGATTGGATTGTTTGTTTTTTTGATATTCAGCTGCATGAGCTGCTTGTATATTTTGGAGATTAATCATTTGTCAGTTGCTTCATTTGCAAATATTTTCTCCCATTCTGAGGGTTGTCTTTTGGACTTGTTTATGGTTTCCTTTGCTGTGAAAAAGCTTTGAAGTTTCATTAGGTCCCATTTGTTTATTTTTGTTTTTATTTCCATTTCTCTAGGAGGTGGGTCAAAAAGGATCTTGCTGTGATTTATGTCATAGAGTGTTCTGCCTATGTTTTCCTCTAAGAGTTTGATAGTTTCTGGCCTTACATTTAGATCTTTAATCCATTTGGAGTTTATTTCTGTGTATGGTGTTATGGAGTGTTCTAATTTCATTCTTTTGTATGTAGCTGTCCAGTTTTCCCAGCACCACTTATTGAAGAGGCTGTCTTTTATCCCCTGTGTATTCTTGCCTCCTTTATCAAATATAAGGTGACCATATGTGCGTGGGTTTATCTCTGGGCTTTCTATCCTGTTCCATTGATCTATATTTCTGTTTTTGTGCCAGTACCATACTGTCTTGATTACTGTAGCTTTGTAGTATATAGTCTGAAGTCAGGGAGCCTGATTCCTCTAGCTCCATTTTTCTGTCTCAAGATTGCTTTGGCTATTCAGGGTCTTTTGTGTTTCCATACAAATTGTGAATTTTTTTGTTCTAGTTCTGTGAAAAATGCCAGTGGTAGTTTGATAGGGATTGTATTGAATCTGCAGATTGCTTTGGGTAGTAGGGTCATTTTCACAATGTTGATTCTTCCAATCCAAGAACATGGTATATCTCTCCATCTATTTGTATCATTTTTAATTTCTTTCATCAGTATCTTATAGTTTTCTTCACACAGGTCATTTGTCTCCTTAGGTAGGTTTATTCCTAGATATTTTATTCTTTTTGTTGCAATGGTAAATGGGAGTGTTTTCTTAATTTCACTTTCAGATTTTTCATCATTAGTGTATAGGAATGCAAGAGTTTTCTGTGCATTAATTTTGTATCCTGCAACTTTACCAAATTCATTGATTAGCTCTAGTAGTTTTCTGGTGGTATCTTTAGGATTCTCTATGTATAGCATCATGTCATCTGCGAACAGTGACAGTTTTACTTCTTTTTATTCAATTTGTATTTTATTTTTTTCTTCTCTGATTGCCGTGGCTAGGACTGCCAAAGCTATATTGAATAACAGCAGTGAGCGTGGACATCCCTGTCTTCTTCCTGATCTTAGAGGAAATGCTTTCAGTTTTTCACCATTGAGGATGATGTTGGCTGTGGGTTTGTCATATATGGCCTTTATTATGTTGAGGAAAGTTCCCTCTATGCCTACTTTTTGGAGGGTTTTTTTCATAAATGGGTGTTGAATTTTGTCAAAAGCTTTCTCTGCATATATTGAGATGATCATATGGTTTTTCTCCTTCAATTTGTTAATATGGTGTATTACATTGATTGATTTGTGTATACTGAAAAATCTTTGCATTCTTGGGATAAACCCCAGTTTATCGTGGTGTATGATCCTTTTAATGCGCTGTTGGATTCTGTTTGCTAGTATTTTGTTCAGGATTTTTGCATCTATGTTGATCAGTGATATTGGCCTGTAGTTTTCTTTCTTTGTGACATCTTTGTCTGCTTTTGGTATCAGGGTGATGGTGGCCTCGCAGAATGAGTTTGGGAGTGTTCCTACCTCTGCTATATTTTGGAAGAGTTTGAGAAGGATATGTGTTAGCTCTTCTCTAAATGTATGACAGAATTTGCCTGTGAAGCCATCTGGTCCTGGGCTTTTGTTTGTTGGAAGATTTCTTTTTTTTTCTTTGCGGTACGTGGGCCTCTCACTGTTGTGGCCTCTCCCTTTGCAGAGCACAGGCTCCAGACATGCAGGCTTAGCGGCCATGGCTCACGGGCCCAGCCGCTCCACGGCATGCAGGATCTTATGGACCGGGGCACAAACCCGTGTCCCCTGCATCGGCAGGTGGACTCTCAACCACTGCGCCACCAGTGAAGCCCTGTTGGAAGATTTTTAATCACAGTTTCAATTTCAGTGCTTGTGATTGGTCTGTTCATATTTTCTGTTTCTTCCTGGTTCAGTCATGGAAGGTTGTGAATTTCTAAGAATTTGTCCATTTCTTCCAGGTTGTCCATTTTATTGGCATATAGTTTCTTGTAGTAATCTCTCATGATCCTTTGTATTTCTGCAGTGTCAGTTGTTACTTCTCCTTTTTCATTTCTAATTCTATTCTATTGATTTGAGTCTTCTCCCTTTTTTTTTGATTGAGCCTAATGGTTTATCAATTTCGTTTATCTTCTCAAAGAACCAGCCTTTAGTTTTATTGATCTTTGCTATCATTTCCTTCATTTGTTTTTCATTTACTTCTGATCTGATCTTTATGATTTCTTTCCTTCTGCTAACTTTGGGGTTATTTTTGTTCTTCTTTCTCAAATTGCTTTAGGTGTAAAGTTAGGTTGTTTATTTGAGATGTTTCTTGTTTCTTAAGGTAGGGCTGTATTGCTATAAACTTCCCTCTTAGAACTGCTTTTGCTGCATCCCATAGTTTTTGGGTCGTCGTGTTTTCCTTGTCATTTGTTTCTAGGTATTTTTTTCATTTCCTCTTTGATTTCTCCACTGATCTCTTGGTTATTAAGTAGTGTATTGTTTAGCCTCCATGTGTTTGTATTTTTTACAGATTTTTTCCTGTAATTGATATCTAGTCTCATAGCATTGTGGTCAGAAAAGATACTTGATACAATTTCAATTTTCTTAAATTTACCAAGGCTTGATTTGTGACCCAAGATAAGATCCATCCTGGAGAATGTTCCATGAGCACTTGAGAAGAATGTGTATTCTGTTGTTTTTGGATGGAATGTCCTATAAATACCAGTTAATTCCATCTTGTTTAATGTATCATTTAAAGCTTGTGTTTCCTTATTTATTTTCATTTTGGATGATCTGTCCATTGGTGAAAGTGGGGTGTTAAAGTCCCCTACTATGAATGTGCTACTTCCGATTTCCCCTTTCATGGCTGTTAGTATTTGCCTTATGTATTGAGATGCTCCTATGTTGGGTGCATAAATATTTACAATGTTTATATCTTCTTCATGGATTGATCCCTTGATCATTATGTAGTGTCCTTCTTTGTTTCTTGTAATAGTCTTTGTTTAAAGTCTGTTTTGTCTGATATGAGAATTGCTACTCCAGCTTTCTTTTTTTTTTTTTTGCGGTACGCGGGCCTCTCACTGTTGTGGCCTCTCCCCTTGTGGAGCACAGGCTCCGGACATGCAGGATCAGTGGCCATGGCTCACGGGCCCAGCCGCTCCGCGGCATGTGGGATCTTCCCGGACTGGGGCACAAACCCATGTCCCCTGCATCGGCAGGCGGACTCTCAACCACTGCGCCACCAGGGAAGGCCCTCCAGCTTTCTTTTAATTTCCATTTGCATGGAATACCTTTTTCCATCCCCTCACTTTCAGTCTGTATGTGTCCCTAGGTCTGAAGTGGGTCACTTGTAGACAGCATATATATGGGTCTTGTCTTTGTATCCATTCAGCCAGTCTATGTCTTTTGGTTGGAACATTTAATCCATTTACGTTTAAGGTACTTATCTATATGTATGTTCCTATTACCATTTCCTTGATTGTTTTGGGTTTGTTATTGTAGCTCTTTTCCTCCTCTTGTGTTTCCTGCCTAGAGAATTTCCTTTAGTATTTGTTGTAAAGCTGGTTTGGTGGTGCTGGATTCTCTTAGAATTTGCTTGTCTCTAAAGGTTTTAATTTCTCTGTCAAATCTGAATGAGATTCTTGCAGGGTAGAGTAATCTTGGTTGTAGGTTTTTCTCCTTCATCACTTTAAATATGTCCTGCCACTCCCTTCTGGCTTGCAGAGTTTCTGCTGAAAGATCGGCTGTTAACCTTATGGGGATTCCCTTGTATGTTACTTGTTGTTTTTCCCTTGCTGCTTTTAATATTTTTTCTTTGTATTTAATTTTTGATAGTTTGATTAATATCTGTCTTGGTGTGTTTCTCCTTGGATTTATCCTGGATGGGACTCTCTGCGCTTCCTGGACTTGATTGACTGTTTCCTTTCCCATATCAGGGAAGTTTTCACCTATAATCTCTTCAGATATTTTCTCAATCCCTTTGTTTTTCTTTTCTTCTTCTGGGACCCCTATAATTCGAATGTTGGTACATTCCTTGTTGTCGCAGAGGGTCTGAGACTCTCCTCAATTCTTTCCATTCTGTTTTCTTTATTCTGCTCTGCAGTAGTTATTTCCACTATTTTACCTTCCAGGTCACTTATCCGTTCTTCTGCCTCAGTTATTCTGCTATTGATCCCTTCTAGAGAATTTTTAATTTCACATATTGTGTTGTTCATCACTGTTTGTTTGCTTTTTAGTTCTTTTAGGTCCTTGTTAAATGTTTGTCGTATTTTCTCCATTCTATTTCCAAGATTTTGGATCATCTTTACTATCATTATTCTGAATTCTTTTTCAGGGAGACTGCCTATTTCCTCTTCATTTGTTAGATCTGGTGGGTTTTTATCTTGCTCCTTCATCTGCTGTGTGTTTCTCTCTCTTCTCATTTTGCTTAACTTACTATGTTTGGGGTCTCCTTTTTGCAGGCTGCAGGTCCGTAGTTCCCATTGCTTTTGTTGTCTGTCCCCAGTGGCTAAGGTTGGTTCAGTGAGTTGTGTAGGCTTCCTGGTGGAGGGGACTACTGCCCGTGTTCTGGTGGATGAAGGTGGATCTTGCCTTTCTGGTGGGCAGGTCCACGTCTGGTGGTGTGTTTTGGGGTGTCTGTGGCGTTATTATGATTTTAGGCAGCCTCTCTGCTTATGGATGGGGTTGTGTTCATGTTGTGCTAGTTTTTTGGCATAGGGTGTCCAGCACTGTAGCTTGCTGGTCATTCAGTGGAGCTGGGTCTTGGCGTTGAGATGGAAATCTCTGGGAGCTTTTCGCCATTTGATATTACGTGGAGCTGGGAGGTCCCTTGTGGACCAGTGTCCTGAACTTCACTGTCCCACCCCAGAGGCGCAGCCCTGATGCCTGGCTGGAGTAGCAAGAGCCTGTCATCCACATGGCTCCTAATAAAAGGGAGAAAAGAAAGAAAGAAAGAAGAAAGAAAGAAAGAAAGGAAGGAAGGAAGGAAGGAACGAAGGAAGGAAGGAAAGAAGACAAAATAAAATAATGTAAAATAAAATAAAATATAGTTATTAAAATAAAAAATAATTAAGAAAAAAATTTTTAAGTAAAAAAAACGGACAGACAGTACCCTAGGACAAATGGTGAAAGCAAAGCTATACAGACAAAATCACACACAGAAGCATACACATACACAGTCACAAAAAGAGAAAAAGGGATAAATATATACATATCGTTGCTCCCAAAGTCCACCTCCTCAACTTGGGATGACTCGTGTTCTATTCAGGTATTCCACAGATGCAAGGTACATCAAGTTGATTGTGGATATTTAATCTGCTGCTCCTGAAGCTGCTGGGAGAGATTTCCCTTTTTCTTCTTTGTTCACACAGCTCCCGGGGTTCAGCTTTGGATTTGGCCCCGCCTCTGCATGTAGGTCACCAGACAGCATCTGTTCTTCACTCAGACAGGACGGGGTCAAAGGAGCAGCTGATTCAGGGACTCTGGCTCACACAGGCTAGGGGGAGGGATGGGTACGGATGCGGGGCAAGCCTGCAGTGGCAGAGGCCAGAGTGACGTTGCCCCAGCCTGAGGCGCGCCGTGCATTCTCCCAGGGAAGTTGTCCCTGGATCTCGGGACCCTGGCAGTGGCGGGCTGCACAGGCTCCCAGGAGGGGAGGTGTGGATAGTGACCTGTGCTCGCACACAGGCTTCTTGGTGGCTGCAGCAGGAGCCTTAGTGTCTCATGCCCATCTCTGGGGTCCGCGCTGATAGCCGTGGCTCATGCCCGTCTCTGGAGCTCCTTTAAGCTGTGCTCTTAATCCCCTCTCCTCGCGCAACAGGAAACAAAGAGGCAAGAAAAGTCTCTTGCCTCTTCGGCAGCTCCAGACTTTTTCCCAGACTCCCTCCCAGCTAGCTGTGGTGCACTAGCCCCCTTCAGGCTGTGTTCACGCAGCCAACCCCAGTCCTCTCCCTGGGATCCGACCGAAGCCCAAGCCTCAGCTCCCAGCCCACGCTCACCCCGGTAGGTGAGCAGACAAGCCTCTCGGGCTGGTGAGTGGTGGTCGGCACCGATCCTCTGTGCGGGAATCTCTGCACTTTGCCCTCCGGACCCCTGTTGCTGCGCTCTCCTCCGTGGCTCCGAAGCTTCCCCCCTCTGCCACCCGCAGTCTCCACCCATGAAGGGTCTTCCTAGCTTGTGGAAACCTTTCCTCCCTCACAGCTCCCTCCCACTGGTGCAGTTCCCGTCCCTATTCTTTCGTCTCTGTTTTTTCTTTCTTCTTTTGCCCTACCCAGGTACGTGGGGAGTTTCTTGCCTTTTGGGAGGTCTAAGGTCTTCTGTCAGCGTTCAGTAGGTGTTCTGTAGGAGTTATTCCACATGTAGATGCATTTCTGATGTATTTGTGGGGAGGAAGGTGAACTCTGTGTCTTACTCTTCCACCACGTTGAAGCTCCTTACAATGAGGTATTAACTCACATCGGTCAGAATGGCAATTATCAAAAAATCTAGAAAAAATAAATGCTGGAAAAATGTGTGGTGAAAAGGGAACCCTCTTGCACTGTTGGTGGGAATGTAAATTGATAGAACCACTATGGAAAACAGTATGGAGGTTCTTTAAAAAACTAAAAATAGAACTACCATATGACACAGCAATCCCACTACTGGGCATATACCCTGAGAAAATCACAATTCAAAGAGACATGTACCACAATGTTTCAGTGCAGCACTATTTGCAATAGCCAGGACACGGAACCAACCTAAGTGTCCATCGACAGATGAATGGATAAAGAAGATGTGGCATATATATACAATGGAATATTACTCGGCCATAAAAAGAAACGAAATTGAGTTATTTGTAGGGGGGTGGATGGACCTAGAGTCTGTCATACAAAGTGAAGTAAGTCAGAAAGAGAAAAACAAATACCATATGCTAACACATATATATGGAATCTAAAAAAATAAAAGGTATTGATGAACCTAGTTGCAGGGCAGGAATAAAGAGATAGATATAGAAAATGGACTTGAGGACCTGGGGTGGGAGGGCGAAGCTGGGGCTAAGTGAGGGTAGCATCGACATACATATACTACCGAATGTAAAATAGTTGGCTGGTGGAAAATAGCACAGGGAGATCGGCTCGGTGCTTTGCGATGACCTAGAGGGGTGCAATAGGGAGCATGGGAGGGAGGCTCAAGAGGGAGGGGATATGGGGACATATCTATGCATATGGTTGAATTGCTTTGTTGTGCAACAGAAACTAACACAGTATTGTGAAGCAATTATACTCCAATAAAGATCTATTAAAAATAAAATTCCTAAGGCTTTCTCACATGGAGTAGAAAATGTGCCTGGAATATCCTCCTTCCTCTTTTCTTTGTTAATTGTCAAGGCCCAGGCCAGACTCCCCTTCATCCATCATTTTCTCTGTGAGCAGCCTAGCTCTCAGTGATCAATACTTTCAAGGATTATACTTTGGTATGCTAGTTGGCACTAGCTACCTTGCACTGCAATGATCCCAACATAAATATGCGTAACTACCTTGAGCTCTTTATATATAAATGTCACCCTTTAATATAGCAATAATTTCCTGGAGTGTGTTTTCTCTACTGATATAAATAAAAAGAGCTGCGAAGAATGTAAGAGCTAGTGTTTTCACTCCCTGTTTTTGCTTTCTGTGTTAACAATCAAAAAACAGATAAATAAACAAAATTGGATAATTTCAAAGGACTGTGTAAGAGACTACATATGGTGAAGGAGAGAAAGGCTGGTCTGAATCAAGAGGGATTCCTAGTGGCCAAGGAAGAAGTGGCTCATTCATGGGAATCTGGAAAGCTACAAAACAATTTTCGATCTTTGCTCAGCCAAGTGTTCCAAGGAACTGGTCCCAGCAGAGGGCTCTGTTCTGCCCAGGACTCCTTACATCCCACCTTACTCCTGGAACTCTCTATCCACAGACCTCACCTGATAATACTCTTCCCCAGGTCCCTGATACTCTAGTGACATAGACCTTTGTCAATTCCTAGAACACACTGAAAGCATTCACATTGCAGGGCTTTCATGCTTGCTATCCCCTTTGCTACAGTGGTGTTCTCATGTTTATTTAAATGACAAACTTCTTATTCTTTAGATCTCTATATATCACCTCCACGGGACTTTCCTGCAATGTTCCTAGAAACATCTTCCCTGTCACTCTCTATCCCACTATTTTATTTCTTCATAGTATTTATCACCATCTAAAGGGTTAACATAATTTTTTTTAATGTGTTTACTATCTGCCTCCTCCCACCAGCATATAAGCTTCTGAAAGACTAAAGTCCTTTCTGTTGTGTTCTCTGTGGTCTTTCTAGTAACAAGCACAGTGTTTGGATAACAGTAGATATTTAATATCCGTTAAATAGATGTAAGAGAATATGTAGACAGGGTTAAAGCTGCACAAAGGGGATTAGGAGAAAGCTTTCCAGAGGAGGTGATTCATAAACTAAGCCTTGAATAAACTGTATAAGTATTCAGATAGACTTTTCAGTGAAGGAAACTGCAGGGAGCAATTGTGAAATTTATTTTTCACTAAATGTAAAAATATGGAACTGCAAGTAGTTCAACATTCTGAGATTATAAAAGGTTTTGGAGCAAGAACAATATGTAACTCCTAAGGAACCCCTTTTTCTATTCTCTAAGTCTACTGAAACATTGGTTAGTCTTAGAAATTAAAGGGGTAAAGGGTATCTGACAATACATATACTGCCATTAGTTAATATACCTTATAAGTTTGGATTTAAATATGATTAGAAGATTGACAGACTAATAGTAATGTAAATTTAAAGAAGTTATATGATTAACAGACCTGTTTAATTTTAAGGAAAGTAAAATCAGCAAAAACTTAAATTATTTTAACTAGCAACAATATGATCATCAACAATGTAACAGAGAATAAAACTTAGTCAGTTGCAAAAATAGGTATAAAGGAGGCAGACCAAAGAGGGAAAGAGAATGCAGAAAGAGAAGCAGAAATCCACCAGAGAGAAATTCCCTGTTTTATAGTTCAGTGTTAGGTTCAAAGCGTACAGAGCTCAATATCTTTTTCTTCTTATTTATCCCTAGAGCCCAGCAGAATCAGGTACCTAGGAAATTCTCAGTAACTGCTGAATTGACTGAACCATCCTTATCAGTGCCTTTGGTAGCTGGTACCTAAATTAGTTTTAATTTCCACTAAATTGGAGCGGAAAGGGTAGGATGTTAGACTATATTTTCTTTTGTATAGAAAAAAATTTTAAGTACAAGTAGTTTCAAGGTATTTTATTAAGTATTTGCTCCAGTGCAATGCTATTTGTAGAGGCCCAGTTACATGGTCTTACTTTCAGGGACCAGTATGGTTATAATATATCACAAGGAGGAATAGTGTGGTGTTCAAAGTATGTGAACTCTAGGACCAGACTGTCAGGGCCTAAACTCAAGCTGTGAGACCTTCGGCAAGTTACTTAACTTCTCTGCACCTCAGTTTACTCATCTATATATAGAAATAACAATAGTACCCATCGTATAGGGTTGTTGTGAGAAGTATAGGTAAAACAATAAAAACAATGCTTAGAATAAACACTATAAGCACTATATAACATTTACTATCATTACAATTACTTTTTCAATTGTTTTCCTACTTGAATTTGAAGATGATATTTTGACCATGAACAACCTAAATAGTTAAACTTTTTATGAGAATACAAACACTAATTATTTCACTCAAATTCCAAACAAGGATTATTTACTAATATGCTACTTACACTAACTGATTAATTGTCTTCTGCTGCTCCTTGGATCTTCTGTAACTCAGCAGCTTACTTTGTGCTGGTGTGTCAACACCTATGTCTTCCAGGGGACGAACAATGGGAGGTAACTTCAAGTTCAGAGCCTCTTTTTCTGCTGCAATGGCAGTTTTGTTTGTATCTGACATCTTGGTCCCCTAAAGATTAAAATATACTCTGAGGAGAAAAAGTCCGTAAAGCCATTATTGTAAAAGCTAGCCTCGATATATTCATTACATATCAATACCAAAAATTCTAGGCCTCTTTATATCTTTTTCCCAAGGATGGCAGTTGAGATAAATGGGCAGGGATTCCTGTTACAGCTCTACCATTCATTGCTATGAACAAATGAAGCCAGTCACTTCCCGGTGAGTGAGGGCTTCAGTTTCCTCATGGCTGAAATTAAGGAACTGGATTAGATGCTCTCTAAATACCTGTACAGTTCTAAAATTTTGAGTTCAAATTTTTCCTAAGAAGCACATCACAACAACAACAAAATCCAGTTGTTGAGGTATAATCTCTCTCCCCAAAAAGCTGCTACTTTAACATCATTAATATTTTTAAACATCACTATTGTATCTTAGTTTTGCTACCTTCCTAGAAAGCCATACTATGACCAAACAAAAATAGGCATGCTAAGTGCATAAGAAATCTAAAATGTCATATAAATGCTGAATAATTAACTGTGATATCAACTGCATTTGTTGCAGATGCCCACACAATTTGGAGATTCCTGCCTTGAAAAAGACAGTTTCTGCTGGCGCCCAGTTCAAAATCTCCTCCCCTGGGAGAGGGGTGAAGAGAAAAGCTGAGGACAAGAAAGTACCTCTCTGATTGTTTTCACTACTTCCCGGCTGCTCAGATAAGAGGGGTACGTTCAATGAACTTCTCTAATGGTGAACGGGAGAGAAAACAGGGTTGAATCCTCCGGAACGCCCTACGGGGTCCTGCCGAGCTGGTGAAAGGAAGAGAGAAAACAGGGTTGAATCCTCCGGAACGCCCTGCCGAGCTGGGCAGTCGCCTGCCGAGTAGAAACAAAGTTGTCGCCATAGAAACTGTCGCCGTCGCAACTAGAGAGACTGGGCAAATGTTGCCTGGAGAGGCAGTTGCTGAGTGCCACAGATTAGGATTACCTGTCACAACAATAATTCATTACTCGAGTAAATGGAGGGTCAGTGAATGAGACTTTTTTACCTAACTCTCTTCCCTTAGAAAGGGCACAGAATCAGGATCTTCAAATTGTGGAAAACTGCAAGACTGGAAATTCGGATCCGTTGGAAAATAGATTTATATAAACACTCTCAAGGAGGATCAAGTCTTCAAGTGTCCCCATAGCGACTTCCCTGTAAATATTATAACTAATCAAGATTTTAATTTATCTTTTTTCTCTATCCAGTATTTGTTTAGACAGCACTTCTTTCAGAAAATTTTTGGCAGAGAAGATTAAGCTGTGTAAATTTTTTGAGTATGCATGAAGAGAGAAATGTGAAACTTTGCTATTTGAGGCTGCACAATGGATACTCCATCTAAATGATAATAGCCTACACAAATACCATGTGCATAAATAAAATTGGTAGATAAATAAATCCTGGTGGTGTATTAATGGCATATTCATTCAACAAATATTTGAGCATCTTCTGTGTGCCAGTCGGCATGTAAAGAATTTTTTTTTAATGAGAGTACAGCCTACACTATTGTGTCTAGCAAACAGTTGTTCCTCTAGAAATTTCATTTGAGTCAGTGAATGAACAAATTGAAATTCCTCCCAGCTTGTAAAAACAAACTATTTTCTGTGGAAAACAAAACACTTGTGATTTTTTTGTCACAGTGTCTTTTTAAAAAATTTTATTGAAATATAGTTGATTTACAATGTTGTGTTAGTTTCAGGTGTACAGCAAAGTGAGATATATATATATATATATATTCTTTTTTAAGATACTTTTCCATTATGGGTTATTACAAGATATTGAGTATAGTTTCCCATGCTATACAGTAGCTCCTTATTTGTTATCTATTTTATATATAGTAGTGTGTATATTTTAATCAAAAACTCCTAATTTATCCCTCTCCCACCTTTCCCCTTTGGTAACGGTAAGTTTATTTTCTATGTCTGTGAGTCAATTTCTGTTTTGTTAATACATTCATTTGTATCATTTTTTCAGATTCCACATATAAGCAATATCATTTGATATTTGTCTTTCTGTGATGGTTTTTTGACATGTCAATTTGGTTAGGCTAAACTACAGAACTGAACGGAGGACAGTATTATATCATGCACTCACCTTCTCCCAGTTACTCAATCAAATACTAATCTAGGGCTGCTGTGAAGAGATTTTGCAGATGTAATTCAAGTCCCCTGTAAATTGATGTTAATCTAGGGAGATTACCTGTGTGGGTCTCACTCAGTCAGTGGAAGTCCTTTTAAAAAGTTTTAGACATGCCCTGAGTTAGACTCCAAACAGCAGCTAGGTGTACAGGTGCTCTCCCCTTTCTGGCTCTTTCCTTCCTGACAGCCTGCCCCTACAGATTGTGGACTTGCTTCATGATCCCCTACAGTTACATAAGCCAGTTCCCTGTAAGAAACCCTATATATAAACATACAAACAATGGATACATATAGGGTATATATATAAGCTACTGGTTATAATCTTAATCTTCTGCTTCCCTCATTAGATCCTAACTAATACAATGTACATCTTTTGTCAAACAGGTTTTAATAGGTATAATTTACATACTATAGAATTCACCATTTTAAAGTATATAATTCAATGGGTTTTTCAGTAAATTTATACAGTTGTGCAACCACTACCAAGATCCAGTTCTAAAAAATTTCCATCACTGCAAAAAGTTCCCTTGACGTCATAAACAGTCAATCCTCACTCCCACCTCCAGTCCTAGGCAACCACTGATTTACTTTTGGTCTCTATAGGTTTACAACTTCTGAAAATGTCATGTACATGGAATCATGTATTATGTGGTCTTTTGTGTCTGGCTTCTTTCACTTAATAATGTGTTTGAGGTTCATCTATACGTAGTATGTGAGAGAAGTTCATTCCTTTTTACTGATGGATAGTCTTCCATTATATGGATATATCATATTTGGTTTATTCATTCACAAGTTGATGGACATTTGGATTGCTTTCAGTTCGGGGCTATTGTGAATAATCCTTGCATGAACATTTGTGCGCAAATCTTTGGATGAACATACATTTTCATTTCTCATTGGTAGGAATTGCTGGGATAAATGATAAGTGTATGTTTGACCTTTTAAGAAACTGTCAAACTGTTTTCCAAAGTGGTTGAAAGATTATACATTTCTACCAGAAAAATATAAGCATTCCAATTTCTCCACATCCTTGCCAACACTTGGTATTGTCTATCTTTTTTATTCGAGGTATTTGAATGGGCATACAGTGGTATCTCATTGTGGTTTTAATTTGCATTTCCCTAAATGCAAATATGTTAAATATCTTTTCATGTGCTTATTATCCATTAACATATCTTCTTTTTTGATGAAATGTTTATTTAGATCTTTTATCCATTTTTAAATTGGAATATTTCCATTTTTATCATTAAGGGGTAAGAGTTCTTTACATTCTGGATACAAATCGTTTATCAGATAATTTGCAAATATATTCTCTTGGCCTGTAGCTTGCCTTTTCATTTTCTTAATGGTATCTCTTTTTTTTAACATCTTTATTGGAGTATAATTGCTTTACATTGTTGTGTTCGTTTCCACTTTATAACAAAGTGAATCAGCTATACGTATATATATATCCCCATATCCCCTTCCTCTTAAGTCTCCATCCCACCCTCCCTATCCCACCCCTCTGGTGGTCACAAAGCACTGAGCTGATCTCCCTGTGCTATGCAGCTGCTTCCCACTAGCTATATACTTTATATTTGGTAGAGTATACATGTCCATGCCACTCTCTCACTTCGTTCCAGCTTATCCTTCCCTCTCCCTGTGTCCTCAAGCCCATTCTCTACATGTGCATCATTATTCCTGTCCTGCCCCTAGGATCTTCAGAACAATTTAATTTTATTTTTTAGATTCCATATATATGTGTTAGCATATAGTATTTGTTTTTCTCTTTCTGACTTACTTCACTCTGTATGACAGACTCTAGGTCCAACCACCTCACTACAAACAACTCAATTTCATTTCTTTTTATGGTTGAGTAATATTTCATTGTATGTATATGCCACATCTTCTTTATCCATTCATCTGTCGATGGACACGTAGGTTGCTTCCATGTCCTGGCTATTGTAAATAGAGCTGCAATGAACATTATGGTACATGACTCTTTGAATTATGGTTTTCTCAGGGTATATGCCCAGTAGTGGGATTGCTGAGTCACATGGTGGATCTATTTTTAGTTTTTTAAGGAACCTCCGTACTGTTCTCCATAGTGGCTGTATCAATTTACATTGCCGCCAACAGTGCAACAGGGTTCCCTTTTCTCCACACCCTCTCCAGCATTTATTGTTTCTAGATTTTTTGATGATGACCATTCTGACCGAAGTGAGGTGATACCTCATTGTAGTTTTGATTTGAATTTCTCTAATCATTAGTGATGTTGAGCATCCTTTCATGTGTTTGTTGGCAATCTGTATATCTTCTTTGGAGAAATGTCTATTTAGGTCTTCTGCCCATTTTTGGATTGGATTGTTTCTTTGATATTGAGCTGCATGAGCTGCTTGTATATTTTGGAGATTAATCCTTTGTCAGTTGCTTCATTTCCAAATATTTTCTCCCATTCTGATGGTTGTCTTTTCGTCTTCTTCATGGTTTCCTTTGCTGTGCAAAAACTTTTAAGTTTCATTAGGTCCCATTTGTTTATTTTTGTTTTTATTTCCATTTCTCTAGGAGGTGGGTCAAAAAGGACTTTTCTGTGATTTACATCATAGAGTGTTCTGCCTATGTTTTCCTTGAAGAGTTTTATAGTGTTTGGTCTTACATTTAAGTCTTTAATCCATCTGGAGTTTATTTTTGTGTATGGTGTTAGGGAGTGTTCTAATTTTATTCTTTTACATGTAGCTGTGCAGGCTTTCCAGCACCACTTATTGAAGAGGCTGTCTTTTCTCCACTGTATATTCTTGCCTCCCTTATCAAATATAAGGTGACCATATGTGTGTGGGTTTATCTCTGGGCTTTCCATCCTTTCCACTGATCTATATTTCTGTTTTTGTGCCACTTCCATACTATCTTGATTACTGTAGCTTTGTAGTATAGTCTGAAGTCAGGGAGCCTGATTCCTCCAGCTCCCTTTTTCTTTCTCAAGATTGCTTTGGTTATTCAGGGTCTTTTGTGTTACCATACATATTGTGAAATTTTTGGTTCTAGTTCTTTGCAAAATGCCAGTGGTAGTTTGATAGGGATTGCATTGAATCTGCAGATTGCTTTGGGTAGTAGGGTCATTTTCACAATGTTGATTCTTCCAAACCAAGAACATAGTATATCTCTCCATCAGTTGGTATTATCTTTAATTTCTTTCATCAGTGTCTTATAGTTTTCTGCATACAGGTCTTTTGTCTCCTTAGGTAGGTTTATTCCTAGGTATTTTATTCTTTTTGCTGCAATGGTAAATGGGAGTGTTTCCTTAATTTCTCTTTCAGATTGTTCATCATTAGTGTATAGGAATGCAAGAGATTTCTGTTCATTAATTTTGTATCCTGCTACTTTAGCAAATTCATTGATTAGCTCTCGTAGTTTTCTGGTAGCATCTTTAGGATTCTGTATGTATAGTATCGAGTCATCTGCAAACAGTGACAGTTTTAACTCTTCTTTTCCAACTTGGATTCCTTTTTTTTTTTTTTGCGGTATGCGGACCTCTCACTGTTGTGGGCTCTCCCATTGCGGAGCACAGGCTCCGGACACGCAGGCTCAGCGGTCACAGCTCACAGGCCCAGCCGCTCCGTGGCACGTGGGATCCTCCCGGACCGGGGCACTAACCCGCATCCCCTGCATCGGCCGGCAGACTCTCAACCACTGCGCCACCAGGGAAACCCTGTATTCCTTTTATTTCTTTTTCGTCTCTGACTGCTGTGGCTAAAACTTCCAAAACTATGTTATATAATAATGGTGAGAGTGGGCAACCTTGTATTGTTCCTGATCTCAGAGGAAATGGTTTCATTTTTCACCATTGAGAATGATGTTTGCTGTGGGTTTGTCATATATGGCCTTTATTATGTTGAGGTAAGTTCTCTCTATGCCTACTTTCTGGAGAGTTTTTATAATAAATGGGTGTTTGTTGAATTTTGTTGAAAGCTTTCTCTGCATCTGTTGAGATTATCATATGGTTTTTATCCTTCAGTGTATTAATATGGTGTATCACATTGATTGATTTGTGTATATTGAAGAATCCTTGCATTCCTGGGATAAACTCCACTTTATCATGGTGTATGGTCCTTTTAATGTGCTGCTGGATTGTTTGCTAGTACTCTGTTGAGATTTTTGCATCGATGTTCATCAGTGATATAGGCCTGTAGTTTTCTTTTCTTGTGACATCTTTGTCTGGTTTTGGTAACAGGGTGGTTTCATAGAATGAGATTGAGAGTGTTCCTCCCTCTGCTATATTTTGGAAGAGTTTGAGGATAGGTCTTAGCTCTTCTCTAAATGATTGATAAAATTCACCTGTGAAGCCATCTGGTCCTGGGCTTTTGTTTGTTAGAAGATTTTTTATCACAGTTTCAATTTCAGTGCTTCTGATTGGTCTGTTCATATTTTCTATTTCTTCCTGGTTCAGTCTCGGAAGGTTGTGCATTTCTAAGAATTTGTCCATTTCTTCCAGGTTGTCCATTTTATTGGCATATAATTGCTTGTAATAATCTCTCATGATCCTTTGTATTTCTGCAGTGTCAGTTGTTACTTCTCCTTTTTCACTTCTAATTCTATTGATCTGAATCTTCTCCCTGTTTTTCTTGATGACTCTGGCTAATGGTTTTTCAATTTTATCTTCTCAAAGAACCAACTTTTAGTTGTACTGATCTTTGCTATTGTTTCCTTCATTTCTTTTTCATTTATTTCTGATCTGATCTTTATGATTTCTTTCCTTCTGCTAACTTTGGGTTATTTTTGTTCTTCCTTCTCTAATTGCTTTAGGTGTAAGGTTAGGTTGTTTATTTGAGATTTTTGTTTCTTGAGGTAGGATTGTATTGCTATAAACTTCCCTCTTGGAACTGCTTTTGCTGCAGCCCATAGTTTTTGGGTCGTCGTGTTTTCAATGTCATTTGTTCCTAGGTATTTTTTGATTTCCTCTTTGATTTCTTCAGTGATCTCTTGTTTAGTAGTGCATTGTTTAGCCTCCATGTGTTTGTATTTTTTTACAGTCTTTTTCCTGTAATTGATATCTTTCTCATTAGAGTTGTGCTCGGAAAAGATAACTGATACAATTTCAATTTTCTTAAGGTTACCAAGGCTTGATTTGTGACCCAAGATATGATCTATCCTGGAGAATGTTCCATGAGCACTTGAGAAAAAAGTGTATTCTGTTGTTTTTGGATGTAATGTCCTATAAATATGAATTAAGTCCATCCTGTTGAATGTATCATTTAAAGCTTGTGTTTCCTTATTTATTTTCATTTTGGTTGATCTGTCCATTGGTGAAAGTGGGGTGTTAAACTCCCCTACTATGATTGTGTTACTGTCAACTTCCCCTTTTATGGCTGTTAGCATTTGCCTTATGTACTGAAGTGCTCCTAGGCTGGGTGCATAAATATTTACAATTGTTGTATCTTCTTCTTGGATTGATCCGTTGATCATTATATAGTGACCTTCTTTGTCTCGTGTAACAGTCTTTATTTTAAAGTCTATTTTGTCTGATATGAGTATTGCTACTCCAGCATTTTTTTTATTCCCGGTACGCAGACCTCTCACTGTTGTGGCCTCTCCCGCTGCGGAGCACAGGCTCCGGACGTGCAGGCTCAGCAGCCATGGCTCACGGGCCTAGCCGCTCCGCGGCATGTGGGATCTTCCTGAACTGGGGCATGAACCCGTGTTCCCTGCATCGGCAGGCGGACTCTCAACCACTGCACCACCAGGGAAGCCCTCCAGCTTTCTTTTAATTTCCATTTCCATAGAATATCTTTCTCCAACCCCTCACTTTCAGTCTGTATGTGTCCCTAGATCTGAAGTGGATCTCTTGTAGACAGCATATATACAGGTCTTTTTTTTGGGTATCCATTCAGCCAGTCTATATCTTTTGGTTGGAGAATTTAATCCATTTACATTTAAGGTAATTATCAAAATGTATGTTCCGGGGGACGAGGGGAAGATGGCGGAATAGTAAGATGCGGAGATCACCTTCCTCCCCACAGATACACCAGAAATACAACTACACGTTGAACAACCCCTACAGCACACCTACTGAACGCTGGCAGAAGACCTCAGATCTCCCAAAAGGCAAGAAACTCCCCACGTACCTGGGTAGTGCAAAAGAAAAAGGAATAAGCAGAGACAAAAGGATACGGATGGGATGTGTACCAGTGGGAGGGAGCCGTGAAGGAGGAAAGGTTTCCACACACTAGGAAGCTCCTTCGCGGGGGGAGACTGTGGGTGGCAGAGGGGGGAGGCTTCGGAGCCGCGGAGGACAGCACAGCAACAGGAGAGCAGAGGGCAAAGCAGAGAGATTCCCGCACAGAGGATCGGTGCCAACCAGCACTCACCAGCCCGAGAGCCTTGTCTGCTCACCCACCGGGGCGGGCGGGGCTGGGAGCTGAGGCTCAGGCTTCAGTCAGAGCGCAGGGAGAGGACTGGGGTTGGCGGTGTGAACACAGCCTGCAGGGGGTTAGTGCACCACGGCTAGCCGGGAGGGAGTCGGGGGAAAAGTCTGGACCTGCCAAAGAGGCAAGAGACTTTTCTTGCCTCTTTGTTTCCTGGTGCGCGAGGAGAGGGGAGTAAGAGCGCTGCTTAAAGGGACTCCAGAGACAGGTGCGAGCCGCGGCTAAAAGCGCGTACCCCAAAGACGTGCATGAGACGCTAAGTCTGCTGCTGCCGCCACCAAGAAGCCTGTGTATGAGCACAGGTCACTATCCACACCCCCCTTCCAGGGAGCCCGTGCAGCCCGCCACTGCCAGGGTCCTGGAATCCAGACACTACTTCCCCGAGGGAACACACGGCGCACCTCAGGCTGGTGGAACGTCACGCTGGACTCTGCCGCCGCAGACCCGCCCCGCAGTCCGTACCCCTCCCTCCCCCCGGCCTGAGTGAGCCAGAGTTCCCGTATCAGCTGCTCCTTTAACCCCGTCCTGTCTGAGAGAAGAACAGACGCTTTCAGGCAACCTACACGCAGAGGCGGGGCCAAATCCAAAGCTGAACCCCAGGAGCTGTGTGAACAAAGAAGAGAAAGGGAAATCTCTCCCAGCAGCCTAAGAAGCAGTGGATTAAATCTCCACAATCAACTTGATGTACCCTGCATCTGTGGAATACATGAATAGACAACGAATCATCCCAAATTGAGGAGGTGGACTTTGAGAGCAAGATTTATGATTTTTTCCCCTTTTCCTCTTTCTGTGAGTGTGTATGTGTATGCTTCTTTGTGAGATTTTGTTTGTATAGCTTTGCTCTGACCATTTGTCCTAGGGTTCTATCCGTCTGTTTTGTTTTATTTTTTTTCTTAATAATTATTTTTTATTTTCATAACTTTATTTTATTTTATCTTCTTTCTTTCTTTCTTTCCTTCCTTCCCTCCTTTAGACAACAAATCATCCCAAAATGAGGAGGTGGACTTCGAGAGCAAGATTTATGATTTTTTCCACTTTTCCTCTTTTTGTGAGTATGTGTATGCTTCTGTGTGAGATTTTGTCTGTATACCTTTGCTTCCACCATTTGTCCTAGGGTTCTATCTGTCCATTTTTTTGTTGTTGTGGTTGGGTTTTTTAAAATTTTTTTCTTAATAATTTTCTATTTTAATAACTTTATTATATTTTATCTTACTTTATTTTATTATATTTTATCTTACTTTATTTTATTTTACTTTATCTTCCTTCCTGTCCTTCCTTCCTCCTGCTCTCCCTCCCTCCTTTCTTTCTTTCCTTCCTTCTTTCTTTCTTTCTACTTTTTCTCCCTTTTATTCTGAGCCGTGTGGATGAAAGGCTCTTGGTGCTGCAGCCAGGAGTCAGTGCTGTGCCCCTGAGGTGGGAGAGCCAACTTCAGGACACTGGTCTACAAGAGACCTCCCAGCTCCACATAATATCAAACGGTGAAAATCTCCCATAGATCTCCATCTCAACACCAGCACCCAGCTTCACTCAACGACCAGCAAGCTACAGTGCTGGACACTCTATGCCAAACAACTAGCACAACATGAACACAACCCCAACCATTAACAGAGAGGCTGCCTAAAATCTTAATAAGTCCACAGACACCCAAAAACACACCACCAGACGTGAACCTGCCCAACAGAAAGACAAGATCCAGCCTCATCCACCAGAACACAGGCACTAGTCCCCTCCACCAGGAAGCCTACACAACCCACTGAACCAAGCTTACCCACTGGGGGCAGACACAAAAAACAACAGGAACTACGTACCTGCAGCCTGCAAAAAGCAGACCCCAAACACAGTAAGATAAGCAAAATGAGAAGACAGAAAAACACACAGCAGATGAAGGAGCAAGATAAAAACCCACCAGACCTAACAAATGAGGAGGAAAAAGGCAGTCTATCTGAAAAAGAATTCAGAATAATGATAGTAAAGATGATCCAAAATCTTGGAAATAGAATAGAAAAAATACAAGAAACATTTAACAAGGACCTAGAAGAACTAAAGATGAAACAAACAACGATGAACAACACAATCTGAAATTAAAAATACTCTAGATGGGATCAATAGCAGAATAACTGAGGCAGAAGAACGGATAAGTGACCTGGAAGATAAAATAGTGGAAATAACTACTGCAGAGCAGAATAAAGAAAAAAGAATGAAAAGAACTGAGGACAGTCTCAGAGACTTCTGGGACAACATTAAACGCACCAACATTCGAATTATAGGGGTTCCAGAAGAAGAAGAGAAAAAGAAAGGGACTGAGAAAATATTTGAAGAGATTATAGTTGAAAACTTCCCTGATATGGGAAAGGAAATAGTTAATCAAGTCCAGGAAGCACAGAGAGTCCCATACAGGATAAATCCAAGGAGAAATACGCCAAGACACATATTAATCAAACTGTTAAAAATTAAATACAAAGAAAACATATTAAAAGCAGCAAGGGAAAAACAACAAATAACACACAAGGGAATCCCCATAAGGTTAACAGCTGATCTTTCAGCAGAAACTCTGCAAGCCAGAAGGGACTGGCAGGACATATTTAAAGTGATGAAGGAGAAAAACCTGCAACCAAGATTACTCTACCCAGCAAGGATCTCTTTCAGATTTGATGGAGAAATTAAAACCTTTGCAGACAAGCAAAAGCTGAGAGAGTTCAGCACCACCAAACCAGCTTTACAACAAATGCTAAAGGAACTTCTCTAGGCAAAACACAAGTGAAGGAAAAGATCTACAATAATGAACCCAAAACATTAAGAAAATGGGATTAGGAACATACATATCGATAATTACCTTAAATGTAAATGGACTAAATGCTCCCACCAAAAGACACAGATTGGCTGAATGGATACAAAAACAAGACCCATATATATGCTGTCTACAAGTGACCCACTTCAGACCTAGAGACACATACAGACTGAAAGTAAGGGGATGGAAAAAGATATTCCATGCAAATGGAAACCAAAAGAAAGCTGGAGTAGCAATTCTCGTATCAGACAAAATAGACTTTAAAATAAAGACTATTAGAAGAGACAAAGAAGGACACTACATAATGATCAAGGGATTGATCCAAGAAGAAGATACAACAATTGTAAATATTCATGCACCCAACATAGGAGCACCTCAATACATAAGGCAAATACTAACAGCCATAAAAGGGGAAATCAACAGTAACACATTCATAGTAGGGGACTTTAACACTCCACTTTCACCAATGGACAGATCATCCAAAATGAAAATAAATAAGGAAACACAAGCTTTAAATGAAACATTAAACAAGATGGACTTAATTGATATTTATAGGACATTCCATCCAAAAACAACAGAATACACATTCTTCTCAAGTGCCCATGGAACATTCTCCAGGATAGATCATATCTTGGGTCACAAATCAAGCCTTGGTAAATTTAAGAAAATTGAAATTGTATCAAGTATCTTTTCTGACCACAATGCTATGAGACTAGATATCGATTACAGGAAAAGATCTGTAAAAAATACAAGCACATGGAGGTAAGCAATACACTACTTAATAATGAAGTGATCAGTGAAGAAATAAAAGAGGAAATAAAAAAATACTTAGAAACAAATGATAATGGAGACATGACGACCCAAAACCTATGGGATGCAGCAAAAGCAGTTCTACGAGGGAAGTTTATAGCAATACAATCCTACCTTAAGAAATAGGAAACATCTCAAATAAACAACCTAACCTTGCACCTAAAGCAATTAGAGAAAGAAGAACAAAGAAAACCCAAAGTTAGCAGAAGGAAAGAAATCATAAAAATCAGATCAGAAATAAATGAAAAAGAAATGAAGGAAACGATAGCAAAGATCAATAAAACTAAAAGCTGTTTCTTTGAGAAGATAAACAAAATTGATAAACCATTAGCCAGACTCATCAAGAAAAAAAGGGAGAAGACTCAATAGAATTAGAAATGAAAAAGGAGAAGTAACAACTGACACTGCAGAAATACAAAAGATCATGAGAGATTACTACAAGCAGCTCTATGCCAATAAAATGGACAAACTGGAAGAAATGGACAAATTCTTAGAAATGCACAACGTGCCAAGACTGAATCAGGAAGAAATAGAAAATATAAACAGACCAATCACAAGCCCTGAAATTGAAACTGTGATTAAAAATCTTCCAACAAACAAAACCCCAGGACCAGATGGCTTCACAGGCGAATTCTATCAAACATTTAGAGAAGAGCTAACACCTATCCTTCTCAAACTCTTCCAAAATATAGCAGAGGGAGGAACACTCCCAAACTCATTCTACGAGGCCACCATAACCTTGATACCAAAACCAGAGAAGGATGTCACAAAGAAAGAACACTACTGGCCAATATCACTGATGAACGTAGATGCAAATATCCTCAACAAAATGCTAGCAAACAGAATCCAACAGCACATTAAAAGGATCATACACCATGATCAAGTGGGGTTTATCCCAGGAATGCAAGGATTCTTCAATATACGCAAATCAATGAACGTGATACACCATATTAACAAACTGAAGGAGAAAAACCATATGATCATCTCAATAGATGCAGAGAAAGCTTTCCACAAAATTCAACACCCATTTATGATAAACACCCTGCAGAAAGTAGGCATAGAGGGAACTTTCCTCAACATAATAAAGGCCATATATGACAAACCCACAGCCAACATCGTCCTCAATGGTAAGGGTTTTTTAAAATATAAATTTATTTATTTTATTTTTGGCTATGTTGAGTCTTCGTTGCTGCATGCAGGCTTTCTGTAGTTGCAGTGTGTGTGGGCTACTCTTTTTTGCAGTGTGTGGGCTTCTCACTGCGGTGGCTTCTCTTTATTTCAGAGCGCAGGCTCTAGGCGCACGGGTTTCAGTGGTTGTGGCTCGCAGGCTCTAGAACACAGGCTCAGTAGTTGTGGTTCATGGGCTTAGTTGCTCCGCAGCCTGTGGGATCTTCCTGCACCAGGGCTCAAACCCATGTCCCTTGCATTGGCAGGCAGATTCTTAACCACTGCACCACCAGGGAAGCCCAGGCTTGATTATATAAAAGCACTTATGGATAACGACACCAAAATGATTCTCCAATACTATACAAAAAGATTTTTCTATTTCTTAATAGAAATGATGAAGATGCTAAGAGAACTTATGAAACAAACTTACTATGCTTTAAACTATGTATTGTTATTTCAAAATTAAGAATGGGAGTGCAGGAAAAAGAAATGAGTCCATATGCTTAAGAGTTCTTTATGGAGCTAAACTGTGTTGTTTTACATAAGTTCTTTGACTGAATTTCTTTTCTTCGAACTAAGTTTATGATTGCTGTTACAGTAACATTAATTATACTTATATTAAGTGATATAGTTGTATCTCAATTTTAAAAATGAAAAAAATGATATAGCTGTATCATATACATACTATGCTATATAGTATATTAATATATAATGTAATCATAAATTATGATAAATATTTTAAAATATAAGAAACAAATAGCACTGTTGGTGGGACTGTAAATTGATATAGTCACTATGGAAAACAGTATAAAAACAGAAGTTCCTCAAAAAATTAGAAGTAGAACTACCGTATGATTCAGCATCCCATTTCTGGTTATATATACACACAAAGGAAATGAAATCAATATCCCAAAAACGTCTCTGCACCCCCATGTTCTGTGCAGCATTATTTACAATAGCAAGACCTGGAAACAACCTAAATGTTAAGTGTCCACAGATGGATAAATGGGTAAAGAAAATGTAAGATATATAGACATAGAAATGATATAGATATATAGATACAGATATATAATGGAATATTATTCAACAATAAAAAAGGAGATCCTGCCATTGTGACAACATGGATGGACCTCAAGGGCATTATGCTAAGTGAAATAAGTCAGACAAAGACAAATACTGTATGATTTCGATTATATGTGGAATCAAAAAAAAATTAATTCATAGATACGGACAACAGATTGGTGTGGGGGGAGGGATGGATGGAGGAAGTGGATGAAGGTGATCAAAAAGGTAAAAACTTCCAGTTATAAGATAAAAAAGTTCTGGGTATATAATGTACAACATGGTGACTACAGTATATGTGAAAGTTGCAAACAATAGATCTTAGAAGTTCTCATCACAAGAAAAAGAATTGTAACTATTGATATAATGGATGTTAATTAAACTTATTGTGGTAATCATTTGGCAATATATACCTATATCAAATCATTATGCTGTACACCTTGGACTAATACAATGTTATATATCAATTATATCTCAGTGAAACTGGAAAAAATAATTTAAAAAGAAACAAATAAATAGAAGAGATTGATTCCCTTAAACAGAAAGCAAATAGAAATTATTAAATTTTGGGGACTTTCCTGGTGGCGCAGTGGTTAAGAATCCGCCTGCCAATGCAGGGGACATGGGTTCAATCCCTGGTCTGGGAAGATCCCACATGCTTTGGAGCAACTAAGCCTGTGTGCCACAACTACTGAGCCCACATGCCACAACTACTGAAGCCCACGTGCCCTAGAGCCTGTGCTCCGTGACAAGAGAAGCCACCACAATGAGAAGCCCACTCACCGCAACGAAGAGTAGCCCCTGCTCATCGCAACTAGAGAAAGCCCACACGCAGTGAAGACCCAATGCAGCCAAAAAAATATATATATATTAAATTTTGAATATATGAGAAAATAGATTACCCTGAAGTGATATCAACAAATTACTCAAAATTTCTGAGTGCTATCCCTCAAAATTAGTTTCATGTTGACCTTAAGTTAAAAAAGATAAAAGTATATTAATGATCTATGCCAATGTTATTAACTAAGTGAGGGTAATTACAAGAAACTTGTCTTCACACACTAATTCCTGCAGATATACGTATAAGTAATAAAAATAACTCCAACAACCGTAACTTTTGATTAGTGAAAGTTAGCTTGTGTTTCTTGGTATGAATTGAGAATGGATGAATAAAATGATTTCTATTAGATGCTTCTCCTTTTGGCATGAGGAAAAGCATAGTATTGGTTCAGTCTTGTAATCTCAAATTTTAATTATGTAATGTATATAATTTATATACATAATTGTGCTACAGTTTAGCCTCATAAAATAAACACACCATTTATTATTTTTAAGTCTGTAGAGTTCAGATTAAACTTTCTTTGGGAAGTTGTGAAACTTCCAGAACACTTGCAGATACTTTCTCCTGAAAGAACTGACAAAAGATAATGTAAGATAGTGAAAAGAGGAAGGTACTGAACCATGGGTATACTACATTCCTATCTGTGCAAAAAGTGGGGGGAAGGGTATAACTTCATAAACGTTTGTGCATGCATAGAAGTCAGAGGCGGGAAGATTACCTTTTTTTCACTACAAATATGTTTTTACTCTTTGAAAAAATTTAAATATAAAAAAAAAAACCCTAAAAGAAAGTATGACACTTCAAGGCATGTGTCTCAAACTCGGATTAAGACTGCTACAGTGCTACAGAGTTAAATTAGATCAGCTTGCTTGAAGGAGAGTCATTTTCTAATAGGGTTTGTTTTTTTTTTTAGCCTCCCAGAGCAGGTTGCAGGATCTTAGTTCCCAGACCAGGGAGTGAACTCTGGGCCTCAGCAGTGAAAGCCTCGAGGTGTAACCACTGAACCGCCAGGGAATTCCCACATTTCCTAATAGGGCTTTTATCTTTTAGCTTATTTAAGATTGAGTTCTGCAAAGATGCATGAAGAGAAGTGCCATTTCAAAATTTATATTTGCTAATGTGGGTACTATGATACTATGAACTGGAGTACTGAGACTTATTTTCTTAAGCCAACTGATACAATGTAATGACTTTTACCCTACACTGTAGCCCCAGATTACATACATACCACCAGGCATCCAGTTACCTTGTCAAATACTTGCTGCGTGGGGAGAGGGGAGGACAGGAATATACATTTCAAATGACTGCAAAATTCATCCTTCTTTTAGAAAAGGCTTATTTTTCTTATTGTAAGCCAGGGGAAAGGGTATGGCTTATTATTAGATACCCAATAAATAAACATTCCAGTTGTAGGAGACGGGAAAATACATACAAACATATCACTTGTCGAGAGAAGGGAATTCTCAATTTGTTCTCTGAATCTTCAAGAGTTGTTTTTTTCTTCAGTTAATCAGAGTATTAATTATATTTAACACAAAATCTGTTTCTTTAAATACTTTCTTCATTTGGCTTTCAAAGAAGCTACATTTCTCATATCCTCTTACTTACTGGCTATTCTCAGTCTCCTGCCATTCATTCAGCAATGTCTGTTTGGTCTTGAGCAGGTAACTTAATCTCTCTGGTCCTCACATCCGTAAAAGACGTTTTTAGCACACTCACCGCTCACTGACTGGGAGCTACTATATATCGTTCGTAGTTACTACCACAAAAGCCCTGCTCCGCGCGTCGGCACTGGCTAGGCCTGAGGTGAACCCACCACACCTCGGAAGAGGGTGAGCAGCCTCGGGAATGCTGTGGAAAAGTGAGCAACACTTTCCACACCCGAAACCAGGCTGGCAAACCGGGTGGAGTTCCCTACGCCCTCGCGCGAGGAAGCCCCAGGAACCACCAGACGGCACGGGGTTAACAACCAGGAACTGCGCCAGCCTCCGCCGGGGAAGCGAAACCCGTGACACCACCCCAGCCAATTCCGTTTTGGGCGCGCCTTCGCTTCCGCCCGCTAACTGCACTTTCGATAAAACCATGGAGTCTAATATTTCCCTCTGGAACTTCTATATTTTCTTCATTTTTCCAGCCTTATGACTCTGGTTGTAGATAAAAATTAAGCTGTGATGGATTAGAGACACGAGTGGCTATGGAAAAAAGGAGCTGGTGAGCGGGCCTGGCGAAAGTGCGTGGCAGGAGCACAGTACGCCCTCTCTTCGCCGGCCGGAAGTTGAGGGACTGAATGGGTTCCGGAACCGGCCGCTGCGGCTCTTCCGTTTCTACCTGACGCTTAACGGTCGCCCAGGCTCAGAGCTCGTCAGCCTCTGGGCCGCCAGGTTCATGTGGAGGCTCCCAGGCGCCCGCTCCGCGCTTCGTGGGGTCCGTACGGCAGTGGAGCGGCACAGTCGGGCCGAGGCGGCGACTGAGACCGTGGCAGGCGCGATGGAGCGCGCTGTGGTGCGCTGTGTGCCCTCGGAGCCTAAGCTAAGTCTGTCGTTCGCGCTGGCCGACGGCAGCCACAAGAACATGCAGCGCGACCAGAGCGAGCCGCTGGGTCGGGCCCTCAGCCGGATCGCTACCAATGCCCTCAAAGGCCACGCGAAGGCGGCCGCCGCCAAGAAGAGCAGGAAGAACCGGCCAAACGCAAGCGGCGGCGTGTCCTGTGCGGGCCCTGGGCCCGAGCCGGCTGCAGCCTGCGAACCCGTGGTGAAGCTGTACTACCGGGAGGAGGCAGTGGCTGAAGACGTGCTCAATGTGGACGCCTGGCAGGACGGTGCGGTGCTGCAGATCGGCGATGTCAAGTACAAGGTGGAGCGCAATCCTCCCGCCTTCACCGAGCTGCAGTTGCCGCGCTACATCATGGCCGGCTTCCCGGTGTGCCCCAAGCTCGGCGTCGAATTTGGGGATCCCGCCGGCTCCCTCTTCCGCTGGTACAAGGAAACCAAACCCGGCGCGACAGAACCTGAGGGCGGAGGCCCCTCATCGTTGTCTCCCTCTTCGCCCTCTCCTGGTTGGAGTGAGACGGGTGTGGACGAGCGCGTCTACACCCCGTCCAATGCCGACATCGGGCTACGGCTCAAACTTCATTGCACCCCAGGCAATGGGCAGCGCTTCGGGCCAAGCCGGGAGTTGGAAAGTGTGTGTCCAGTGGAGGCCGGGCCCGGCACCTGCACCTTTGACCACCGGCATCTGTACACCAAGAAGGTGACGGACGACGCTCTCATCCGCACTGTCTCCTACAACATCCTGGCCGACACATACGCCCAGACTGAGTTTTCGCGGACGGTCCTGTACCCGTACTGTGCCCCTTACGCCCTGGAAATCGACTACCGCCAGAACCTTATCCAAAAAGAACTCACGGGCTACAACGCCGACCTCATCTGTTTGCAGGAGGTTGACCGCAACGTGTTTACAGACAGCTTGGTGCCGGCCCTGGAGGCCTTTGGGCTGGAGGGCGTGTTTCGAATCAAGCAGCACGAAGGCCTGGCCACTTTCTACCGGAAGTCCAAGTTCAGCCTCCTTAGCCAGCATGACATTGTTTTCCATGAAGCCCTGCAGTCTGACCCACTTCACAAAGAACTGTTGGAGAAACTGGCCTTGTACCCATCAGCGCAGGAGAGGGTGCTCCAGAGATCTTCTGTACTTCAGGTAGAGTAACTCCGCCAGTCTCGACATACTCGTTCTGGAAGGGGCGCCGGGGCCGGGGGTGCTTATAGAGAAGAAACAGTCCAGATTTTACTGAAAGGTGTTTGCTCTTGTATCTTAAGCACGTAATTTAGCCTTCCTTCCTTCCTTCATCGAGCAGATACTTATTGAGTACCTGTAATGCGCCAGGCACACTACAGGTTGCCTTGAACAAGACAAACAGGAACTTTTCATAGTGCTTATGATTTAGTGTTTAGCTAAATACAATAATTTAATAGCTAATATTTTCTTACTACTTGCCAAACACTGTTTTGACACATTTTAAAGAATTTAAATTTTAAGTCTCTGGTATGTTGTACAAAGTGCTCCGTAAATATTAGCTGTTATTTTAATTTTGGCTCATAGTAATCCTAATGTTCCCATTTTATAGATGTTATTCTAAAACTCTGTTGTCCAGAGTTTTTAGGTAGTTGGTTTTGTTCATAGTAAGAAGAGCAGCTGCCATTTTTTGAGCACCTACTGTGTCTCATGCACCTCTGAGTAAGCTTATTTAATTGAATCCACACAATTAAATGTCCTCCTTGAGGTGGATGATATTGTCTCTTTTTTACTCATGATGAAGCTGGTTTAGGAAAAAGAAGTGTCCCTCTCCAGGTCCCACTGCTGTAAATGGTAGAGTGGGTATTCAAAGCGAGTTCTGCCTGACTACAAAGCCCACGCTTACCCACAGAAAAACACGGGCTCCAACCTTAGTGTTGTCATCCAAAATGTGTTCATGCTACCTCTGTGTATTGGACTGTTACTAAAATGTTATGCTGAATCCCATTCATTTATATTCCAAAACTTAAAATTAAATTTCATAATTTCAATCATACTTCATCAGCAGGGAGGCATATGGAATAAAGTGTCAGTTCATCATATAGGTTTAGATTTTTTAAAAATTCAGATTGGGAAATAGCATCTGAACTTGGCATTTTCTGTTTATTTTAGGTTTCTGTTCTTCAGTCTACAAAGGACTCTTCTCAAAAGATATGTGTTGCTAATACCCATCTCTACTGGCACCCCAAAGGTAAGTTTTATTGGTTTTCTCAAGTGGCTTGAACGTGGTAATGTAACGTCGGTAAAAGCTGTTTTACACAAATACATCTTTTTTTTTTGAGTTTTATTGAGATATAGTTGACATACAGCGCTATACAATTTAAGGTGTATGGCATAATGACTTATACATATTGCAAAATGATTATCACAATAAGTTTAGTTAAAATCTATTACCTCATATAAATATCCCCCAAAAGGTTTTTTTCCTTGTGATGAGAACTTCTGGGGTTTACTCTCTTAGCACCTTTCAAATATACCACCCAGCAGTGTTAACTATAGCCATTGTGTTGTATATTACATCCCCAATACCATTAATCTTATAACTGGAAGCTTTACCTTTTGACCACCTTCATCCACTTCCTCCCCACACATACAAATACATATCTTGAATGTCACCCAGATACTGTGGTTTGTTTTTTAATTTCTTTGTTTTTTTTTAACTTAAAGGCAACTTTAGAAAGTACTTAACATTAATGTTTTTTATATTCATAGGTGGGTACATTCGTCTCATTCAAATGGCAGTAGCCTTGGCTCACATTAGACACGTCTCTTGTGATCTGTATCCCAGCATACCAGTTATATTTTGTGGGGACTTTAATAGTACCCCATCAACAGGAATGTATCACTTTGTCATCAGTGGTAATATTCCAGAGGATCATGAAGACTGGACTTCCAATGGGGAAGAGGAACGATGCAACATGTCTCTTACCCATTTCTTCAAACTGAAAAGTGCTTGTGGTGAACCTGCTTACACAAATTACGTTGGTGGCTTTCATGGATGTCTGGATTACATTTTCATTGACTTAAATGCTTTAGAGGTTGAACAGGTGATTCCATTACCTACTCATGAAGAAGTTACCACCCACCAGGCCTTACCTAGTGTTTCCCATCCCTCTGATCACTTAGCACTTGTATGTGATTTAAAATGGAAATAGATTTGTGTCTGATGGAATTTAAATCTGCTTTAGTAGGAAATTTAATATGAATCAAAGTTATGTGTAACCTTCAAAGAGGAAAACTAGGCACTAAGGTAAAATATTCTTACCATGCGAGTTATGTTCTAGTGTCTTCATTACATGACTATCATAATGGTTGCATAACATAGTTTCTCTACCCTTTTTTTTCTACACTTGGAGGAAAACAAATATATTTATGACTAGCAAGAACACTGGGTACTTTTTATACTTTTTTTTACTAGTAATTAAGAATTTTGTAAAAAAAATAACCATTTGAATGATCCTGTAATTTTTCTATCATAACACATTTCAAATTAAATCATGTATATATAATTAGGGGGAAGCGCATACAAGTTAAAGTGAGAGGCTTATTCTGACATATGGAAGGAATAACATTAGGGTCTACCTCTACCTCAATTTGGTTAGCAATTTAATACAACTTCAGAGCTTTAACAAAAAATTAAAATATACCATTACCAATTCCTATTGCTTCTCATCTTTCATTTTTCAGTTATCATAAGGCATCTTCATTCTCTTAGGATTTTAATTTTTAGTGTATGGTACAAATGGACATATTTATATTCCCATTCTTACTTGCAGCTCATTTTAACTTTCAGTATGCAAGCACAATTTACTATTTAAAGTGAACAATAACATCATCAACTTGATCCTGTTGTCTTTAACGCCCTTGCCCATGGAAAATGTTCATAAATCAACAGGGTATTTGACATATATTAGACTATAACACAATACATTAGATATGAGAAACTGCCTATTGATACGGGCTTGCAGTTGTGGATGAACCATGGAGCATTTCTGTGCTACAAGTATTTTCAAAATTGTTTTTTTTCTAAATAGGAGAAAGGGAGAGTAGTAGTGGGGCTTTTGAGCATCTCTCGAATAAACTTCTTACAGACTTGAGCATTATAGTTTGAGTTACCGAACACTGTATATGTAATTACATACTGCAAAAAAAATTTTAAATATGAAGCCAAACTCTTGAAAATTACAAAGTATAGTTTTACTGATTAGAGTCTAGCCTAGAGTAGTAACTGAGCTTTTCTAACTCAATTATCACCATACCTTATTTTTAATGTTTTAGCTGTTGCGCTCTTGTTCAAAAGAACCAAAATGTTCTCGTTTTTCTGCATTTAACTTCTAAGCTTAGATAGCTAGAGCTCACTTCAAGAGCTCTGATTTTCCAGTCATGAAGGCCTTTGTTCCACGTTTAGTCTCTAACCCGATACCATAAGAACTTTCATCTTTTGACAAAGTAACCTGTATTTTCATATTCTGCTCACTATCCAATGTATTGTTTACTCTTAGTAATTTTGAGAATGAGAGGGTTTTACTTGCACTTCAGATTGAACCTTGAAGTGCTTAAAAGTACGTGCCGGAAAAATTAGGGTGGCAGTTTCCTGGGATCTTGTTTAGAAAAGGCTGTAAGTGAAAAATTGATGCTACCAAATTGTGCCTTCCTAAAAAGCATCTTGAAAGCATTTTTTAACATCAGTTTGCAAATATAGAAATAATATATCGAAGCCAGAATCTGATTCTTTTGAAATTTTTTTTTCCGTTTTAATATTTGGTTTTGGTTTGCTTTCAAACAAACATGTTGACAGGACTTACTACAGTAAGTTGAGAGAAAAAGTTTAAGCAAAAAAGTTGAGAAACATAAAAGAAAAAAGTGTAACATGACATCCTCATGCCCATGAGAAAAACATACAGGTCCTGTATTAACACCACAGCTAGCTAGATGGAACTCTGGTCAGAAAAATTCTAAACACTTACCAAACATTCCACATCCTGACACTTTAAATTTGATATTTGCTGACTAAACAATGATCAGATTGTACACAGGCATTTCAGAATATTAGAATATAGAATATTATTTTGAAGTGCATATACTTTGGTCAAATCTCTAGCATATAGATATGTTAGTATGGTTAGTCCAAATGTAGGGAACACTAAGAAAACTGTATAAATAGCATACCAAAATGTCCTTGTATATGAGCTAGAATAAAGTGTTATTCAGAAATGTTTAAGTGTTTAAAGCCATCTCTGTGATTGAATTTTTCTATTACATTTAGATTTTTTTAGTACATTTAATTATAAAATATGGAAAGTAGTAACTCCGGTGAACCACATTTTACGATGTTACAAGTTCTTGCTATAGGAATTAACATCCTGAAAATTTTGTTATCAATGACAAACTACTATTACAGAACATATTATCCTGTTAAATGCTTTTTTTTTTTAATTTTATTTTTTTATTATTTTTTTTTGCGGTATGCGAGCCTCTCACTGCTGTGGCCTCTCCCGTTGCGGAGCACAGGCTCTGGACACGCAGGCTCAGCGGCCATGGCTCACGGGCCCAGCCGCTCCGTGGCATGTGGGATCTTCCCGGACCGGGACACGAACCCGCGTCCCCTGCATCGGCAGGCGGACTCTCAACCACTGTGCCACCAGGGAAGCCCTAAATGAATTCTTATACAGTTGCCACTACAGACATACACACTGGTAGTTCATAATTCATTAGTGAACAAATCATTTCTGGCTATGTGATGTTCTTTAAAATTCTAGAAACTAAAATCAGTTGTTTCAAATTTTCAAGAATTTTACTGGTTGGTGACACTTTTGAGTCATCAAAATGTGGTGGTTTCAGTCCAAAGGTAGATCTCTGAGCAACATAATATAAGGGGGATAAGTCCAAAGAACACTACTGTGGGAAAATCTCCCTGGTGGAAATTGACACCTTTAGATCTCACATTCTCCAGCTATGAAATACAGGCAGAAATTCCCTACAAACTAGTCTGAGACAAAACCAAAACCCATATATAATGAAAGATAAAAGTTTGTACTACTGGTTTATCATAAGACCCACATGGCAACTCAAGAGGGAAAATCTTTCCTAATAGCCAACCAGTTTTCCAAACATAATTCAAAAACACTTAAATGTGGGAATTCCCTGGCAGTCCAGTGGTTAGGACTCCGCGCTTCCACTGCAGGGGGCAGGTTCAATTCCTGGTCAGGGAACTAAGATCCTGAATGACACGCAGTGCAGCCAAGAAAAAAAAAAAAAAACACAAATCAATGACATTAAAAACAAGAAATCAATAGAGAACACCAACTAAACCAAAAGCTGGTTCTTTGAAAAGATGAATAAAATTGATAAGCCTCTAGCCAGACTGAGGATACAGAGATTACCATTATCAGAAATGAAAGTGAGGACATCACTACACATCGCATGGACTTTAAAAGTCAGTTTGGGGACCTCCCTGGTGGTCCGGTGGTTAACACTCCACCCTTCCAATGTAGGGGGCTTGGGTTTGATCCCTGGTTGGGGAGCTAAGATCCAACATGCTGTGCAGCGTGGCCAAAAAAAAAAAAAAAAAACATGCAGTTTGATCCCAGTAAATATCTGGAAATAATTATTACTACATATGAGATAATTCTGTGTATACACTAATGAAAATGAAGTCTCAGTAAATGAGACACTGATACTCTGGAAGATTAAGATAAACATTTCACTTACGTTTTATTTTCATTGAAGAATATATAAGGTAAAGGGGGGAATCCATGGAAGCAAATATGTAACAAAATACCACCACAGAAAAGCAACTGAATGATTTGAGAAAAAAGACAATGGGGAATATTATGGACAACAACAACAAAAAAGCCTATTAACAGAGGGACAGAAAACAGAAAATGGTTCTATCCTCAACTCTGATGCTGCTAGTCAGCCTTTAAGGGAACCACAATCCCTCTTCAGCTTCTCTGTTAACATACTTAACAATTATTTGACAGAGTATTTTTTAATCTGTGGGTATAATCAACTGTTCTGTATAATACAGGAGGGTCACAGAGACCTCTTTTTGATTGATCAACACTACATTTAACATTTGTGTAAACAGTAAGCAATGAATATAATGTCAAGTATTTCATAAAAGAGTACTGATCATGTCAATAAATTAGGACAGTGATAGTGATTTTATAAGTTTGCATTGTTTTCAAAGAATGTTAAAACACAGTGAAAGGCATTCTAGGGATTATCTCTCAATTTACACTTTTCCCCAAAGCATTTACTCACTTCTACTTGGAAAAAAATGGAACTTCTCAATTTAATTTAAAAACAAAAACAAAGAACTACCACCAGGACTGAAGAAAAAGAATAACTCCTTGGGGTAAAAACATGCCAAATCGGGCTTCCCTGGTGGCGCAGTGGTTGAGAGTCCGCCTGCCGATGCAGGGGACACGGGTTCGTGCCCCGGTCCGGGAAGATCCCACATGCCGTGGAGCGGCTGGGCCCGTGAGCCATGGCCGCTGAGCCTGCACACCCGGAGCCTGTGCTCCGCAACAGGAGAGGCCACAACAGTGAGAGGCCCGCGTACCACAAAAAACAAACAAACAAACAAAAAACATGCCAAATCACCAAGTTAATGTTTTCTTTAAAACATAAAAAAGAACAAGCAATCTTGCAAATCTTTATTTAACCCATTTAGCAAAAATTAGGCAATTTTAGATTCCTAATGCAGTCATTTCCAACAATGGTAGTAAGAGCTGCCATATCTTGAAAGTAAGATTATATGGATTCTCTTTATTCTATCTTCAGAGTTCATGAAAGCATCTTTGACTTACTTGGTTTAGTCTTTTAAAAATTAATACAACAATGGTAATTTAACTATGATCCTATCATTGAACCTCTGAAGTTTTGTATCCCCTAGTTGAACCCCATAAAAACCACACATACTATATACCCTTATCTTAGTTTTATCCAAGAAATGAGACCTTTCTTATTTGGAGGGAAGAAGGAAGAATTCATCCAGTGGGCTAGAGAAGATGCACTTACATGAAATAACACAAGTTTAGCATACACTTTCTCCCAGTAACCTGTTTCACAATCACCAACTACTTAATTCTAAATTCCTTTTGCTTTGTCCAGTAGTTTTTTTGTTTTGTTTTTTTTACAATTCAAATATACACATTATTTTACAAGCATGTATTGGCTTTGAAACCAAGATTCCAATCCATAAATTTATCTAAATCTAAGCCATTAATAATCATAAAAATGCAAGGTTTATGAAATACATAAAACGTTAGATTACAGACAAAAACTAAGTTACTCATAAGGTTACCAAGTTGAGTTCTTAAGAAATTAACAGACGTAATTCGTGAGGTACTACCCTATGACAAAGATTTAGTCACTTTCTGCAGAAGTTCTGAAATTTGTGAAGCTAAAAAAGAAAAGTGTTTGTGAACTTTGTTCTCCTACACAGGAGAGCAGCATCACTAACCGTCTATGTATTACGAGATACAAAAAACACTTGATTTTTTTTTTAAACGAATGTTAGCTGTGAAACAAACACATGCATACATACTTTGGGAGCAGTTCATTTTATTACAGCTTTTTACTCTTGATCTGACTTTAGAAATGTACAGCATCAAAATGGTATTTTATCAAAGAAGACTAAATTCTTGAAATTGCTCCTCACTCTGTTACACACAATAGCAACCCACATTTTATTTCCAATTCAAACAATAAATAAACTCACTGGGATCTTTATTATTGTTCACAGTATGTAATATATGCAAATCAACTAAGAAAAATCTATTTCAAACATCTTCAAGACTCAAGAAAAACAAACACCATTACATGTTTTATCATTTTATTAGGAATAATTCCAAATGGGTTATGAAGAAAACTTATTGAGTCTGATGAGTTTTCCAAAACTCTTAATGAAGACATGTTCACCAACAAACAATAAAACATCAGCAGAACTATCATATACTGGGCCAAGAGTCAGGCTGATACCAAAAGCAACATGCAACATAAAAAAGATACAATATAAAGGAAGACAATCTGCTGAGTATTAAAAATCATCTCAATATGAACTCTTTGCAACTAGCACAGAACTAATTAGCTATCAAATCCAAACCACACCAAGGTAAGCTTGGCTGATGGAAGCCAGGAGTTAATAATGGGAGGGAAATATAAGTTCCTCAGTGCAAAAGATCTGAATAGTGTTTTGGAGCATTTCCCTGGCTGGTACAAGCAGTATTAAAAAATCTTTTTTGGCAAGGGAGAAAAATAAATACAAATGGAATGCTACATTTTTTAAATCAGCAGACTGTCCCAGGAATGATAAACGTATCAGTAAAGTAGCAAGGGGATAACTTTAAAACATTATTTGCTGTGGGCTCAAAAAAACATTCAAAATGGATTTATTTAAAGGTGTCACATTAGCTATGTCCAGGCATTTAGGCTTAAGGGAAGTAAAATTAAAAGAGGACAGTTTTTTTCCCCAAGTTAAGAGAATCTCTTTAAAACCAAGCATATTGCTAAATGGCAACATTATACTTGGTAAACAATAATTGGCAACAAAATAAGTTTAAACGCTGTAATATTCTGCCCAAACCAGTCCCACATATTGTTTAAAAACCAAGATGCAAACTAATTTTGTTGTAACAAGCCTAGACCAATTCTATCAAACATGTCCTTGGTTAGATATCCAGTTTCATTTAACGTTTTGAAAGCTCATTTGACAGCCAGTCAAGTCCCTCATACAGACCGGTTCCTTGTGTAGCACAAGTGGCTTGAACATACCACTGTAAAGAAAGGACAATGAGAAAACACTTAATTAATATAACCAGTGTTTAAAATTCCTTACTCAGAAAATTATTTTCCAGGGGTATTAGTGAGCAGGTGCCATAAATGTATAGAGAAAAAGGAAAAATACATAAAGCCATAGGAACTAAAGTTGTAAATGTGTTAAAAGTATATTTCACAAATGATTAATTTTGTATTTAATGATCTCAGTAACCGTATAGATTAGAACTGTTCTCCCACCTCTTGCTTCTCACAAAACTCCTCTCATATCTAAAGCTACTACTACCCATTCATTACATTTAACCAACTACTACTTAATCTGAAACGAAAATTCATGGGAAGATTAGTAACTAATAAACTACCCACCTGGTCCTTATGATGCTCTTGTTTCCCACAAAACTAAGTTCAGAGTAGAAGAGGCAAAATTTTGAAAGAGTAGGGATTATTGATATTTTAGAGGCAAGCTTTTTCGGGAGTTTCACTATCTTTAGTCTCATGTACCCCCACAAGTTCCAATCTTTAAAATGTTTATGAATATTATCTTCAGTAACTGTATGAAATGCCATGAAAAGTTTCAAATACCAAGAAAAAGACCTAGAAAGCAATTTAATTACCTTTTAGGGATGGTTTATTAATTTTCTTTACTGACCAGTTTTATTTTGCCTTAAAATAAAGACCTTGCTTTAATGTTGCAAAGTCACTTCAAGTCTACCATTTGCTGCCAATTATTACTTTAATACCAAGGACCCCAATAACCTAGAAGGCTGGGAAAAAGGCATGAATTCATATCCTCACAGCATGGAAAACTGCATCATTTACAGTCTGTCTTATTTAAATTGGGCTGGGACATCTTAAACAGTGTATACAGTTATTGCCACACCACAGTTTCACCTTGTTGACAAGCTAATGAAAAACTACTGTAAGGCACAAACCGTAATAATAGTTTGTGATATCATCTTTATAAATAAAACAATATATTGTATTTCGCCAATATTTAAACCACTGATCTCAAATGGTAAAGCTATTGGAGAGCAAGTAGATATTTTTTATAATTTTAAACTCAAAACTTGTTTCACATCATAATTACAGGTCCCTCCACAAGCTCTTAGTGCTACCACACACACAGTACAAAATATTATCTAAAATATGGCTGCTATGGCTTCCCTGGTGGTGCAGTGGTTGAGAGTCCACCCGCCGATGCAGGGGACATGGGTTCGTGCCCCGGTCCAGGAAGATCCCACGTGCCGCGGAGTGGCTGGGACCGTGAGCCATGGCCACTGAGCCTGCGCGTCCGGAGCCTGTGCTCCGCAACGGGAGAGGCCACAACAGTGAGGGGCCCGCGTACCACAAAAAAATAAAAAATAAAAAATGTTAACAAAAGTCAAACGAAATAAAGATATTTAAAACCTTTGGATCCTTAAAGGATATATATTAAAAAGTTTAAGAATGGAGAAGATATCAACGTACTTTAAAGTTGAATACAACATTTACAAAGGTTTGAAATAAAGCCTGAAAGGGCTCATTTTTATATAAGCAAGAGTCTCTTACTGTAGTGTTTTCTGTTTTTTGCTTTTGGCTGTGCTGCCAGGCATGCGGGATCTTAGTTCCCCAACCAGGGATCGAACCCGTGTCCCCTGCATCGGCAGGCGGACTCTAAACCACTGCGCCACCAGGGAAGCCCTCCTGTAGTTTTTTAAATGATGTGCTCATCATCTATTTCAAAGGGGACAATTAACTAATAAATGTTTAAACTAAATATCAGCTTAAACAATTATGCTAATAATCTAATAGTCAGGAGATTAATATGAAACTCCAAAAACTTACTGTTCTGTTACGAAGAGACTGAAGACCTAATTTATCTGTCATTTCACTAATGGCCATAGCATTCGGCAAATCCTGTTTGTTTGCAAAAAGCAGCAACACAGCATCTCGCAGCTCATCTTCCTGAAGCTGAAAATAAAGACATTAACAACTACCAAACTGGAATCCAATTATTGTAACAAACTAAGTAAAACAGGCTTCCTACGTATGTACATCATTTATTCAACATTAAATACATTATCAAACATCAAATCAATAATCATACACCTTCAAGTAAAGCAAAACTATTTTCCAAGTCAATCATCCTATACTCCATTAAGGTAAATCATTCATTCAGTCTTGATAATCCATGGAGGGTCAGGATTGGCAAGGACCAGAAACACACATGGGAATAAACATTTATGGCAGGATCTTATGGTACTCAGTAGTAAACATACTTAGACGATGATTCTTTTTGGACTTTTATCCTTTCCAGCCAGTTGGATCAAACAACAGTGGGAAAACAATACAGTGATTAGGGCATTAGTAGTATCATGTAAAATACAAGAATTATACCAAGAGCAGAAGCCGGTGGGATGAAATACTGATATATGACACAACACTTGGAAACTTATGCTAAGTGAAAAGAAACAAAAAGTTTAAAAAGGTAACAAAAGACCACATATTTTATGCAGGTAGGGTAGAATGGGGGAAGGAATGGGGAACAAATGCTAATAGTTATAAGATTTCTTTTTGGAGGTGATGAAAATGTTCTAAAATTCAATTGTGGTAATGATTGTACAATTTTGTATACCAGAAACCACTGACTTGTACATTTCAAATGAGTGAAGTTATGGTATGTGAACTATATCTCAATAAAGCGGTTTACAAAATAAAAAAAAGAGTAGAAGGGGTAATAGTTAACGGAGACAAAAAAAGCACCAGTTACACATATACTGGCACAATGGTTTTACAAACTGCACTCCAGTCTTAGGAGCACTGAATGAGAATATTTCAGTAAATATTTTACACCTACAAGTCTGAAACCATGACAACGCTCCTCTAGCAAAGTTCCTCAACAATTTTCCCCCTCAGGATTTTTAACAGTATGAACATATGAAAACATTTATCCAATATTTGGCAAGGCCAAAATGCCACCATCAACCAAAATGCCACATGCCTTAGGTGGAATTCTTTTACCATGGTTGCTATTATGTAACATTTTGAAGTATATTTTATAGGTATAGTATAGAGAAAACTGAACCCAATGACCTTGGGAACAAGGGATTTGAACCAGGATTCCTAGGTCACAAAAGCTTCAAAACTGGAGATTTTATAACTAGAAAATAAAAGACCGGACTAAAGTAAAAATCCTCAACCAGAGATATGCATCAAAATCACCCATGGAGCATTCTACAAACAAACTGGGCCTTCCTCCCAACTTACTGAAGTAACTGCTCATCCATGAGTTGTTTTAAAAGCTCTACAGGAGATTTTTATTTGCAGTCTTAAGAACTTGTGATAATATATAGTTTTTCAAGGTTCTTTCTAGCTCTAAAAAGTTGATTTATGTAATCAAATTACAGTTAAAATGTACCGACCACTAACACCACCACTATCACCCAGAAAAACATATCTTGGAAATGATAAATTTAAAAACTATTCTCACCATTTTCTGCAGCTCTTCTGCTCCTTCCTGAATTCTTTCACGATCATTGCTATCTACCACAAAAATAAGACCCTGAAATAAATTAAAAGTTAAATTTAAAGCACACACTAAATATGAAACCTAAGTACACAGGCAGCAAAACCACATCAAGAGTTAATAACATGTTAGGAAGAAAGTCTCCTTACAAAAAAAAAAAAAAGGAAAAGACAGGGCATTACAGATTTGAGCACTATTTGTTATTTTAACTTATCAATGTTATTTCCAAAAGAAAATCTGCCTCTTAACAACTGATCACTTTTTTCAACTATGCTAAGAAGAATAAATTCTATACCTTTCCCCTACCTTTGCACATTTAAATGCAGGTAAGTAGAAGTAACAAAATGGCCACAAAGTGGGCACAAAAGGAAAAACAACAATCCACAGATCCTAAGGATTCATGAATTTACTAATTGAATTACCTTATTCAAAAGCATGCACAAAATGAAACTAAAAAAAGAAGCGGAAGGAGTGCACTACAGTAGCTTTTATATAGTTCATCAGGAAAAGAGAGTCTTGCTCTAGAATGCTGCCTGCCAGCTCTAGAATCAGGAGAAGAAAGTCTTCAGCAAAATATATCCAGAAAAATTCAAGGCTGACTTGATCGAATAAGAAATTCTTAACAAAAAGGAAGGTAGTAGATATTCAAATATTAGATATTCAAAGATATTCAAGATATTCAAATATTAGAATTTTATACTACAAAAGAAGTGGAATTGGGAAGGAATTAATTGAATTAAGACTCTTCCAAAAACTTTCAAATGGGAAAGTATAAAATTTTCAGTTAGAGAGACAGGGCAGATGAATTTTATAGCTTTGTTAAAATCTATTCCTATTACACTAAAGTATATTCTTTAGTATATACACTAAAGTATTATTTTCCCCACAACCCTGACCCCTAAAGTATTTTTAATCATTTGTCACTTTATCATAAACTGTGTTGTACCACTACTGATTTGTGTAAGTCACCAGATTAAATCCACTGAGGGATTAATCCCCTCAGTATTACCATAGTACTGAGCTTGCCAGGGTACTTAATAATTATTTTAGGCTACGGTCATTAAATGACATAATTTTTTTTGGTCTAAAAAACTTGAAACCCATTTCCTTTATCTCTGCAGGAAATCTTAATTTTTAAACATCCTACCCTTTGAAAAAAATTTTGGTGCTCTCAGAGCTAGTATGGCATAGTGGGAAGATACCAAATTCAATGCTTATTAGTTATATAAATTACCTAATCCTTGAACATGCCTCCTCTTCTATAAAATAAAATACCACCAATTTTTTAAGCCTATTTTTAAACATAATCATAGAGGTACAAAAGAATGAAGCATTGTCCTTGGCATATCACGGGCATTTAGTAAATGTCTCCTCCTTTTCCTCCCATCCCCAAAACCACTCTTATTTAGAACCTACTTCTCTAGAAGAGGTAATGCCTCTAAAAGGGATCTAATTTTATCTAGACTACTAACAATCCATTTTTATCGTTTTAAGATGCAAATAACACTGTCAGTCCCAAAGTAACATTACTGAGAGGGAGGATTATTTGAGAAATTCTAAGTTATTCACTTCCTGGGACAGCACGATCAAGAGTGTAGAAAAGCTAGGATTCTAAAGATAGCTACTCTAAGAAAAGATTACTTAAAAGGCCAAATATTTAGAACAGGAAAATAATTTGAATTATATAATGAGGTAAGAGGAATTTACTACAATAAACACTGTGTCCTGAATTGCTAATAAAATTTAGAAGCATGGTTAAATGGAATAATTAGTTTCTTTTAAATTTTACAGCTAAAAGAACTGATCATGAGTGCTGCAAAAGACAGCTTTAATAGCTTAGCTGTGATTACATCCGGCAACCTTGATGTAAAGCTTTCTCCGGCAGCCTTGAAGTCCCTACGAAGTACTTGGATTTCTGTGGGGTTTTAAGATTTTTTTTAATTTGGACCATTTTTAAAGCCTTTATTGAATTTGTTACAATATTGCTTCTGTTTTACGTTTTGGTTCTTTGGCCATGAGGCATATGGGATCTTAGCTCCCTGACCAGGGAATGAACCCACACCCCCTGTATTGGAAGGCAAAGTCTTAACCACTGGACCGCCAGGGAAGTCCCAGAAGTACTTGGACTTTTGATTCTAAGGTGGTCCACAGAGGCCAGGAATGGGTCTAACTGCAAGTTAAAGTAAATTAAAAAGCATTCTAAACAAGTCTAGGGATAAGAGCAGTGTTACCCTTGGTCAAGAATTAAAGGCTTAAAAATAAAAACATGGAAACAACCTATATGCCCATCGACAGATGAATGGATAAAGATGCAGTGCATATATACGATGGAATATTACTCAGCCATAAAAAAGAATGAAATAATGCCATCTGCAGCAACATGGACAGACCTAGAGATTATCATACTAAGCGAAGTCAGAAAGACTAAAACAAATACCATATGATATCACTTATATGTGGAATCTAAAATACGACACAAATGAACATATCTACAAAACAGAAACAGACTCACAGACATAGAGAACAGACTTGTGGTTGCCAAGAGGGAGGAGGAATGGGGGAGGGAAGGATTGGGAGTTGGGATTAGCAGATGCAAACTAGTATATATAGGATGGATAAACAACAAGGTCCTACTGTATAGCACAGGGAACTATACTCAATGTCCTGTGATAAACCATAATGGAAAAGAATATGAAAAACAATACATATATGTATAACTGAGTCACTGTGCTGTACAGCAGAAATTAACACACTGTAAATCAACTATACTTCAATAAAATTTTTAAAAATAAAATAAAAAGAATTACAGGCTTAGGATTAGCAGTTTTACTTCATACCTAAATGTATTTAAAAAGCGTGTTCCCTAAGTGAAATGCCTATGACTTACTTTAAAATAATCCCAATGGTGAAATACATTATAAAGGAGTACTGATTAAAGAATACTGGCCACATCCTAATAATTGAAGTTGGGTAATATCATAGATACGTGGGCGCTTATTATGCTATTCTCTACATTTGTATACATTCAAATATTTCCATAGTAAAGTTTTTAAAAGCATGTAACTCATATCAAAACATCTTTCCTAACCACAGCTTTGTTAATGAACAGAAACATTTTAATTTTTAAATAAAAAAGTATGCCTCTTACTTAACATGACATGCTACTTAAACCTGGTTGTTCCCACCACTCACCTAGGGTATTCACTGCCACGTGGTGGCAATAAACGTCACTTGTCTACAATGTTATAAGAGCTGGAGATCAAGAAAGACATCTGTACATCTTAAACATATGAAGTGCTTCTAACCTCATACATTATTTTAAAAAAATTTTATCAATTCCAGTAGTAAACAAAAAATGATAAGAAACCTCTCGTGGTAGAAAACACCAGAGTTGGGAACTACTTGAATAAAAAATGTAAAACAAGAACCAGCTCTCCACTCTTAATTAAGTCATTCCAAGCTTCAGTTTCCTCTTATATAAGAGTTAGACAACCACAGTAGTTCTCAAGAGGGAGCAATTTTGTCCCCAGGAAATATTTTGCAATATGTGGAGATATTTTTGGTTGTTGCAACTGGATTGGGTGGGGGAGACTACTGCTGGCAACTAGTGTGTAAAGGCCAAGAATGCTGCTAAGCATCCTACAATGCAAAGGAGAGCCCTCCCCTCACTCAATGACAAAGAATTAACCAGTCTGAAATGTCAACACTGCTGCTGTTGAAAAACCCTGTACTAGATAGAGCCTTGCTATTCAAAGTAAGGTTCCAAACCAGCAACATCAGCACCACCACCTGAGAACTTGCTAGACATGAAGAATCACAGGCCTTACTCAGCCAGGTCCCACTGAATTGATCTGTATTTTAACAAATACCCAGGTGATTCATATGCAGATTAACATCTGAGAAACACTACTGATGTCTAGTTTATATCCCCGGAGATTCTTTTTTTTTTTAACATCTTTATTGGAGTATAATTGCTTTACAATGGTGTGTTAGTTTCTGCTTTATAACAAAGTGAATGTTATACATATGTTCCCATATCTCTTCCCTCTTGCCTCTCCCTCCCTCCCACCCTCCCTATCCCACCCCTCCAGGCAGTCACAAAGCACCTAGCTGATATCCCTGTGCTATGCAGCTGCTTCCCACTAGCTATCTACCTTATGTATATATGTCCATGCCTCTCTCTCGCTTTGTCACAGCTCACTCTTCCCCCTCGCATATCCTCAAGTCCGTTCTCCAGTAGGTCTGTGTCTTTATTCCTGTCTTACCCCTAGGTTCTTCATGACATTTTTTTTCCTTAAATTCCATAAGTATGTGTTAGCATATGGTATTTGTCTTTCTCTTTCTGACTTACTTCACTCTGTATGACAGACTCTAGGTCTATCCACCTCATTACAAATAGCTCAATTTCATTTCTTTTTATGGCTGAGTAATATTCCATTGTATATATATGCCACATCTTTATCCATTCATCCGATGATGGGCACTTAGGTTGTTTCCATCTCAGGGCTATTGTAAATAGAGCTGCAATGAACATTTTGGTACATGACTCTTTTTGAATTATCGTTTTCTCAGGGTGTATGCCCAGTAGTGGGATTGCTGGGTCATATGGTAGTTCTATTTGTAGTTTTTTAAGGAACCTCCATACTGTTCTCCATAGTGGCTGTACCAATTCACATTCCCACCAGGAGTTCAGGAGTGTTCCCTTTTCTCCACACCCTCTCCAGCATTTATTGTTTGTCGAATTTTTGATGATGGCCATTCTGACTGGTGTGAGATGATATCTCATTGTAGTTTTGATTTGCATTTCCCTAATGATTAATGATGTTGAGCATTCTTTCATGTGTTTGTTGGCAGTCTGTATATCTTCTTTGGAGAAATGTCTATTTAGGTCTTCTGCCCATTTTTGGATTGGGTTGTTTGTTTCTTTGTTATTGAGCTGCATGAGCTGCTTGTAAATTTTGGAAATTAATCCTTTGTAAGTTGCTTCATTTGCAAATATTTTCTCCCATTCTGAGGGTTGTCTTTTGGTCTTGTTTATGGCTTCCTTTGCTGTGCAAAAGCTTTGAAGTTTCATTAGGTCCCATTTGTTTTTGTTTTTATTTCCATTTCTCTAGGAGGTGGGTCAAAAAGGATCTTGCTGTGATTTATGTCATAGAGTGTTCTGCCTATGTTTTCCTCTAAGAGTTTGATAGTTTCTGGCCTTACATTTAGGTCTTTAATCCACTTTGAACTTATTTTTGTGTATGGTGTTAGGGAGTGATCTAATCTCATACTTTTACCTGTACCTGTCCAGTTTTCCCAGCACCACTTATTGAAGAGGCTGTCCTTTCTCCACTGGTACATTCCTGCCTCCTTTATCAAAGATAAGGTGACCATATGTGCATGGGTTTATCTCTGGGCTTTCTATCCTGTTCCACTGATCTATCTTTCTGTTTTTGTGCCAGTACCATACTGTCTTGATTACTGTAGCTTTGTAGTATAGTCTGAAGTCAGGGAGCCTGATTCCTCCAGCTCCGATTTTCGTTCTCAAGATTGCTTTGGCTATTCGGGGTCTTTTGTGTTTCCCCAGAGATTCTGATTCAAGTGGTCAGGTGTTATGATCAGGGCTTTGGGATTTTTAAAACTCCCCAGGTAATTTTAATGTGCAGTCAAATTTGAGAATTCCTGCTCTACAGAATCACTAAGGTCTCTACCATGCCAGCATTATACATACTACATGATAATATAAAAATCATGTACAAATCAACAGAGCAGATTTACCTTAATATATTTTTTCTTAATGTATTTTAATAAAGTAAACACTTAACTGGGTTAAATGAAGGGCTATTAATTGTATTACATTCATTTAAAACTACAATGACAGAAAGTTATACAGATCTTACTTCCTAAACTAAGAATGAAACCAATAGAACTACTGAAGAAACATCTAATTCAACCCTGAGAACCACCCCACCTCATCTTCCAAAATATTACTACGATAATTATGTAACTCTTCCACCCTAAGTTATTTAGCCTACAAAGGCATGAATGAGAGAGTCCACTGAAGAACATGGAAGTAGTGATAAGAAGAATGCCAACTCATGGAGTAAACACCAATATCCAAGTAAACAGTATATATTAACATAAACTTTGGAACATGAAACATATAAATAAAAGTTATAATCCTCTTTTGCAACCCAGAGCTCATTGTTCAGTATGAGTTTTGATACAGATAAGAAGGAACATGATAAAAAAAAAAAAAAAAAAAGTTATAAAAATGTATAGCATTCCTAACTTACCTGGGTATTTTGGAAGTAATGCCTCCAGAGAGGCCTAATTTTATCTTGACCGCCAACATCCCATACTGTGAAACAAATGTTCTTATATTCTACTGTTTCCACATTAAAACCTATAGAGAAAAAAGAAAAAAAAAGTTTGCTGCGCACAATGTCATTCAGAAAATAAATCCCTTTATTGTGGAATTCTCCCAGAATTGCTTTTTTTTAAAGTCCTAATAGATAATCAACAAACGTAAAAGCCCAAGACAGTTACAATGATGGCTATATGTCATTGTATATTTGTCCAAACCCAAAGAATGTAGGACAACCCTAAGGTATATGGACTTGGGGTGATTACGATGTGTCAATGTAGGTTCATCTACTGAGTGATGCTGACAATGGAGGAGGCTATGCACGTGTTGGGGGAGTGGATATATGGGAAATCTCTGCAGTTTCCTTTCAATTTTTCTGTGAACCAAAAACTACTCTGAAAAAAAAAATAGTCAGAATTAAACTATATTCTATTTTACTTTATAATACATTATTATGATATAAATTAAAATCACTGTAAACTTTCTTACCAATGGTAGGAATGGTGGTGACTATCTCTCCTAACTTCAGTTTATACAGAATGGTGGTCTTGCCAGCAGCATCCAACCCAACTAGAAAAAGATATTTCAGATTTTAAATCTAGACCAAAAGCACACATTAAGAAACAATTTTACAACAAATTTTTATTTTGAAAGCAAAAGCTGACTGGTCAAGGCACAAATGAGTTAGAAATGAAATCGCCTCATTTCTGATTCCCAAAGGCAACACCTCCTACAAAAGCCTTTCCATTTTTCTTTCTAGACCTAGAGAGACAGCACAAGGTCTAATCTCAAGATCTGCTTTGCCACACAATAGTTGAATGGCTTTAAACAAATCACTTTGGGAAAGAGGCCAGAGAAATCAGCTATAAAATAAGGGGACTAGATCAAGTAATCTAAGATCTCTTCCAATTCAAGTCCTCATTAATTCTATGAACTACTACCATTTTTAATAACACAAATTATAGGGCTTCCCTGGTGGCGCAGTGGTTGAGAGTCCGCCTGCCGATGCAGGGGACACGGGTTCGTGCCCTGGTCCGGGAAGATCCCACATGCTGCAGAGCGGCTGGGCCTGTGAGCCATGGCCGCTGAGCCTGCGTGTCCGGAGCCTGTGCTCCGCAACGGGAGAGGCCACAACAGTGAGAGGCCCGCGTACCGCAAAAAAAACAAAAAAAAAACACAAATTATAAGTTGAATCAGAGAACACATAAAAACAAATTAAGAACTATCTTTAAGATTCAAAAACTCAATTTCCTTTAATATAACAAGCAAATTTTAGGTAAAAGGTCTTGATGCTAGGGGAAAAAATATATATGTAAGAAAGGAAGATGAGGCCAATTTTACCCCTACCTAAATCCATTTCAACATCACATGTGCAGAAATGATAACAAAAGACTGGTTAATTTGGGTTGTAAAGAAGGCCTTGTCATATTCATCTCCAATATAATGTCTAAATTCTTAAAATAATTCCTTTGAGGCAGGCAGATATAAGTAGGGAGGAATGTACTTGTTTCCAAAACAAAAAAAAATCCATACTACAACAAGAAGGTATAGAAGAGGGTGAAAAGCAAATTAAATGTTTAAGTATGAATCTCTGAAAAGCTGCATATTCTACATTGTTTGTTAAAGCCTTCATAAATGGAAGGTCAATATCTAAAAACCTCACTGAATATTATTGGTCTAAGGATATCACATTTGGCCACCTAGATTAACACTATCACAGATTTTGAAATCAATTCAACCGAGTATTGATTTAAGCAAGGATAGTTTTTCGTGTTTCTTTGTTTGTTTTTTAAGGATAGTTTTGTTGTTGTTGTTTAGTATTTATATCAGAGCATGACTTAGCACAGGAAACCCTTGCTTAAAAAAAAAAAAGATCTCCCTGGAGACTCAGGCATTTTATGCTTTCTTACTCCTCTATCCTCTGATCAAACTCTGTTCCCCACTTCTTCATACTGAGATTGTTTATTCTGTCCAAAATACTATGACACTTCCTAGTCAGAACGAGTAGCCCCCTCACTCACGGGCATAAGAAAAACCAACTGTTAACAGGAACTGTTTTATGTTTTAACTACAGAATAGAAGAGCAAACATATCAGAAAACATAATTCTAAAAATATACAAAGAAACAAAAGCAGCTACCTTAGAGTTTGGCATCTTTAATAAAAATATAGAAAATGAGGAGGTGAACAACAGGATATTTTCATTGTTAGAAAAAGCTAAGTCCCTTAGAGCCTAAGTCCTCCTCAGGAGATTTTGATCAAATTTTAAAATAAAGCAAAATTCACCTTTAGCTAAGTCCAAATGCCATTAGCCCAGGTAGGAAGAACTGAAACTGAAATAATGATTACAAAAAACACTTGTGTTAAGTTTTGAGAACTAAGGTACACACCAGTCCTCACTGGTGGTCCAACTTGACCTCAGACCTTAGTTTAAAAAAAACGTAGGGCTTCCCTGGTGGCGCAGTGGTTAAGAATCCGCCTGCCAATGCAGGGGACAGAGGTTCGAGCCCTGGTCTAGGAAGAGCCCACATGCCGCGGAGCAACTGAGCCCCTGCGCCACAACTACTTAGCCTGCGAGTCACAACCACTGAAGCCCGCACTCCACAAGAGAAGCCACCACCATGAGAAGCCAGCGCACCGCAACAAAGAGCAGCCCCCGCTCGCCGCAACTAGAGAAAGCCCGTGAGCAGCAACGAAGACCCAACATAGCCATAAATATATAAATAAATAAATTAAATAGCGTTGTATAAATGCAAACCAGAAGGTTTTTTTAAAAGGTATTTCTATTGTGAGATTTAAGATGCACAAATTAATGTATATCATCACTCATTATATAGTTCCTCACTCAAAAATATGTTGGTCTAACAATTCTGTGCCCATTTAGTGATTTCTTAAGTATGTATTTCCTTACTGTTGCAATATTTGGCAATGAAATTTCTCCACAAAATGAAACTATAACCAATTCTCAACTAGCCAAGATAAGACTCTAATCTGTACAGTCCAGTAACGTCCTCCCCTCCCTCTCACCCTCATAAACAAGTCACTGTTTTGAAAGATATACTGGAATTACTTGTTCTCCTTGACTGGACCTGCACTTTAACCAGAGTGTTAAAAGCAGCAAAACTTTCCCCAAAATCTTTACCAATCATTAAAAAGTATGTCTACCAAATTAAGGCAGCAAGAAGTACTTATATTTTAAGTTTTAAAATTAGATTCCAATTATCTCAACTTGGAGAAACAACCAAACGCAGAAAAGAAAACGACTGAGAATAAAAAAGTATATTTTCAGTTAAGTTTCAGTTAGGATATTTTTCCTCATGTTTTATCTCTCAAATTTTCTACAAGGAAGCTTGAAAAAAACTTCATAATTTTTCAATAATTAAAAATTGAGTGCTTATTGTGTTCCAAACACAATACTAGGTGATTCCATACGTTTTGTAATTTAATTCTCACAATAACTCTCCATTTTTCAGATGCAAAATCTGAGATTCAGAAACATCCCCAGAATCACAGGAGTAGTAAAACAGATTTTAAAACCCTAAGTCTTTTGGAGAAATTAGATACATATATAGCTGTGGGAATGGAAAATGGTGTAGCTGCTTTGAAAAAGTTTGTCAGTTCCTCAATATGTTAAACATAGTTAACAACGACCCAACAACCCTATTCCTAGCTTATCTACCCAAGAAAATTAAAAACATATGCCCACACAAAAACTTTTCATGAATGTTCACAGCAGCATAATTCATAAGAACCAAAAAGTGGAAACAACTACAGTTCCATCAACTGATGAATGATAAACAAAATGTGGAATATATCCATACAACAGAATTACTATTCAGCCATAAAAAGGAATGAAGTACTGATACATGTTATAATATGGATGAATCGTGAAAACACGCTAAGTGAAAGAAGCCAGACACTAAAGGCCACATATTGTATGATTCTGTTATATGAAATATCCTGAATAAACAAGCCCATAGAAACAGAAAGCAGAAGAGTGGTTGTAAGAGGGAGGGGTGAGGAGGGGAGTGACTGCTATCTTGTGTGGGGTTTCTTTCTGGGCTGATGAAAATGTTCTAGAATTAAGACAGTGGTGGGAGTTCCCTGGTAGCCTAGTGGTTAGGATTACGGGCTTTCACTGCCCCGTGGTCCAGGTAGATCCCCAGTCCCGCAAGCTGTGCGGTACCGGGGAGGGGGACAGTGGTAATGGTTACACGACTTTATGAATATACTAAAAACCACTGAACTGTACACTTTTAAGGAATAGTATGTGAATTACATCTCAATTTTTTTTTAATTAAAAAGAAACAATCCTAAGTCTGATGCCAGAGCTCTCAAATAGTATTCATATATTGCCATCCTGCCCTTAGGGTTTTTTGGTGGACACACACTATCTTAATATTTTATCTAATTCCTCAGAGGTTTGACCATCAAAACTGAAATTGAGGCTACCAGATGTACAGAAAAACTATAATGACCTTGAGTTTTGCTTCTACCTAACAGGTCAGGAGTATCAGCACTTTCATCAATGTGTTAATTAACAGCAAATTATCAGCCTCTGATAGTCATACTTTATAATAATGCAGGAGGGTACACCTAAGGGTGGTTGTATCAACTTCTAATGGCATGAAGCTAAGGATTTTTGCCTTTTCTACTGTTTACCTATATCACATAACTAATCAGAAGACACGCCCCCCCCTTTTTTAAAGGCTGGCAATTATGTTTTCAACTAATGACCTAAGAAGATGGTCATAATAAACTAAGTCAAAAGGACTACAATTTTGGAGAAACAAAAACCTCCTCTTAAAGGCTGAGAGTAAATATAACAAATATTAAAAGTGGAATGGTGGAATGATAAGAAATTATCACTTTATTGTTTTTCATGTTTTCTAAATTTAACAATAAGGACATTATTTTTAGAATCAGGACCAAAAATTTAAAATTAAATAGTAAATGTATTTATAAAATATGCTAGGAAAAAAGTATGAGACACCACTCACTTTAAAATATTGTTAGTATTTTTCAAATTGGGAAAAGATCCTTTCCTCCAAAACCTCTCTGGTCCCAAAAAGCCACTGTCACATGAAAGACAACACAAAACTACATTGGTATGTATTAGCAATCTTTTCGAAAGCAATACTTTCTCAGCTTTTCAACGGGCAAGAACTTGCAAGTTCAAAGAGAGGAGAATTAGTATTTCCTCTACAGAACATATTGTTTCAAATATAAACAAAATTTGGGCAGTCATTTACCAAAATTACATCTCACCACAGATATGGAGATCAGACTTAAAACAGGATAATGACGGACTACATGAGAAATCTAAGGTGAAAACTGGTCATCTTTGAATTTAAGCTCAATAATATCATTTACAAGATTTTTTTCTGTAAAACTACAAAATTTCTGTCAATCTATAGTTTAAGTGATGTTACATTTGATACATTGTGTTGATTTTAAATTTTTTTTTTTTTTTTTTGCGGTACGCGGGCCTCTCACTGTTGTGTCCTCTCCGGTTAAGGAGCACAGGCTCCGGACGCACAGGCTCAGCGGCCATGGCTCAGGGGCCTAGCCGCTCCACGGCATGTGGGATCTTCCAGGACCGGGTCACGAACCCGTGTCCCCTGCATCGGCAGGCGGACTCTCAACCACTGCACCACCAGGGAAGCCCGATTTTAAATTTTTTAATTAGGGAATTCCCTGGCGGTCCAGTGGTTAAGACTCCATGCTTCCAACACAAGGGACGTGGGTTCCACCCCTGGTCGGGGAACTAAGATCCCGCATGCCTCACAGCACGGTAAAAAAGAAAAAAAAATTTTAATTAGTTAACATAAGCTGCAACTTCAAACACCTTTTAAAATTACTTTAACTTTTAGGAAAGTGTGTACAAATAAAATTTAAAACTTCTCCAACAGTAATTTGGCAAACCAGATTCAACAGCTAACTGCTATCTTTCAACAACATTTTAAAATGGTCACTGACTCAAGAAAGCATGAATTTTACTAAGCCATATAAAGGAAAAGGAAGAACACATGCCTGTCAAAGAAAATTAATATGGAAAAAACAATCATTAATTGGTAATTCTAAACTAGGATGGGGCAGACACATTAAGAGTGATCTATTATATATGCTATCACTCATAAAGCTAGATATAAAAATCTAAGAATGATCAAACCCCCAAATCACCTATTTCACTATCCATACACATATTCTCCATAAGGTTATACTTCCTTTGATGAGCTACCATAAAAGGTGACCTTGTGACTAACCTGTTTTTAATCAAGGAAACCTAATTATCCTAAGTTAAAGTGCAAAACAAGAACAGCAAACCTGAGTAATAAAACATTTAACATGAATGAAAAATTTCAAATCATGACTTCTATTCCCTGCACAAATGCACAAAGTTACTTTTCTTCCATTTTCTGTCAATCATTTCTGGGGAGTAAAGGAGTGAAATGCTTCCCTAATATAGTAAATATATGAAAGTGCTTATAGCGTATATAATTCTACCTTTCTTCTCCCTCTGAAACTGTCAGCCGTCACAAAAAACTAGTGAAATGAGAAACAACAATTTACAAAAAATCTTAAGTAAAATACTACACATTACATTTCAAATATAACACACTACACTTCCAGGAACAGAACCACGTACTAGCTAATCTCTTTAAGGAACAGGCTGGAAATCATTTAGCACAGTCCAAAGTTCTCCCAGTGACTTCAGATCCTTTTTTAGATGGTCGATTTTCAGGCACTTTTAAAGAGTAAATAATATGTTTACTCTGCTAAAATAATTCTTTTTCATAATTGAAACCTGACAAACTTTGAAAGAGAAAACATTTTCATTTATCTTTGTGAATGAATTATCAACAATTGTTTCATGGATTGTGAATAAGCTGCAATAAGAGGAAAGTGAAAAAAGAACCAAATGTGCACACCCTTTATCTTCACATACCTTGAAATACTACTGAACCTTGCTTTGGGAAACTTTCAAATAAAACCTCCCCCACTGCACTTCTCTAGAAAACAAGCTAATGAACCAACAAAATTCAATGTTTAAAGTTAGCGAGGCTAATTATAGCATTATTTAGGTCCATGGAGCTTAGCTGTGATGTAAAGACTACTCACAGTACTTTGAGGGAGGCATTGCTTACATCACTCAAGTGACAAGCCCCTTCTCCCTCAGCAGAGCGAAAAACCGACCCTAAAAAGCAATTTTTAAAAAGCCCATTTTCCATAAGAATTTTTAAAAAACACCCTTGTAATTACTGCTTAACAAGGCCTCCCTAAAGTTATGCGTCAAGATGTTCACTTACTGAAAATCTGTCACCGGCTTAAAAGAATTAGTTTCTAAGCCTTTTTTTTTTTCATTAAACTTTAGCCAGCTGTATAAAAACTGCATAGTTTTAAAACCAAAGGGAGTAAACCAAATATATTTAGCCCTTGAGAGTGGCCAAACGAAACATTCATGATAAACTCAGTTTTCAGGAACATTAATAAGGAAAAGAAAAAAAATATGAGGCGGAATCCTGAGCGAAGCAAAGTTTAGCGAAGTGAGCGCTGAGGACTCCGAACTCTACTGAAACCGTGGGTGCTCCCCTGCCACCGCACTGGGCCCGGTCACTTCCTGCCCCGGCCGGCTCCGGGCTCTCGGCGACCGCTCGCTCACACACCATTGGAGTGTGCAGAGTGTGTACACGGGGCAGAAAAGGGTAGGAGGAAGGCTGGAATCGCTCGGCCTCCCTCCCGACCGTTGCCCACACCCGGGGAAGAAGGGAGCCAGATCGCACTCACAGAATGGGCCTCGCCAGTGTCTTTCAGGTTCGGCAAGATCCGACAGTTCGCTACTCTCACATCTCCGCCAAACTGTGTCGGGCTTTCAATAAGACCACGAAGAGAAAGCCAAACCCAGAAGGAGGAAACCTTGCCCGCGGCCCCGTTCCAGCCTCTTCGACAGATCTCGGGCGACCGCCCACCCTTCGCCCCATTGTTCCCCCTTAAGAATTCCTCCCGACCCCCAGCCCGCCGCCCCTCCCCCACCACAGCTGACGGGGGGTAAAAAAAACAGGGCCCGAGGCCGCCCCAAGCGTAGAGACTCGGCCGCCCCACCAGGGCCTGGCCTCTTCCCTCGGGCCCTGACTCACCCATCAAAATGCGCATCTGCTTCTTGCCGAAGAGACGGGAGAAGAGAGAGGAGATGGTGAGGCCCATGGCGGTAGTGGCACTTGCGATGGGCAGAAGCAGAAGGGGTTTGGCGCGACCCCGAGCCTTCTTTCACGCTCCCGGCAAACTCAGGGAGGAAAGAGGAGCTGAGGGCCGCAGGGACGGCTCGCCAGCCGATGTGTAGGACGGAGCTCCCCTCCGGGAAGGAATTAGCGGGGTGATGACCTGCTTGACGACTGGCGGGGCTGCTCCGGCTCTGGCGTTAAATCTTCGGCTATGCCACGTCACGCGGCAGCCGCGGCGACTCCGGCAGCGGCCCGGCCCCTCCAACGCGGACAGAATCGCGTCACCGTCGCCCCATCCCCCTGCGCTTCCGGCGCTGCCCGAACCAGTGCGCCTGCGCACCAGGGGAATTGGCCATCTTCGCTGACTTGCGCCGCTGGCCGGCGTCACCCCCCCGGACGTGGCTCCTGGAGTTGGGCGAGGCCAGTCAGCCCCTGTGTAAAGGGCGACGGACACGGTCCCACACTGCCTCGCTTCATCACGTCCAATCAGACTCAAAGAGGGACGTTTCTGCGCAGAGAAATGCATCCTGGCGGTTGTATTCCTTGCTTCCGGAAAGGCGGGCTGTGCATTATGGGTTCGGTAGTGAACCTCCGTTCTTTCCGCTTCTTCAAGGGAACGCGCGTAGGGGATTTCCTGCTCTACGAAGGTACGCGGTTCACGCACGGGACCACACACTTGCCCTAATGGAGGGGTGAAAACGGGCCCTGCTTTCCCAAGAGATAACTTGTTAAAAGCTGACGTGCAGGGGCAGAGGCTGTAGCAACCCCATATGAAGCTAGGCCTAAACACCTCGGTCCCCACGCCAGGTTATACTGAAGATCCCTAATCCTTTGTCAGAACAAGAGAACTCCGAGACATTTTCGTCGACTATTGAAGCTTTTTAGGAGAAGCCAACGGGGAAGGCTTTTCTTGTATCTCTTCTCTCCCAGAAGAAGCATGGAAGATTTATTCCCGATGTTAAGAAAGTGGAAAGCCTCCTCACTTAAAAAATATTTACGATCTTAGTGTTTTCCTGACTACAAAATAAAGTATACATCTTGTTTAAAATACATGTCTACACATATATCCGTAAGTTCCCCACAGTCTTCGCCTCCTACATACTTCCTCCATACTGTTGGTGCAGTTTAGGATTAGTAGCACCCCCGACCAGCACCCTTATGCTGGTTAAGTCATGCTCACCCACCTTTCAGATCTCTTTAGAGTTTAACTCCCTGGGAAAATACATTCTTCACCTCCTAAATTACTCAGGCTCAAAAAAATCATAACTGCTCTTCACAGTTATGATTTCACATTTAATATTACTATTGACAACCCTCTTCCCCTCTCCCACTTGTCTGAAAACTCTGTAAGGCCGGCCTCTAGCCCGTTTTTATATTACGTTGTTTTCGCTGGGCTTGGCACACCGCGAAACTCACATATGGTTGAATGATAGAGAGATAGCTGAATAAACTATGGTGTATCCATTACTGCTCCTGAGAATACTCTCAGGAGTTAAAGGAATGTAGAACTATAAATTCTAATGAAAAGCTCTCCGAGATACAGTTACTGAAAAAACACCAAATAATGACTAAGTACCGTGAAGGAATATAAAAATGTAGATTTCACCCGGGGTGGGGTGTGTGTGTGTGTGTGTGTGTGTGTGTGTGTGTGTGCAGAACGATAACTTTCAAGTAGAATCTGCAGTAATGATAGTTACTGGTTACCTGTCTAACCTGTGTGGAGCGAGGAGGGCACCTTCCCCAGAGTGAGGGAACCTAGTTTGGGGGTGGTAGTCAAAAGAGCTTTATCTATACTTTTAAAAATCCGCTTTATTGAGATATAATTTACATGCAACAAAATTCACCAATTCTAAGTGTACAATTCTATGAATTTTAACAAATGTATACAGTAGTGTAGCCAACACCATAATCATGATATTAATCATTTATATTACCCCCAAAAGTTCTCTCATACTCCTTTGTAGTCGTTCTCTTCCCTCACTTCAAGCCGCTGGCCAACCACTGATGTGCTGTCACTATAGACTTGCCCTTTCCAAATTTCATGTAAATGGAATACTGCAGTATGTAGTCAGTCTTCTGTGGGTGGCCTCTTTCTCCTAGCCAAATGATTTTGAGATTCATCCATGTTATAGCATGTACCAATACTTTGTTCTTTTTTATTGCTGAGTAGTATTCCATTGTATGGATATACTACAATTTCTTTATCCATTCATCAATTGATGGCCCATTTGGGTTGTTTGAAGTTTTGGACTTTTATGAATAAAACTGAACATTTGAGTACAAGTGTCTGTGAATCTGTATTAACTTATTTTTACAAGATGAATTTATTCATGCACATATGTAATTTAAAAAATAATCTTTTAATTCAACGACTAAGTTCACCACTGTTTGACGTTTATTCTTCCAGATTTTACTCTCTGAAATATTAACATCCCTTTATAAATATTAATGGGATTTTATACTGCTAAGCAACTCCTTTTTCAATTTACAAATATACTGTGGCCATTTTAAAATATAAGTACTTACAGATTTAACTCATTCTTTTTAAGGGTTGCATTTCATTGTATACATGTAAGATAACTTATTTAACTGATCTATCAAATTGTAAAACATGAATTTCTTTGATCAAAATTCCACTTTCAATAATCTATGGTACCAAAATTTCCCTCAAGTTTCCTACGTAATACTTTTAAGATGTTCAATGTTCATTAAAGCACTGTAATGGAGAAAACTGGAAACATTATTTAAAATAAATAAATATATTTTTTTGGCCGTGCAGCTTGTGTGATCTTAGTTCCCCGACCAGGGATTGAATCCATGCCCTCAGCAGTGAAAGCGTGGAGTCCTAACCACTGGATGGCCAGGGAATTCCCAAAACAAATATTTAAATACTCCTTTGTTTCTTTTCCTCACTGGTCACTAGTCCAGACATTCCAATTTTGCTTTTGCTTTGCTGCAATTTTATGAGTTTACGCCAGTAATAAACGAAGACAGTTATTAGACCCATTGCCAGGATAAAGATTTAATATCTTTTCCTAATAGTGCTATCCTAGGCGATTCTGTAGTTGCTTATTCCAGCTGGTGCATTCTGCAGGATGGGGTTGAATAAGATAAGAAAAACCTGCGAAGTTTCAAAAAGAGTAAGCTTTATATTGTTGAAGTCCTACTGAGTAAAACTACGTTTCGTAGAACTACCCTTCAGAAACTGTCATTTCTCAGGAGTGACTCTGAGCAATCAAAACCAAAACCTTCTTTACTCAGGTGGATAAGGTAAAGCCACTCACAGATTCCAGTCGGTTTATTCTGCCCTGCCCCCCTTTTTTAAAATTTCCAAATGTTCCAATAATATTCTTAAGCAAAGTGAAATTAAATTTCAATTAAATATACAACATTTGAAGAACAGGGAAATGCAAAGGGTAAGCAACTGATTTTTGCACTCAGATTTTTAAAAGCAACTTAATAGACATGTTTATTAATTTCTGGTGTGCAACAAAATGCTATTTGATTTTGTAATAACAAAGTCTATGCAATTACCTGAGAGATCCACATATTTTCCCACAATTTGACTTAAACGGAATTATAGACTATATCTCCCTTTTTGAGAAGAAAACTTCCTTTTCACTGGAAATACGTATAAAGAGTTGCTTAGCAGTTGAATAACTTAAAATTGCATTTTGGAAGCTTGCTAGATAAAACATTCTTGTATCCTTTAAGTTTTTATGTCTGCTTTGAGTTTTTATAGAATTCCTTAAAACAATGTTCACCTGATCTAAGGGTCTTCTTAAATTGATTTTCTAAATTTCTTGAGACAAATGAAATGGGTCCCCTTCCTCATAACTTCTTCCAAAATATAATCCACATGTTCTTCTTAGTTAAGCAAAACCGATGGAAAGAATCCTGATCTCCATCATTAGCCTCTAAAACCTAAACCAAAAAATCAAATGAAGATGTCAGGAATAGATTTTTCAGATTTCCCTTTAAGATTTTCTACGCATCAAGAAGCTAATGGAGGTTACAAAACAGGATAATGGCCCACTGAAATGTCTCCATTGTAAAGATAAGGATAATCAGAGTCAGAGAGGTTAAGTAACCTGCCCAAGGTATCACAGCTAGTAAGAACTGGGATAAGAACCCATTTATTCTCATGTCAACACCCTTAACCATGGTACTACTGCCTTTTTCTTTTTTCTTTTAAGTACACTTAAAAGCAAGGGTTCCCATATGGAACAAACAGAATGGAATACCTATTTTAATTAGTGTGAAGAAGCCTCCAAAAGATTTCGAAATTCCCAGATAGCCTCTTTGAAATACTTGTCGTAAAAGGCTAATGAAAAATCAGGCACAAAAGGTATCTAAAACAATAACTAGGTCTAACCCATTATACCCTCCTAGGCTTCCTCATCAAAACATTGGCCCCCAGAATGATGTCTCAATTTCAATCAACTGAGACACTGGAAAAAACTATCCTCAAAAACCCTATGTAAACTCTTCAGCATCAACTTAAATGGCCTCATATGGGTCCCTCCCAGATTTGATGACTCTCTGAGGGATTTTCTGGCAAACTGCTATGTATTTCCTTAAACAGCCAAGGGGAAACAAAAATTAAAATTGATGAGGTTATTGAATACCACCAGAAATATTTATTGTTTGTCCTGGATGAAACCTGACAATATATTTGAAAGGATTTGATAACTTTAGGATTAGAAATTTGGCCAAATAGGAGAAGCTGATATTCAGGGCCTCTTAGGAATTTTTTTAGGCCTTCTCTCCTAAGTTAAATATACTAAAAGGGAAAGAGGCATTCAAACAATAGGTGAATCGGTGTGTCAGTCCTTTTAATCCTAAACCTCCCCATTCATCTTAAAATACTTGTAGACATTGTGACATTAGAAACAGAATTGTCCTGCAGATATACCCCAAAAATCCATCTTGTAAAAAACTTGGATACTTTGTGCCTTTGTGATATAGATTTTATACCCCCATTCTCTCTAGGACCTAAAAGCCATTCTTGGACATGCAAACACCAGGGAGGTAATTCTTATCAAAAGGGGTAAAAATCATTAAAAAAAAAAAAACTTTTGTGACTTTTACACAAATAGTAGTAACTATAAGGTCTCTGTGTCTCTGTGCATCTATATTTATACATGTTGTAAATGTGTGATATTCTCCACCTCTGGATGGTATTATCAAAACTAATTTGTAGGGACTTCCCTGGTGGCTCAGTGGTTAAGAATCCGCCCGCCAATGCAGGGAACAAGGGTTCAATCCCTGGCCTGGGAAGATCCCACATGCTGCAGAGCAACCGAGCCCGTGCACCACAACTACTGAGCCTGCACTCTAGGGCCCGGGAGCCACAAGTTCTGAGCCCTTGAGCCATAACCACTGAAGCCCGTGCACCCTAGAGCCTGGGCACCACAACTACTGGGCCCGCGCGCCTAGAGCCTGTGTGCTGCAACAAGAGAAGCCACCGCAAAGAGAAGCCCGCGTACTGCAACGAAGAGTAATAAGCTCACTGCAACTAGAGAAAACCCACAGGCAGCAACAAAGACCCAACACAGCCAAAAAAATAAATAAAATAAAAATTTTAAAAACTGTGGAAAAAAAGAAACCCTTATAAAAAAATTTGTAAAGTGCTCTCTTTGATTGGCTTAAAAACAAACAAGTGCATATATATATATATAAATTAAGGATTGGGTATTCTAAAACTCAGAAATATAGAAACTAACCCAGATGTTTTTCAAGTTTGTGTGGTCTAGGATAAATTAAAGCTAGTTTAACTTCACTGGTGTAAAAACAGGCATGTTTCTAGAATTATCAGCATCAAGTATAAAATTTTTTATTTTACCTGGGTTAACTGGTCAGGTAGGCTCATGTTGCCTCTTTTAAAAAATGTGTCAGCATGAATGTAATCAAAGTATGATTGTTAGGAGCAAGTAATAGATATAAGATAAAACGTTTTTAGGTGAACTCTTTAGCAATAACTATATTTTATGTGTACTTAAAAAAATTTCTCAAATCTCTCTGGTAACTTGAAACTTTAAAGATTTTGCAAGTTAAATTAAATAATAGGGTTTATTGAATATCTGGATCATTTCCAAATGGGATAAAATACTGATACATTAATTGCTAAATATAGGTTCATCTACTTTTGGCTTCCTACTATAGAGAAACTAAAGAAAAAGGAGAACATGCTTGTAGAAATAAAAGTTTCCAAGGGTTAAAAGTTATAATTAATGCATGTATTATAATTAAGACTACTGGAAATAGTAGAGGAGACAGCTCTGTATGTAAGGACAGCATGATGTGTTTTTTGGTTAAGAAGAGGTTTGAGGAATAAAGATGCAAATTTGTTGAAGGAAATGAGAGTAATTTTGTCTAAACTAGAACTTCTGGTTATTTCAGAAGACAGTGAGAGAGAATTTTACCTTGTGTAATCAAGCTGGATAAAACTGAATTATAAGGGTTTTTTAATTACACTTTAAAATTAGTAGTGTACTTACGTGAAACTAAAACTTGATTACCTTTCATCTGTTAAAAGGACAGTGTTTTTTTTTTATCATTTTGGCCAAATAGATAATTAAGTATTGTTTCATGACCTGTGATCCTATTTAGTCAAGTGTCCAAACTTTTGATATTCTTTGATAGCTTCCACAAATCAAATGCTATATGGAGTCCTTTTGATCTCTAGTTAACTTTGGGATTCAGGGGGCCCCTGAAATATCTCAAAGAATTTATTCTCTCATCTCATAAAAAGGGAGATGTTAAACCAATTTAGGCTTATTTGACATGTTAAATTACGTGGGAAGCATTGTCAAATAAGTAACATTAAGCCTTCTTTATGTTGTGTCTGTATAGGTATGTGTTAATAAGTGTTCCAGAAATTGTATGAAATTCCTGGAAGTCTGATATGTCCTGGCATAATGTCTGTCATCAAAATTGAGGCTCACACTAAAAGGACTGAACTTGAATATCAGGGAAATGCCCTAGCTTTTATGCAAAGGCAGTAGCAACAGAATCCGTAAAGATTGTGGTACCTGTGGATGACGTCTATTCTACTTCTGGAAAAAAAAAAAAAAGACCCCTCATTGCCAGACCTTTGCCATTCTGATATCCTTCCAACATGGCAACGGTCTGTTCCAGAAACAGAGAAATTAAGATGGGTAAACAATGGCTGTAATTTAAACAATCATGGCTATAGGAAACCCAAGACAGCCACTTGGATTTTCCAGGCTCTCTGGCAAACCCCAGTTTTCATTTTTTGCATTCCTTCTGCACAGGCCTCATCTCTTCCCTCTGGACCCTTTGAACACCTGCAGCTGGACTTCATTCAACTGCCACTTAGTATGGGCTATCAATACGCTTTTGTTATTGTATGCATGTTTTTCAGATGGCCTGAAGCCTTCCTCTGCCATAAGGTGTGATGCCCTCACAGTGGCAAGGAAATGGTTAGACAATGGGTTTCCCACTTTGGGTAGACCTTTCACAATCTCCACTGATCAAGGTACCCACTTCATTGGGCAAATCATATGAGCCTTAATGAAAAACTGACAAACTACTCGGAATTACCACTGTCCCTATATCACCCTCAATCATCGGGTAAGGTCAAGTGAACTAATGGAAATACTGGTTTCAAGCAGAGCAAGTATTAATTACATGGGACTGCATAAACTCAGGAGGATGCTCTAACATTTTGGATTTCCAGATTTAAGGAAACCTTTTCTCTGAAGCTATCTAGGACTTAATGGAAGTTTGGCAAAGTATACCTTTGTGAACAAAGATGAAACATTTACTTTTCTCCCTACCTGGTCCCTCCAGAATTCAGAATCTCTCAGTGAATATTCTTATTTTCATGACAATATATTTATCTGCGTAAGTTCAATAAGAATCTGTTCTCCTTCTCACACTGCACCCAAACCATACGAATATGAGGACTACAGAGAAAAGTCATATAAATGTAAGGCATGTGGGAGAGTCTTCAGTTACCACAAATCTGTTCCTATGAAAGAACTCACCCCAGAAGAACACTCTGTGAATGTAAGCAATGTGGAAAAGCCTTCAGTTAATACCAGTCTGTTCAAAGACATGAAAACAGTCACACTGGGGAGAAACCCTATGAATGGAACAATGGGTAAAGCCTTCAACTGTTCCAATTATGTTAAGATAAATGAGAGATCTCATACTGGAGAGAAACCCTATGAATGCAAGGAATGTGGGAAAGCCTTCAGTTACTGCAGTACATTTTGAAGCCATGAAAGAACTCAGAATGGAGAGAAATCTCTTGAATGTAAGCAAAGTGAGAAAGCCTTCAATTTGCCCAAATCCTTACAAAATCACGTGAGAATGAACACCAAGCAGAAACGAGATAAATGTGAAAAACATGGGAAATTTTTCAATTTCAACAAATACCATCAAAGTCATATGTAAACTCCCACTGGAGAGAAATCCCACGAATACAAGTAGTACTGGAAAGCCTGATGCAAATTAATTCACATATTATGCTCCTGAAAATTTACAATATGAAAGTTATCAGTTATAAATATATATATATTTTTTAATCAGTCCCTCATTCATAAAGTAATTCTGTGGAGCATGGATTCTGCTTGTTACTTTTACCAATGTACACTGAATTGAGATGATTCTGTAAGTACTCTTAGCCTTAGTACATAAGTTTAATAAGTCATGTTTTTTCATTAAATCAGTTAATAACATTTTTGCCTTTCCATTATGAAGTTTGCTGGATCCATGGGTAAATTGAAGTGTACTTTGAATATGCAAGGAGCTTCAATTTTTATATAATTAAAAAACTGTTTTCTAAGTAAGGGGTCATTGAGAAATGACACTCTGACATTTGTTGGACTTTTCCAACTGGCCTCCTGTGGGAGGTTCTGGATATCTTACCCATTATATATATTTCACCTTTCCTATAAGAAAAATTATATTTTGTTGGCCAGAAGAGCCTTTTTCCATTTTCCTTGCTAGTAAATAGTTGACATAAATTTGTTAAGTATACAAAGGTTGTTATATCGTCACATGTGAAGTATTCTTTTCATCTTCTGCCTTTTGTTCTTTGTCATTACTTCTAATTGGGATATGAATAACAGATTTTGCATTAACAAGGGGGACCTGTGATAGGACAATAAAATCTAGAGTTGGAGATTACCATTCTGGATTGTATCCTGTCAACATAGGTAATGTTATGAAGTATATTTTCTAAAATCTACTGCTTTTATGGCTACATGTTAGAATTCATGGAATCTATGGAAGATGGAGGAAAATAACAGCTTTTGTTTTATTTAATAGCAAAGGAAAGTTAAAAAAAAAAAAGAAATAAAGAAAAAGAACCTGTTCTCCTTGTAAAACGACAAAATTACCAAGGCTTTCACTGGAATGTAATGTTTGAGAGAAACGTACATAGCCTCATATGACCAGACAGCTTCAAGGAACTGCTTGGAAAAATCAAGCTGTTATTTTGCTTACAAGGTTCTAGCAAAGCAATCTTACAAAAATACTTATATGGTCAATCACTGTTCTTGCTGCATGTATATAAATAATCAGGCCAAGTTTAATACAAACAAATTTAGTTTTACTGTGATTATCTATAGTAAAAAAAAATGGGAGTAATTATAGGAGAAAAATTAAGTTTTTACCTTTGTAGATATTAGATTTTACTGATATTAACTGTCACACCTCTATACTGGACTCCCCTGGCCTAAGGTATTGCCTGTGGTCTTGCTGCCTGTTCATAATACCACTTTTGGGAAACATAAACTCACTCCACATGAGATAATCATGGGCAGACCAATGTCTATTGGTATACAACCTTCTGCTGATCCTTTGTAGCCCCATGCTAGTATGATCAGCTACTGTAAGTCTTTAATATCTTATTTTCAAGCCTATTACCAACAGGTTAACGAAGCTTTCCCATATTCCAATTTAGGGAAAACTTGTTGGTCAGAGTCTGAAGCCTGGTGACTGGATATTCTGGAGGCATTATCAGAAAAAAACCACCCTCAAAGCCCCACTGGAAGGAAACTTACCAAGTGCTTCTGGCCACTTGCACTGCTGCAAAACTAAAAGGCAATAAGCCTTGTATACATATATTATAGCTAAAGGAGGCTCCAACTGACATCTGGTCCTGTACAAACACTGGAGACCTCCAAATCAAGTTGACAAGGATGAGAAGTAGTGGACATCGATGTAGACTGCTTCCATCCAAGACACCAGATCAAGACTCCCCATTTCAGCTAAACACAAAATCTTTTCTTCTCTTTCCTTTATTCTGGCACTGACTTGGAAAGATAATGCCATCAGCCATATCTTCCAGGCCATTGCTAAGGAAGGTAATCTCTAGAATTTAGAACAATTTTTTATGGCAAGCTAGGAAAAAAATCTAACCGACCCCGGCCTTAAATGGGCAAATGCAACAATTCTTGCAGATGAATCCATTAACAATGCCACCTTAGTGGAAAGGATTTATTTTTTGGTGGTTATCATTCTCCTTGGGCATATGAATGCCTAGATGGCTGGTGCACAGCTGGGCAATGCCTCCTAAGTTACCTAACTGTGACCCTAACTGTTCTCGAAAGGGCCTACCAGGAGGCATTTATGATTCAGGATTTGCTTCCCTTGGCAGGTCCCTACTTCCCTGGTTAGGAATAAATACAAATGATGCTATGATCAGGAACCTTTCCTTAACTCTTGAAAGTACAGCAGGATCCACTGCTAATCAATAGCCTCCCAGCAAAGATCCTTGGACTTTCTGGGGGGGTTGAAATTCAGTTACATATTAAGCAAGCCACTTGGCTTAAGAAGATGACTCTGAATGGGGTCTTTCTTTGATTGGTTTGGGTCTTGGAGACCATAGCTTCAAAGTCCACTCCAAACACTGGAAATTATCCTGCTTATTATAATCATAGTAATCCCCCTGGTGCTTTGTATCCTCTCAAAAGCTTTAAATGCGTGTTTGCAGCCACTAACCACCATGCAAATGATCACCCTAAGACTAGAACAGAAAAGAAACAAAGAGAGTAACCAATTTAAGGATTATGAACCATGACCTGTGAATGTCACAGGGCTTAAAGAAAAATGTCATGACCTATGGATGCAGAGAGTGACCTATGGCAGCTGAGAGTGGCACTAATGCCTTAATTTTTTTTTATCACATCTCATTTATGCTGAGAGTTTGATCAGAAGGGGGGAATTGTTAAAGAAGAAGCAGACCCAAAATGGAGTCATTTGCTTCCCCTTACCCACTACAGCAAACCAGGACTTAACTGCTGTTCCAACTCCTCCCAGAAATGACCTTGTGTTTAACAATGGTTAAAGAAATTACTAGGTAGCATGAAGCTGAATGTCTAAGACTGCTATGTACCATAACAACATCAACATCATTTTTTATTTCAGAAAACCTTCTTCTCCTTACCCAAATCTCCATCTATCCTGACTGTATAAATATTTCAAATGTCTCATAATTACTCACATATCTTCCATGCTACAAAACAGAAATGAATTTACTCAAAAAATTTTTTCCTCCAAAAATTAGATTTACTGACTCATGTCTTCATGGTAAATGACGGTTGATAGTGAAACAATCATCTAACATTAAATTCAAATATCTGTATGTTTCTCAGATTTTAACATGCATCAGGATTCCTTAGAGGGATTGTTAAAACCAGATTGCTGGGACTCTCATTTCCAGTCAAGATAAAGTACAAAGACCAGATTTACCCCCTCACCTAAAATAATTTTTTAAAAAACAGACAAAATTTATTAAACAATGGTTTTCAAGACCCTGGACACCAGGCAATGAAAAACAATGATTCCTGAAAGACAGAAAACAAATGCAGTAAGGCCTGAATCTGAGACTGCCCCTGCTTACTGCCTTGAGAGTGTTTCCAGCCCATAGCACAGAAAGGGGAACAGAGGGGTAGGCTGGTGAACTCCTTGAGCTGAAAGTCCGAGGAAACCAAACTTTGGGCAGAATGCCAGAGAGAGAGCGAGCAAAGAAAAACACCTTGTATAGAAAGAGATCTCCAGAAGGCTTCCCCTAGAATATTCAGCAGAGTACCAATAAGTACATGCATGTGCAGAAACGACCAAAAAGCCAAAGACTCATCAAAGGATTAAAGAGAACAGTGCCTGTTCCCATCAGCAAGACTGAAAAAACTCATAATTCATGGGATAGTGAGTAGGATATTCAAGAAGGTCTCCCCTCAGTAGTGAAGAATAATTAGTTCTATATTGAGGACTACTTCGAACCTACCTAACAAGTCATAAAACACCTGAAAGGACCAAATGTTTGCAAATAGCTTAACTGCACCCTAGAACAAAGCTCAAGAAATTTTTAAGAATACAAAAATATCCAACGTCTAACAAGGTAAAATTCTGGCATCTAACCTAAGATTATTATTTTTTAATATTTATTTATTTTATTTTATTATTTATCTTATTATTTTGGCTGCATCAGGTCTTAGC